>NC_074698.1:15354382-15954382 GCF_029448725.1 Salvelinus fontinalis
ACATAATGGTAAGATCAGTCTATGATACTCTATTAAATGAATTAAGAAGCCTCCAGGTAAGCCGTATTTATTATCGCATCATCAAACTTGATACCTTTCTATTTGCGTTGTCATATGTGTAAAATACCTCCATCTTTACAGTAGGCCTTTGTCTTTACTCTGTTGTCCCTCCATAGACTTTGGACTGGAGCAAACATGTTTCCTATCAACCAATAGACAGACATGGTTTATTTAGATTTTAGAAGCTGTCCTGATAACTAGGCTGTTTGCAGAGATGCTCCTCACACATGCATTTTGAATGTGAGATGATTTTATCACCTCTTGTCAGGCTGCTGGATTGAACAGAGGGATTAGAATCTCTCTTCCTCCCTCCCCCTCCCTCCCTCTCTCTTTCATTCTATTCCATTACTCTTAGAGATGATCCTGGCCCTGTCGGTTACTGTAGCCAGACACAGCAGAACCCCCCAGCCTCCCTTCATATTACACAACTCCCTCTGGTAGAGAGAAAGGAAGTGCTACATGCCCACTGAGGCACCACTTATTCCAAAACACCTTGTAGAACTATAGTACAGACTGCCTCTCTCTAGTACAGACTGTCTCTCTCTAGTACCGACTGTCTCTCTCTAGTACAGACTGTCTCTCTCTAGTACAGACTGCCTCTCTCTAGTACAGACTGTCTCTCTCTAGTACCGACTGTCTCTCTCTAGTACAGACTGTCTCTCTAGTACCGACTGTCTCTCTCTAGTACAGACTGTCTCTCTCTAGTACCGACTGTCTCTCTAGTACCGACTGTCTCTCTCTCTAGTACAGACTGTCTCTCTCTAGTACCGACTGTCTCTCTCTAGTACCGACTGTCTCTCTCTAGTACAGACTGTCTCTCTCTAGTACGGGCCGTCTCTCTCTAGTACGGGCCGTCTCTCTCTAGTACCGGCCGTCTCTCTAGTACAGACCGTCTCTCTCTAGTACAGACTGTCTCTCTAGTACCCACTGTCTCTCTCTAGTACAGGCTGACTCGTACGGGCCGTCTCTCTAGTACAGACTGCCTCTCTCTAGTACCGACTGTCTCTCTCTAGTACCAACTGTCTCTAGTACAGACTGTCTCTCTCTAGTACAGACTGTCTCTCTCTAGTACAGACTGTCTCTCTCTAGTACCGTCTGTCTCTCTCTAGTACCGACTGTCTCTCTCTAGTACCGACTGTCTCTCTCTAGTACAGACTGTCTCTCTCTAGTACAGACTGTCTCTCTCTAGTACAGACTGTCTCTCTCTAGTACCGACTGTCTCTCTCTAGTACCGACTGTCTCTCTCTAGTACAGACTGTCTCTCTCTAGTACAGACTGTCTCTCTCTAGTACCGACTGTCTCTCTCTAGTACCGACTGTCTCTCTCTAGTACAGACTGTCTCTCTCTAGTACAGACTGTCTCTCTCTAGTACAGACTGTCTCTCTCTAGTACCGACTGTCTCTCTCTAGTACCGACTGTCTCTCTCTAGTACAGACTGTCTCTCTCTAGTACCGACTGTCTCTCTCTAGTACCGACTGTCTCTCTCTAGTACCGACTGTCTCTCTCTCTATAGTACCGACTGTCTCTCTCTAGTACCGACTGTCTCTCGCTATAGTACCGACTGTCTCTCGCTATAGTACGGGCAGTCTCTCTCTAGTACGGGCTGTCTCTCTAGAGTGCAGGCCGTCTCTCATGTCTCTGGTCTGGTTATTTATGGTTAGGGTGCTGTACAGTATACTATGTTCTGGCAGCTTCCTCCCTCTCTCCTCTCCATGTGGATGGTGGTGGCTGCAGGCTGTGGCTGCGGCCGGGACCTGCGCGTGTGTGTGAGAGGGGAGATTTATATCTGTGGTGTTTGGACTTGACGGTGGTGCTGGAGGCAGGACTGTTACTCACCATCCTGATGAGTTGAGTCCTTCTTCCCCTCTGAGCTGAGTCACCTCTAGAGGCCACACTTTGTGTTGGCATGCCCCGACAACACACACACGTCATGGCACTCATAAAACATGATGGTGGGGGTGCCAAATCCTCCCTCCCACAGTTTGGGGGCTTTAATTTTTTATTTACTACCCCCATACACCCCCCCCCTTTCTCCCCAAAACAGATAAAGCTGAACAACAAAGAGAGAAAATGGGAGGAGGGGGGAGAGACTGTCTGGATGAGGATGGGGGGAGTCTGGTCTTGATTGAGCCAAAGCCTCCAGATCCATTATCTTTCCTGTTATTCATGTCTCCTGGTGTCTAGTGAATCCTAGACTACTGGCTGGCTGGCTTCTACACGACAGTACTGCCCAATAACACAGCCCTCAGCCCACAGCCCAGAGCAGGGTTCTGGATGAGCCTGGCTTTGCTTTATATTGTGGCCTCTTTCTACATATTGAAGAGGTTGTTTTCCATTCACTTTACCATCAGATCACATGCAGACTTTAATTGAATCGTCACCAGTGAGAGGATGAGTGTGTGACTAACAGCCCAGGGCTGTGGTGTGTTATTGGGCTAATGGAAGAGTACTGGCTCTCTGGCAGTCTCTCTGTCTATCTGTCTCTCTCTGTCTCTGTCTCTGTCTGTCTCTCTCTGTCTCTGTCTCTGTCTCTCTCTGTCTCTCTGACTCTCTCTCTCTCTCTGTTTGTCTGACTCTCTATGTTTGTCTGTCTCTCTCTCTCTGTCTGTCTCTCTGTCTGTCTCTCTGTCTGTCTCTCTCTGTTTGTCTGTCTCTCTCTGTCTCTCTCTCTCTCTCTGTCTCTCTCTGTTTGTCTGACTCTCTCTGTTTGTCTGTCTCTCTCTGTCTGTCTCTCTGTCTGTCTCTCTGTATGTCTCTCTGTATGTGTCTCTGTATGTCTCTCTGTCTCTCTCTGTCTCTCTCTGTCTCTCTCTGTTTGTCTGTCTCTCTCTGTCTCTGTTTGTCTGTCTCTCTCTGTCTCTCTATGTGTCTGTCTGTCTGTCTCTCTCTGTTTGTCTGTCTGTCTGTCTCTCTCTCTCTGTCTGAGTGCTGGTGGTGGGTTGTTTACTGTTGAAAGACACAAGCAATGCCATTGGCCTCTAAGCCTCCCCATTGCCAAACAATCCCAATGCCCTCTAAATTGTGTCTTTCACTCAACTATACTATGTCTGTACTGAACTATCTCTCCAAACGTCATCTTCCCATCTCTTCTCCGTTGTCTTTGTGCCTCTGTGCTATATCCCTCTTATCTTCCCATTTCCTCTTCTCCGTTGTCTTTGTGCCTCTGTGCTATATCCCTCTTATCTTCCCATCTCCTCTTCTCCGTTGTCTTTGTGCCTCTGTGCTATATCCCTCTTATCTTCCCATCTCCTCTTCTCCGTTGTCTTTGTGCCTCTGTGGTATATCCCTCTTATCTTCCCATTTCCTCTTCTCCGTTGTCTTTGTGCCTCTGTGCTATATCCCTCTTATCTTCCCATTTCCTCTTCTCCGTTGTCTTTGTGCCTCTGTGGTATATCCCTCTTATCTTCCCATTTCCTCTTCTCCGTTGTCTTTGTGCCTCTGTGCTATATCCCTCTTATCTTCCCATCTCCTCTTCTCCGTTGTCTTTGTGCCTCTGTGCTATATCCCTCTTATCTTCCCATCTCCTCTTCTCCGTTGTCTTTGTGCCTCTGTGCTATATCCCTCTTATCTTCCCATCTCCTCTTCTCCGTTGTCTTTGTGCCTCTGTGGTATATCCCTCTTATCTTCCCATTTCCTCTTCTCCGTTGTCTTTGTGCCTCTGTGCTATATCCCTCTTATCTTCCCATTTCCTCTTCTCCGTTGTCTTTGTGCCTCTGTGGTATATCCCTCTTATCTTCCCATTTCCTCTTCTCCGTTGTCTTTGTGCCTCTGTGCTATATCCCTCTTATCTTCCCATCTCCTCTTCTCCGTTGTCTTTGTGCCTCTGTGCTATATCCCTCTTATCTTCCCATCTCCTCTTCTCCGTTGTCTTTGTGCCTCTGTGCTATATCCCTCGGTCATCTTTCTGTGTGTTGTTGTCTTCAGGTTCTCAGCTCTCCACCATGCTGCTCTGACCGGAACTACAGACCTGCTGTCTGTGCTCCTGGAGGCCCAGGCCACCGTTGACATCAAGGACAGGAACGGTGAGACACCGCACTATTTATCACCTGCTCTCAGATCAGCTAGCAAAACAGCTAACACAGGTCTCAGTGAGATCATCTCAGTCAGCACAGACATTATCTCTGATGTTTTCTATTGGTGGCACACATTGTCTTGAGATCTCAGACCAGTTAGCAAAATGTGCCTCAGTACAAACAGACTCGCCTTTAATTCATATTATCTGTGATGTTTTTATTAGTGACGCATAAATTGTCTTGTGATTCTACTGTATATCAGCTGGTACATTCTATTAGTTCCATCTGTGGAACACATTGCGATTTTAATATCAGCTTTCAGATGGATAACCCAAAAATGTCTACTGTCTGTCTGTCTGTCTGTCACTCACTGTCTGTCTGTTTTGTGTTTGTTTATATGTGTATTGTACAGTGCCATGCAAAAGTATTCACCCCCTTGGCGTTTTTCCTATTTTGTTGCATTACAACCTGTAATTTAAATAGATTTTTATTTGGATTTCATGTAATGGACATACACAAAACAGTCCAAATTGGTAAAGTGAAATGAAAAAAATAACTTGTTTCACAAAATTATTCTAAAAAAATATATAAAAAAATACGGAAAAGTGGTGCGTGCATTATTCACCCCCTTTGCTATGAAGCCCCTAAATAAGATCCGGTGCAACCAATTACCATCAGAAGTCACATAATTAGTTAAATAAAGTCCACCTGTGTGCAATCTAAGTGTCACATGATCTGTCACACGATCTCAGTATATATACACCTGTTCTGGAAGGCCCCAGAGTCTGCAACACCACTAAGCAAGGTGCACCACCAACCAAGCGGCACCATGAAGACCAAGGAGCTCTCCAAACGGATCAGGGACAAAGTTGTGGAGAAGTACAGATCAGGGTCGGGTTATGAAAAATATCAGAAACTTTGAACATCCCACGGGCACCATTAAATCCATTATTAAAAAATGTAAAGAATATGGCACCACAACAAACCTGCCAAGAGAGGGCCGCCCACCAAAACTCACAGACCAGGCAAGGTGGGCACTAATCAGAGAGGCAACAAAGAGACCAAAGATAACCCTGAAGGAGCTGCAAAGCTCCACAGCGGGGATTGGAGTATCTGTCCAAAGGACGACTTCAAGCCATATACTCCACGGAGCTGGACTTTACGGAAGAGTAGCCAGAAAAAAGCCATTGCTTGAAGAAAAAAATAAGCAAACACGTTTGGTGTTTGCCGAAGGCATGTGGGAGACTCCCCAAATATATGGAATAAGGTACTCTGGTCAGATGAGACTAAAATGTAGCTTTTTGGTCATCAAGGATAACGCTGTCTGGCGCAAACCCAACACCTCTCATCACCCGGAGAACCCCATCCCCACAGTGAAGCATGGTGGTGGCAGCATCATGCTGTGGGGATGTTTTTCATCGGCAGGGACTGGGAAACTGGGCAGAATTGAAGGAATGATGGGTGGCGCTAAATAAAGGGAAATTCTTGAAGGAAACCTGTTTGTCTTCCAGAGATTTGAAACTGGGGTGGAGGTTCACCTTCCAGCAGGACAGTGACCCTAAGCATACTGCTAAAGCAACACTCGAGTGGTTTAAGGGGAAACATTTAGATGTCTTGGAATGGCCTAGTCAAAGCCCATACCTCAATCCAATTGAGAATCTGTGGTATGACTTAAAGATTTCTGTACACCAGTGGGACCCATCCAAGGAGCTGGAGCAGTTTTGCCTTTGAAAATGGGCAAAAATCCCAGTGGCTAGATGTGCCAAGGTTATAGAGACATACCCCAAGAGACTTGCAGCTGTAATTGCTGCAAAAGGTGGCTCTACAAAGTAGAGGTCGGCCGTTTATGATTTTTCAACGATACCGATTATTGGAGGACCAAAAAAAGCCGCTACCGATTAATCGGCCAATTTTTTTATTTTATTTGTAATAATGACTGAACACTTATTTTAATTTAATATAATACATCAATAAAGTCAATTTAGCCTCAAATAAATAATGAAACATGTTCAATTTGGTTTAAATAATGCAAAAACAAAATGTTGGAGAAGAAAGTAAAAGTGCAATATGTGCCATGTAAGAAAGCTAACGTTTAAGTTCTTTGCTCAGAACATGAGAACATATGAAAGCTGGTGGTTCCTTTTAACACGAGTCTTCAATATTCCCAGGTAAGAAGTTTTAGGTTGTAGTTATTATAGGAATTATAGGACTACTTCTCTCTATACCATTTGTATTTCATTAACCTTTGACTATTGGATGTTCTTATAGGCACTTTAGTATTGCCAGTGTAACAGTATAGCTTCCATCCCTCTCCTCACTCCTACCTGGGCTCGAATCAGGAACACAGCGACAACAGCCACCCTTGAAGCAGCGTTACCCATGCAGAACAAGGGGAATAACCACTTCAAGTCTCAGAGCGAGTGATGTTTGAAACGCTATTAGCGCGCACCCCGCTAACTAGCTAGCCATTTCACATTTCACACACACACACACACACACACACACCAGCCTAATCTCGGGAGTTGATAGGCTTGAAGCACAGCGAAGAGCTTCTGGCGAAACGCAGGAAAGTGCTGTTTGAATGAATGCTTACGAGCCTGCTTCTGCCTACCACCACTCAGTCAGACTGCTCTATCAAATCATAGACTTAGTTATAACATAATAACACACAGAAATACAAGCCTTAGGTCATTAATATGGTCGAATCCGGGAACTATCATCTCGAAAACAAGACGTTTATTCTTTCAGTGAAATACGGAACCGTTCCGTATTTTATCTAACAGGTGGCATTCATAAGTCTAAATATTCCTGCTACATTGCACAACCTTCAATGTTATGTCATAATTACGTAAAATTCTAGCAAATTAGGCGTCCCAAACTGTTGCATATACACTGACTCTGTGTGCAATGAACGCAAGAGAAGTGACACAATTTCACCTGGTTAATATTGCCTGCTAATATGGATTTCTTTTAGCTAAATATGCAGGTTTAAAAATATATACTTCTGTGTATTGATTTTAAGAAAGGCATTGATGTTTATGGTTAGGTACACATTGGAGCAATGATACGCACCGCATCGATTATATGCAACGCAGGACACGCTAGATAAACTAGTAATATCATCAACCATGTGTAGTGATTATGATTGATTGATTGTTTTTTATAAGATAAGTTTAATGCTAGCTAGCAACTTACCTTGGCTTCTACTGCATTCGTGTAACAGGCAGGCTCCTCGTGGAGTGCAATGTAATCAGGTGGTTAGAGCGTTGGACTAGTTAACTGTAAGGTTGCAAGATTGAATCCCCCGAGCTGACAAGGTAAAAATCTGTCGTTCTGCCCCTGAACGAGGCAGTTAACCCACCGTTCCTAGGCCGTCATTGAAAATAAGAATGTGTTCTTAACTGACTTGCCTAGTTAAATAAAGATTAAATCAAGGTGTAAAAAAAATATTATTAAAAAAATACATATTTCCGATTGTTATGAAAACTTGAAATCGGCCCTAATTAATCGGCCATTCCGATTAATCGGTCGACCTCTACTACAAAGTATTGACTTTGGGGGGGTGAATAGTTATGCTCCCTCAAGTTTTCTGTTATTTTGAAAATGTCTTGTTTGTTTCACAATAAACAATATTTTGCATCCTCAAAGTGGTAGGCATGTTGTGTAAATCAAATAATCCAAACCCCCCCAATAATCAATTTTAATTCAAGGTTGTAAGGCAACAAAGTAGGAAAAATGCCAAGGGTGTGAATACTTTCGCAAGCCACTGTATATGATCATAGATGTGCTGCCTCCTGCAGGTATGCGTCCGCTCCACTATGCAGCATGGCAGGGCAAGGCTGACTCTGTCCTTATGCTGCTGCGGGCCGGAGCTGGAGTCAATGGGGTCTCACAGGATGGACACATCCCCCTGCACCTGGCCGCACAGTACGGACACTATGACGTGGTCAGTACACAGACACACACACACACACACACACACAGACAGACAGACTGACACACACACACACACACACACACACACACACACACACACACACACACACACACACACACACACACACACACACACACACACACACACACACACACACACTGAGCTCTACACAACAGGCATGACTCTACACACAGCCATCGTTAAGCACTGTCAACAGATATCCCCATTCTGCTGGATTGGGTGGAATGTATGCTGCTCTGTCCACGAAGCTGATACTGGTTTACTGTGGGTCACTTATCTGAGATTTAGATGTGTGTGGTCATGTTTGGCCAGTCCACTTAAGTCTTAAACAGTAAACAAACTGTCAACAAATCACAGCCATAGCCCAAAACAGATGTGACATGGCAGGGGATAGAGTAGGATGAGTGGTGGTTGGTGGTACAGTCATTTAAGGGATTGAGGGGTTAGGGGATACGTAGCAAGCTGGGAGAGGAGAGGCATGTTGGTGTGATTGGATTGGAGAGGGAGAGAGGCCGGGAGAGAGAAGAACGAGGCAGGATGAGGGTTATTGGATTTGTAAGGATTGAGGGGGTAATGATGGGGAGTCAGGTGATCTGGGGTGATCAGGTTTAGGGGGATTAGGAACCTTGTCTTTGTTACTAACCTCCGTCCGTCCGTCCCCGTCTCACCCCCTGTAGTGCTGAGTGATACGCCGGTTTGGTTTCGGTCCGATTTATTTAAAAGTCATGGTTTTCGCTTTAACAACAAAGAATAAAACAATGAATAAAAGTCCCATGATGGTAGATGGTGCGTTTTCAGGTAGAGATACCTCGCGCAACTGCTCTAAATTGCGCACTCCCTCTGTGTATGCCCCACACAGACGGGACAAGTAGGCATGCAATGGATTATGGTCATTGTAGTTAACTACCCATGTTTCCTGCGCTGAACTATGTAGAATATTGGCCCGTTGGAAACTACAACTCCCTACTACATTGCACAGTTCAGCTTTGATCTGATTTATCTTTAGAGAAACTGCGCATTGAGCGCAAAGAAAAAAACGAACGAAATGGAATTCAAATAATTGGGAAATAGATCAGGAACTATCCTACAAGCATTGTTAGGATGTGTTTAGGTTACGCCACATTAATTGATTTGTAAGCCTTTTAGGACCACAGTTTGTGTGAAAAGCATTTGTCTGCACAGACCATGAAGTCCCATTTGATTGTAACAGCCTCCGGTCCTCTAGTCTACTATGTATTCCCAGAGCAGAATGACCAGGGCTAATGGACTGTCTGTTTTCACCAAATACTCTGTGTCCTTGGATACGGCAGGCAGCACCAGGTGCTGATAGAAACATCTGACATCATCTCCCTGGCTATGTGTGTTGTAATGTTATCTGCATGACCACATCCACATAACATAACCTACTCCTCTAATGGCCCCGGTGACAGTGTGTATATGGTATTTGATCTTGTCTGTGTGTGTGTGTTAATATGTGTGTTTGTGTTGATTCCCTGTCTGTCTGTTTCTCTCAGTCTGAGATGCTGCTGCAGCACCAGTCCAACCCCTGTCTGATCAACAAAACCAAGAAGACCCCCCTAGACCTGGCCTGTGAGTTCGGTAGAGTCAAGGTAAGACTGTGTGTGTTTCTCCTCCCCCACCGCTGGCCCAGGCTTTACAGAGACATACAGGGGGGCTGCAGCCTGCTGTGGGAGTGTAAGTGATGTAACTCTGTCATGGCCTGTGTTAGTCTGGACAGACAGTGGTCACAGCTGGACAGATACAGCCCCTCTGGAGCTGGGATGGACTGCGTTGTCACAACTGCTCCTCTTCCATCAAATACATCTCACTTCTGCACTCTTTACTTTGTCTTTCTTTCAGTCTCTCATCCTTGAGCATGCTGGTTTTCTTACTAGAGCACATTTACTTCTCTAAACATTTCTCTCCTCTCTTTCTCTCCCTCTTTACTCTCCATTTCTCTCTCTTTCTCTTTCCCTTGAGCACAGTTATTCTCACTCATTTTTCACACTCTCCATCTCAAATGTACATTTGGTTACTATGTTAATGGTGAATTGGGCAGTTTAGGCCTGCATCATTAAACCAGTTTGACAATTTCAGGAACATCTCTCTCCCTGAGCGCACAATAGCTTTGTATATGAATTTGTCAGTTCCTATAGCCATTCAAATACCACCAAGCCAATGTGAGTGTATTTCAAACTCTGTGCGCTGCCTCAATCAAAGTCCCTGGTCCCAAATAGTGCTGCAGCAGCGTTTAGTTTGGATAGGACAGTGTGAAGCCGAACCAAGCCAGGGTGATGTAATAGTGTACACACACACACACACACACACACACACACACACACACACACACACACACACACACACTCATTGTGAACGCTGCTCTCCTCTCCTACTGGGCTGGAAAATCCCCTTGTCTTTCATTCTTATTTATCTGGATGTGGGCTGGAGAGGAAGTATTGGCAAGTCCGTCTCTATTACTGGAAGGTTTGCTGGTCAGCTTTGTTTGTGCTTGTGTGTTTGTTAAATGAGACTTGAGAGAGTTAGCCTGTAACTATTGTCCACCAGGATTGATTTAGAATGCTGACACTGGCTCCACCGTGTGTGTGTGTGTGTGTGTGTGTGTGTGTGTGTGTGTGTGTGTGTGTGTGTGTGTGTGTGTGTGTGTGTGTGTGTGTGTGTGTGTGTGTGTGTGTGTGTGTGTGTGTGTGTGTGTGCGGGTGCGTGTGCGTGTGTGTGTGTGTGTTTTTGGGCTACAGCTGCTGTGTTGGGGTGCCAGGGTGTGGCGAGGCCCTCCCTATTTCTATTTCTCTCTCTCCTTTTTCCTCTCTTCCTTTCTCTCTCTCCTTTTTCCTCTCTTCCTTTCTCTCTCTCCTTTTTCCTCTCTTCCTTTCTCTCTCTCATTTTTTTCCTCTCTTCCTTTCTCTCTCTCCTTTTTCCTCTCTTCCTTTCTCTCTCTCCTTTTTCCTCTCTGTCCCTTTGTGTTTCCTCCTGTCCTCTGTCCCAGACCAGTCTCCCAGCAGCAGTAGTCAGTGTTGAGTTGTCATCCAGTGTGGGCCAGATGTGTGGGGTTGTTTATGCCACTGGGCCACTCCTGTTTTACCTCACACTCACCTGTGGGTCCTCCCATGTCAAATCACAGGACTCCTAAAGGTTTCAAACGTGTGTGTGTGCATTATCCCTTGTCCTAACAGTGTATGAAATGTACATATGTTGGTAACAGTTGAAGCCTGTACTCATCACCCTGTCTTTTCTTTATCACCCCTTCTTCTCCCCCCCTTCTCTCGCTCTCTCTTCTCTCTCTCTCTCTCGCTCCTTCAATTTCCCTTTCTCTTCTCTTCTGTCTCCATGGCTTTATGACTTTCTTGACCTCCCTCCTGTCAGGTTGCTCAGCTGTTGTTGAGCAGTAACATGGTGGTGGCTCTGTTAGAGGGTAATAGTAAGGAACCTGCAGACTCAGGCTTCAACACTCCGCTGCACCTCGCCGCACGCAACGGACACAAGGACATCATCCGGTAAGAGACTTCCTATTGTTTTTCACAATCTGAACTTGTGAAACGTACGCAAAACTCGTATTGTGTAATAAGTGTTGTATAAATCATGCATTGATGTCAATGATGTCAAGTGTTAATGCAGATTTGTGTACACGTTTGTCAGGCTGCGATTCAGACCATAATGATTTGTGTGTACAGTGCCCATTGATAGATTGATATTTTCTTGTTGGTCTTAATCCTCTGCCTGTCATTCCTCTAATTTGTCCCATACTAATGAAAGGCTATGATTGATCATGGTTGGTAAGTACAGGTCTGTGTGGTTGAACACCTACTCTGAGGTGGACAGGGGTCTGAGGGGTCTGACAGGGTCAACACAGTCACTGATCTGGTACTGGTGTGCTGGGAGACTCAGCAGGACAGTAAATGGTTCCAATGGGTCTACCCTCTGCCACCCCTCTCTCCTTCCCTCCTCCTGTTCCTCTTCACTGTACTATGGACAAGACAAGAACCATCAGACATGCTCTGTCTCCACACCCTCTGGAACACTGTGGTGTGTGAATGTGTTTATTCTCTCTCTCAAGTGGATCTCGCCATATATTTAGTAACTCAATCTCTGCTCTGACTACCTGGGAGGCTATAAAATGTCCAATGTCTACTCCACTGGGGGCCACAGTCCCCTAGTTCCTCCATGGAGACCTACATCAGAGTCTGTCTGGTACAGTCCAGTACCAGACACCCAGGTCACCCTGGGCCCTGCCATAGAGAAGGGGAGGAGGAGGGGGTCTACTCTGCAGCCCTGTTCCCATGTTTCACTGACAGCTGCAGCAGTCTGTCACCAGGCAGAGAGAGCGAGAGAGATGGATATGCAGAAAGACACTGGAGAGAGAGACGGAGAGGGAGGCTCTCTGGTGTGAGGCTGCCGTGCTGCCAATGTGACCCAGATCTGCCAGTGAGATGTGGCTGCTGATTTATCAGTAGTAGCTGGGACCAGACTGTTAACACTAGAACTGCTGGGCCTCGATGGACCCCGCCTTCAAGCTAATGAGCAGGCATTCTGACTGCAACATTCTAACAGCGTAATTCATACTTTTTATATATGCTGTCGCAAAAATAATAATTTGGTTGTGTTTATGAAGGCCTTGGGTAACATTAGAATACGATTTTTATTTCATTTCAAAGAACTCCATAGCATTTTCATTAGTTTATGTTACTGTACGCTATACGCATTTTTTTATTTTTTATTCAAGTGTTCTTAGTGGAGTTACTTTGTTTCAACTAGTGTCATGACGTTGGCCTGGGGGTAGGTTTATGACAGTCATAAATACCTCTTTCCCCCTTTTTCCCTCTCCCTACTATAACTGATGTGACATAAGAAAACCCCTTGGTTAACATAGAGATTCTGGGAACATCAGAAGTTGGGGGAAATGAACTATATTCTGGTAATCCGACCAACTGAACATATGCGGTGGTACTTAAGGTATATTATGTCAGTTCGGTTGCCCTCTGACACATTCTCATCAATGATAGAATGACATAAACTCTACTGTGGAAAGTCTAAATATCAGAGGTATCGGATTCACATGGAATTGTTGTTTAATTCAAATGTTTGAATATGAAATTATTTGTGAAGAGATGAAATGTAATTTTATCTTCCAAATGAGAGATTTGGGTTTTCATAAGTTTGGCCTCTGCTCAACCAGTGGCCCGCCCCTGTGAAGAGACATGGGTTACAAACTTTTCAGACACACCCCTCTCCCTCCACTATAAAAGCCATTGACAAAAATATAACTTCCTGTTCCGGGTACATTAGGATGACGATCCGATGTCAGAATGGTTCAGATAATAACTACAGAACTAAGCCAACATCAGCATGGACTTTGGTTGTAAATGGTATGAACTTTGAACTCGTATTCACTACAGAAGTGATACCTCCTAGCCGTTGAGTTGGCAACAGCTGCTCCAAACGCAGGTTAGGAAGGACAGTCAGAGTATCCCGTCTAGTACACATCGACGTTACTCCAACGTATTCTGTGACCACCAGAGACATTCTTCAAAGGACAGAGGACTCGGTTTGGCAAGACAGTCTTCCATCTACCACCAACCTACTGAAGCGCAGCTCAGAGTAAATATTTATTGCATTTTCCTTTTCTAAATGGGCGGTAATTTAGAATGCATAAGATACTGTATTTACGATGGTACAGCTACGCCTATGTTACAGTCTCCCGCGCTTTCACTAAAATCCCGCCCCTTTTCTTTGTGTAACAAGCTGTCATATCTATTCTGCCCGCTAGGGACGTTTTCCTTTATGACGGCACTTTGTGATTAAGTTATGATTTAATTGTGTATGTGTGATTCTGTGTGATTAGTTAGGTATTTAGTAAATAAATAATTAAACCCAATTTTGTATTGCTGATTCAACTTGTTAGCCAGAATTCTTGCAGATAACCAAGGATTTACCACTTTCAGATGACTGAATAAAATGCCGATTAATGTGACTGCTATGAATGTAAAATATTACTAAATCTTTAAGAGTTTATTCGGAAGATAACAGCTCTATAAATATTATTTTGTGGTGTCCCTCTCTAGTTAATTATATTTACATGATTAGTTCAATCGGGTAATATTAATTACGGAGAAATTATTTTTTAGAATAGCATGTCATAGCAATTAATCTGGCATAGCCAAAGACACGACACTAGTAAACAGAAAGTATATGTGTTGGACACGGTAACAGTTTATTTTTATAACTACACAAAACATACCCCAACCACCAATACGCATGGTCAAAAGATGAAAACATCAGTAACCTAAACATCATTATAAGTGTGAAGTGGCCTTGATAAATAGTGGCAAAAAAACTCGAGGCAAATGCAACAGTGGCATTATAATCAATATACAGTTGTAGTCAGAAGTTTACATACACTTAGGCTGGAGTCATTAAAACTCGTTTTTCAACCACTCCACAAATTTCTTGTTAACAAACTATAGTTTTGGCAAGTCAGTTAGGACATCTACTTCGTGCATGACACAAGTAATTTTTCCAACAATTGTTTACAGACAGATTATTTCACTTATAATTCACTGTATCACAATTCCACTGGGTCAGAAGTTTACATACACTAAGTTGACTGTGCCTTTAAACAGCTTGGAAAATTACAGAAAATGATGTCATGGCTTTAGAAGCTTCTGATAGGCTAATTGACATCATTTGTGGCAATTGGCGGTGTACCTGTGGATGTATTTCAAAGCCTACCTTCAAACTCAGTGTCTCTTTGCTTGACATCATGGGAAAATCAAAAGAAATCAGCTAAGACCTCAGAAAAAGAATTGTAGACCTCCGCAAGTCTGGTTCTTTCTTGGGAGCAATTTTCAAATGCCTGAAGGTACCACGTTCATCTGTACAAACAATAGTATGCAAGTATAAACACCATGGGACCACGCAGCCGTCATACCGCTCAGGAAAAAGACACGTTCTGTCTCCTAGAGATGAACGTACTTTGGTGCGAAAAGTGCAAATCAAGGAAGAAGCCACTGCTCCAAAACCGCCATAAAAAAGACAGACTATGGTTTGCATCTGCACATGGGGACAAAGATTGTATTTTTTTGAGAAATGTCCTCTGGTCTGATGAAACAAAAATAGAACCGTTTGGCCATAATGACCATTGTTATGTTTGGAGGAAAAAGGCAGAGGCTTGCAAGCCAAAGAAAACCATCCCAACCGGAAGCTTTGCTGCAGGAGGGACTGGTGCACTTCACAAAATAGATGGCATCATGAGGGAGAAAAATGATGTGGATATATTGAAGCAACATCTCAAGACATCAGTCAGGGAGTTAAAGCTTGGTCGCAAATGGATCTTCCAAATGGACAATGACCCTAAGCATACTTCCAAAGTTGTGGCAAATTGGCTTAAGGACAACAAAGTCAAGGTATTGGAGTGGCCATCACAAAGCCCTGACCTCAATCCTATAGACAATTTGTGGGCAGAACTGAAAAAGCGTGTGCGAGCAAGGAGGCCTACAAACCTGACTCAGTTACAGCAGCTCTGTCAGGAGGAATGGACCAACATTTACCCAACTTATTGTGGGAAGCAAGTTAAACAATTTAAAGGCAATGCTACCAAATACTAATTGAGTGTATGTACACTTCTGACCCACTCGGAATGTGATGAAAGAAATAAAAGCTGAAATAAATCATTCTCTCTAGTATTATTCTGACATTTCACATTCTTAAAATAAAGTGGTGATCCTAACTGACCTAAGACAGGGAATTTTTACTAGGATTAAATGTCAGGAATTGTGAAAAACGGAGTTTAAATGTATTTGGCTAAGGTGTATGTAAACTTCAACTGTAAGTGTTGATATGACAGCAGTCAGAAATAGTCAGTTATTGTCAGCTCGCGCTTATATTGAGTGCATCTTCAATGGCATCAGTTGGACTTCATTTAGCTGTTATCCCTTGTCCTAACAGTTGACTCAAATCTTCATCAATTTCATCTGCCGTAACACACTTTGACACCTTTGTTTGGTTGTGGTTCATAATAGACTCCGGTTTTCTCTTTGTGTTCCGTTGTCTTGTCATTCTTCAGCACTGTTGAGGAGTACAACAGCTGTTCAGGTGCCTTATTTTGTGCAGAGGTAGGGAGCTCCCGTCTCACTTTGTTGATGGTGCCAGCCAGACTTGTTTTCAAATTGTTCGCCAATGACAGTGAAGTTAAGAAATTGTCCTTGGAGACATTTCTCCCCTTGCCACTGTAAGGTCTCCAACACTGACCTTCTGCACAGTGTAGATATTTTCCCAGATATTGAAAGCCGTTCAGCATGTTCATTACGCACGCTCTCACGGTGTAGCCTGCTCCAAGTAGCCCAGAGTAGACTGATAAGACTGCTGTGATTCAGTGGAATGATTTAGAGTACATATCATTTAAGATTCTAATTAGAATAGATCAATACAATAGAATGGCCTGTCCTGTTTTTAATTCACAACTGGTGATGACATAATTATGCATCGTTCACTTCCCCTCCCCCTTTCTCCCCATCATACTTTACTTCATTTATTTTTTATGTTGTTATATGTGTGAAGTTATTTTTTTTATAGTTTAGGTTCAGTTTCGAGGCAATTATTAAGGTGATTATCTACTGGAACAGCGCCTTCAACTGTCGGGAGAAGGTGTGGAACAGGCCCCACTGTCGGGAGAAGGAGTGGAGCAGGCTCCACTGTCGGGAGAAGGAGTGGAGCAGGCCCCGCTGTCGGGAGAAGGAGTGGAGCAGGCCCCACTGTCTGGAGAAAGAGTGGAAAAGGCCCCACTGTCGGGAGAAGGAGTGGAGCAGGCCCCACTGTCTGGAGAAGGAGTGGAAAAGGCCCCACTGTCGGGAGAAGGAGTGGAGCAGGCCCTACTGTCGGGAGAAGGAGTGGAAAAGGCCCCACTGTCGGGAGAAGGAGTGGAGCAGGCCCCGCTCTCGGGAGAAGGAGTGGAACAGGCCCCGCTGTCGGGAGAAGGAGTGGAGCAGGCCCCGCTGTCGGGAGAAGGAGTGGAGGAGGCCCTACTGTCGGGAGAAGGAGTGGAAAAGGCCCCACTGTCGGGAGAAGGAGTGGAGCAGGCCCCGCTGTCGGGAGAAGGAGTGGAGGAGGCCCCACTGGGATATTTGCGAAAAGTCAAGGACTGAGGGGGGCATGACTTAAATGGCAGAGTAATAAATACAATGAATGAGCAGTGAAAATGACTGCTTTAGCAGGTCTAGTGTTAAGGAGTCCTATTTGTGGTGTGGTGGTCTGCCCTTTCTCTGACACACCTCCCTGGTCCAAACCACCTTACCAAAGAAACAGTCAAGGCTTTCATTGGCTTCAATTGATAATGAAAGAGAGTAACTGTGTATTCAACCATGGCACAAGGATTTCTGGGATCCAGTGGCCATATGACTCCATAACAATGCCCTGTGGTCCAATCACACGGTTATGTCACCACAATACATGCTGTAACCTGTCCCATGGTTCCACCACTTTGGCCCCACATAGACATTCATGTAATAGAGGTATTAAAGGGGGGATATGAACGGTGGGTTATTGAGTCAGTGCGGCCCCAAAGGAGGAGAGGAGAACAGGATAGGGCTCTCTCTTTCAGCATCCAGCCAAACCAGAGGGACAGAGAGACTTTGATGAGCCTGCCCTCCTTTGTGTTTCTAAGGGGAAATGAAACGAGCACACTGACCCGGGGCTTACAGCCGCAGGGCAGAGGGGGAGAGGGGAGGGGGGGGGGGGGGAGATGCTGAAGCTGAAGCACAGTATCTGTAACAGGATGAGAATAATGAAGTGTGTGTGTGTGTGTGTGTGTGTGTGTGTGTGTGTGTGTGTGTGTGTGTGTGTGTGTGTGTGTGTGTGTGTGTGTGTGTGTGTGTGTGTGTGTGTGTGTGTGTGTGTGTGTGTGTGTGTGTGTGTGTGAATATACCTCTCCTGCCACTCACAAACTTTCCATGCTGAACATTCCCAGAAGAGCTCTGACATTCCCACTAATATTCCTAAAGTTTAACTTGTCTACTTTTTATTTATTTTACCTTTATTTAACTAGGCAAGTCAGTAAGAACAAATTCTTATTTTCAATGACGGCCTAGGAACAGTGGGTTAACTGCCTTGTTCACTACCAGGATATTTGAGTGTGTGTGTGTGTGTCTGCGTGTGTGTGTCTGTGCAGCTGGAATCGAGTGTGAATTCTCCAAATTTCCCCCTGGCACCTCAGTGAGTTCATGTGATGTGGGATGTTGAGCAGACTAGCTACGGTGGATCACTGTAACACTGCATTGACGTAATATACTGTCCTGGCATCTGGTCCTGCTGGCTCCATCCATGGCTCTGCCTCGCAGAAACCTTTACAATTCACCCTGGAGTTAACAGCCTTTGTAAACTTGAAGCTGTACTAAAGTAGTACTGTGTTGTTCCTGTCTGGTTCAGGTTGCTGCTGAAAGCGGGCATCGACATCAACAGGGCCACTAAGGCTGGCACTGCCCTGCACGAGGCTTCCCTCTACGGCAAGACGGAGGTGGTCAGACAGCTGCTAGAGGTAAGACACCTGGAGGGACATCAACCTCACTTAGTCTTTAACTAGTCTGATTCAATCACTATTCTACCACATTCAACTAACAGTTGGTGACATGTTGTCCAGTGTAAGTGAAGTGTATTATTGAATTGGCTGTACAGCACACTGCTGTTGACTGCATTAGACTTGAGAACATCGATGTTGAACGTGTTGCTGTGTTTCAGTGCACATCTGATTGACAATAACGTTGTGTGTGGTTTTGACAGGCTGGTATAGACGTGAACATCCGTAACACGTACAACCAGACCGCCCTGGACATCGTGAACCAGTTCACCACCTCTCACGCCAGCAAGGACATCAAGCAGCTCCTAAGAGGTGAACAGATAGTTGTTAACAAATGAAGACATTATTCCATGAGGTATCATTCTTTGGCAGTCTTTACCTCTCATTCTGTGTTTTCCGCCTGCTTTATTGTCCTTGAACCAGGGCTCTACAGTGCGACCATTTTACTCACAAACTGAAAAAGTCAAGTATGAGTTTTGATTTATAGCATATAAAATGCTGCTGTAGTTATTTTCAAAGTAGGTTGGCTGTTTTAGAAGTGTGTAGCCATAGAGTCTACTTGAGTGACTTTGTCCTTGTGTTTCTTGGATATCATTTTGTTCACAGGCTAGGTTGTTTTTATGTTAGCTTGTTTGAGCTCAACTCAACTGCTAGTGAAGAGACATGGGAGAATCTCATCTCTCCCAGACAGACATGTCAGTCTCACTGTTGCCCTTAAAGGGGCAGCTGAACATTTTTGTCTCCCCTAAGTGGCTAAAATATTTGACGGTACATTGTACTTGCTTGAGCATGGAACACCACAAAAACATTTTATTCTTTCACTTTTGGTAATTTCTTATCATAAAAACGCTCCTCCTCAAATACTTTGTGTTCCTAAATGTATTTGTGTGTTAAAAAATCTATTTAGCTGCAAAAGTTGAAAAAAATTCAGCATAGATTCCTGCTAGCGGATTTATTTCTTTGTGCTTTTGTGTAGTGAAGCGACTCTTGCATTCTTTTGCAGTTTGAGTTCTGCAGGACAGAGTGTTCAGAGGTGAGTGTGTTGGGAGAGGAGACAGACTGAGACAGAGCCAGTGCAGACGTTCCTATAGCGAGAGAGGCCCAGAGGAGAGGCTGAGGGATATGAAATGCTCTAAGCTGTAATTCACCAAGCAGCTGTGTTTAACCTCATGGAGTACAGGTTACATAACCCTATCAGCTCACACACACACACACACACACACACACACACACACACACACACACACACACACACACACACACACACACGCACGCACACACAACCAAAAGACTAGGTGTGGGTGTGTGTGTGCGACCTATGCGTTTGTTTGTTTGTTTGTTTGTGTGTGATTGTTAGGTGTCACCCCTGTGTACGTGCGCATGCATGAGACTGTGTTTTGGACCTCTGCTGTTTGCTATCTCCTCTGTAATCCAGCAGGCCTGGGTCTTTGATCTGGTTCTCGCAGCCTGGGAACTCAGGCCACAATGAGCACTTGTGTTCCTCAGTCAGCAGACTGCTGCTTCAAACATGGAGGCTGTGGAGAGAGACTTCCTGTTATGATCCAGTTCTCTCTGTGTTCAGAGCAGAGTGAATAGAACACAATCAGCCACCACACCTCCTCGTCATGGATTAATTATTGATGTGTACCAACCAGTCAGAAGCTGAATACAGCACTGACTGACTCTGCTCTCTGATGTTACTGCATTACATACCAGTGCCGGATGTGACTAATAAAGAAACAACAGGCATTGGGATTGTAGCGGCGTCTGGGTATATCCCCTTAAGGTGATTTGAAAAAGGTGTACATGTCAGTATGTATCAATCATTGGGCTGTATTTTCTTACTGCCTTCATACCAATTCCCTGAACTAACTTTGTGTGTGTTTCTCTTTCTCCTCTCTCTCTCTTTCTATCTGTCCCACTCTTTCTTTTTCTCCCCTCTGTCTTTCTCACACACAGATGCTACAGGTGTTCTGCAGGTGAGAGCTCTGAAAGACTACTGGAACATCCACGACCCCACCGCTCTCAACATCCGGGCCGGGGATGTCATCATGGTAGGCAGTAGCAACACACACACACAACCCTCTCTATTTGCTGTCTGTAACTCCTCAGATGTGCCTCAGCTGGCATTGCAGTGTTGTTCCCACACTCACTGTGCCCAACCGTGCATGTTGTCTGTTAGGACAGGTGTGTTTTCCCTGTGAACTGTCAGGCTCATCCTCTAACAGGTGTTTTAGTAGCAGGCAGGGAGACAGGCTGGCAGTGTTTATGTGCGGGTGGCTTCATGAGCATTCAGTAGACACAGTATGTAGATATGTGTGGACTGCAGCAGGGGTTTTCAGCTGTTCCATGTAGTTGAACTATTCCACAGCTAGCACACCTGATTCAACATGTCAACTAATCATCAAGCCGTTGAATAGGTGACTCCGGTAAACTAGTTCAGCGCTACAACTAAATTGTGAAAAGTCTGCGGGTCCCCGAGGATAGGTTTGAAAACCACTGGACTATAGGACGGTCTGGAAACCACTGGACTATAGGACGGTCTGGAAACCACTGGACTATAGGACGGTCTGGAAACCACTGGACTATAGGACGGTTTGGAAACCACTGGACTATAGGACGGTCTGGAAACCACTGGACTATAGGACGGTCTGGAAACCACTGGACTATAGGACGGTCTGGAAACCACTGGACTATAGGACGGTCTGGAAACCACTGGACTATAGGACGGTTTAAAAACCACTGGAGTATAGGACTGTTTGGAAACCACTGGACTATAGGACGGTCTAGAAACCACTGGACTATAGGACGGTCTGGAAACCACTGGACTATAGGACGGTTTAAAAACCACTGGAGTATAGGACTGTTTGGAAACCACTGGACTATAGGACGGTCTAGAAACCACTGGACTATAGGACGGTCTGGAAACCACTGGACTATAGGACGGTTTAAAAACCACTGGAGTATAGGACTGTTTGGAAACCACTGGACTATAGGACGGTCTAGAAACCACTGGACTATAGGACGGTCTGGAAACCACTGGACTATAGGACGGTCTGGAAACCACTGGACTATAGGACGGTCTGGAAACCACTGGACTATAGGACGGTCTGGAAACCACTGGACTATAGGACGGTCTGGAAACCACTGGACTATAGGACGGTTTAAAAACCACTGGAGTATAGGACTGTTTGGAAACCACTGGACTATAGGACGGTCTGGAAACCACTGGACTATAGGACGGTCTGGAAACCACTGGACTATAGGACGGTTTAAAAACCACTGGAGTATAGGACTGTTTGGAAACCACTGGACTATAGGACGGTCTAGAAACCACTGGACTATAGGACGGTCTGGAAACCACTGGACTATAGGACGGTTTAAAAACCACTGGAGTATAGGACTGTTTGGAAACCACTGGACTATAGGACGGTCTAGAAACCACTGGACTATAGGACGGTCTGGAAACCACTGGACTATAGGACGGTCTGGAAACCACTGGACTATAGGACGGTCTGGAAACCACTGGACTATAGGACGGTCTGGAAACCACTGGACTATAGGACGGTCTGGAAACCACTGGACTATAGGACGGTCTGGAAACCACTGGACTATAGGACGGTCTGGAAACCACTGGACTATAGGACGGTTTGGAAACCACTGGACTATAGGACGGTTTGGAAACCACTGGACTATAGGATGGTTTAAAAACCACTGGAGTATAGGACGGTCTTGAAACCACTGGACTATAGGACGGTTTGGAAACCACTGGACTATAGGATGGTTTAAAAACCACTGGAGTATAGGACGGTCTGGAAACCACTGGACTGTAGGACGGTCTAGAAACCACTGGACTGTAGGACGGTTTAAAAACCACTGGACTGTAGGACGGTTTGCAAACCACTGGACTATAGGACGGTTTGGAAACCACTGGAGTATAGGACGGTTTGGAAACCACTGGAGTATAGGACGGTCTGGAAACCCCTGGACTATAGGACGGTTTGGAAACCACTGGACTGTAGGACGGTTTGGAAACAACTGGACTGTAGGATGGTCTGGAAACCGCTGGACTATAGGACGGTCTGGAAACCACTGGAGTATAGGACGGTTTGGAAACCACTGGCCTGTTGGACGGTTTGGAAACCACTGGACTGTTGGACGGTCTGGAAACCACTGGCCTGTTGGACGGTTTGGAAACCACTGGACTGTAGGACGGTTTGGAAACAACTGGACTGTAGGATGGTCTGGAAACCGCTGGACTATAGGACGGTCTGGAAACCCCTGGACTATAGGACGGTTTGGAAACCACTGGACTATAGGACGGTTTGGAAACAACTGGACTGTAGGATGGTCTGGAAACCGCTGGACTATAGGACGGTCTGGAAACCACTGGCCTGTTGGACGGTCTGGAAACCACTGGACTATAGGACGGTCTGGAAACCACTGGACTATAGGACGGTCTGGAAACCACTGGACTATAGGACGGTTTGGAAACCACTGGACTATAGGACGGTCTGGAAACCGCTGGACTGTAGGACGGTTTGGAAACCACTGGACTGTAGGACGTTTTGGAAACCACTGGACTATAGGACTGTTTGGAAACCACTGGACTATAGGACGGTTTGGAAACCACTGGACTATAGGACGGTTTGGAAACCGCTGGACTATGGGACGGTCTGGAAACCACTGGAGTATAGGACGGTCTGGAAACCACTGGACTATAGGACGGTTGGAAACCACTGGAGTATAGGACTGTTTGGAAACCACTGGACTATAGGACGGTTTGGAAACCACTGGACTATAGGACGGTTTGGAAACCACTGGACTATAGGACGGTCTGGAAACCACTGGGCTATAGGACGGTCTGGAAACCACTGGCCTGTTGGACGGTCTGGAAACCACTGGACTATAGGACGGTCTGGAAAACGCTGGACTATAGGACGGTCTGGAAACCACTGGAGTATAGGACGGTTTGGAAACCACTGGACTATAGGACGGTTTGGAAACCACTGGACTATAGGACCGTTTGGAAACCACTGGACTATAGGACGGTCTGGAAACCACTGGAGTATAGGACGGTCTGGAAACCACTGGACTGTAGGACGGTTTGGAAACCACTGGACTGTAGGACGGTTTGGAAACCACTGGACTATAGGACGGTCTGGAAACCACTGGACTATAGGACGGTTTGGAAACCACTGGAGTATAGGACGGTTTGGAAACCACTGGACTATAGGACGGTTTGGAAACCACTGGCCTGTTGGACAGTCTGGAAACCACTGGACTATAGGACGGTCTGGAAACCACTGAACTATAGGATGGTTTAGAAACCGCTGGACTATAGGACGGTTTGGAAACCGCTGGACTATAGGACGGTCTGGAAACCACTGGACTATAGGACGGTCTGGAAACCACTGGACTATAGGACGGTCTGGAAACCACTGGACTATAGGACGGTTTGGAAACCACTGGACTATAGGACGGTTTGGAAACCACTGGACTATAGGACGGTCTGGAAACCGCTGGACTATAGGACGGTTTGGAAACCACTGGACTATAGGACGGTTTGGAAACCACTGGACTATAGGACGGTTTGGAAACCACTGGACTATAGGACGGTTTGGAAACCACTGGACTATAGGACGGTCTGGAAACCACTGGACTATAGGACGGTCTGGAAACCACTGGACTATAGGACGGTCTGGAAACCACTGGACTATAGGACGGTCTGGAAACCACTGGACTATAGGACGGTCTGGAAACCACTGAACTATAGGACGGTTTAGAAACCGCTGGACTATAGGACGGTTTGGAAACCGCTGGACTATAGGACGGTCTGGAAACCACTGGACTATAGGACGGTCTGGAAACCACTGGACTATAGGACGGTCTGGAAACCACTGGACTATAGGACGGTCTGGAAACCACTGGACTATAGGACGGTTTGGAAACCACTGGACTATAGGACGGTTTGGAAACCACTGGACTATAGGACGGTTTGGAAACCACTGGACTATAGGACGGTCTGGAAACCGCTGGACTATAGGACGGTTTGGAAACCACTGGACTATAGGACGGTTTGGAAACCACTGGACTATAGGACGGTTTGGAAACCACTGGGCTATAGGACGGTTTGGAAACCACTGGACTATAGGACGGTCTGGAAACCACTGGACTATAGGACGGTCTGGAAACCACTGGACTATAGGACGGTCTGGAAACCGCTGGACTATAGGACCGTTTGGAAACCACTGGACTATAGGACGGTTTAAAAACCACTGGAGTATAGGACGGTCTGGAAACCACTGGACTGTAGGACGGTTTGGAAACCACTGGAGTATAGGACGGTCTGGAAACCACTGGACTGTAGGACGGTTTGGAAACCACTGGACTATAGGACGGTCTGGAAACCACTGGAGTATAGGACGGTTTGGAAACCACTGGACTATAGGACGGTCTGGAAACCACTGGACTATAGGACGGTCTGGAAACCACTGGACTATAGGACGGTCTGGAAACCACTGAACTATAGGACGGTTTAGAAACCGCTGGACTATAGGACGGTTTGGAAACCGCTGGACTATAGGACGGTCTGGAAACCACTGGACTATAGGACGGTCTGGAAACCACTGGACTATAGGACGGTCTGGAAACCACTGGACTATAGGACGGTCTGGAAACCACTGGACTATAGGACGGTTTGGAAACCACTGGACTATAGGACGGTTTGGAAACCACTGGACTATAGGACGGTTTGGAAACCACTGGACTATAGGACGGTCTGGAAACCGCTGGACTATAGGACGGTTTGGAAACCACTGGACTATAGGACGGTTTGGAAACCACTGGACTATAGGACGGTTTGGAAACCACTGGGCTATAGGACGGTTTGGAAACCACTGGACTATAGGACGGTCTGGAAACCACTGGACTATAGGACGGTCTGGAAACCACTGGACTATAGGACGGTCTGGAAACCGCTGGACTATAGGACCGTTTGGAAACCACTGGACTATAGGACGGTTTAAAAACCACTGGAGTATAGGACGGTCTGGAAACCACTGGACTGTAGGACGGTTTGGAAACCACTGGAGTATAGGACGGTCTGGAAACCACTGGACTGTAGGACGGTTTGGAAACCACTGGACTATAGGACGGTCTGGAAACCACTGGAGTATAGGACGGTTTGGAAACCACTGGACTATAGGACGGTCTGGAAACCGCTGGACTGTAGGACGGTTTGGAAACCGCTGGACTATAGGACGGTTTGGAAACCACTGGACTATAGGACGGTTTGGAAACCACTGGACTATAGGACGGTCTGGAAACCACTGGACTATAGGACGGTTTGGAAACCACTGGACTATAGGACGGTTTGGAAACCACTGGACTATAGGACGGTTTGGAAACCACTGGACTATAGGACGGTTTGGAAACCACTGGACTATAGGACGGTTTGGAAACCACTGGACTATAGGACGGTTTGGAAACCACTGGACTATAGGACGGTTTGGAAACCACTGGACTGTAGGATGGTTTGGAAACCACTGGACTATAGGACGGTCTGGAAACCACTGGACTATAGGACGGCCTGGAAACTGCTGGACTGTAGGACGGTTTGGAAACCGCTGGACTGTAGGACGGTAAACAAACAACTTGATGTGATCAACTAACCATCAGTCATAAAGCACATATAGTCACTTGTGAAAGTCTACACACCGCTTGCACAGTCTTCACATTTTACTGCCTTAAAATGTTGTCTCAAAAGGGAATACATTTGATTTTGTTCCTACCGATCAACACAACCTACTCCACATTCCCAAAGTTAAATAAAAATGATAGAACATTTTTTTAAATAAAATCAAATTAAAATGATGTCTTGATTGTGTGTCTTTACGCCCCAGAGTTAATTCTTAATTGGAAGGCAGCAAAATGTGTAGACTGTGACAGGGTGTAGAGACCAGCACTAGGCACTGTACTGAACCTGATGTACATGTCATCTATCAGTTCACTGTACTGAACCTGATGTACATGTCATCTATCAGTTTACTGTACTGAACCTGATGTACATGTCATCTATCAGTTCACTGTACTGAACCTGATGTACATGTCATCTATCAGTTCACTGTACTGAACCTGATGTACATGTCATCTATCAGTTCACTACTGAACCTGATGTACATGTCATCTATCAGTTCACTACTGAACCTGATGTACATGTCATCTATCAGTTCACTACTGAACCTGATGTACATGTCATCTATCAGTTCACTACTGAACCTGATGTACATGTCATCTATCAGTTCACTGTACTGAACCTGATGTACATGTCATCTATCAGTTCACTGTACTGAACCTGATGTACATGTCATCTATCAGTTCACTGTACTGAACCTGATGTACATGTCATCTATCAGTTCACTGTACTGAACCTGATGTACATGTCATCTATCAGTTCACTGTACTGAACCTGATGTACATGTCATCTATCAGTTCACTACTGAACCTGATGTACATGTCATCTATCAGTTCACTACTGAACCTGATGTACATGTCATCTATCAGTTCACTACTGAACCTGATGTACATGTCATCTATCAGTTCACTGTACTGAACCTGATGTACATGTCATCTATCAGTTCACTGTACTGAACCTGATGTACATGTCATCTATCAGTTTACTGTACTGTACTGAACCTGATGTACATGTCATCTATCAGTTCACTGTACTGAACCTGATGTACATGTCATCTATCAGTTCACTGTACTGAACCTGATGTACATGTCATCTATCAGTTCACTACTGAACCTGATGTACATGTCATCTATCAGTTCACTACTGAACCTGATGTACATGTCATCTATCAGTTCACTACTGAACCTGATGTACATGTCATCTATCAGTTCACTGTACTGAACCTGATGTACATGTCATCTATCAGTTCACTGTACTGAACCTGATGTACATGTCATCTATCAGTTCACTACTGAACCTGATGTACATGTCATCTATCAGTTCACTACTGAACCTGATGTACTTGTCATCTATCAGTTTACTGTACTGAACCTGATGTACATGTCATCTATCAGTTCACTGTACTGAACCTGATGTACATGTCATCTATCAGTTCACTACTGAACCTGATGCACATGTCATCTATCAGTTCACTACTGAACCTGATGTACATGTCATCTATCAGTTCACTACTGAACCTGATGTACATGTCATCTATCAGTTCACTGTACTGAACCTGATGTACATGTCATCTATCAGTTCACTGTACTGAACCTGATGTACATGTCATCTATCAGTTCACTACTGAACCTGATGTACATGTCATCTATCAGTTCACTGTACTGAACCTGATGTACATGTCATCTATCAGTTCACTGTACTGAACCTGATGTACATGTCATCTATCAGTTCACTACTGAACCTGATGTACATGTCATCTATCAGTTCACTACTGAACCTGATGTACATGTCATCTATCAGTTCACTACTGAACCTGATGTACATGTCATCTATCAGTTCACTGTACTGAACCTGATGTACATGTCATCTATCAGTTCACTACTGAACCTGATGTACATGGCATCTATCAGTTCACTACTGAACCTGATGTACATGTCATCTATCAGTTCACTACTGAACCTGATGTACATGTCATCTATCAGTTCACTGTACTGAACCTGATGTACATGTCATCTATCAGTTCACTACTGAACCTGATGTACATGTCATCTATGAGTTCACTGTACTGAACCTGATGTACATGTCATCTATCAGTTCACTACTGAACCTGATGTACATGTCATCTATCAATTCACTGTACTGAACCTGATGTACATGTCATCTATCAGTTCACTGTACTGAACCTGATGTACATGTCATCTATCAGTTCACTGTACTGAACCTGATGTACATGTCATCTATCAGTTCACTACTGAACCTGATGTACATGTCATCTATCAGTTCACTACTGAACCTGATGTACATGTCATCTATCAGTTCACTACTGAACCTGATGTACATGTCATCTATCAGTTCACTGTACTGAACCTGATGTAAATGTCATCTATCAGTTCACTGTACTGAACCTGATGTACATGTCATCTATCAGTTCACTGTACTGAACCTGATGTACATGTCATCTATCAGTTCACTACTGAACCTGATGTACATGTCATCTATCAGTTCACTACTGAACCTGATGTACATGTCATCTATCAATTCACTGTACTGAACCTGATGTACATGTCATCTATCAGTTCACTGTACTGAACCTGATGTAAATGTCATCTATCAGTTCACTGTACTGAACCTGATGTACATGTCATCTATCAGTTCACTGTACTGAACCTGATGTACATGTCATCTATCAGTTCACTGTACTGAACCTGATGTACATGTCATCTATCAGTTCACTGTACTGAACCTGATGTACATGTCATCTATCAGTTCACTGTACTGAACCTGATGTAAATGTCATCTATCAGTTTACTGTACTGAACCTGATGTACATGTCATCTATCAGTTCACTACTGAACCTGATGTACATGTCATCTATCAGTTCACTGTACTGAACCTGATGTACATGTCATCTATCAGTTCACTGTACTGTACCTGATGTACATGTCATCTATCAGTTCACTGTACTGAACCTGATGTACATGTCATCTATCAGTTCACTGTACTGAACCTGATGTACATGTCATCTATCAGTTCACTACTGAACCTGATGTACATGTCATCTATCAGTTCACTACTGAACCTGATGTACATGTCATCTATCAGTTCACTGTACTGAACCTGATGTACATGTCATCTATCAGTTCACTGTACTGAACCTGATGTACATGTCATCTATCAGTTCACTGTACTGAACCTGATGTACATGTCATCTATCAGTTCACTGTACTGAACCTGATGTACATGTCATCTATCAGTTCACTACTGAACCTGATGTACATGTCATCTATCAGTTCACTACTGAACCTGATGTACATGTCATCTATCAGTTCACTACTGAACCTGATGTACATGTCATCTATCAGTTCACTACTGAACCTGATGTACATGTCATCTATCAGTTCACTGTACTGAACCTGATGTACATGTCATCTATCAGTTCACTGTACTGAACCTGATGTACATGTCATCTATCAGTTCACTGTACTGAACCTGATGTACATGTCATCTATCAGTTCACTACTGAACCTGATGT
The DNA here is from genome assembly GCF_029448725.1 of Salvelinus fontinalis. NCBI lineage: Eukaryota > Metazoa > Chordata > Actinopteri > Salmoniformes > Salmonidae > Salvelinus > Salvelinus fontinalis. Next base: position 15,384,224 of record NC_074698.1, read on the forward strand.
ACATGTCATCTATCAGTTCACTACTGAACCTGATGTACATGTCATCTATCAGTTCACTACTGAACCTGATGTACATGTCATCTATCAGTTCACTGTACTGAACCTGATGTACATGTCATCTATCAGTTCACTGTACTGAACCTGATGTACATGTCATCTATCAGTTTACTGTACTGTACTGAACCTGATGTACATGTCATCTATCAGTTCACTGTACTGAACCTGATGTACATGTCATCTATCAGTTCACTGTACTGAACCTGATGTACATGTCATCTATCAGTTCACTACTGAACCTGATGTACATGTCATCTATCAGTTCACTACTGAACCTGATGTACATGTCATCTATCAGTTCACTACTGAACCTGATGTACATGTCATCTATCAGTTCACTGTACTGAACCTGATGTACATGTCATCTATCAGTTCACTGTACTGAACCTGATGTACATGTCATCTATCAGTTCACTACTGAACCTGATGTACATGTCATCTATCAGTTCACTACTGAACCTGATGTACTTGTCATCTATCAGTTTACTGTACTGAACCTGATGTACATGTCATCTATCAGTTCACTGTACTGAACCTGATGTACATGTCATCTATCAGTTCACTACTGAACCTGATGCACATGTCATCTATCAGTTCACTACTGAACCTGATGTACATGTCATCTATCAGTTCACTACTGAACCTGATGTACATGTCATCTATCAGTTCACTGTACTGAACCTGATGTACATGTCATCTATCAGTTCACTGTACTGAACCTGATGTACATGTCATCTATCAGTTCACTACTGAACCTGATGTACATGTCATCTATCAGTTCACTGTACTGAACCTGATGTACATGTCATCTATCAGTTCACTGTACTGAACCTGATGTACATGTCATCTATCAGTTCACTACTGAACCTGATGTACATGTCATCTATCAGTTCACTACTGAACCTGATGTACATGTCATCTATCAGTTCACTACTGAACCTGATGTACATGTCATCTATCAGTTCACTGTACTGAACCTGATGTACATGTCATCTATCAGTTCACTACTGAACCTGATGTACATGGCATCTATCAGTTCACTACTGAACCTGATGTACATGTCATCTATCAGTTCACTACTGAACCTGATGTACATGTCATCTATCAGTTCACTGTACTGAACCTGATGTACATGTCATCTATCAGTTCACTACTGAACCTGATGTACATGTCATCTATGAGTTCACTGTACTGAACCTGATGTACATGTCATCTATCAGTTCACTACTGAACCTGATGTACATGTCATCTATCAATTCACTGTACTGAACCTGATGTACATGTCATCTATCAGTTCACTGTACTGAACCTGATGTACATGTCATCTATCAGTTCACTGTACTGAACCTGATGTACATGTCATCTATCAGTTCACTACTGAACCTGATGTACATGTCATCTATCAGTTCACTACTGAACCTGATGTACATGTCATCTATCAGTTCACTACTGAACCTGATGTACATGTCATCTATCAGTTCACTGTACTGAACCTGATGTAAATGTCATCTATCAGTTCACTGTACTGAACCTGATGTACATGTCATCTATCAGTTCACTGTACTGAACCTGATGTACATGTCATCTATCAGTTCACTACTGAACCTGATGTACATGTCATCTATCAGTTCACTACTGAACCTGATGTACATGTCATCTATCAGTTCACTACTGAACCTGATGTACATGTCATCTATCAATTCACTGTACTGAACCTGATGTACATGTCATCTATCAGTTCACTGTACTGAACCTGATGTAAATGTCATCTATCAGTTCACTGTACTGAACCTGATGTACATGTCATCTATCAGTTCACTGTACTGAACCTGATGTACATGTCATCTATCAGTTCACTGTACTGAACCTGATGTACATGTCATCTATCAGTTCACTGTACTGAACCTGATGTACATGTCATCTATCAGTTCACTGTACTGAACCTGATGTAAATGTCATCTATCAGTTTACTGTACTGAACCTGATGTACATGTCATCTATCAGTTCACTACTGAACCTGATGTACATGTCATCTATCAGTTCACTGTACTGAACCTGATGTACATGTCATCTATCAGTTCACTGTACTGTACCTGATGTACATGTCATCTATCAGTTCACTGTACTGAACCTGATGTACATGTCATCTATCAGTTCACTGTACTGAACCTGATGTACATGTCATCTATCAGTTCACTACTGAACCTGATGTACATGTCATCTATCAGTTCACTACTGAACCTGATGTACATGTCATCTATCAGTTCACTACTGAACCTGATGTACATGTCATCTATCAGTTCACTGTACTGAACCTGATGTACATGTCATCTATCAGTTCACTGTACTGAACCTGATGTACATGTCATCTATCAGTTCACTGTACTGAACCTGATGTACATGTCATCTATCAGTTCACTGTACTGAACCTGATGTACATGTCATCTATCAGTTCACTACTGAACCTGATGTACATGTCATCTATCAGTTCACTACTGAACCTGATGTACATGTCATCTATCAGTTCACTACTGAACCTGATGTACATGTCATCTATCAGTTCACTACTGAACCTGATGTACATGTCATCTATCAGTTCACTGTACTGAACCTGATGTACATGTCATCTATCAGTTCACTGTACTGAACCTGATGTACATGTCATCTATCAGTTCACTACTGAACCTGATGTACATGTCATCTATCAGTTCACTACTGAACCTGATGTACTTGTCATCTATCAGTTCACTGTACTGAACCTGATGTACATGTCATCTATCAGTTCACTGTACTGAACCTGATGTACATGTCATCTATCAGTTCACTGTACTGAACCTGATGTACATGTCATCTATCAGTTCACTGTACTGAACCTGATGTACATGTCATCTATCAGTTCACTGTACTGAACCTGATGTAAATGTCATCTATCAGTTCACTGTACTGAACCTGATGTACATGTCATCTATCAGTTCACTGTACTGAACCTGATGTACATGTCATCTATCAGTTCACTACTGAACCTGATGTACATGTCATCTATCAGTTCACTACTGAACCTGATGTACATGTCATCTATCAATTCACTGTACTGAACCTGATGTACATGTCATCTATCAGTTCACTGTACTGAACCTGATGTAAATGTCATCTATCAGTTCACTGTACTGAACCTGATGTACATGTCATCTATCAGTTCACTGTACTGAACCTGATGTACATGTCATCTATCAGTTCACTGTACTGAACCTGATGTACATGTCATCTATCAGTTCACTGTACTGAACCTGATGTACATGTCATCTATCAGTTTACTGTACTGAACCTGATGTACATGTCATCTATCAGTTCACTACTGAACCTGATGTACATGTCATCTATCAGTTCACTGTACTGAACCTGATGTACATGTCATCTATCAGTTCACTGTACTGTACCTGATGTACATGTCATCTATCAGTTCACTGTACTGAACCTGATGTACATGTCATCTATCAGTTCACTGTACTGAACCTGATGTACATGTCATCTATCAGTTCACTACTGAACCTGATGTACATGTCATCTATCAGTTCACTACTGAACCTGATGTACATGTCATCTATCAGTTCACTACTGAACCTGATGTACATGTCATCTATCAGTTCACTGTACTGAACCTGATGTACATGTCATCTATCAGTTCACTGTACTGAACCTGATGTACATGTCATCTATCAGTTCACTGTACTGAACCTGATGTACATGTCATCTATCAGTTCACTGTACTGAACCTGATGTACATGTCATCTATCAGTTCACTACTGAACCTGATGTACATGTCATCTATCAGTTCGCTACTGAACCTGATGTACATGTCATCTATCAGTTCACTACTGAACCTGATGTACATGTCATCTATCAGTTCACTACTGAACCTGATGTACATGTCATCTATCAGTTCACTGTACTGAACCTGATGTACATGTCATCTATCAGTTCACTGTACTGAACCTGATGTACATGTCATCTATCAGTTCACTACTGAACCTGATGTACATGTCATCTATCAGTTCACTACTGAACCTGATGTACTTGTCATCTATCAGTTCACTGTACTGAAACTGATGTACATGTCATCTATCAGTTCACTGTACTGAACCTGATGTACATGTCATCTATCAGTTCACTGTACTGAACCTGATGTACATGTCATCTATCAGTTCACTGTACTGAACCTGATGTACATGTCATCTATCAGTTCACTGTACTGAACCTGATGTACATGTCATCTATCAGTTCACTGTACTGAACCTGATGTACATGTCATCTATCAGTTCACTGTACTGAACCTGATGTACATGTAATCTATCAGTTCACTACTGAACCTGATGTACATGTCATCTATCAGTTCACTGTACTGAACCTGATGTACATGTCATCTATCAGTTCACTACTGAACCTGATGTACATGTCATCTATCAGTTCACTGTACTGAACCTGATGTACATGTCATCTATCAGTTCACTACTGAACCTGATGTACATGTCATCTATCAGTTCACTGTACTGAACCTGATGTACATGTCATCTATCAGTTCACTGTACTGAACCTGATGTACATGTCATCTATCAGTTCACTGTACTGAACCTGATGTACATGTCATCTATCAGTTCACTACTGAACCTGATGTACATGTCAGCTATCAGTTCACTACTGAACCTGATGTACTTGTCATCTATCAGTTCACTACTGAACCTGATGTACATGTCATCTATCAGTTCAAGGTCCAGTAGGTCCTTAGGGGTATAGTGCACAACAGGTGAACTTCACTATCCATATTCCTGAGGGGGAACTAGTTTATAGGGAGAGAGTACAGTGAGCCCCTATATCTGAAGGATGGCTCTCTTTGAGCCCGGAGAGAGAGAGAGAGAGACGGGTAGGAACAGGCCCTGTTATTCATCCATCACTCCCTCTCAGCAATGACTCTACTACTACTACTGTCACACACATACACACATACACACACACACACACACACACACACACACACACACACACACACACACACACACACACACACACACACACACACACACACACACACACACACACACACACACACACACACACACACAGTCTCATGAACCCTGGCCTGTTTTTCTTCTTGGGAGTGTGTCGGCCTATCCTGCTGCTGTGGGGGGTTGCTCCAATACCAGAGAGAAACAAATCATAAACCTTGCCCTCAGGCCATCCACCTCACCCATCACCTAACCTTTCCACACCTCACACACACATGTACATGTTAGACTCTGGGCAAAAGGTTAGCTGACTTCTTAGTGGGGACTGGTGCCGAACCAAAACGTAAAAAGTGGTCGGGCGGAGCGAGGCGGGTGAGGATTGGACAGGCTGATAGCAATGTTGTGTTTCCCTAAGTGGATGAATTGGTCTAATTTTGCATGTATGGTAAAGCCTCAAATCTTAGCTACATCTTCCATTTCAAATGAGCTGGGAAAAAAGTGAATAATTACAAAGAAATATTTAATTTTGTGTGACTACAGCGCTAGCGATAAAAAGCAAAAATAGAGCCGTTCTAATTGCGCGAGGCGTCGGAGCCTGCAGGGTTTTTATCATTGAAAACAATGCATTGTAAAATAAACCCCACGCACGTGGGCCTTTAGCTAGTTTAGGCCTTTAGAAAAAGATGTTTTGCCAACTTGGACGGGTCAATTCATTTAAATGTACTTTTCTATAGCTGCCAAACCTGCCCATTCAGTACATGTTATTTCCCCCTCTACCCACATCTTTTACCAAACACACAACCCAACACCCCTGTTCTCCCCTATACCCTCAGCCCCCTAACCCTAATGACCCTTGGCTTGTATCCTCTGACGAAGGCTGCTAAATTAGGGAGCAGAGACAATGGCCTGGGTTTTAGCAGCTCATGTGGACAAATGGAACATGATCAGAAACACATGACTACTGTCATCATCTGTTTATGTGCTTGACCTTTTGGTTCTCTCTCTTTTGGTTTGTTATTGTACTACAGTTGATCTCAGGGTTGTGGTGCTGCTTTTGTTCCACTCTCCCAACTTATGTAAAACATCTTTGACATTATGAAAACAAACCATACAGAGACAAAGATACACATGAAGTTGTTAACACGTAGAATGTGTTTCAAGTTGGAACATGTGCTTTCTGTCGTTGTCCCAGAACTGCACACTTCAGGTCAGGTACACTCCTACACACGTACATGAACAGTGGAAATAACACCATGTTGTTATAGAATCTCACAGACCTGCCTGCCTCAATATGAAGAGACACTCGGTAGTAATAGCCATCTGATTGGTTTAGACCTGTCTTAATGTTTGTTTTGATTGGCTGCCTGGCAGGTCCTAGAGCAGCACCTGGACGGGCGCTGGAAGGGGCACATCCACGACAGCCAGAGGGGCACCGACCGGGTGGGCTACTTCCCCCCGAACATTGTGGAGGTCATCAGCAGACGCTCAGGTCAGTCACACACACACACCCTATAAGTTCAGTGTAATCATTAGCCATTCCCCACTCCATCTGAAAGCAATGGGCAAAGAGCGAGAGCCCTCTGACAATTGCCTCTTTCATTGCGTAACCGTGGCACCCACAGGAAACGGAGGTTCCGTAACTTGTTGAGTCAGCTGCCGGCATGTCGGAACATCAACACACAGACACACTCACTCACACACTCATCTCCCAGACATGTCAGCACACTCACAATGCAGGATTAAGTCAGAAATGGAAAGGGAAGTTGCTTGGAACTGCAGAAGTCACCTGCTATTGTACATTATGTAAAAACTCCCACCCTTACCCACGCAGTCTACCTCTAATACCGGTTAGATTAACAGAAGGTGTCAGTTACCTACCTAACACCACAGAAGAAGATAATCCGCCCCACACCACCTCTTTGATGTGCACTAGAGGGAGAAATCCCTGAGTGAATAGGTTGGCGTGGTGACACTCACGGAGCAGCTTTGACAGAACAGGGAGCAGCTCAGCACTTCAGTCAGAGGAAAATGACAGGTTTCTGTCTTCTCTGCAAATCTGTCACCACAACAAAAGATCAGGGGAACGGGAGACCCATCTTCAATTCTCCCTCTGCACCTGCTGTACCTTCAGAAAGTATTCACACCCCGTTACTTTTTCCACATTTAATTGTGTTACAGCCTGAATTAAAAAAGTATTACATTGAAATGTTGAGTCACTGATCTACACACAATACCCCATAATGTCAAAGTGGAATTTTGTTTTTAGAAGTCTTTACAAATTGATAGAAAATGAAAAGCTGAAATGTATTTAACCCCTTTTGTTATGGCAAGCCTAAATACGTACAGGAGTCAAATGTGCTTAACAAGTCACACATAATAAGTTGCACGGACTCACTCTGTGTTCAATAATAGTGTTAACATGATTTTTAAATGATAACCCCGTCTTTGTACCCAACACATACAATTATCTGTAAGGTCCCTCAGTCAAGTAGTGAATATCAAGCACAGATACGACCACAAAGACCAGGGAGATTTTCCTGTGCCTCGCAAAGAAGAGAACCTATTGGTAGTTGGGTGTTCAAAATAAAAGCAGACATTGAGTGACCTAGTTACAGTTGTGACTTAAATTGTCTTGACAATCTATGGCAAGGTATGACAATGGCTGTCTAGCAATGATCAACAACCAACTTGACAGAGCATGAAGAATTTTATATTTATATTGCAAATATTGTACAATCCAGGTGTGCACAGCTCTTAGAGACTTACCCAGAAAGACTCACAGCTGTAATCACTGCTAAAGGTGATTCTAACATGTATTGACTCAGGGGTGTGAATATTTATGTAAATTAGATATTTCTGTATTTCATTTTCAATGTATTTGCAAAAATGTACTATATATTTTTTTTTCACTTTGTCATTATGGGGTATTGTGTATAGATGGGTGAGATAAAAAATAAAAAAATAAATTTTGAATTTAGGCTGTGACACAACAAAATGTGGAATAAGTCAAGGGGTATGAATACTTCCTGAACGAATTGTTTCTCTCTTGGCTCCACACACACACACACACACACACACACACACACACACACACACACACACACACACACACACACACACACACACACACACACACACACACACACACACACACACACACACACACACACACACACACTGATAGGTTGTATCGCTGCACATCACTGCATTGGAAGAGCAGTTGTGGCCCCTCTTCATTACAGGTTGGCCCCTCCAGAGAACACCCCATTTCCCAGACTACCTTGGTTGGACTAATCCCTCATGCTTCCAATCCATCCCTTGCTCCTATTTTTCTCTCTTCCTCCTCCTCTTCTCTCAGCATCTCTCCATCCATACCATGTAATGTCCACCTCTAACCATCAGCTTGCGTTAACCTCCTCTCTGTCTGTGTCCTACCTGTTTGACCGTGTAGGGGGCACCCTGTCCCGGCACGCCTCTCTGCCCACCCAGCGCCACCAGCTCCTCTCCAGATCCCCCCTCTCCTCCAGTCTGAGCTCAGCCCCCCAGACCGACGACTCCTACACACTGTACACCCCGAACAATCCCCACCTGGCCCTCCCCCACGCCATCGGCCTCAGCGCCAACCCAGGTATATACACACACACCCTTATACATGCACTCAGAGGACAGACACGCATCGAAACAGGTATACGGTACTCAGCCCCCTAACCAGCCAGACAACTTCCCCACCACTGTGAACCCGTGATGAGGGCACAAGGACACCTATGTTCGCCCCCTCTAAACCCCTCTCATGCTCAGGCCCAGCCAATCCCCAGTGCTGCTCCGTGGGCCATGGTACCCCCATGGCCCAACAGTGTTGTTATGTCTGATAGGTCGGCCTCCCAGCAGCCTCTCTCAGCCTGGTTGTCCCCTGGAGGACATCTGGGTGCTCAGGAACTCACACACCGCGGGTAAGAGTCCCTCCACTGTCCCCCATGACAATAGCTGGCTGTCTCTGTCCCCTGTCCCCATGCTCTACCTTTGTCATGTGCCAGCTTCAAACTGAGCTTCCCATAGCTCCTGCTGTTCTCCCTGCTGCCACAAGATGGGACCACCAGGAAACCTCTGTTCCAGTGACCAAAAAGTGACCATTTCGACAGTCTACAGGACACTGCAAGCTTAATGGGTGCCCTGTGTACTCCGCTGTAGGAATTTTCCATTGTGGATGACCTTTCATCTGTCCTACTGCAGGACTGTAGTTGTAGTTTACCCCTGTAGTTCTGTAGTTCTGTACCCTTGGCTGCTGTTGCTCTATGCCTGCAGCTCCGCTCCACCATGCAACCATCTCCCTTGGCTTCGTATGGCAGCAAACGACGTCCTGTCCTGGCCTGTGCCACCCCCTGATCTGTGATGACTTGGCTGGCTCAGTGACAGGGTCCACAGCCCCAACCTCTGCCATCCTCTGCCAGCTTCAGTTAGAATCATGTGGATGTGTGTGTGACTGTGTTGACGTGGGCTCTGGAAGGACACAGAGGGGAGGTACCTCATTTTGATCTCTCTCTCGCTGTCCAGCCACCACGGTTGTCTTTAATGTCCCTCACTTCTATCTCTCTCTCTCTTCTCCCTCTCTCCATCCTCCTCTCCTGTGGTCCTATGTAGCAGGTGACAGGAACAGTGTAGGGAGTACGGGCAGTGTGGGCAGCACCCGTAGTGCTGGGAGTGGACAGAGCACAGAGAGTAACACTGCCCCCAACGGACAACACCAGCAGACCACCACACTCCCAGACACTGCCAAAGTACTGGTCCAATTGTTATTTCAGCTTTATTTATCCTGGCTAGTCTTATTGAGATAGATAACAATGCTAAAATAATTGCAACCTTACTCACAGCTATGAACAGAGGAAATGTGATATTGTGATTTACTGCCTTCGTATGTAGTGCCAGTCAACAGATTGTTGATTCCTGTGCTGTCTGTAACTTGTCTTGTGCTCTGTTTTGATGTGCAGCCAGCGCCCTCTGCTGGTGACTCAGGGCAACCAGTCCCCAATAAACAGCCTGACCTGACTGCAGGTAGGAATACCAGCCCTTTCTCTCATTACTGTTACATACCACAACATTTCTCCTGAACCTTCACCTTTCTAGTTTGATTTGTGCTTATTGGTAGAAAACATCCTGAACACCATTCATTTAACTCTCCAGTGTGTTTTCTCGTCTAGTGGTTCTGGGTGCTCCTCGGAGGCCGATGGTGAACATACAGAGACCAGGGGAACAGCAGTTTGTCTCCCCACAGTTTGTACGTCCTCAGCAGCTACTGGAGGGCAAGGTGAGACTCAGACACAGGACAGGACAGGACAGGCACCGGACAGGATAGGCACCGGACAGGACAGACACAGGACAGGACAGGCACAGGACAGGACAGACACAGGACAGGACAGGAAATATTGTCCATGTTTGCCACACATTACAACTCATGATTGTATTTTTCTGTGTACTCTGTATGCCACAGTGAAATAAATGTATCTATTAAAAGAAAGGAGGACAGTGAATAGGCCAGTAATTGATGTCAATGTGATACTCAACCCCTCCCCCTGGTGTAGGATGCAGAGGCCATCTACCAGTGGCTGAGTGACTTCCAGTTGGAGCAGTACACTGGGAACTTCATCACGGCCGGCTACGACGTCCCCACCATCAGCAGGATGACCCCAGAGGACCTGACGGCCATCGGCGTCACCAAGCCAGGCCACCGCAAGAAGATCTCAATCGAGATAGGAAACCTCAGCATCCCAGAGTGGCTGCCTGAATACATCCCGGTAAGGTCTTACTGATGCATGTGTCTGTCTGTCTGTCTGTCTGTCTGTCTGCTTTTGTGTGCAAGTCAGATTTTACATTACTTTCATAAAGGTTTCAACTGCGTAGGTCTGACTGTCACTCTTCTCCTACTCCAGGCAGACCTGGGGGAGTGGCTGAGTACCATAGGCCTGCCTCAGTACCAAAGGAAGCTGTCAGAGAATGGCTATGACTCCATCAGCATCGTACGGGACCTGACCTGGGAGGACCTGCAGGAGATAGGCATCACCAAGCTGGGCCACCAGAAGAAGATGATGCTGGCCGTGAAGAAGCTGTGTGACATCCAGAGGGCCATCCTGGCTGCAGAATCTGGCCAGGGCACGTTGCGCCGCAAGCCCCCTGGAGCCCTTCACCTGGTCACCATCGAGCCCCCGGACAGCGCCTCCGACTGCCCCTCGCCCCACACCCCCAAGATGCTGACCTTCCAGGACAGCGAGCTGAGCGCTGAGCTGCAGACAGCCATGTCCAGCCACTACCAGGAGGGCCTGGCCATCAAGAGTGCCGTGGGCATGTCTCGGAGCCAAGAGAGCATCGACGCCCGGTCCAGGGGCTCAGGGCGCTCCCAGGACCCCCCTACGGCCTCCATCACTCCCCACAGCCGCTCACAGGAGAGCCTAGGCAGCAGCAGCACCTCCACCAGCCTCAGTGCTGACAGCAGCCCTGCCAAGGAGAGGAACATTCCAGAAGGCTGGGACCAGAGGTCCATACTACAGCAGCAGCTTCCCAAGCAGGTCCCCCTGGGGGCAGCCACCGTGTTCAAGTACCCAGCCATCCCAGCCAAGCCTAAAGGCCCTGGGTCTCACTCCCTAGGCTCCTCTCCCCAGGGCTCCCCGGCCCAGAGGGGCTTTAGCTACCTCCACTCCCACTGTGGCAGCACCGACCTGGGCCACGGCTCGCCCACCAAGCCCTTGGCACACACCTACCACGCCATGACCCTGGCCCCGCCTAAGAAGCGCAGCCAGAGCCTGACACGCTATGCCCTGTCAGACGGCGAACCAGACGAAGAGGATGACGACCTGGCTCCGCCCTCTAGCACCCTAGGGTCCTACGCCACCCTGACCCGCCGGCCGGGACGCAGCCAGCTGGCAGGCATGCAGACCACACCCGTAAAGTACGGCACTGTGGGACGTAGCCAGTCCTTTGCCGTGCGCGCTCGTAAAAAGGGTCCCCCTCCAGCCCCGCCCAAGAGACTGAGCTCGGTGAGCAGCAGCCACAGCGTTGGGTCCACTGAGAATATGGCGCCCTCTCCTGGGGGGGTGGAGACAGACAGCCCAGGTAGCGTGAGGAGCATCGCAGCCTGTCTGGAGGCCTCCACTGAGGGGAAGAGCCTGTCCAGGCCCAGGCTGGACCTCCTCCAACCAGAGCCTCCCCTCCCCAGCCTCACCCCCTCAAGACTGGAGCCCAGAGAGGCCTCCGCAGGGATGAGGAGGAGGGTGCAGAGTGAATGTGTTCCAGCCCAGACCGACATCCCAGACCATTACCCAGACCCAGAGCGAGGGGTGAAGTCAGACTCTGAGGAGGAGGAACCTAAGGCACCGGGGTTGGATGGCTCCTCATCCCCTCACAATAGCTCCAGCGAGTGTATCCCCTTCGCCGAGGAGGGCAACCTCACCATCAAGCAGAGGCCCAAGGTAGGAGGGCCGCCCAGGGCCGAGAGCACTGTGGAGATCCCGGCAGACAAGAACCGGCCCACCAAGACAGCCCTGGAGGTGCCTGAGTTTAACCTGAAGGAGTCAGACACTGTGAAGCGGAGATACAAGCCTAAAGACCATGCTGGCAGCTCTCCCACCAGTGACAGTGAGGGCCAGATAGGGTCAGACTCCAGTCCAGGCAGCAGGCCCCAGTCCCAGAGCTGTGAGGAGGTGAGTCTGGTCAGTCTGAGGATCAGTGAGGCCAGTCTGGAGGGGCTGGAGAACCTAGCAGTGACAGGCACACCCCTCAAACCCCCCGTCTCCCCCAAGCCTCACAGCTCCCACGGACCCCCCGTCACAGCCCCAAAACCGTCCCGACACAGTCTGGCTGCTGCTACAGGTAACTTATTACACGTGGAAGCTCATTATTATATCTTTATGTTTTTATCATCAATTCTGAGTTTCTGCTTTTGCTTCCTGTCCAACAGCCATAGTGCCGCCCACTATGACTGTCAACGTGGTACAGAGTCTTGCCTTCTCAGCCCCACCATCACCCACACCCAGCCGGTGTCCCCCAGCCCCAGGGCTTCAGTGCCAGGCAGCCCAGACAGGCAAGCCCCAGGTCTGTGGGGTCGGCCCAGGCCCAGGAGTAGAGTCTGGCCCGGGGTTAGAGGTGGTGCAGCAGCAGAGGCTGGAGCAGACCAGCACCTCTCTGGAGGCAGCACTGCAGGCTGTGGAGAGAAAACTCACCCAGGAGGACAGCACTGACGGGTAAGAGAACAGGATAAACACCTCACCATTTCCTGTAAATAAAAAAACTCTCTAAAACTCTACTGTTTATGTGAACTGAAGTAGCATTCATGCAACATTGTATCTGTCCCATTATGGTGTCTGTGAGAGCATGGGCAGCGCCATTGAGGCCATCTCCATTTTGAAGTAGTCAGTTTTCTTCTTCTACTACTTCAATGAGTTGGTAAACAAACTGAAAGGTTGCATACTGCAGCTGGAGTGTGTTGTCTGAACAGGTATAAAGCCAAGGTTGGGGATTTACTGTCACTTGCAGTTCTGGAATGTTTGCTCAGGTCCCACCTGATGACCTGGATGGAATTATGGGATCCTTCCTTAACCCATATTTGACTACTTCAAAATGGTGAAAGTCCTCAATGGCACTGCACTTGATAAAACAGGCTTTTGAGCACTAGAGTCCCCCTATCTATCTCCATGACTAAACCCTGCTTCTTTTTCCACCTCCTGACAGTGGGGCTAACACAGTGAAGTCAGCGGGCAACATTCTGGATGACATTGGCAACATGTTTGATGACCTTGCTGACCAGCTGGATGCCATGCTGGACTAAGCCCTCTATCCACTCCACTGACCAGCCTACTGACCCTTGACCCTTCACCTCAGGAAGTACTAATGACCATGAGAGGGAGAATGGAGCAGGTCACCCCACCTAAGTGTTATCTCCGACCCCGATGCCCTTAAAACTACAGACCAACCCCCACCACCAGACTAGCAGAAAACATATGGCACTACATTGTAGGATGTGCCATGGACTGGGATGGTTTTAATGAACAGTGTGGATCCATCTCCCTCCTCCCTGCCTCCATGTTGCCACTTCCTCTCCTTTCAACAGCAGCACTTAACTCTGCTCTACAGTGCATTGGCATCAGTCACAACAACCCTGTTGGTTTCAACACAGGGCCTGACTGACTGACTGACTGACTGACTGACTGACTGACTGACTGTAGATACATGAGGGGTGGACAACATACTGTACCAGTACACCGTTGTATTGGGTTGTTTCATATAACACGAGTTAAACTGTGTTGTCCTTTTTATTCTACCCAGCATCCTCCATTTCTTCATCTTGTTGGTGTGCCTTTCTTCCCCTCCTTTCTCACAGTATCCACCTCTGTGTGAAGTCATGGTTTGGCCACTGTAGCAGTAGAAAGAGAGAGAGAGAGAGATAATGGGGAGAAGTGGAGTGTTTTTATACTCGCCTATAGAGGAACCATTCCTAGACAGAATATTACTATACAATACCATTTGTATTAGACGCTGTAACTGTCATTTGACCTTTGTATTTCACTATGTCTGACCATTTCAATTGGACCTTGTTGATATTTTCAATACTCTTGTATTTTATCCATTTTCTACCAAGTTGACCACAATGAAAGTGTGTTTGTGTCTTCCTCAAGGCATGGTGCCAGTACGTTTGTGCTGTTAAAGTCTTTAGTAATCATTCTTAAGTAATACAGAATGACTAGATGCTATATCGTGTCTGGTTTTATGAAGCTATGTAAAACATGTAGAAGTGCTGGATAATATTGTTTATACAAAAGGGAAGAAGACCTTAGCTTGTCAAAGCATATTTAGCTGTCGTCACTGTCCACACTGTCAATATAAGGAGTTATACGTGCTTTGTACAGCCAAGGGATGACATGCAAGATATTAATAATGTACACTATTTTTTAAAGAAAAAATAACATTTTAATGTAGATTAGTCCAAATAGTATTTAAATTAGAGTATCTAAATATGTATATTGTATACTTATAGGTATATCTGGGAGCAGAATCATATTCAACCAAAGTTCTTTGTACAGATTTTCCTTCTATATTTTCAATATTTCCATAAAATGCAGAACCATTGTTAAGGGGTTCTGGTCTTCCTTATTGTAACATGAATGAAATTAATTATCTACATGGTTAAAAAACTGTCTTGTTTTTTCCCCCTGTCCACCCAGCATTATATTGCTATGTTCCATATTTGGGCATGCTAGAGTACTTCTAGCAGGGGGAATGAACTCTTCTATGCTGTGTTTCTGTCTTCCTCATGAACTTTCAAATCATTAACCCTGACTTGTATGATTGTGTAGTGTCCTCTACTGTAAATGTTTGTGTCGTTTCAGTGTGAATGTGATCCCTGGCTGTAACCTGGGTTTCATCTCTGTCATTCTCAGGAATGTCACACCTACTCAGTTCAAGCTGCTCTCACATTAAACACGCACACCTGGCGTTTGTGTTATAGAAGGAGGAACAGTGGTTTTGAAGAGGTGAGGTGAATGAGAGCCTTGCGTGAATGTGAAAGAGGTCTGTGTGTCTCAGACGGAACTGAGACCCGCTAGAGGCACCTTATTTAAGATGGGTCTGTGGATATATGTTATACTGTCTTGAGTTATCAACATCTGTCCTTTTTCATCCAGCTGGATCTTCATTTGGTTACAGTTTACCATTAAATATTCAAGTCTGACCCTGTGGACTTCTCTCGTTCATTTCTGGATTTAAATATCCAGAAGCCTTTTAAGAGTGGGTGCATTTCATGTACACCTTCATAGCACAGAAATAGATTCCTAACATTTGTTACTGTAGTCTTAATTTAAATGGAGAATCATGGGACAACAATGGTGAGATCTACAATTTAATACAGTATAGAAATAACATGAACAGTTAAAGAGCATGACACCCCCATACAATTCAATAGTCAAAATAGTGAATCTCAGTCATTCTCAATACTGAACATACACATAACATTTAGTGAAGCGCACATTTATATTCTTATTAAAGAAAGAAATTATGTTTAAGTACATCTACGTAAACGTAAAAACGTGAAAACCTCAAAGCATTTTGACAATGGCAATAAAAAAACTCTGAAATGAAAAGTATCGCAATATACAGTGATAATGGCAATGCTATGGACGTAAGGTTTTCAGCCTTCATATTTATTGAAGTAAGACTGGTATGGATGGACACTGCACCAACATATCATTCCCCAATGACTGACTGACTGTCAGTGGTTGTCGTTCATCAGGTTTTTGGTCCCTAAAAGGTTTGCCGATAATAGAATCTACCACACACCCAGAGCTGATTAGTGAAGGTGCTGAAGGCAAAAACTGGAGAAACATGAAAAAGTCTCCGCACACTTCCAGTCAGAAACAAATGAAAGACATTTGCATCTGACTGGAAGTGGGAAGAGGCTTGCTATTTGGTCCCTGAAAGGTGATAGACTAGACAGGTATGTAAGTGGCTGATCCCATTCTCGTTTAAGGGGGATAAAAATATTGTTTCATGTGTTTCAATGACTGATTAACATGTAGAGGAATGGCCATAAGAGAGACCTACTCCACTATACCGACAGGCACCAGGCTATGACCAGCAGGGACTTCCAAGGTCTTCTGGGCATACACACCCAGGTACAAAACACACACAACCACCTCGACACATGAAATGGAATACTTAAAAACTGATTTTTCAAATCGCAATACAAAGATTCTGATCTGATGTAGCTGTTTCCTTTCCAACATTGGCATATTCGTCTAGATATTGGTAGCACATTTATAGCATCTGGAATATAATACAAATATCTGTGTATATATTTTACATACATATACCTGTATTCTCCCTCACCAATAGTTAAACTGCTGGTTTTAATGAGTCATAGAAAACATGGGGCTTAGAACAACCCCTCTCTCTCTCCGTCTCTCTCTCCTTCACTGACCTCTCTGTGAGTATCTACTGTATGTGGCTGTGTGCAGGGTGAGGTGCTCTATCTACAGGTTGCTGAACAGTTCATTTTTCTTGCTCCAGTCCATGGGCGGGGCCCTCTTGTTGGAACGTTTCTGGTGAGCACGCTCCTTAACCTGCTGCAGGGACAGGTTCAGACCCGGGATGGCGCCCATGATCACTGGCTCAGGCAACTGACCAACCAGGGAGGAGAGAGAGGGGTCAAAAGAGAGTGTGAGACGAGCAGAAGTAGAGAGAGAAAGCACAAGAGACACAAGCCCTGTTTATACCTGGTTCTAAACATGAGTACTCTGTACTGATCTTGTCCGCATTCTGATTTTGCCAGCATATTTAGACAGGTGTAGATGACTAAAAGACACATTGTGAACTGATTGTGATCTGATCTTGCGTCACACACGCAAGTGTAAACAGATCTGGATAGTGAAACCATTTAAATCATTATCCCGCCCTCTAAAATAATTGACAGGTGACGCCATTGACTTATGGCATTAATGTGTCTTAAAATAAATACTTATTATTTTGAAAGAATATCTGTCAAATCATTTTCATACAGGGAGGGACCAGGATATCTGGTCACAATGTGGACACAATAGACGGATAAGAGATGTAGATGCAACGGCTACAATGTGGACCCAATAAGAATGTGGATAAGATCCCGACAAAGGACACATGTTAACACCAAGTATAAACAAGGCTAGAGAGAGAAGACATTTATATTTTGATATTGTAGTAAAGCCTATTTTACAAGTGTGCTCAAATAATAGACAGTAGATTCAGATCATGAGACTTCAGCAGATTTATAATGCTGCTTCACATGTGTTTTCAGGAAGGGACTTGCCTCTGTGGACGGTGTTGTGAGTGAGGCGTTGGAGGAGGTGTTGCTTGGAGACGGGCTGATTGACAGCTTAGAGTCCTGCTCCACCTCTTTGGCGAGTTTTCCATTTCCATTCACCTGCAGTGGACACACAGACAGCAAGCAACAAATCAGATCAAATACAAGTAGCCAAAGTGAGGGTCAAGTTTGAGAGAACTCTCCATGGAGAGTCTGGCTGCAATATTATGTTTGCCCACAGGGAGGCAGACTTTCCTGTGCCCCATACACACACTGTCTGACCATGCTGGTTGGGAAGTTGTATGATATGTCTCCCTAGGCCAGTAGAGGCAGCAGCAGCAGTTTACTAGAGCCTACTGGGGTCAGAGCATTAGAAAAGACACAATCACCCTGTTCTGCCATATCAGTGCCTACCTCACCCTAAACTAAGAAACTAAGATAGCAGGCGTAAAAAAACGTTCTGTTTTTCAGGGGAAGCAGAAGTTAGGTTGAAAATACTGCATCCCTGAAAACCAGAAACATCCGCTTTTTACCATCCCCATGGAGAGTGACCTCCCCCTAACTTCTCTACAACCTCTCAACTCCTCTCTCTACCTTTCCCTCACCTCTCTACCCTGCCTCCCATCTCACTTAGTCCAATGTTTTGACTGTTAGATTTGGGGCATAAATTGGTCAATGACTGAGGACTAGGGTCTCACTACTGACCTGCGCCTGTCTTCTTTACATATGAAGTCTATTAGCATACTATTAATGTAGTGGAGTTAACCTAATGAAATCTTCTTCGGTTTGAGGCCAGTGGCCCGACTCTGGGTTTATCTGCCTGTTTGGCAAGCCTCCAAATCACTGACCATATCTAGATTATATCACAACACACAATAGAGAATCCCCAGATAATACAGTGGGCTGCTATCATATGCCAGATCTCTCTCTCTGTTCCTGAGTCTCTACAGTACAGTAGGTGGTAGGTGTTGGCTGGTCTGTCCCCGTACTAAGGGATTATGTACAAATACCTCAGAGGGATTAACATGGTGCTGATGAATTCTCCATGCCTAAACAACAGTGTATTGCTTTCAACTTCTTGTTATCCAGCATTACCATGTGAACCCTCTATACCCGTCTACCCACACTATTGAGACCTACACTAGCCCTGGTACTGTATATTACAGACACCTGAACCTGGTTCTGTTCTGTCAGGGTAGACTGCTCTCCTGGCTTCCTGAGTGAATGTATTCAGATTACACAGGATTTACATATAATATCAACACAGAGAGTAAGATACCCTCCCTGCCTGGGCCAGCCTGCCTGGTCCAGCCTGCCTGGGCCAGCCTGCCTGCTGGAAACAGTCTGTTTTATTCATTAATGAGTGAGCTGGAGGGAGAATGAGAACCAACCAACACAAAGTAAATTATATGAAGCAATACACACACGCTACAGTCCTATAAAATAATACTAGTCCACTCCCTATGAATGCTCAGCTGATAGGGTGCCTGTCAGTGCCAAAGCAGAAGCAGTTCATCCACAGTGTTTCATTTCTAGGGGCTGACCTGTCAGTGACCTCCACAGTGTTTCATTTCTAGGGGCTGACCTGTCAGTGACCTCCACAGTGCCAGGAAAAAAGACTAGTGTTTTTGGAAGTCCACTCTGTGGGAGCGCAACTCTGTCTGTCTGTCTGTCTGTCTGTCTGTCTGGCTGGCTGGCTGGCTGGCTGTTTCCCTCTCAAATGTTAGTTTTGTATGATATTAGGTCAATAAGGTATTTGGCATCCAAGTCTTACCGTCTTTTCCATGTCTCCGTTGACAACAGGCTCAGGCAAAGATCCTGAAAGCAGAAGAGAACACTGCTCAGTCATGGACTCCACACAAACTCACACTCCCTCCTCCATACCAGCTATTCACAACCATGCAACAACATCTAATCATGGCAATTCTCCAATCTCATAGTCAGTCCTAAATATCCTGTAACTGTCCCACCTCCGTCAAACACCAGAACAGAATTCCAGAGTGACTCATATCCCTGCTCCAGAGAACGGCTCCTATCCAGTTCAGGTTTCATCCCAGCGACACCTACTCTGTTACATAGCGCAGGTATGTGTAGGTCATCCATTATTCAAACAGGGTTTATCTTCACAGAGATGTTCTCTGACCCTGGTTACCTGCCACGCATCATCACGTCCAAACAAGCTGCTGCATATGAAACCCAGTACCCTACTAGCCTACCTATATCAAATAGCCCCGGTAAGAAACTGTCCTCTAACACAAGGATATTAAGGAATGGTTTTCACTTGGCTAAGTCAACCACAGAAAGAGACAATACACTATATCTAAACCTGTGTGTCTATCTAAAACAGATACAGTTGACTGATGAACAACTGGCCCCTGGTCGGAGCTGGTGGAATACTAAGACGGACCCTTACCTGCCATGCTTCAATTCCTCTCACACAGACAGACAGACAATCGGTGAGAACTAAGATAGTAACCTGTTATCATCTAAAGATAGCCTGACCCTGGTCTGCGTCTCCCTGGGCTGTTCTGAGACCTGTTGAAGCTGTCTCTATGTACCTCTGTGCTCCTTGGGTCCCTCCTCACTGTTTGCACACGGACAAGAGGCTCTTCAGTCCCAATACAGCTAACACTACAGGCTGAGAGGCCACTTGGAGCCAGCGCCTTGGAAACCAAACACAAGTGCTGGCCAGAGGGGTGGTGAGAGGGGAGTGTGGAGTGTGTGTCCATCCATGTGTGTGTGTGTGTGTGTCTGGCCGCGTGTTTGCGCACACATGTATGTGTGTGTGTGTGTGTGTGTGTGTGTGCGCGTGCGTGTGCGTGTACGTGCTTGAGTGTGTACCAAAGTCACGGTGCCCTCTGAGTGGGCAACACGAGAGAGCAGTTACCTGGGCAACGCAACAATGGAATTTTGCTCCTGTTGGGCATTTTTCAGTCAGGTTTAGAAGCCGATAGCAGAAACCAAAGGAAGTTAGATAGGACTAAGACCTGACCATATATCCCCCTGGATGGAACAGGAGTTCTATCTCCTTTTACTGCTTCTCGATACTCATTCAGAGGAAAGGACACAGCATGTCAATCATCAGTACACTTTGAGGTGTAACCGTGCCAATGGATAGCTGTCAAATCAAATCAAATGTTATTGGTCACATACACATATTTAGCAGATGTTATTGCGGGTGTAGCGAAATGCTTGTTTAAACAACCAGTGTGGACTCAGAATACAAGAACATTCCTCCATGTAAAACAGAGGAAATTCTTATCACAACAAAGCAGCTACTGTATTTTTATTGATGCACTAAAGAAGCATAAAACTCCCAGTTAGGTCAAATAGCATGAAAGACACTAACTGACAGGGGCGGCAGGTGTGGTTAGGGCGTTGGGCCAGTAACCGAAAGGTTTCTAGATCAAACCCCAGAGCTGACAAGGTAAAAATCTGTTGTTCTGCCCCTGAACAAGTCACTTAACCCACTGTCATTGTAAATAAGAATTTGTTCTTAACTGACTTGCCTAGTTAGATGAAAAATAAATATGCTGTACTTCTACCCACCATCTTATTAATACGATGGCACAGACAGGTAACCTTTTTAATAAACAGCCTCTTTGGGGGTGTTTGCAGCACACACACTGACTAATATGTATGTCCCAGACACAGAGGGCACCGATTTCCTCCACACCCATATGGTTGTCATAGCGTCGGCTGGGCTGGCATCATCGTTCTATGAGGCCGTTGGCATCAGAATGGCACTCAGAGTAGCCAGCCAAGTGCTGTCATGGGCCACCGCCCTGTTTCAACAAGTGTTACTTGGGCACAGTTGGCCTCCCAAGCCAAACACAGCTTGACGTTTCTTGTCATGAATCTTGCCTTGGAGGCAGAAACAAACGATTCCCGCTAGATGGGCCAGCTACAAAGTAATTATTGACTATATTGTAAAAATGTATGAAAGCTAAGATGTGCTTTTTGGTCTTATTTTAAGGTTAGGGTTAGCAGTGTGGTTAAGGTTATGATTAAGGTTAGGTGAAAAATCTGATTTGAAGACTTTGTGGCTGTGCCAGCTAGTGACTACTACGCAGAGCTGCCTCCAGGGCAAAATTCATGACAATAAATGCCAACCTTCAGCCAGACTCTCCGGCACTGGAATCAATTTACAGGCTGTGGCTCCCTCTAGGGGCTTTCAGAGGTACAACAGCCTTCTCTTTGTGAAGAGCTCAGTGGTTGTTGGGGGAAGTTGCCCCTAGACAGTTGGGGGAAGTTTGCATTTAGCCCCTAATAGTGGTTGACATTCAGGGAAGTTAAGCTGATTCTAGATCCGTACCTAAGAGTTAGGATTTTGTACCTCGAGCAAACAACGTGAGGGGACAGGAAATGAGATGAGCTCAGTATCTGTGTCTCTGTGTCTGTGTTCCTTGGCAGAGAGAGAGGAGCAGAGGAGCCTGGCCAAGCAGTCAGACAGACCCTTAATCTGCTAGTGTTTACCAAGGACAGGGGGACAGGACAGGGGTAAGAGATCAGGCCTGAGAGAGAAACCTCTGGGGACTATAGACATTGAATGAGGCTGTTAAAGGAGAAGTAAGTGGTTTAATCATTACCTGCCTGCCTAGTTAAATAAAGGTTAAATAAAAAAAATGATTAGGTGATTGCAGAGGCACAACGCTCCCTACACTGTGAGGCTGACTCAGATCTGATAATGATTCCCATGTCCGTCATGGATCGTGTGAGTGAGGGGCTTCAGAGGTCTGTCCTTCACACACACAGTGAGGAAGGTGCAAGCTGATAACGTCCATTGTGTGTGAATGCTTGGACACGTATGTCTACAGAAAGGACTAATTCAGCCAAACTGCATCAACTGAGTTCTGGCCCTTTCTTGTGGATCTCTGGTCTCACCTGTGATGTGTTCTGGGGTGGGAGCGACTCTGCACCTCCTGAAGAAGGCATCTGTGTCTGTGTCCACAACCAGTAGAGAGGTCTCCTCACCACCAGACTTGATGGCTGCCACCACCTCCGAGTGCTGCTTCCCCTCCACTGTCATACCATTCACCTGGAGAGAGAGGGGGAGAGACGGAGAGATAGAGGGGGAGAGAGACAGAGAGGGGGAGAGGGCGAGGGGGAGAGAGAGAGGGGGGAGCGAAACAGAGAGAGAGGGGGGGGGAGAGAGAAAGGGGGAGAAAGAGGGGGGCAGAGAGAGAGGGGGGGAGAAGGGGAGAGAGAAAGAGAAGAGAGGGGGGGAGAGTGGGAGAGAGAGGGGGAGAGAGACAGAGGGGAGAGAGGGGGAGAGACAGAGAGAGGGGGGAGAGAGGGAGAGAGTGTAAGGAACTTCAAAACACACACAGACACAAGAGTCATGTCTGCACAAATCAGCTCATGAAGCATTAACTCCTTAGTTGTATAAGTAGTGTAACTATAGTTTACCAAGTCTAAACGGTGACGGCTAGTCCAACAGCCTAAAACTACAGGTTTCCCTTTCACATCAGCACCATAGTTTGTTCAAGTAACTAACTATTTATGGGAAACTATTTCTTGCATATTTCCATTGTTCTCACAATGAGGATGATAACCTGTTTATCAAAGCTAGGACTCAGTTTTCAATATTATCAGTCTGTTGTCCAGCAGGAAATCCTGTCTCTCCACACAAACACAGAATATGCTGCTGCACACACACAGAGAGGAACTGAAGCTCTCCCAGGGGCTTGAGAAATGAGTGTTAAACTCTTCACTGTTGCATAAGAATCTGTAGTACGTAGTCTGAATACAAATGAAACATTGCTGAAGAGAACAGTGTACAATTCAGAGAAAACATGAAGGAGTGCAAAACATTCTACTTTCCTTTCTCTTCATACAGTAGGTTCTTAGATAGCAACAACTGCTAGTAGCCAGAGAGTGCTAGCAACACCATCTCAGCCATCAGGCCATTGGCCCAGCATATGTCATAATGTCATCTGTTCCCCAGACAGCTGAACATTCTGAGGAACCACTGCTGAGATAGCATGTGTGTACTTTGTTTGTGTGGCTTCTGTGAGCTCTAAGTGTCTATTTTATGCATGTGTGTGTGTGTGTGTGTGTGTGCGCGTGTGTGTGCGTGTGCGTGTGTGCGTGTGCGTGTGTGTGTGTGTGTGCGTGTGTGTGTGTGTGTGTGTGTGTGTGTGTGTGTGTGTGTGTGCGCGCGTGTGTGTGCGTGTGTGTGCGTGTGTGTGCGTGTGTGTGCGTGTGTGTGCGTGCATATCTTTGTGTGTGTGCATGTTTGTGCATGTGTGTATGTGACTTGACTAATTAAATAAAGGTTACATAAAAATATAACAAATAATTATGTGTCTGTGTACGTGTGTATGCGCATGTGTGTAATGCGTGCATGTGTGTATATCTGTGTCGGTCATAGGGTGGGCCTGCCTGTCTACCACAGTCCCAGGAAGGAGACCAAACAATACATGCTTGGGCAGTAACAATAGCTGTCCATTTAACAGAAAGAATACAGTCCTCAGTGGGTGGTGGGTGGGGTCCGCTGGGGGATGGAAACCCCTCTCTGTCTCAAGCATTCAACTCTCTTCACTTTCCTCTCTCCTTTTCTATGCAGTCTCTCATGGCTGCTGGGGTATAGCAGAAACTCATTTACAAAACAGTGGCTAGAGTAGAATGAGGGCAGCCAGGCAGCCATACACACCTCTGACAATACACACCCACCCACCCTGCTCTACAGTACTGAGTAATGAGCAGGATAGACTGGGGTGGTGGAGTGCAGACAAGTCACCAGTGACAAAGCTGGATTATCCCAGTCTGAGCTAACTCCCAGTGACAGTGTCCACCTCTCCCCTCCTATGAGATTAGGACCCCACACAGAGACTGTTACTACCACTCACAGTCCTCCTCACTCTACACTTCAACTTCAACATGACTGAATTGTGCCAAGGCCATTAAAGACAAGTCCCGTAGTTTTAGAAAAGCTTGCATGACAAACTAAATTATTTTCATTAATACAATATTATTCAATTTACTACTATACAGTAATAATAGTACTGTGCATTGAATACTACTAACAATAGTAATGTACTATTACTATACATGGAATAATAATAATACAGCATGATGCCAGAGGTCAAAGGTGAGCTAGATAGTTACCTGTACTATCATGTCCTTGGCCAGCAGGCCTGACCTCTGTGCAGGTGAGTCCTCATCCACTGCTCTGATGTACTGGCCTGGTCTGGCCTTCTCACTGTGCAGGTTGAAGCCGTAGCCATGAGGCCCCTTCTTGATCACACACAGACGCGGCCTGAGCTCACTCTGCACGTCCTGATGAAGAGATGAAACACAGTTAGTTGAATATTAGCCTGTTGGAGTATCTACTTTCTCCTTCCATCTCCTGGTTTCCTGTGCTAAGACAATGAATCACATTCATAGAACTTACAAGAAATGATTCACATTAACAAAAATATGTTTTTCCTTTACCATTAATATCTAATACATCACAATATCGGGCGGCAGGTAGTCTAGAGGTATTGGGCCAGTAACCGAAAGGTCGCTGATTTGAGTCTCCAAGCCATTGATCAAGACAGTTAACCCCCAACTACAACTGACGTGGATGTGAAGGGGTTGGGTTAAATGCGGAAGACACATTTCAGTTGAATGGATTCAGTTGTGCCAACTGACTAGATATCCCCTTCCATTTCCCTTCCTTCCCCTTCCCATATGTCCAGTATGCTGATATGGTATAAAATGCAGTAATAGACTACATTTAAGACCATGACTCTGACATTGATGATCAAATCAGACTAAAATTATACCAGAGGAAGGAAAGGAGTCTGACAGAATAGGAGGGTGTACAGAGCATGTGACTGGAGCTGTGTTGGTGTAGGAAGGACTGTGAGGGGCAGGGCAGGAGCCAGGAGGCATGGAGCCACTACCCCGGCCTGAGGAAGGGCCAGTTCCTGAGGGCCAGGCCCCTGCGTTGTGTGAGCCCAGTCAGCCCAGTGAGCCCAGGGCAGGACAATAGCAGGCTGGGAGGTGACCCCTGTTCTCCTGCCTCTCTGAGATGACAGGAAGACATAGCACTGTATTGTCATCCAGGAAAAAACTCGACCAAGTCCAGCTACTCCCATCCGCCGGTAAGAGAACACAAGTAGTGTCTTTTTTTAGTAAGGGGACAAAGCCTCAGGGAATGTTCAAATGTAGGTGCAGATTTAAATACAGCACAGATATAGAACAGGAGCCAAACAAATGACACAATCATAATCAATGTCTCTCTGACCCAACAATCCCATACTCCCCCTATTGGCCAATATGATTATTGACGTAATCAGTTTTTCCAAATACACTTTTGACGAGACTTTGATTGAGACCTACAGTTGAAGTAGGAAGTTTACATACACCTTAGCCAAATACATTTAAACTCTGTTTTTCACAATTCCTGACATTTAATCCTAGTAAAAATTCCCTGTCTTAGGTCAGTTAGGATCACCACATTATTTTAAGAATGTGAAATGTCAGAATAATACTAGAGAGAATGATTTATTTCAGCTTTTATTTCTTTCATCACATTCCGAGTGGGTCAGAAGTGTACATACACTCAATTAGTATTTGGTAGCATTGCCTTTAAATTGTTTAACTTGCTTCCCACAATAAGTTGGGTGAATTTTGGCCCATTCCTCCTGACAGAGCTGCTGTAACTTAGTCAGATTTGTAGGCCTCCTTGCTCGCACACACTTTTTCAGTTCTGCCCACAAATGTTCTATAGGTTTGAGGTCAGGGCTTTGTGATGGCCACTCCAATACCTTGACTTTGTTGTCCTTAAACCATTTTTCCACAACTTTGGAAGTATGCTTGGGGTCATTGTCCATTTGGAAGTCCCATTTGCGACGAAGCTTTAACTTCCTGACTGATGTCTTGAGATGTTGCTTCAATATCCACAGAATTTAACTTCCTCATGATGCCATCTATTTTGTGAAGTGCACCAGTCCCTCCTGCAGCAAAGCACCCCCACAACATGATACTGCCAACCCCGTGCTTCACGGTTGGGATGGTGTTCTTCGGCTTGCAAGCCTCCCCCTTTTAACCTCCAAACATAACGATGGTCATTAAGGCCAAACAGTACTATTTTTGTTTCATCAGACCAGAGGACATTTCTCCAAAAAGTACAATCTTTGTCCCCATGTGCAGTTGCAAACTGTAATCTGGCTTTTTTATGGCGGTTTTGGAGCAGTGGCTTCTTCCATGCTGAGCGCCTCTCAGGTTATGTCGATATAGGACTCGTTTTACTGTGGATATAGATACTTTTGTACCTGTTTCCTCCAGCATCTTCACAAGGTCCTTTGCTGTTGTTCTGGGATTGATTTGCACTTTTCGCACCAAAGTACGTTCATCTCCAGGAGACAGAACGCGTCTCCTTCCTGAGAAGTATGACGGCTACGTGGTCCCATGGTGTTTATACTTGCATACTATTGTTTCTACAGATGAACGTGGTACCTTCAGGCATTTGGAAATTGCTCCCAAGGACGAACCAGACTTGTGGAGGTTTACAAAAAAATTCTGAGGTCTTGGCTGATTTCTTTAGATTTTCCCATGATGTCAAGCAAAGAGGCACTGGGTTTGAAGGTAGGCGTTTGAAATACATCCACAGGTACACCTCCAATTGACTCAAATTATGTCAATTAGCCTATCAGAAGCTTCTAAAGCCATGACATAATTTTCTGTAATTTTCCAAGCTGTTTAAAGTCACAGTCAACTTAGTGTATGTAAACTTCCGACCCACTGGAATTGTGATACAGTGAATTATAAGTGAAATAATCTGTCTGTAAACAATTGTTGGAAAAATTACTTGTGTCACGCACAAAGTAGATGTCCTAACCGACTTGCCAAAACTATAGTTTGTTAACAAGAAATTTGTGGAGTGGTTGAAAAAACGAGTTTTATTTTTATTTTTTTTTATTTTTTTATTTAACATAAATAAATAAATAAATAATTACCCCCTTTTCTCCCCAATTTTTGTGGTATCCAATCGCTAGTAATTACTATCTTGTCTCATCGCTACAACTCCCGTAAGGGTTCGGGAGAGACGAAGGTCGAAAGCGATGCGTCCTCCGAAGCACAACCCAACCAAGCCGCACTGCTTCTTAACACAGCGCGCATCCAACCCAGAAGCCAGCCGCACGAATGTGTCGGAGGAAACACCGTGTACCTGGCCCTCTTGGTTAGCGCGCACTGCGCCCGGCCCGCCACAGGAGTCGCTGGAGCGCGATGAGACAAGGATATCCCTACCGGCCAAACCCTCCCTAACCCGGAAGACGCTATGCCAATTGTGCGTCGCCCCACGGACCTCCCGGTTGCGGCCGGCTGCGACAGAGCCTGGGCGCAAACCCAGAGACTCTAGTGGCGCAGCTAGCACTGCGATGCAGTGCCCTAGACCACTGCGCCACCCGGGAGGCCGAAAAAACAAGTTTTAATGACTCCAACCTACGTGTATGTAAACTTCCGACTTCAACTGTATAATAGAGATTCTAGAATCCATCAGCCAATCACACACACACACACACACACACACACACACACACACACACACTACATCAAAGCAGAGCAGTCATGAATGACCAATAGCGTTTGTCTTATGTAAGTTGATTGCAGTCTTAAGGAGGAGTAGAGTGCTGTATTAGCCAGTCCAATCAGTGAGTTAAAAAAAAGGGGCAGGGGCAGGCTGCTGGATGGAGTGCTGTCATCACTGAGACTCAGAACGGAAGAAGCCTTTTGTTTAAGGAATCGCACACAAAGCCTTCCCCCTTCCAACGAGCCGCAGCCTCTCCTTCTGTGGAGTAGAGGTCCAGGAAAAGACAGGTTTCCTGAAGACTCCACCTGCTTCCCGCTTTCAGGAAGGGCCCAGGCAAAGCCCCTCCCCCACAACCCATACGATCCCTCAGCCATCTCAAGATGCAACAGCTTGAGCGCTAACTAGTCATAAAGAGACTAGACTGTTCAGTAGACCATTCTTGCTGTCAAAGACAAATACTGATCCTCTCTGAGACAACATCAATAACGCTGGGGCTGGCCAGAGCTTCAATGAGGCTCAACTGCCCCCTGAATTCATTCCATGTCTCTGTAGGAGGTTCTAGTCGGAGGAACAGAGTTGAACATGGCTAGGAGGATAGGGTGCAACAGGAGTGTGCCAAACACTGATCCTGCCAATCAGACTTAAGTTGAGTACTTCTGCATCTGATGAAACTGACAACCATCTTACATGTTAATCTGGTCTGATTCTCCTCCATGTTCTTCATTCCAGACCTCCGTATAAAATATACATTCCAAACTGTGAGTAAATCAAAATCAACTGTCACAACGTATTTATATAATAAATTAAGATAATAAATACTTTAATAAGGATCAAACAAGCATATTTAGAGGGAAAGTAGAGGACAGAAGAGAAAATGGGAAAGTATGCAGGAAAAGCACATTAATTGGAACTTAATTCTCCCTGAGTAATTCTTGGTGTGGTCCCTCTATACCCGAAGGCCAAAGTCCTGGTTAAACTGAAAAGGCTGGTTACAGTGGTTTCTCTGCTTCCTGTTTTTGGTGTGAAATCTCCGTTTTGCTACATAATTAAACGCAAACTGCAAACTGTATGCCACAAAGGATTTTCCCTTCAAAATGAAGAAGAGCAACTGAGGGTGCACCTGCATCCTACAAACTGAAGGCTAGAAACATGGGGTCATGGAAGGTCATGCAAGATAAGAAAAATACAGCATGGCTTGAGGATGTCCTTCTGGTATGTAGATCCTATTGACTGTCCACTGCACAAGTCTTACCACACATTTTACAGATGAGCACTAAGCACAGTGTCTGACAAACACAGATCTGTTTTAGTCCAATTAGAGTCCTATTCCTCTGAAGGTGGACTATGCAGAAATTGCTCCGTCATTTCCTGGTTGCTAAAATTCAAATAGCTAGTCCTAATGTCAGTTAATGTAACAAAACAAGCAAGTATAGTGTAGAAAATCATTGTACCATCGAAACTGCTGTGAAATATATTTTCCATAACCAAAACATACAGTATTTTAACTATTTGAAGCTGGTGTACAAAACCGAAAGTAAAAGACCCCAAAATCACATTTAAGAAAGGGAAGCATAGAAATAGAACACATAGAACAGATCTACCGCTTCTTAGACTTGCTTTCAATGAGAATGACAGATCTATAACAATCATTTCTATGTGCATTTGGACAGGTCTCCCAAAAAAGTTACATATTGCAGCTTTAATAACAGACAGTCACAGCGGAACACAGCCAGGAAGGATGAGGTCAACTGGCCAACGTTGAGCGTCCCTGCCAACCAACAGAAAGGGACCATGGCATGGTGGCTGGGATAACAGAAGGCAGTTTGTGTCAGGAGCAGGGAAGAATCTCCGGGAGGGCACGGAATCTGTGGAATCTGCTGCACACACACACAAACCAGGGCCTTCTCCTGGGGAGGAAACCGTGCTTCACTCCTACTGCATGTCCTGTGTGTGTGTGTGTGTGTGTGTGTACATTCATCCTCTCCACTGCAGGAAGGGAGTAACGCATGGAAGATACCATAAGAACAACAGTCACCTGCAGTGGTCAGCTTTTAAAACAGTCAGCCCAAACAGACAGTTTACAGTCACACACCCCCCCCCCCCCCCGCGCAATAGCCTGCGTCACATTCCTTATGCGCTAAACGGGAGAAAACACAACCCAGCTTTGACAGAATATAGGGAACACCCATAGCAAATGCCATGGTGTGCTATTGGAAAAATTAGGGTGACTGTCTGTCTGCCTCTGTATTATAAAAGTCTCCCACATGAAACCAATATTTGTTTTAGATAAGCTTAGCCGTGACCTGAGTTCAGTCTCAGGTCAGAAATATTTGTCTAATCTTTTCACTCTTTATTTTGTTTTGAATGGTTCCCAGAACCTAGTTCTCTCTATCAAGACATAATATTTGGAGAATGTGGGAGAAGAACGCTGGAAAGTACGTCCAACTCGGGAAAGGCAGTTACTGGTTCCAAATTCCAAAAGTAAAGGGTTTGGTCATGGTAACCACTCAGGTGGGGGAAGATTACGGTGACCAACTATTACATAGTTAACATTCAATTCAATTCATTACATCATATTAAGCATATTAAGCTTTATCTTGTTTTAGGAAATGAAAAATTCCTGTGCTAATTATATACTATAAATATGAATACCGTGTGCTACAACTCCTGAATAGTTGTTTCTAAGCTTTTACCTTAAACAACATGTTCCTTTAAAGCTCCCAGAGATCTCGCATATGGGCACTTTGTGCTCCAAACACGTTGAGTTCAGTGACCTCTCAGGAATATCCATGCTCTCATCTCTATCCCCCACACCTATATATATCTACATCACCTTGTGTTGACTTCTATATGAGGACGTTTCTAACAGGCATAATCTCTGGGGTCTGGGGTCCCACACAGGAACCTCATATCTCCAGTCAACTGAGAAGCAACACCTCATGAATAACAGTTAATACAGGGAGAGAAACTGAGACAACAGTTACAACACAGTTAGTATTAACATTTATGTGAATAAATGACAACGTTTTGCATATCCTGAATCATCAGAAATAACCATACTAGTAAGTATTTTCAAAGCCAGAGAAAGTATTGTGCTTTGTGGACTATTTGAAATGCTTCGGCATAGATCTGACATACAGTGAGTGGAAGAGAATGGGTTCCTAGCTGAACACATTCACTGGATGAAGATGACACAAACTTTTCTAACATGAGGGGAAGTACGCAGCACAGGAACTGCTACTTCTTTCCTGAAGCATACTCTTCCCTCTGTAGTCAACTTCTTCATATGCAAGAGAAATAAATACACAATACAGATACACACCCTACACCTGCAGTCCCACTGGTTACAGCACTCACATCTACCACACAGAAGACCTAGAAACAACAAACAGCCATTTTCCATTCTGCCCACACCTTGACTGACAATAATGAATTGGTTTGACTACGGTTCCAGTGTAAATTAGCGACGGTGTCTAATGGGTCTTTCTACATGCTGGTTACCAAAACCATCAAGCAAATGTGACAGCACTGTTTTATAGCTACGAGGATTTAGAGGCACACAGGCGTACAGAGGCTCATCCCTTTCTAAAGCTGTGACTTACAGTAAGTCAGTGGTCGGAGCTGTTCTGACAGGTCATTGGCTGTCACCAGGGAGAATGATAGAGGACTCTAGTGCCCGGAAAGCCCCTTTCGCAAGGGCAGCGCCATTGAGGACTTTCACCATTTTGAAGTTCAGGAAGGATCCCATAATTCCATCCAGGTCATCAGGTGGGACCTGAGCAAACATTCCATAACTGCAAGTGACAGTAAATCCCCAACCTTGGCTTTATACCTGTTCAGACAACACACTCCAGCTGCAGTATGCAACCTTTCAGTTTGTTTACCAACTCATTGAAGTAGTAGAAGAAAACTGACTACTTCAAAATGGAGATGGCCTCAATGGCGCTGCCCATGCTCTCACAGACACCATAATGGGAAAAGTCCTCTGTCATTCTCATGGAGGGACTCACTAACACCCTCTATATGGAGGTGACAGGAGGGAGGAGAAGCAGTACCTTTCCAAGAACCATCTGTATCTTCTTTTTAGGGAAGAAAAAATATTGTGATAACCATCATCTGTGGCCGACGACTGTTGACACGTGGGCTCAACCAGAAGCCCTAGTTTCATATGAACAAGTGGAACACTTTCCGTATGAACGAACACATTAACAAACCTTGGGGTCTTACTTGAAACTGACTGAAAGCATTTGAGTCATAATTCAAAACCAGGCTTTCCCCGACTGCCAATTGTGCCAGATGTTTTACTATGGCCTGATGCAAAAATAGAACAGCCATCATGTCATCGTCATCCAGTCCAAGTCTAGGAAGGGGACCTTTGGAGCAGGTAGGTCATTGGAGAGACTGAGACTTAGCATCCTCTGGTTCAGCCCATTTCTTCCTTCCTGCTACGTATGGGACTTTCAATTGCATCTAACCTCAAGCCGAGACACACTTCTTCTCTCTGTTTGCCTATACTCAAAAAATGTGTATGATGATTATATACATTTTTTAACTATACGAAACATACACAAACATCAACGACATCACACCTACCCAGACCCACCTGCTCACACCCCCTTCTCCAGCATCTGCATCCCTCTCATGGCCTCAAACTGCACCATCTTGTTTCTCTTTGTCCATAACTTCCAGATGTATAGCATTCCCAGAAGGCATGGATTATTGAGTCATTGTTAGATTTACAATTAAGACATGACTCTGCTGTTGTGCTGTAGAATGTGAATTTTGGCTGCATACACTCTACTGAGGGCAAGAAAACCACTGTAGGCCTACTGCACACACTAACTAACCAGCCTGAACATGCTAACAAACCAAAACACACGCCAACAAGCGAACCTGTAAAAAGGTGCTATCTAGACCCTAAAAGGGTTCTTCGGCTGTCCCATTGGAGAACCCTTTGTATAACCCTTTTTGGTACTAGGTAGACCCTTTTAGTTCCAGGTAGAACCCTTTTGGGTTCCACATAGAACCCTTTCCACAGAGGATTCTACATGGAACCCAAAGGGGTTCTACCTGGAACCAAAAAGGGTTCTCCTATGGGGACAACTGAAGAACCCTTTTGGAACCCTTTTTTCTAAGAGTACAGTTTATCTACACACAACTGTTAACCCACATCATTAAGCCTGATATACTCAACTATCTGCAGCTGCTGGCGATGCTTCTTTCTTAATCCATCTCTTCTGAAAGTTACAGATTTGACAGCCTCCACCCAGAGCATGATATAACCCAGTTCACCATAACATATTACCCTCTCAGGAAGCAGTATATGCCAGATAAGGTACAGTATCACCACAGCTTCTGTTTAACTGGCACCACACAGCTGCAACACCTCAACCATACTCCTGACAAAGAACTGCCACTAAAACTTGTTTATACCTGGGATGCACAAACCAACCAAAATCACACCTGGCAAAAAAAGAATAACACTTATTTCACTCTTCTGTAGCCGTTTTCAGTTCATACTTACCTGATATTAACCCATATTTACTATTTACCTAAACCCCTGTCAAGAGAGCTTCACTGTCTCTTCAGAGTCAATGATTGACAGCAGAGATGGCATCCCATAAAAACCTGATCTGATGTGGAGAGCTGTTAAACATCATGATGAGCTCTAGTAAAATATCTCAAAGGTTAATGATGTCAGGCAATTTGCATCGTCCATCCTCTCATTCTCTTCCCCTGACCATATTTGACACAGAGGGCCTTTCTAATGGAACACTAAGGCAGCTGTCAAAGTCACCACCTCACCAGCTTGAAAAGAGCTTCATACACCATGCCAGCGGCTGCCACTCTGCCAGATGCCTGGTTAATATTTCCCCATGTGAAGCCAGTGGAGGACTGAAGTGGAACTACTGTGTATTGACCAGGACATCATCATACTGTCGCCGGGTAACGTGGGTCATTACTACTACACAATGCCAGGGTCTCTGAGTGACTCAACTACAGGGCAGCATCCAGGAAAAAGACTCATGTTAAATCATGTTATTCTTAAGCAGTAAGGCCCGAGGGGGTGTGGTATATGGCCAATTTACCATGGCTAAGGGCTGTTCTTAAGCACGACGCAACGTGGAGTGCCTGGATACAGCCCTTAGTCGTAGCAATATATCACAAAAACCTAAGGTGCCTTATTGCTATTATAAAACTGGTTACCAACGTAATTATTGCAATTGTCTGCCATACCCTTGGTGTACGGTCCGATGCATTCAGGGTTTGAACCCCCAGTTTATCATTCATGATAACGCCATACAAGAGATATTCTACTGCAGCTGTAATGGACAGAGAATGTGTCTTGCTCTGCCTGATAGGCATTGGCTCTCGCAGAGTTTTCCATGCTGCACATGGCTGCATTTTGTGCCATCGATAATGTCCAAAGTCTAGGCACCCTCCTCTGCCACGCGCCCCGCAAATCATCAACCCAGGCATTCCGCACGCACTCAGCCGGCCTCTATATACAATAGATCTGTCATGCAGTCAGTCCACTGCTACCGCCTGCTATCACAGCAACTTTTAAACAGGGCCTCTAACTCCTGGGGTTTTAATAAGTGGTAGAAAGCTGCGCAGCACCCCTTGATTAGGTGAAAGAATAACCTCAGAGATGACAAAGTCAAAAGCTCCATGGTTACTCCGTGGAATAGGACAAATCCTTAGCCTCGTGATTGTCATGTGTAATTTTTACAAGAGCTTAGTTTAGTGACCCTTTCAAACCCCTATAGGGGAGAGAGTTAATACGTTTCTGACTGACAAACTCACTGTTGTAAACTTAGTTTTTCAGTCAGTGTGGCAGGGGTCAACAATGCACCCTACTGTCCAGTGGTGTGAAGTACTTAAGTAAAAATACTTTACAGTATTACTTTAGTATTTTTTTTTGGGGGGGGGGGGGGGGTTATATTTTTGACAACTTTTACTTCACTACATTCCTAAAGAACAATATGTACTTTTTACTCCATACATTGTCCTTGACACCCAAAAGTACTTGTTACATTTGGAATGCTTTACAGGACAGAAAAAAATGTCCAACTCACACACTTATCAAGAGAACACCCCTGGTCCTCCCTACTGCCTCTGATCTGGCGGACTCACTAAACACAAATGCTTTGTTTGTAAATGATATCTGAGTGTTGGAGTGTGCCCCTGGCTAGACATAAATAAATAAACAAGAAAAGTGTGCCGTCTGGTTTGCTTAATATAAGAAATTAGAAATGATTTATACTTTTACTTTTGATACTTAAGTATATTTTAGCAATTACATTTACTTTTAATACTTAAGTATACTTAAAACCAAATACTTTTAGACTTTTATTCAAGTAGTATTTTACTGGGTGACTTTCATTTTTACTTGAGTCATTTTCTATTAAGATATTTTAGCTTTTACTCAAGTATGACAATTGGGTACTTTTTCCACCACTGCTACTGTCCACCTGCATTTGAAGTTGGAACAGACTGGGCACCTATGGGATGGCTCTGCCAAGGGTTCGAATTCCAAGTCACTCGTAGTGGGTTTGCTAAAAATAGTAGACCATTGTCAATCACAACAATTATGGGGGATGCCCATGTTGATATTTTAACACTAATCGGTGGGTATGTCCTGATTGGGTACTGAAGTGCCCGGCATCCCCAGACATCCTTTTAATTCAAATCTCTAGTTCTGTGTCTTCTCAGGACACACCTTTCCAAAGCAGCTGTTCCTCCTCCATCCCTATGGCTATCTATCAGTGTGTTAGTATCAGTGTGTTAGTCCTACCCTATCAGGCACCAGGCCTGAGGAGTCAACATGGTTTATCTGTGAGGCCATGCTTCCTGTCTCTGACCTCCACCCAACGTGTTGCAGGCACACAAAATGTCTCCCACATCCAACTGAGCCCAGCCCCAGAGAACATGTCACTGCACAGATTGACAGAGACAATGATGTAGATTAGATCATACTGCTAGCTCAGAGGGGAGAGGAAAAGGGCTAGGAAAGGATGAGAGGGATGAATAAGTGAAAGAGAACGTTGTGACATCCTGTGTGGCGTCATTCAGGCTGTGGATAGTCCACACACACACACACACACACACACACACACACACACACACACACACTGGGTCTCAGGAAGAGGGCCATGGTGGGTGTGAATGTATCATGTGATGCCTACAATTATATAGGCTACTATTGTGTGCAGTAGATCTAAGGCCAAAATCACAGAGTCTGTATGATACAAGTAAACCCTTATTAGAGAAGCAGATCTACAGGACTGACTGTAGAGCCTAGAGGGGGTGTGTAAGACAGAGTTAGTTACATAATACACTCACAAGCTCCTGAACTCTTACCCTCTACAAACAAATACACACGCATTTACACAAGTTGACACCACACACACACACACAAGTTGGCACAACATACACACACACACTGACTGCACAGTACACAATTAAATGGATCCTTCTATTGAAACACAATGAATCCTGTGACCCTGTGTTTAGACCTCTGTCTTGTCATGTTGACCGTTTCCTCTGGAACACACTGCTCAACAAAGAGGAGGGAAGGAAAGGGTGACTCCCAAATATTCTCACACACACACACATTCACATACAGACATACACACACACGTGATTGAGCAAATACACATGAAGACAGACGCCCTACACGCGACCACACATTAAAAACAATGGGGTAATCGGGCTATATAAATATACTGTAATTCTCCAGTACCCCTAACAGCACACATTTTTGTTGTAGCCCCAGAAAAACTCACCTCAACTCATTGAGGGCTTGATGATTAGTTGACAAGTTGAATCCGGTGTGCTTGCCTGGGCTACAATTTAAAAAAATACTGTTAGAGAAAATGGAGGACTGGAGTTGGTAAACACTGCTCTAGTCTACCAGATTTGACCAAAGTTACAAGGAATGACATCAACAACAGTAAGAGGTTTGACTTTGACTTAAACAGCCCACGTTAGTTAGCCTGTTATCCACTAGCACGCTATCCTATTAGTTTGAACAACACTTTACTGTGTGTATACTGTAGACCAGGGGTCTCAACTCTTACCTGTCACGATCGTGTGGCGGATTGATGGACCAAAACGCAGCTTTTGGAAAGTAAGCCATCTTCTTTTATTTAACACCACGAAGATGAACACGACACAAAACACTTTAACAAAACAACAAAACGACCGTGAAGCTACAAACGTTGTGCACAAACATACAGGCTACAAACGTTCTTACATAGACAATTACCCACAACCAATGAGAGCCTATGGCTACCCTAAATAAGGCTCCCAATCAGAGACAACCGAAATCAGCTGTCTCTAATTGGGAACTCATTCAGGTAACCATAGACTCTCCTAGATAACTAACCAACATAGACAACGCTAGACATCTACACTCAACACAAAACCATATACTACACCCCATAACCCCTTTACCAAATAAACACCCAAAACCAACAAAACATAAACATTCCCCATGTCACACCCTGACCTAACTAAAATAATAAAGAAAACAAAGAATAATAAGGCCAGGGCGTGACATAACCCCCCCCTTGAGGCGCGAACTCCGGGCGCACCATACACAGTCTAGGGGAGGGTCTGGGTGGGCTCCCCTCCACGGTGGCGGCTCCGGCTCTGGTCGTAGTCCCCACGTCACCACAGTACCTAACCACCTCCTAGGCTTCCTCCAAACGACCCCCCTCCACATTAACCCCATTGCATTAAGGGGGAGTTCCGGACTAAGGGACAGCTCCGGACTAAGGACCAGTACCAGGGTAAGGGGCAGTACCAGGATAAGGGGCAGTACCAGGGTAAGGGGCAGCACCAGGGTAAGGGGCAGCACCAGGGTAAGGGGCAGCTCCAGGGTAAGGGGCAGCTCCGGACTGAGGAATGGCAGCTCCGGACTGAGGGACTGCAACTCCGGACTGAGGGACTGCAGCTCCGGACTGAGGGACGGCCCATGGCTGGCTGACAGATCTGGCTGCTCATGGCTGGCTAACGGATCTGGCTGCTCATGGCTGGCTAACTGATCTGGCTGCTCATGGCTGGCTGACGGATCTGGCTGCTCATGGCTGGCTGACGGATCTGGCTGCTCATGGCTGGCTGACGGATCTGGCTGCTCATGGCTAGCTGACGGATCTGGCTGCTCATGGCTAGCTGACGGATCTGGCTGCTCATGGCTAGCTGACGGATCTGGCTGCTCATGGCTAGCTGACGGATCTGGCTGCTCATGGCTAGCTGACGGATCTGGCTGCTCATGGCTAGCTGACGGATCTGGCTGCTCATGGCTAGCTGACGGATCTGGCTGCTCATGGCTAGCTGACGGATCTGGCTACTCATAGCTAGCTGACGGATCTGGCTGCTCATGGCTAGCTGACGGATCTGGCTGCTCATGGCTAGCTGACTGATCTGGCTGCTCCTGTCTGGTTGGCGGCTCTGGCAGATCCTGTCTGGTTGGCGGCTCTGGCAGATCCTGTCTGGTTGGCGGCTCTGGCAGATCCTGTCTGGTTGGCGGCTCTGGCAGATCCTGTCTGGTTGGCGGCTCTGGCAGATCCTGTCTGACGGACGGCTCTAGCGGCTCCTGTCTGGCTGGCGGCTCTAGCAGCTCCTGTCTGGCGGACGGCTCAGTGGGCTCATGGCAGACGGGCGGCTTTGCAGGCTCATGGCAGAAGGGCGGCTTTGCAGGTTCATTGCAGACGGATGGCTCAGATGGCGCTGGGGAGACGGATGGCTCAGATGGCGCTGGGGAGACGGATGGCTCAGATGGCGCTGGGGAGACGGGCAGTTCAGTCATTGCTGTGCAGACGGCAGACTCCTGCCGGCTGAGGCGCACTGTAGGCCTGGTGCGTGGTGCCGGGACTGGTGGCACCGGGCTGGGGACACGCATCTCAAGGCTAGTGCGGGGAGAAGGAACAGGGCATACTGGACCCTGGAGACGCACATTAGGCCTAGTGCGTGGTGCCGGCACTGGTGGTATCGGGCTGGGAACACGCATCTCAGGGCTAGTGCGGGGAGAAGGAACAGGGCATACTGGACCCTGGAGACGCACATTAGGCCTAGTGCGTGGTGCCGGAACTGGTGGTACCGGGCTAGGGACACGCATCTCAAGGCTAGTGCGGGGAGCAACAACAGGGCACACTGGACTCTCAAGGCGTACTATAGGCCTTGTGCGTGGTACCGGTACTGGTGGTACCGGGCTGAGGACCCGCACATCAGGGCGAGTACGGGGAGAAGGAACAGTGCGTACAGGACTCTGGAGACACACAGAGGGCTTGGTGCGTGGTGTAGGCACTGGTGGTAATGTGCTGGAGACACGCACCACAGGGCTAGTACGTGGAGGAACAACAGGGCTCTGGAGACACCCAGGAAGCTTGATGCGTGGTGTAGGCACTGGTGGTAATGGGCTGGAAACACGCACCTCAAAGCTAGTGCGGGGAGCAGGAACAGTGCGTAAAGGGCTCTGGAGACGCACCTTAGACCTAGTGCTTGGTGCCGGAACTAGTGGTACAGGGCTGGAGACATGCATCTCAGGATGAGTGCAAAAAGTAGGAACAGGACACACCGGGTTGTGAAGGTGTACTGGAGACCTGGTGTGTATAGCCGGCATCAAATCTTCCGGAACTTTAACACAAGTTTCAGGCTGAGTACGAGGAACTGACACAGGTGGCATCGGACAGCTAATACGCTCCTCAGGGAGAATGCATTGCATACTCTGCCAAACCAACAGCTCTCTCTCTTCACTCTCCTCCAATTTCGTCAACAACTCTTCGAATGTCTCATAATCTCCCCTTCGTTCACTCTCCTCCAATCTGTCCAATAACTCCTCGACACACTCAGACTCACCCCTCAACTTCGCCGACTGCTCCAAGTGCCCCCCTCCAAAAAAAAATTTGTGCTGTCTCTTGGGCTTCCTCCCGTGTCGCCGTGCTGCCTCCATCTCTGCCTTGGGGCAGTGATATTCCCCTGGCTGTGACCAGGGTCCTCTCCCGTCTAGAATTTCCTCCCACGTCCAGGAGTCTTGACATTGCTGCTGTTGCTTTGTTTTCCGCTGCTTGGTCCGATGGTGGGTAATTCTGTCACGATCGTGTGGCGGATTGATGGACCAAAACGCAGCTTTTGGAAAGTAAGCCATCTTCTTTTATTTAACACCACGAAGATGAACACGACACAAAACACTTTAACAAAACAACAAAACGACCGTGAAGCTACAAACGTTGTGCACAAACATACAGGCTACAAACGTTCTTACATAGACAATTACCCACAACCAATGAGAGCCTATGGCTACCCTAAATAAGGCTCCCAATCAGAGACAACCGAAATCAGCTGTCTCTAATTGGGAACTCATTCAGGTAACCATAGACTCTCCTAGATAACTAACCAACATAGACAACGCTAGACATCTACACTCAACACAAAACCATATACTACACCCCATAACCCCTTTACCAAATAAACACCCAAAACCAACAAAACATAAACATTCCCCATGTCACACCCTGACCTAACTAAAATAATAAAGAAAACAAAGAATAATAAGGCCAGGGCGTGACATTACCCTATGAGGTCCGGAACCTGCTGGTTTTCTGTTCTACCTGATCATTATTTGCACACACCTGGTGTCCCAGGTCTAAATCAGTCCCTTTTTACTATTGGAAAAAAATCAGTGGAACTGGCTCGAGGTCCAGAGTTGAGTTTGAGGGCTGTAGACTGTAGTAATTGTAGAGAAATGAAAGTAATAAAGACTATGAGTTTTCATTGTGACCAGTAGAGGCAACCCATTGTGGAGAGAGCAGAAGAGGGGAATGAATGGGAGGGGAATGAGGGGGAGGGAGGGAGTCTGCCCGACTCTCTCTAAGTCCAACAACAATGACAGGAAACCAGCCTAAGCTTGCTGGAGTCTATGTGCTGGCCAAGGCCCCAGGAAAAGATTCCCACAGAAGCAAGCTACGCTAATGAGATTTAAAGAGCAAGTCACAAACTAAGGTGTGGCTGCCCGTTTCCTAAAATATGTATTTTTATTTTACCTTTCACTTAACTAGGCAAGTCAGTTAAGAACAAATTCATATTTTCAGTGACAGCCTAGGAACAGTGGGTTAACTGCCTTGTTCAGGGGCAGAACGACAGATTTTTACCTTGTCAGCTCAGGGATTCGATCTTGCAACCTTTTGGTTACTAGTCCAACGCTCTTAACCACTAGGCTACAGTAGCCTAAGAAAATCAGGCAAGTCAGTTAAGAACAAATTCTTATTTTACAATGACGGCCCACCGTCATAGGAGAAGTTCATGAAGAGTTGACAATATTTTCTTTAAATGGCATAGGACAATGTTATTGAACAGCCATTGTTGATTGTATGGCATCAGCGTCTGGTTGAATAGTTGGTAAAGCTGACATAAATAATGTCAGGCTTT
Organism: Salvelinus fontinalis; assembly: GCF_029448725.1. Lineage (NCBI taxonomy): Eukaryota > Metazoa > Chordata > Actinopteri > Salmoniformes > Salmonidae > Salvelinus > Salvelinus fontinalis. The sequence goes on from NC_074698.1 coordinate 15,426,054, forward strand.
GTGTCGTAACTTGAACATGGTGAGGTACACCCAGAGACTTGGTCTGAAATACATAACTATAACCCAGTAAATAAACTATTACCAACTATAGGTCAATAATCAAACCCACTAAATAATCCACCAGGAATGCTTAAAGAAAAGCACTGGTTTCAAATATCTTTACTAGTTGCTCGCTCCTCGGTCACCAGATTAAACCATTTAATTTAAGCCATTGTCAACCCACGCACTCCATTCTGTGGGAGATAAACCAATATAGAGAGAGAATCCTCCTACACAGTCACTAAAGTGAGATATTCCTATGCCTGAGGAACCATGTTTTGCTATAACAAAAGCCTCTCCCCACTATGGCACACCACAAGGGACAAAAAGCCTAGAGGCAGTGGGTGTGTCAGTGGTTGATCCATGCTCTTTAATAATCAGCTTTTATATGAATGAGTAGATTACAGGCTTGGTATCTGGTAGAAACCTGGTGGAAACAGACAGACAGCCATCTGGCATATGCCTACAGGCCTGTCTGCATGTTGCTGCTCTCCAGGCAAAGTCTCTATGCTACTGTTCTCTGCAGACTTCCTCCAAGACATGGAATACACACAACGGCCCCTCCCTGAACAGCACAACTCTCTGCCTACTAGTCACAGTTGATTTCATCTGACACACGGAGGACTCTTTCTCTCCTGTAATTTGCCTTTAAAAACAGGTTTATGTAACCAGGCAGTCATTCATGAGGACTCCAGAAACACCAAGCTGACTGGCTGGCTGGCATCCTCCTCAGTCTCCCAGTGGAATCTCAATGGACCAAAGCCTCTCGGTTGATGTGGGCTTTCCTCAAAAGCAAATGGAGGGAATTAGGTGCCTCACGCACACAAAACAATAACAACACAAACAGATAAGATAGATACTGTGGATAGAAAATAAACTTAGAGGCTCAACTCAAGGCATGCATGACACCCTTATTTTCATATTTTATCAGATGTTTAGAGTGGCTTTAATGACAGATCCCATAGGATCCAGCCAGTATGACAAGAGGAACCCAAATCTATTAACGGTGTAATAAGGGCAGCCAAAATATAACCTGTTGTGACTTGTGTGCTGGTTTACTGCATCCCTCCCCACTCCACTGCATTTTACAATGGGAGTTACATTTTACTGCAGGGAAAACAGAGAAAGCCCTTTGAATCCAATGGCTTGTTGTGTGTGCAGTGGCCACTTAAATGGCTATCAGAGAAGGAATAGACAATCAAACTCAGAGTGCTGGAAAGATTATCTCTGTCCTTGGTTTCTAACAACAGAGAAGACTGCAATTCCTGATTGCATTCAAAACGTTCCATCTCTACTTTCCTCCTCTCCATTGCTTCACACCCCTGTTTCTCACTTTGCCTCTCACACACACAGACCAACACTCAACATGGATAGCACACACCACATCAGTGTAACCAAGGCAACTCCTTCTTGGTTTCCAGAGAGGGCGTTCCTCTTGGTCCCTTTTGTTTTTCTTCAAAGACAGGGACAGGCAGTTGCTAAAGACGTCAGTGAGACTGCTAAACCAACATGCTGTGTATTCACCACCCAGGCCATGTGTGTGTGCGTGTGTGTGTGTGTGTGTAATGTCACACTGACTGCATGGGCCAGGGTAGAGGAATGCCGGACAGGATGCAGGCAGAAAATTCCTGGAACATAGTAATATGGTCTAAGCCTGAGTTGTGTCACTGCCAGTGTTCATATATATAGGCTTACCACTTATGATCTTCTCAACCTTCAAGCATTAAAGCAGTAGGTTGAGTTTCTTTAAAGGTCCAAAGACACCGTTTATATCTCAATATCAAATCATTTCTGTGTAATCAATGAAGTAACTTACTGGGATTATTTTTAACCGTTTTAATTGAATACAAACTAAAATAGCTTTTTAGCAAAGAGCAATTTCACAAGCAATAATTTTGCTCCGAATGCTGTCAATAACAGCTGAAATCTGAAATCTAGCTGTTATTGACAGAGAGGATTAGACCTCTCTTTCTTATTGGTATATTAACTAATTTACCATCTGGTATAGTCACCAGGCCGGCCAAAACTCCATCCCACCAAAACTTTTCAAACAGCTCTTACACTAAAATGCATTATCATAATTTTCACAAATACACAGTATTATTCCAACCTCATAGTGTGGAAATATATATAAAACAGAGTCAAATCACATTTTTGCCTGCACTGGGCCTTTAAACTGTCAAGTAATGTATTCTCTCTAACTATTCATTTAGAAAGCAAGCAAACACACTAGAAACCAGGGAAACATTAAATGTTCAATATGAAAACTATAATTCAACCAATGAAATATGAGCAGTACAGAAGTGGGCTTGTTTGTTCATGGAACACTTCCTTCTGATGTGCGTACCAGTGTTAACTATAATACCACAACTCCATTAGACCATCTGGGTGAGTTTGAAAGTAAACAGAGGAACAATCGGTGTGTATTTCTAAGACAAACAACATAACTGCGGCTGTTTTTCTATGGTGCTTGAGTACTGTTCCAGGACCTGTAGGTGCTCTCCAAGTGAGGGTCATTTACAGTAATACATTTACATGAACATTAATACACAGTACATTGTTTCCATGAGCTTGAATTGCTCTAGTCTATAGAGTTAACTAATGTGCTATTGGGGTCTGATGTACTGTAACATGTTCAGCTGTTGAGGGGATCTGATAGATTGTTCAACATTGCACAACAGTATTTCTGTGCCTTTATGTGGCACAAGTACCTTCCACAGTAATGTCTGTCACCGGGCCCTTGACTGGGCCTCTGCCTTGTAGTGTTAACACACAGCACTGATAAGAGATGAGGCAGACGCAGCATTTAACTACCCTGCAGACACAGAGTCACAGCCAGGACACAGCAGGGCCTATAGGTAGGGTGGATTTGCTGTGTTTTTAGATATTGGGGCTAGAGGTCGACAGATTAATCGGAATGGCCGAGTTTTCATTACAATCGTTAATCGGTATTTTTGGACACCGATTTGGCCGTTTTTTTTTTTTTTTTTTTTTTACACCTTTATTTAATCTTTATTTAACTAGGCAAGTCAGTTAAGAACACCTTCTTATTTTCAATGACGGCCTAGGAACGGTGGGTTAACTGCCTCGTTCAGGGGCAGAACGACAGATTTTTACCTTGTCAGCTCGGGGATTCAATCTTGCAACGTTACAGTTAACTAGTCCAACGCTCTAACCACCTGATTACATTGCACTCCACGAGGAGCCTGCCTGTTACGTGAATGCAGTTGAAGCCTAGGTAAGTTGCTAGCTAGCATTAAACTTATCTTATAAAAAACAATCAATCAATCAATCATAATCACTAGTTGACTACACATGGTTGATGATATTACTAGTTTATCTAGCGTGTCCTGCGTTGCATATAATCGATGCGGTGCGTATCATTGCTCCAATGTGTACCTAACCATAAACATCAATGCCTTTCTTAAAATCAATACACAGAAGTATACATTTTTAAACCTGCATATTTAGCTAAAGGAAATCCATATTAGCAGGCAATATTAACCAGGTGAAATTGTGTCACTTCTCTTGCGTTCTTTGCACGCAGAGTCAGTGTATATGCAACAGTTTGGGCCACCTAATTTGCCAGAATTTTACGTAATTATGACATAACATTGAAGGTTGTTGTCGTAGCTGAATCAAAATGAGTTAGGTAACATAGATAAATAAGATGTTTTATTTATTTTATACTTGTCATTAGAATGTCTTCTTTTGGACTATACTGTTGGCAGTTGCATTTTCCTTTCCTCTCTTGGGAAAAGTCACTTGGGGCCCAGAGATGGGAAAGGTCAGGCTTGTCTTTTACATGTCTGGTAATATGCAGAATATCAGAAAGGGAGAAGTCAGGTTTGAACATTGTCTTTCATAGGTGAATATATCTGTGAAACCATGTGAAGGGCTCCACTATGTCTGTACTCCAGTCATTCCCTCATTTTCCCATTGGGGGGGAGTATGACAGTGTCTGGAACCATCTACTTCCGGCGCCGAGCAAGATGGCAGCCTCGCTTCGCGTTCCTTGGAAAATATGCAGTATTTTGTTTTTTTATGTGTTATTTCTTACATTGGTACCCCAGGTGATCTTAGATTTCATTACATACAGTCGGGAGGAACTACTGAATATACGAGTAACGTCAACTAACCACCGTTCCTACCAGGAATATGACTTTCCCGAAACGGATCCAGTGTTTTGCCTTCCACCCAATACAATGGACCTGATCCCAGCCGGGGAGCCTACGCGACGCCGTAAAAGGGGCAAACGTAGCGGTCTCCTGGTCAGGCTTCGGAGACGGGCACATCGCGCTCCACTCCCTAGCATACTACTCGCCAATGTCCAGTCTCTTGACAATAAGGTCGATGAAATCCGAGCACGGGTAAGATTCCAGAGAGACATCAGGGATTGCAACGTGCTCTGCTTCACGGAAACATGGCTAACTCAAAAGACGCTAACGGAGTCGGTGCAGCCAGCTGGTTTCTTCACGCATCGCGCAGACAGAAACAAACATCTTTCTGGTAAGAAGAAGGGCGGGGGGGTATGCCTCATGATTAACGAGACGTGGTGTGATCATCATAACAACACTCAGGAACTCAAGTCATTCTGTTCACCTGATCTAGAACTCCTCACAATCAAATGTCGACCGCATTATCTACCAAGGGAATTCTCTTCGGTCATAATCACAGCCGTATATATTCCCCCCCAAGCAGACACATCGATGGCCCTGAACGAACTCTATCTGACTCTCTGTAAACTGGAAACCACACACCCTGAGGCTGCATTCATCGTAGCTGGGGATTTTAACAAGGCTAATCTAAAAACAAAACTCCCTAAATTCTATCAGCACATCGATTGTCCTACCAGGGCTGGCAAAACTCTGGATCACTGTTATACTAACTTCTGCGACGCATATAAGGCCCTCCCCCGCCCCCCTTTCGGAAAAGCTGACCACGACTCCATTTTGTTGATTCCAGCCTACAAACAGAAATTAAAACAACAAGCTCCCGCACTCAGGTCTGTTCAACGCTGGTCCGACCAATCTGATTCCACGCTTCAAGACTGCTTCGATCACGCGGATTGGAATATGTTCCGCATTGCGTCCAAAAACAACATTGAAGAATATGCTGATTCGGTGAGCGAGTTCATTAGGAAGTGCATTGACGATGTCGTACCCACAGCAACGATTAAAACATTCCCAAACCAGAAACCGTGGATTGACGGCAGCATTCGCGTGAAACTGAAAGCGCGAACCACTGCTTTTAACCAGGGCAAGGTGACCAGAAACATGACCGAATACACACAGTGTAGCTATTCTCTCCGCAAGGCTATCAAACAGGCAAAGTCCCAGTACAGAGACAAAATAGAATCGCAATTCAACAGCTCAGACACAAGAGGTATGTGGCAGGGTCTACAGTCTATCACGGATTACAAAAAGAAAACCAGCCCCGTCGCGGACCAGGATGTCTTGCTCCCAGACAGGCTAAATATCTTTTTTGCCCGCTTTGAGGACAATACAGTGCCACTGACACGGCCCGCTACCAAAACCTGCGGGCTCTCCTTCACTGCAGCCGAGGTGAGTAAAACATTTAAACGTGTTAACCCTCGCAAGGCTGCAGGCCCAGACGGCATTCCCAGCCGCGTCCTCAGAGCATGCGCAGACCAGCTGGCTGGTGTGTTTACGGACATATTCAATCAATCCTTATCCCAGTCTGCTGTTCCCACATGCTTCAAGAGGGCCACCATTGTTCCTGTTCCCAAGAAAACTAAGGTAACTGAGCTAAACGACTACCGCCCCGTAGCACTCACTTCCGTCATCATGAAGTGCTTTGAGAGACTAGTCAAGGACCATATCACCTCCACCCTACCAGACACCCTAGACCCACTCCAATTTGCTTACCGACCCAATAGGTCCACAGACGACGCAATCGCAACCACACTGCACACTGCCCTAACCCATCTGGACAAGAGGAATACCTATGTGAGAATGCTGTTCATCGACTACAGCTCAGCATTTAACACCATAGTACCCTCCAAACTCGTCATCAAGCTCGAGACCCTGGGTCTCGACCCCGCCCTGTGCAACTGGGTCCTGGACTTCCTGACGGGCCGCCCCCAGGTGGTGAGGGTAGGTAACAACATCTCCACCCCGCTGATCCTCAACACTGGGGCCCCACAAGGGTGCGTTCTGAGCCCTCTCCTGTACTCCCTGTTCACCCACGACTGCGTGGCCATGCACGCCTCCAACTCAATCATCAAGTTTGCGGACGACACTACAGTGGTAGGCTTGATTACCAACAACGACGAGACGGCCTACAGGGAGGAGGTGAGGGCCCTCGGAGTGTGGTGTCAGGAAAATAACCTCACACTCAACGTCAACAAAACAAAGGAGATGATTGTGGACTTCAGGAAACAGCAGAGGGAGCACCCCCCTATCCACATCGACGGGTCAGTAGTGGAGAAGGTGGAAAGTTTTAAGTTCCTCGGTGTACACATCACGGACAAACTGAATTGGTCCACCCACACAGACAGCGTTGTGAAGAAGGCGCAGCAGCGCCTCTTCAACCTCAGGAGGCTGAAGAAATTCGGCTTGTCACCAAAAGCACTCACAAACTTCTACAGATGCACAATCGAGAGCATCCTGTCGGGCTGTATCACCGCCTGGTACGGCAACTGCTCCGCCCACAACCGTAAGGCTCTCCAGAGGGTAGTGAGGTCTGCAGAATGCATCACCCGGGGCAAACTACCTGCCCTCCAGGACACCTACACCACCCGATGTCACAGGAAGGCCATAAAGATCATCAAGGACAACAACCACCCAAGCCACTGCCTGTTCACCCCGCTATCATCCAGAAGGCGAGGTCAGTACAGGTGCATCAATGCAGGGACCGAGAGACTGAAAAACAGCTTCTATCTCAAGGCCATCAGACTGTTAAACAGCCACCACTAACATTTAGCGGCCGCTGCCAACATACTGACTCAACTCCAGCCACTTTAAAAATGGGAATTGATGGAAATTATGTAAAAACGTACCACCAGCCACTTTAAACAATGCCACCTAATATAATGTTTACATACCCTACATTACACATCTCTTATGTATATGTATATACTGTACTCTATATCATCTACTGCATCTTGCCATCTTATGTAATACATGGACCACTAGCCACTTTATACTATGCCACTTTATGTTTACATACCCTACAGTACTCATCTCATAGGTATATACCGTACTCTATACCATGTACTGCATCTTGCCTATGCCGTTCTGTACCATCACTCATTCATATATCTTTATGTACATATTCTTTATCCCTTTACACTTGCGTGTATAAGGTAGTAGTTGTGGAATTGTTAGGTTAGATTACTTGTTGTTATTACTGCATTGTCGGAACTAGAAGCACAAGCATTTCGCTACACTCGCATTAACATCTGCTAACCATGTGTATGTGACTAATAAAATTTGATTTGATTTGATTTGATTTATACCACCCCTCTGATGTTGAACTTATCTTTCATAGTATATGACCTTGTCACGACTCCGACCGAAGGTGACTCCCCTTCCCGTTCGGGTGGCGCTCGGCGGTCGTCGTCACCGGCCTACTAGCTGCCACTGACTCTTTTTCCTCCCCCTCCTTATGTGTTTATTTGTTACACCTGTGTTTAGGTGATTATAATTAGTTGGGCTTTATTAGTCAGCCAGCCCGTACGTTTCATTGTTCAGTTGTAATTTTGGATTCGGGAGTAGATGAACGTATTGTTTGTTTCATTCATCGATTGTATTTTGGACTGGGTTTTTGTCCTCCGTGTATGGGACATTGTTTGCCGGTTGTGCATTAAAAGCACTGTATTGAACTCTCTGTTGTTCCTGCGCCTGACTTCACACCCCCCGACACCCAGAGCGTTACAGAATCCCGCACCACAAGAAATGGAGTCAGCAGGAGCAGCAGCCAACCCTCTCCCATCGATGGAGGAACGGGTTCTCCACCACACCATCGTCCTCCATCGGATCGGATCAGCCATGGACCAAATGATGGAGAGAATGGACCGATGGGAGAGGAGTGGGCTCCTCTCTCCACCTTCGGCTCCCCCCCCTCAGGACTCTCCATCCCCCGGCTCCAGCGCGCTCCGTCTTACGCTCCCGAGGGATTATGATGGAACAGCGGCAGGTTGTCAGGGGTTCCTACTCCAACTGGAGCTATACCTGGCCACTGTTCGCCCCACTCCCTCGGGAGCGGAGAGGGTGAGTGTCCTCGTCTCCTGCCTAACGGGTCGTGCTCTGGAGTGGACCAACGCAGTCTGGAATGGCCCGGACTCAGCGAAAGAGCACTACCCAGAGTTTACCCGCCGTTTTCGTGCCGTGTTTGACCACCCCCCAGAGGGCCGAGCGGCGGGTGAAAGACTATTCCAGTCACCGAAGGTGACTCAGGATTACGCACTGGAGTTCCGGACCTTGGCCGCGGGATCAGGGTGGAACGACAGGGCCCTTATTGACCACTACCGGTGTAGTCTCCGGGAGGACGTCCGCAGGGAGCTAGCGTGTCGGGACACCGCTCTTTCCCTTGATGAGCTAATTGACATGTCCATCCGACTGGACAATCTGCTGGCTGCCCGCGGGCGTTCGGAGAGGGTCCTGTGCGTTCCACCACCCAGAACCCCGGCTCCCATCCCGATGGAGTTGGGAGGGGCCGCGCCTAGGGGTATCGGAGGAGGAGGCCCCCCCTGCACCAGCTGTGGTCGGAGAGGACACACGGCCGATCGGTGCTGGGGGGGTCCGTCTGGGAGTCGAGATGGCAGGCGGAACACTTCTCGATCACCCCAGGTGAGTCAGCACCAAACTCACCCAGAACCCCCTGTTGGTCACATGTTTGTCTTGATTTTTTTTCTTAAATTTTTCCCCTCTTTTTTCCCCGCAGCATAGGGCGCTAGTCGATTCAGGTGCAGCTGGGAACTTTATGGATCGCGGACTCGCCTGTAAGTTGGGCGTTCCGCTTGTGCCGATAGATTCTCCCTTTCCCGTGCACTCCCTAGATAGCCGGCCATTAGGGTCAGGGGTGGTCAGGGAGGCCACAGTTCCACTGGACATGGTGACGCAGGGGAATCATAGGGAACGTATCAGTCTCTATATTATTGATTCGCCTGCGTTTCCAGTGGTGCTGGGAATTCCCTGGCTGGCCCGGCACAATCCCAGTATTTCGTGGAGACAGGGGGTTCTCCAGGGGTGGTCAGAGGAGTGTTCTGGAAGGTGTCTGGGAGGTTCCATCGGTGCCACGTCGGTGGAGAGTCCAGACCAGGGTTCCACGGTGTGCATTCCCCCCGAGTATGCCGATTTGGCAATCGTTTTCTGTAAAAAGAAAGCGACGAAATGACCAACCCAACGACCGGGAAGGGATTGTGCGATAGATCTCCAGGTAAACGCTGCGCTTCCCAAGAGTCACGTGTACCCCTTGTCCCAAGAGGAGACGTTGGCTATGGAGACATATGTCACGGAGTCTCTGGGACAGGGGTACATTCGGCCCTCCATCTCACCCGTCTCCTCGAGTATCTTTTTGTGAAGAAAAAGGAGGGAGGTTTGCGTCCGTGTATTGATTATAGAGGTCTAAATGCCATCACAGTGGGGTTTAGTTACCCACTACCTCTCATCGCTTCGGCGGTGGAATCATTTCACGGAGCGCAGTTCTTTACAAAACTGGACCTCAGGAGCGCGTACAGTCTGGTGCGTATTCGGAAAGGAGACGAGTGGAAAACCGCATTTAGTACCACATCGGGCCACTATGAGTACTGCGTCATGCCGTATGGGTTAAAGAATGCTCCAGCCGTTTTCCAATCCTTTGTAGATGAGATTCTCAGGGACCTGCACGTGCAGGGGGTGGTTGTGTATATCGATGACATTCTGATCTACTCAGCTACTCACGCCGCGCATGTATCTCTGGTAAGCAAGGTGCTTGGCAGACTGCTGGAGCATGACCTATACGTCAAGGCTGAGAAGTGTGTGTTCTCCAAACGAGCCGTCACCTTCCTGGGTTATCGCATTTCCACCTCGGGGGTGGTGGACGAGAGTGACCGCATTAAGGCCGTGCGTAATTGGCCGACTCCGAACACGGTAAAAGAGGTGCAGCGGTTTTTGGGTTTTGCCAACTACTACCGGAGATTTATCCGGGGTTTTGGCCAGGTAGCGGCTCCCATTACCTCACTGCTAAAGGGGGGCTCGGTGCGGTTGCGGTGGTCAGCAGCGGTGGACGGAGCTTTCAACAGGTTGAAGGCTCTGTTCACGGCGCATCCGGACCCCTCTTTAGCATTCATAGTGGAGGTGGACGCGTCCCAGGCTGGGGTGGGTGCCGTGCTATCACAGCGCTCGGGTACGCCACCAAAACTCCGCCCCTGCGCTTTCTTCTCTAGGAAGCTCAGCCCAGCGGAGCGTAACTATGATGTGGGGGACCGGGAGTTGTTAGCGGTGGTCAGGGCTCTGAAGGTGTGGAGACACTGGCTTGAGGGGGCTAAGCACCCCTTTCTCATCTGGACCGACCACCAGAATCTGGGGTATATTCGGGCAGCTAGGAGACTGAACACACGTCAGGCAAGGTGGGCCATGTTTTTCACCCGGTTCCGGTTTACGTTATCCTATAGACCAGGCTCCCAAAACGTAAAGGCTGACGCACTGTCCCGCCTTTACGACACGGAGGATAGGTCCACCGAACCCACTCCCATCCTCCCGCCTCGAGGCTGATAGCGCCAGTGGTATGGGAGGTGGACTCGGACATCGAGCGGGCGCTACGGGCGGAACCCACGCCTCCTCAGTGTCCGGCGGGGCGGAAGTACATTTCGCTTGGTGTTTGGGACCAACTGATTCGGTGGGCTCACGTCCTACCCTCCTCGGGTCACCCTGGGGTGGCGAGGACAGTGGGGAGCCTTCGTGGGAGGTATTGGTGGCCTACCTTAGCTCGGGACGTTAGGGTTTATGTCTCCTCCTGTTCGGTATGCGCCCAGAGTAAGGCTCCTAGGCACCTTCCTAGAGGGAAGTTGCAACCCCTCCTCGTTCCTCGTTCCACAACGGCCATGGTCTCATCTGTCCGTAGATTTCCTGACCGATCTTCCCCCGTCTCAGGGAAACACTACGGTTCTGGGGATTGTGGATCGGTTTTCTAAGTCCTGCAGTCTCCTCCCGTTGCCCGGTATCCTTACAGACTGCGGAGGCCTTATTCACCCACGTCTTCCGGCACTACGGGGTGCCGGAGGACATCGTTTCTGATCGGGGCCCCCAGTTCACGTCCCGAGTATGGAGGGCGTTCATGGAGTGTCTGGGGGTCTCGGTCTCGGTCAGCCTGACTTCCGGTTATCACCCCGAGAGTAATGGGCAGGTGGAAAGAGTGAACCAGGAGGTGGGTAGGTTTCTGCAGTCGTATTGCCAGGACCGGCCAGGGGAGTGGGCGAGATACATTCCCTGGGCCGAGATGGCCCAGAACTCACTACGCCACTCCTCTACTAACGTATACCCCTTTCAGTGTGTGTTGGGGTACCAGCCGGTCCTGGCACCATGGCATCCGAGCCAGACCGAGGCTCCTGCGGTGGAGGAGTGGGTACAGCGCCAACAAGCTAGTAGAAGGCAGAAGAGGAGCGCTGACCGCCACCGCAGTGAGGCCCCCGTGTTTGTACCGGGGGAAAGGGTCTGGCTCTCGACCCGAAACCTGCCCCTCCGCTTGCCCTGCCGGAAGCTGGGGCCGCAGTGTGTAGGGCCCTTCAAAGTCCTGAGGAGAATAAACAAGGTGTGTTATCGATTACAACTCCCTTCCTATTATCGTATTAACCCCTTGTTTCATGTGTCTCTCCTCAGGCCGGTGGTAGCTGGTCCCCTGCAGGACGGTGAGGTGCCGGAGGTTCCTCCTCCCCCTCTGGACATCGAGGGGTCCCCGACGTATACGATACGGGCCATTCTGGACTCGAGACGCCGGGTGAGGGGCCTGCAGTACCTCGTGGACTGGGAGGGGTACGGTCCGGAGGAGAGGTGCTGGGTACCGGTGGGGGACATTTTGGATCCATCAATGTTGAGGGATTTCCATCGCCTCCATCCGGATCGCCCTGCGCCTCGCCCTCCGGGTCGATTTCGAGTCCGGTGACGGCGCGCTGCGGGAGCCGCGCGTCAGAGGGGGGGTACTGTCACGAATCCGACCGAAGGTGACTCCCCTTCCCGTTCGGGTGGCGCTCGGCAGTCGTCGTCACCGGCCTACTAGCTGCCACTGACTCTTTTTCCTCCCCCTCCTTATGTGTTTATTTGTTACACCTGTGTTTAGGTGATTATAATTAGTTGGGCTTTATTAGTCAGCCAGCCCGTACGTTTCTTTGTGCGGGATTGTTCAGTTGTAATTTTTGATTCGGGAGTAGATGAACGTATTGTTTGTTTCGTTCATCGATTGTATTTTGGACTGGGTTTTTGTCCTCCGTGTATGGGACATTTGTTTGTTACACCCAGTGTTCCGTGTGGACATTGTTTGCCGGTTGTGCATTAAAAGCACTGTATTGAACTCTCTGTTGTTCCTGCGCCTGACTTCACACCCCCCGACACCCAGAGCGTTACAGACCTAGAGGTTCACTCCCCTTAGTGAGCTTCTCCAGGAGTGGGGAGAAGAGGGGGTGTATTTGAGATGGGTGTATCTAGAATTGACAATTGATATATGCCATTGGATGATATATGCGATTGTACTACGAAGTACCAAGAACGAGAAGTAGAACCTCATCTAAGAGACCAAACTGAATGATAATTTATAGCTAATGCTATCTGGCTATGGGATACTCCTCTTTCAAGTAAAAGGCCCTTTGTGAAGTTCCTAAGATCTGTGTTTCGTCATGTGAGTTTAGAGGGGTGTATCTTGGCTAAAAAAGATACTAAGAATTGTTTTGTAAGGACTCTCAGAGAATTCATTTATAGACACTGAATTGATCTGAGAGTCAAAGGGCTATGGTGAAGGTCATATAATTAAAGATGGACTTTAAAATATAACTCTGACTTGTGTGTGGTTTGTAAACTCTCATCATTTAGTAACACAGGAAATTACCACGACATTGTGCAATGTAACAGGAATATTTAGACTTATTGATGCCACCGGTTCCGTATTTCACTGAAAGAATAAACGTCTTGTTTTCGAGATGATAGTTTCCGGATTCGACCATATTAATGACCTAAGGCTTGTATTTCTGTGTGTTAATATGTTATAACTAAGTCTATGATTTGATAGAGCAGTCTGAGTGAGTGGTGGTAGGCAGCAGCAGGCTCGTAAGCATTCATTCAAACAGCACTTTCCTGTGTTTTGCCAGAAGCTCTTCGCTGTGCTTCAAGCCTATCAACTCCCGAGATTAGGCTGGTGTAACCGATGCGAAATGGTTAGCTAGTTAGCGGGGTGCGCGCTAATAGCATTTCAAACGTCACTCGCTCTGAGACTTGGAGCAGTTATTCTCCTTGCTCTGCATGGGTAACGCTGCTTCGAGGGTGGCTGTTGTCGTTGTGTTCCTGGTTCGAGCCCAGGTAGGAGCGAGGAGAGGGATGGAAGCTATACTGTTACACTGGCAATACTAAAGTGCCTATAAGAACATCCAATAGTCAAAGGTTAATGAAATACAAATGGTATAGAGAGAAATAGTCCTATAATTCCTATAATAACTACAACCTAAAACTTCTTACCTGGGAATATTGAAGACTCATGTTAAAAGGAACCACCAGCTTTCATATGTTCTCATGTTCTGAGCAAGGAACTTAAACGTTAGCTTTCTTACATGGCACATATTGCACTTTTACTTTCTTCTTCAGCACTTTGTTTTTGCATTATTTAAACCAAATTGAACATGTTTCATTATTTATTTGAGGCTAAATTGATTTTATTGATGTATTATATTAAGTTAAAATAAGTGTTCATTCAGTATTGTTGTAATTGTCATTATTACAAATAAATTTAAAAAAATCGGCCGATTAATCAGTTTCGGCTTTTTTTGGTCCTCAATAATCGGTATCGGTATCAGCGTTGAAAAATCATAATCGGCGACCTATAATTGGGACGAAACATGGAAGTTAAGGGTGAGGGAAACAGGGTTCTCATAAGGTTTCTTAGATGACCCCCATTACCTTCCCTGCGAGTTCAGAGATTAAACCCTGTTGGAAATTATGCTCTTAATATTGATGAATTTAATGAGAGCACAGGGGGTAACTGCTTTATTGGAAGTGTAATGCTGGAGGAGTTTCAGTCACAAACATGTCAACTGTATCCAGTACATGTACACATAGTATACACAGGCTATGCAGGATGGATAGGAGCCCCTCGAGCAGCCCATAAGATGCTGCACATGTGTCTGGCTGGCTGCATCCTGTCCAACACATGAGTGGGCTGGTCATGGCTGGGCACTGCAGGGTATGGTAGTGAGACTGTTGTTTAGATTGTTATGGTAGTAAATCACTCAGCAGTGAGATTCACTCGGAGCGCCACATTGGAACACAAAGACCCAAACAGACAGTGCAGTGTCAGTGAAGAAGTCTGGGTTATTATGTCACAGCAATAGAGGAACCAGAGAGAGGGGCTGAGAGGGGCTGGGAGAACCCCAGGGGTAAACATCCGGGACACGGCGGGGGGCACAGATGTTTTGGAGTGCCCCTCTTTTCCTCAATGTTTGAATGAACCCGCGTCATGTGCATGGTGTTAGCTAGAGGGTATTAAGAGGACGTGAAGACTAAATGTCGTCCCTTAAAGAATAAATAAAGTGAGAAACGGCTATTGAACAATGTGAGGAGCATTTGAAGAGTTGATTTATCCACAATTGTTTTTTTCACTAAAAATGATTGCTTATTGGTACCTTCATGTGTGTGTAAAATATTACTGTTCTCAGATTTAAAAAATATATATAATATTAAAATATGTTATTTAGAAAAGGCTATATATATACATTGTTTAGTTGGAATGTTTGTAAACTGTGTATTTGACTGTGATATAGTGCCTTCTGAAAGAATTCACACCCCTTGTCTTTTTCCACATTTTGTTGTGTTACAAAATGGTATTAAAATTGATTGAATTGTCTTCTTTTTTTGTCAATGATCTACACAAAATACTCTAATGTCAAAGTGGAAGAAAATCCTAACATTTGTACAGAGAAAATATGAAAAATAAAACAAGAATATATCTTCATTAGATAAGTATTAAAGCCACTGAGTCAATACATGTTAGAATCACCTCTGGCAGCGATTACAGGGTGTCAGTCTTTCTGGATAATTCTCTAAGAGCTTTCCACACCTGAATTGTGCAACATTGGCCCATTATTTTCAAAATTCTTCAAGCCCAATCATTGTTGATCATTGCTAAACAACCATAGTCAGGTCTTGCCATAGATTTTCAAGCAGATTTAAGTAACTCAGGATTTAAGCCACTCAGGAACATTCACTGTCTTCTTGGTAAACAATTCTAGTGTAGATTTGGCCTTGTGCTATAAGGTTATCGTCCTGCTGAAATGTGAATTAATCTCCCAGTGTTTGGTGGAAAGCAGACTGAACTACGTTTTGCCTGTGTTTATCTCCATTCCCTTTCTTTTTTTATCCTGAAAAACTACCCAGTCCTTAACGATTACAAGCATACCCATAACATGATGCAGCCACCACTATGCTTGAAAATATGGAAAGTGGTACTCAGTAATGTGTTGTACTGTCACGCCCTGGCCTTAATATTCTTTGTTTTCTTTATTATTTTAGTTAGGTCAGGGGGTGACATGGGGAATGTTTATGTTTTGTTGGTTTTGGGTGTTGTTTATGGTAAAGGGGTTGTGTATAGTATATGGGTTTGTGTGGAGTACATGTTTCTAGTGTTGTCTATGTATGTTTAGTTGTCTAGGAGAGTCTATGGTTACCTGAATGAGTTCCCAATTAGAGACAGCTGATTTCGGTTGTCTCTGATTGGGAGCCTTATTTAGGGTAGCCATAGGCTCTCATTGGTTGTGGGTAATTGTCTATGTAAGAACGTTAGTAGCCTGTATGTTTGTGCACAACGTTTGTAGCTTCACGGTCGTTTTGTTGTTTTGTATAGTTTGTATTAAGTGTTCGTCTTTCATTTAAATAAATTCATTATGACTGCATACCTCGACGCGTATTGGTCCGACCCATGCTTCTCCTCTTCAGACGAAGAGGAGGAGAACGATCGTGACAGAATTACCCACCCTAGGACCAAGCGGCATGGAAGGCGGCAACAGGACCTACCTACACAGGATTTCTGGAGATGGGAGGAAATTCTAGACGGGAGAGGACCCTGGTCACAGCCAGGGGAATATCACTGCCCCAAGGCAGAGATAGAGGCAGCACGGCGACACGGGAGGAAGCCCAAGAGACAGCACAAAATTTTTTTTGGAGGGGGGCACTTGGAGCAGTCGGCGAAGTTGAGGGGTGAGTCTGAGTGTGTCGAGGAGTTATTGGACAGATTGGAGGAGAGTGAACGAAGGGGAGATTATGAGACATTCGAAGAGTTGTTGACGAAATTGGAGGAGAGTGAAGAGAGAGAGCTGTTGGTTTGGCAGAGTATGCAATGCATTCTTCCTGAGGAGCGTATTAGCTGTCCGATGCCACCTGTGTCAGTTCCTCGTACTCAGCCTGAAACTCGTGTTAAAGTTCCGGAAGATTTGATGCCGGCTATACACACCAGGTCTCCAGTACACCTTCACAACCCGGTGTGTCCTGTTCCTACTTTTTGCACTCATCCTGAGATGCATGTCCCCAGCCCTGTACCACTAGTTCCGGCACCAAGCACTAGGTCTAAGGTGCGTCTCCAGAGCCCTTCACGCACTGTTCCTGCTCCCCGCACTAGCTTTGAGGTGCGTGTTTCCAGCCCATTACCACCAGTGCCTACACCACGCATCAAGCTTCCTGGGTGTCTCCAGAGCCCTGTTGTTCCTCCACGTACTAGCCCTGTGGTGCGTGTCTCCAGCACATTACCACCAGTGCCTACACCACGCACCAAGCCCTCTGTGTGTTTCCAGAGTCCTGTACGCACTGTTCCTTCTCCCCGTACTCGCCCTGATGTGCGGGTCCTCAGCCCGGTACCACCAGTACCGGTACCACGCACAAGGCCTATAGTACGCCTTGAGAGTCCAGTGTGCCCTGTTGCTGCTCCCCGCATTAGCCCTGAGATGCGTGTCCCCAGTCCGGTACCACCAGTTCCGGCCCCACGCACTAGGCCTAATGTGCGTCCCCAGGGTCCAGTATGCCCTGTTCCTGCTCCCCGCACTAGCCCTGAGATGCGTGTCCCCAGCCCGGTACCACCAGTTCCGGCACCACGCACTAGGCCTAATGTGCGCTCCCAGGGTCCAGTATGCCCTGTTCCTTCTCCCCGCACTAACCCTGAGATGCGTGTCCCCAGCCCGGTGCCACCAGTCCCGGCACTACGCACCAGGCCTACAGTGCGCCTCAGCCGGCAGGAGTCTGCCGTCTGCACAGCGATGACTGAACTGCCCGTCTCCCCAGCGCCATCTGAGCCATCCGTCTCCCCAGCGCCATCTGAGCCATCCGTCTCCCCAGCGCCATCTGAGCCATCCGTCTCCCCAGCGCCATCTGAGCCATCCGTCTGCCATGAGCCTGCAAAGCCGCCCGTCTGCCATGAGCCTGCAAAGCCGCCCGTCTGCCATGAGCCTACTGAGCCGTCCGCCAGACAGGAGCCGCTAGAGCCGCCAGCCAGACAGGAGCCGCTAGAGCCGTCCGTCAGACAGGATCTGCCAGAGCCGCCAACCAGACAGGATCTGCCAGAGCCGCCAACCAGACAGGAGCAGCCAGATCAGTCAGCTAGCCATGAGCAGCCAGATCCGTCAGCCAGCCATGGGCCATCCCTCAGTCCGGAGCTGCAGTCCCTCAGTCCGGAGCTGCAGTCCCTCAGTCCGGAGCTGCCATTCTTCAGTCCGGAGCTGCCACTTATCCTGGTGCTGCCCCTTATCCTGGTGCTGCCCCTTACCCTGGTGCTGCCCCTTACCCTGGTGCTGCCCCTGACCCTGGTACTGCCCCTGACCCTGGTACTGCCCCTTACCCTGGTACTGCCTCTTACCCTGGTACTGGCCCTTAGTCCGGAGCTGTCCCTTAATGCAATGGGATTAATGTGGAGAGGGGTCATTTTGAAGAAGCTAAGGAGGTGGTTAGGGACTGTGGTGAAGTGGGGACCACGACCAGAGCCGGAGCCGCCACCGTGGAGGGAAGCCCACCCAGACCCTCCCCTAGACTGTGTATGGTGCGCCCGGAGTTCGCGCCTCAAGGGGGGGGTTATGTCACGCCCTGGCCTTAATATTCTTTGTTTTCTTTATTATTTTAGTTAGGTCAGGGGGTGACATGGGGAATGTTTATGTTTTGTTGGTTTTGGGTGTTGTTTATGGTAAAGGGGTTGTGTATAGTATATGGGTTTGTGTGGAGTACATGTTTCTAGTGTTGTCTATGTATGTTTAGTTGTCTAGGAGAGTCTATGGTTACCTGAATGAGTTCCCAATTAGAGACAGCTGATTTCGGTTGTCTCTGATTGGGAGCCTTATTTAGGGTAGCCATAGGCTCTCATTGGTTGTGGGTAATTGTCTATGTAAGAACGTTAGTAGCCTGTATGTTTGTGCACAACGTTTGTAGCTTCACGGTCGTTTTGTTGTTTTGTATAGTTTGTATTAAGTGTTCGTCTTTCATTTAAATAAATTCATTATGACTGCATACCTCGACGCGTATTGGTCCGACCCATGCTTCTCCTCTTCAGACGAAGAGGAGGAGAACGATCGTGACATGTACTGGATTTGCTCCAAACATAACAGTTTGTATTCAGGACAAAAAGTTGCTTTGAGGGCCTCCCGGGTGGCGCAGTGGTCTAGGGCACTGCATCGCAGTGCTAGCTGCGCCACCAGAGTCTCTGGGTTCGCTCAATTGGCTTAGCGTCGTCCGGGTTAGGGAGGGTTTGGCCGGTAGGGATATCCTTGTCTCATCGTGCTCCAGCGACTCCTGTGGCGGGCCGGGCGCAGTGCGCGCTAACCAAGAGGGCCAGGTGCACGGTGTTTCCTCCGGGTTGGAGGCGCGCTGTGTTATGAAGCAGTGCGGCTTGGTTGGGTTGTGCTTCGGAGGACACGTGGCTTTCGACCTTTGTCTCTCCCGAGCCCGTACGGGAGTTGTAGCGATGAGACACGATAGTAATTACTAGCGATTGGATACCACGGAAATTGGGGAGAAAAGGGGATCAAAAATTTAAAAAATAAAATTAAATAAAAATTGCTTTGCCACATTTTTTGCAGTATTACTTTAGTAAACACACCAACCTCTTTCATAAGTTATTTAAACAATAAAAGCTACTTTACCAACATTTCTGAAAATGGATATATAGCATTTTGGAATGAAACTCTTCATTTGTTTTCATAGACAGCGGGAGGTCATAATCAAGGACTAAGAACTGTATTTTGATTCGTTTCTTGTTTTCCATTGTGTGGTGCATTACATTGCGAGTCATGAAAACATAAAGACGCCAGAAAGATGTTCGATGTGGTGTGTTCAAAGATATCTGCTTCAGTAAACCTCAAAATCTTTCTCTTCAACCCCAATGTCAAGTGTCAGTTCTTTTTCAAACCTCAGAACAACACAAAAAATGTTGTTGCCCTTTCCCACAAATGTGTGTGGTGTGCAGCTTCACTGTCAAATTAACTTGACCTCGAGGCTGAAACAGGCTGCTTGTCCTTCCTCTCTTATAGCCCCCCCCCCCCCCCCCCCCCATACCCACCACCACCACCCACAACAAATGTGCAGCCAACTGACTCGCCTACAACCTGCTATCTCTGCCAAAACTGCTACAAGGAAGAGAGTGGGAATATTGGGCAGCTGACCATATTCATTGTTATTTTCACAGTGCACTTATACAACAGGAGACTGAAAAGTTAAAATAATATAATTACATTGCTGGTGAATAAATGGATGAATAAAAAAAAATATCTCATTCGTTTAATTGAAATCTCTAGGACAGTGTCAGTGGTACTATTACGCAAACTGTAACTGAATCTGTAGTGTATATTTGCAGAATATAGTTTCCTGTGACCACCAGGCTACATCAATGACCCAAAATAAGAATGTCATTGATTATTCAGGTTTTGCACTTTGGCACACTCACCTTCTCAGAGTTGATGCTCAGCTTTTTCTCAACATGGCTATGGAGCTCTACGTGGCCATGGAGCTCTCCGTTATTTTCCGGGATGGGTGTGGATTCTCTCCGTGTCCCGCATGGTGTCCCGTTCTCCTTAACGTCTTCGCTTTCTGACTCGTCGTCGCTGGGTAAAGGAATGCGCTCCGTGACATATTCTTTGAGACACTTCATCTTGTGTTTTTTCAACAGTTGCTCAGTGTCCTGGTCGATAACAATGAGCTCGAGCTGGCCCACCGTGGTTCGTATCCGTGACACAACCTGTTGATGGCTCTCGCTCTCCACGTTCTCCCCGTTCACGAACACTAGTCGGTCCCCCGCGCGAATCCCAGAAGTTTCAGATGGACTGTCGGGCTCCACAAGCCGTATGAACTGCCCGGTCTTACCCTTCTCACCGTGGAGATGGAACCCATAACCATTGTCCCCTTTCTCCAGCAGGCAGAGTCTTGGCCGATTATCTTCGCTTTTGCTGGGCATAGTTTCTGCTATTGATTTCACCAATTCAACCCGTTGCTTGTGAGAATGATCGTTCACTAGCTGGAAGTTGACAAGTAAACTCAGTTTGGGATGCTGAGCACGAGTGGTACCCGTCAACGGGAATCTCTACCGTTCTCAAGGAAGAGCGTCTGGCATCCAATCGGTCTGTTTATAAGGCGCCGTCCGTGGTGACTGGATGTCACCCGCAGTCGCAACTCACTTTCAAAGCAATTCCTAAACTTTGTGCATACAGGGGATGTATGCCAACCCGAGATGTGTCGCCAAAACCTGAAGAGCTACTAACTATATGTATGAGTTGACTTTTCTCCAAAACTCTATTCTCTAATCTGACAGTGAATTAAACTCAGTAGACTACTTTATAAAGGTCAGTGACGTAGGTGGAGAAGACAGATAGTAACACCAATCACTACTCAAATACCCCAGGAGGAGGGAGGCGCATAAATTAATGAGGCATGCATGCTATTGGCCGGAATGATCGACAAGTGTATGCGCAAAAATGATTGCTGCTGCTGCCATGTTGTGACAAATGCATGTGGTCCTTCTGTAAACATATGGTACTGTATCACAGGAGGTTGGTGGTACGGTATCAACAACATCAAACAAATGGTACTGTATCACAGGAGGTTGGTGGTACGTATCAACAACATCAACATATGGTACTGTATCACAGGAGGTTGGTGGTACGGTATCAACAACATCAAACATATGGTACTGTATCACAGGAGGTTGGTGGTACGGTATCAACAACATCAACATATGGTACTGTATCACAGGAGGTTGGTGGTACGGTATCAACAACATCAAACATATGGTACTGTATCACAGGAGGTTGGTGGTAGGTATCAACAACATCAAACATATGGTACTGTATCACAGGAGGTTGGTGGTACGGTATCAACAACATCAAACATATGGTACTGTATCACAGGAGGTTGGTGGTACGGTATCAACAACATCAAACAAATGGTACTGTATCACAGGAGGTTGGTGGTACGTATCAACAACATCAACATATGGTACTGTATCACAGGAGGTTGGTGGTACGGTATCAACAACATCAAACATATGGTACTGTATCACAGGAGGTTGGTGGTACGGTATCAACAACATCAACATATGGTACTGTATCACAGGAGGTTGGTGGTACGGTATCAACAACATCAAACATATGGTACTGTATCACAGGAGGTTGGTGGTAGGTATCAACAACATCAAACATATGGTACTGTATCACAGGAGGTTGGTGGTACGGTATCAACAACATCAAACATATGGTACTGTATCACAGGAGGTTGGTGGTACGGTATCAACAACATCAAACATATGGTACTGTATCACAGGAGGTTGGTGGTAGGTATCAACAACATCAAACATATGGTACTGTATCACAGGAGGTTGGTGGTACGGTATCAACAACATCAACATATGGTACTGTATCACAGGAGGTTGGTGGTACGTATCAACAACATCAACATATGGTACTGTATCACAGGAGGTTGGTGGTACGTATCAACAACATCAACATATGGTACTGTATCACAGGAGGTTGGTGGTACGTATCAACAACATCAACATATGGTACTGTATCACAGGAGGTTGGTGGTACGGTATCAACAACATCAAACATATGGTACTGTATCACAGGAGGTTGGTGGTACGGTATCAACAACATCAAACATATGGTACTGTATCACAGGAGGTTGGTGGTACGGTATCAACAACATCAAACATATGGTACTGTATCACAGGAGGTTGGTGGTACGGTATCAACAACATCAACATATGGTACTGTATCACAGGAGGTTGGTGGTACGGTATCAACAACATCAACATATGGTACTGTATCACAGGAGGTTGGTGGTACGTATCAACAACATCAACATATGGTACTGTATCACAGGAGGTTGGTGGTACGGTATCAACAACATCAACATATGGTACTGTATCACAGGAGGTTGGTGGTACGTATCAACAACATCAAACATATGGTACTGTATCACAGGAGGTTGGTGGTAGGTATCAACAACATCAACATATGGTACTGTATCACAGGAGGTTGGTGGTACGGTATCAACAACATCAAACATATGGTACTGTATCACAGGAGGTTGGTGGTACGTATCAACAACATCAACATATGGTACTGTATCACAGGAGGTTGGTGGTACGGTATCAACAACATCAACATATGGTACTGTATCACAGGAGGTTGGTGGTACGTATCAACAACATCAACATATGGTACTGTATCACAGGAGGTTGGTGGTACGTATCAACAACATCAAACATATGGTACTGTATCACAGGAGGTTGGTGGTACGTATCAACAACATCAAACATATGGTACTGTATCACAGGAGGTTGGTGGTACGGTATCAACAACATCAACATATGGTACTGTATCACAGGAGGTTGGTGGTACGGTATCAACAACATCAAACATATGGTACTGTATCACAGGAGGTTGGTGGTACGGTATCAACAACATCAACATATGGTACTGTATCACAGGAGGTTGGTGGTACGGTATCAACAACATCAAACATATGGTACTGTATCACAGGAGGTTGGTGGTACGGTATCAACAACATCAAACATATGGTACTGTATCACAGGAGGTTGGTGGTAGGTATCAACAACATCAAACATATGGTACTGTATCACAGGAGGTTGGTGGTACGGTATCAACAACATCAACATATGGTACTGTATCACAGGAGGTTGGTGGTACGTATCAACAACATCAAACATATGGTACTGTATCACAGGTGGTTGGTGGTACGGTATCAACAACATCAAACATATGGTACTGTATCACAGGAGGTTGGTGGTACGTATCAACAACATCAACATATGGTACTGTATCACAGGAGGTTGGTGGTACGGTATCAACAACATCAACATATGGTACTGTATCACAGGAGGTTGGTGGTACGGTATCAACAACATCAAACATATGGTACTGTATCACAGGAGGTTGGTGGTACGGTATCAACAACATCAACATATGGTACTGTATCACAGGAGGTTGGTGGTACGGTATCAACAACATCAAACATATGGTACTGTATCACAGGAGGTTGGTGGTACGGTATCAACAACATCAACATATGGTACTGTATCACAGGAGGTTGGTGGTACGGTATCAACAACATCAACATATGGTACTGTATCACAGGAGGTTGGTGGTACGGTATCAACAACATCAACATATGGTACTGTATCACAGGAGGTTGGTGGTACGGTATCAACAACATCAAACATATGGTACTGTATCACAGGAGGTTGGTGGTACGGTATCAACAACATCAAACATATGGTACTGTATCACAGGAGGTTGGTGGTACGTATCAACAACATCAAACATATGGTACTGTATCACAGGAGGTTGGTGGTAGGTATCAACAACATCAAACATATGGTACTGTATCACAGGAGGTTGGTGGTACGGTATCAACAACATCAAACATATGGTACTGTATCACAGGAGGTTGGTGGTACGTATCAACAACATCAACATATGGTACTGTATCACAGGAGGTTGGTGGTACGGTATCAACAACATCAACATATGGTACTGTATCACAGGAGGTTGGTGGTACGTATCACCAACATCAAACATATGGTACTGTATCACAGGTGGTTGGTGGTACGGTATCAACAACATCAAACATATGGTACTGTATCACAGGAGGTTGGTGGTACGTATCAACAACATCAACATATGGTACTGTATCACAGGAGGTTGGTGGTACGGTATCAACAACATCAACATATGGTACTGTATCACAGGAGGTTGGTGGTATGGTATCAACAACATCAAACATATGGTACTGTATCACAGGAGGTTGGTGGTAGGTATCAACAACATCAAACATATGGTACTGTATCACAGGAGGTTGGTGGTACGGTATCAACAACATCAAACATAAGGTACTGTATCACAGGAGGTTGGTGGTACGTATCAACAACATCAACATATGGTACTGTATCACAGGAGGTTGGTGGTACGTATCAACAACATCAACATATGGTACTGTATCACAGGAGGTTGGTGGTACGTATCAACAACATCAACATATGGTACTGTATCACAGGAGGTTGGTGGTACGGTATCAACAACATCAAACATATGGTACTGTATCACAGGAGGTTGGTGGTACGTATCAACAACATCAACATATGGTACTGTATCACAGGAGGTTGGTGGTACGTATCAACAACATCAAACATATGGTACTGTATCACAGGAGGTTGGTGGTACGGTATCAACAACATCAAACATATGGTACTGTATCACAGGAGGTTGGTGGTACGGTATCAACAACATCAACATATGGTACTGTATCACAGGAGGTTGGTGGTACGTATCAACAACATCAACATATGGTACTGTATCACAGGAGGTTGGTGGTACGTATCAACAACATCAACATATGGTACTGTATCACAGGAGGTTGGTGCTACGGTATCAACAACATCAAACATATGGTACTGTATCACAGGAGGTTGGTGGTACGGTATCAACAACATCAAACATATGGTACTGTATCACAGGAGGTTGGTGGTACGTATCAACAACATCAACATATGGTACTGTATCACAGGAGGTTGGTGGTACGTATCAACAACATCAACATATGGTACTGTATCACAGGAGGTTGGTGCTACGGTATCAACAACATCAAACATATGGTACTGTATCACAGGAGGTTGGTGGTACGTATCAACAACATCAAACATATGGTACTGTATCACAGGAGGTTGGTGGTACGTATCAACAACATCAACATATGGTACTGTATCACAGGAGGTTGGTGGTACGGTATCAACAACATCAACATATGGTACTGTATCACAGGAGGTTGGTGGTACGGTATCAACAACATCAAACATATGGTACTGTATCACAGGAGGTTGGTGGTACGGTATCAACAACATCAAACATATGGTACTGTATCACAGGAGGTTGGTGGTACGTATCAACAACATCAAACATATGATACTGTATCACAGGAGGTTGGTGGTACGGTATCAACAACATCAAACATATGGTACTGTATCACAGGAGGTTGGTGGTACGGTATCAACAACATCAAACATATGGTACTGTATCACAGGAGGTTGGTGGTACGGTATCAACAACATCAAACATATGGTACTGTATCACAGGAGGTTGGTGGTACGTATCAACAACATCAAACATATGATACTGTATCACAGGAGGTTGGTGGTACGGTATCAACAACATCAAACATATGGTACTGTATCACAGGAGGTTGGTGGTACGTATCAACAACATCAACATATGGTACTGTATCACAGGAGGTTGGTGGTACGTATCAACAACATCAACATATGGTACTGTATCACAGGAGGTTGGTGGTAGGTATCAACATCAAACATATGGTTTCCAGGTGTTGAAATATGATGTTGAAATATGTTTTATACTTATAGATTACAAATATTATGCTCAGGAGAAGACATCTGCATTTGCCACATGTGCTCCTTCTCTCTCCCTCCCCCTCGCTCTATGTCTGTCTGTCTTTGTGAAAACACACACTCACTGACAGACAGAAACTCTTCTGAATAGGCCTACCTCACCACCCTGCAATTCTGAAGAAATGCAAACCTTTATGTGGAAGGAAGGGGCCTAGACCCTCCTTGAGAAATGCTCTATTACATCATCACTAAAACGGCAAGGACCTCACTGACCCAAAACCACAGCAGAGTTGTTACTTCTCTATACTGGGACATTTGCCAGGTACACTTATCAATGCATGGTAATGTCCTTAATATATTGATGACTCACTATAATTTATTGATGACTCTCTCATAAGCCTATAATCTCAAACTATGTATACAGAAAGGCTGACACAGGTGCTATGTGATGTTTCTGAGGAATTAATTAATCTTGTTTGTGTTTGATTGAATCGTTGGTACAGCTGTACAACTGTGTGGAGGAGGAAGAGTTCCTAGGAGGTTTATGGTCTATGAGATTGATAGACTGGATGGGGAGGGGAGAGCTAGATTCCAGGTACAATGCTGAGCCAGGTACAATGAGTAATGGGTGTTCTGCCTGGCACCACCATCTCCACTACAGACGCCACCATCCAGGTTGATATAGCCCTGCAACTCAGCTCAAACTGAACTTCTTTCGTTCAGTACCGGTAAATAACCCTTTTCAAATTACAAGGCTGTGAGGATTCCCATAATCTCACATTCATCTCTATATGTGGTGGTTTGAAATAAACATGTTCTGTCTGTCTCAATAATTGGATGTATTACTGGCTTATTTTTTATATATTTTTAATGACTCAGTAGGATGTATTTCACAACACAATCCAGTCACTTTGTTACTTTGTGTATGTTTGGAGCTATTTGTGTGAAACAAATAATGAGTGGTGATATTAAGGAGTGACTGCCTTTAAAAATCAACGAATCCCTTTGAAAACGGCCTATGTGGCATCGATATGAGTCAGAAACAGTGTGTCAAAATTGACTACAAAGTGTAAATAGGATCATTTGTCATAAAGTCAGTCTTGTCTAAAACTGACTGTGGAACATCCGTGCGTCACAACTGGTAATGAAGGTTGGGTTTTGATTTGACGAGTTTCATTTGCCTACTAACATGGGGTGAACAGCTGCAGTGAATGCTCTCTATCCAATAGCATAGACAGTGAGACAGACCTGCCCAGCAGCTCCGACTTTGTTTACATAAGACAACGTTTGTTGCATTTCTTTACTTGAGAAATAATGTACCACACACTTCAGTTAGATGTAAAATCACGCAACTAAAACATCCTAGGCAAAAACGTCCAAATTAATTACAGATTTCTTGAGTAATATTAGATTCATTATGGGGATTTTGAGGAAGTGAAATAGGCTTCTCATGGCTGACAAACATCATTAACCAAACGCGGAATCGGTCAGGAAACACCTCAAGACTGAAATCTACACCTGCCAATCAGCGTGTTCAGTGGCTCTTTAAAAAGTAAAACTGAGCCAGCAGTGGTAAATAGCGTAACGCCCTATTATTATTTGAAAAGCAATGCTGTCACCTGGTGGGAGGCAACTTCAGTACATCACATCCCATCTACCTACAGCAGGGATCGTCAACTAGATTCAGCCGCTGGCCGATTCTTTCTGGAGCGGTTGGTTGGGGTCTGGCACAGGATTACACATAATTTGTAGACTGCAAAAAGCCCAAACATACACATGTTTGACTAAAACATAGTACTTTCAAACCTTACTTTCATTTGTATACGATCATGTGTCTCTATTATGCGTGGGAATACTTAGGTACATATTTCTTAAATTAAAATCACTTGAAGCTCGTTCCTGGTATTTTTAGTCTTTTATGTCCAACAATGAAAATTCCACCCCAAAATATATATATATACAGTACCAGTCAAAGTTTGTGAAATGCTTACTTACAAGCCCTTAACCAACAACGCAGTTTTAAGAAAACTAGTGTTAAGTAAAAAATAGATGAGTAAAAAATTTAAGTAAAAAAATGATTAAAGAGCAGCAGTAAAATAACAGTAGCGAGGCTATATACAGGGGGTACCCGTACAGAGTCAATGTGCGGGGGCATAGGTTAGTCAAGGTAATTGAGGAAATATGTACATGTAGGTAGAGTTAAAGTGACTATGCATGAATAATAA
Source organism: Salvelinus fontinalis (assembly GCF_029448725.1). Lineage (NCBI taxonomy): Eukaryota > Metazoa > Chordata > Actinopteri > Salmoniformes > Salmonidae > Salvelinus > Salvelinus fontinalis. The sequence goes on from NC_074698.1 coordinate 15,454,400, forward strand.
ACAGAGAGTAGCAGCGGAGTAAAATAGGGGGGGGCATTTGATTAGCTGTTCAGGAATCTTATTGTTTGGGGATAGAAACTGTTAAGATAGTTTGTTGGTGATGTGAACGCCAAGGAACTTGAATCTCTCAACCTGCTCCACTACAGCCCCGTCGATGAGAATGGGAGCGTGCTTGGTCCTCCTTTTCCTTTAGTCCACAATCATCTCATTTGTCTTGATCACGTTGAGGGAGAGGTTGTTGTCCTGGCACCACACGTCCAGGTCTCTGACCTCCTCCCTATAGGCTCTCATCATTGTCAGTGATCAGGCCTACCACTGTTGTGTCGTCTACAAACTTAATGATGGTGTTGGAGTCGTGCCTGGCCATGCAGTCAAGGATGAACAGGGAGTACAGGAGGGGACTGAGCATGCACCCCTGAGGGGCCCCTGTGTTGAGGATCAGAGTGGTAGATGTGTTGTTACCTACCCTTACCACCTTGGGGGCGGCCCGTCAGGAAGTCCAGGATCCAGTTGCAGGGGGAGGTGTTTAGTCCCAGAGTCCTTAGCTTATTGATGAGCTTTGAGGGCACTATGGTGTTGAATGCTGAGCTGTAGTCAATGAATAGCATTCTCACATAGGTGTTCATTTTGTCCAGGTGGAAAAGGGCAGTGTGGAGTGTAATTGTCACGCTCATCATGGGAAGAAGTGGACCAAAGCGCAGCGTGATACGTGTTCATTCTATTTATTTATTTAATGAACACCAACAACAACAAAACAAAATACGAACATGACGTTCTGCAGGGCTAAATAGCAACCAATGCAAAAATAATATCCCACAAATGAAAGAAGGAAAAGGACTGCCTAAGTATGATTCCCAATCAGAGACAACAATAGACAGGTGCCTCTGATTGGGAACCACACTGGGCCAAAAACAAAGAAATAGAAAACATAGAAATAAAGAAACTAGAATGCCCACCCCACATCACACCCTGACCTAACCAAATAGAGAAATAAAACGGCTCTCTAAGGTCAGGGTGTGACAGCAATAGAGATTGCATCATCTGTGGACCGTTTCGGGCGGTATGCAAATTGAAGTGGGTCTAGGGTTTCTGGGATAATGGTGTTGATGTGAGCCATGACCAGCCTTTCAAAGCACTTCATGGCTACAGACGTGAGTGCAACGGGTCGGTAGTCATTTAGGCAGGTTACCTTAGTGTTCTTGGGCACAGGCACTATGGTGGTCTGCTTGAAACATGCTTGGAGCACACGTTCTGGTAATCCTTCTGGCCCTGCGGTCTTGGGAATGTTGAAAGGTTTAAAGGTCTTACTCACATTAGCAACGGAGAGCGTGATCACACAGTTGTCCGGAACAGTTGACGCTCTCATGCATGCTTCAGTGTTGCTAGCCTCAAAGCAGCATAGAAATAATTTAGCACATCTGGTAGGCTCGTGTCACTGTGCTTCCTTTTGTAGTCTGTAATAATTTTCAAACCCTGCCACATCCGACGAGCATCGGAGGCGGTGTAGTATGATTCAATCTTAGTCCTGTATTGACGCTTTGCCTGTTTGATGGTTCATCGAAGGGCATAGCAGGGTTTCTTATAAGCGTCTGGGTTAGAGTCCAACTCCTTGAAAGTGGCAGCTCTACCCTTTAATTCAGTGAGGATGTTGCCTGTAATCAATTACTTCTGGTTGGGGCATGTACGTACGGTCATTGTGGGGACGACGTCATCGATGCACTTATTGATGAAGCCAGTGAGTGATGTGGTGTACTCCTCAATGCCAACGGAAGAATCTCAACCACCTTCATGAGGTAGTCTCCTGGAATGCATTTCAATTAACAGGTGTGCCTTGTTAAAAGTAAATTTGTTGAATTTCTTTCCTTTTTAATGCGTTTGAGCCAATCAGTTGTGTTGTGACAAGGTAGGAGTGGTATACAGAAGATAGCCCTATTTGGTAAAAGACCAATGTTTTATTATGGCAAGAACAGTTCAAATAAGCATGGAGAAATGACAGTGCATCATTATTTTAAGACATAAAGGTAAGTCACTGCGGAAAAGTTCAAGAATTTTGAAAGTTTCTTCAAGTGCAGTCGCTAAACCCATCAAGCGCTGTAAGGAAACTGGCTCTCATGAAGACCGCCACAGGAAAGGAAGACTCAGAGTTACCTCTGCTGCAGAGTATAAGTTCATTAGAGTTACCAGCCTCAGAAATTGCAGCCCAAATAAATGCTTCACAGAGTTCAAGTAACAGACACATCTCAACATAAACTGTTCAGAGGAGACTGCGTGAATAAGGCCTTCATGGTCGAATTGCTGCAAAGAAACCACTACTAAAGGACACCAATAATAAGAAGAGACTTGCTTGGGCCAAGAAACACGAGCAATGGACATTAGACTGGTGGAAATCTGTCCTTTGGTCTGATAAGTCCAAATTTGAGATTTTTGTTTCCAACCGCTGTATCTTTGTGAGACGCAGATCAGGTGAACAGATGATCTCCGCATGTGTGGTTCCCACCGTGAAGCATAGAGGTGTGATGGTGTGGGGGTGCTTTGCTGGTGACACTGTCAGTGATTTACTTTGAATTCAAGGCACACTTAACCAACATGGCTACCACAGCGTTCTGCAGCGATACGCCATCCCATTTGGTTTGCGCTTAGTGGGACTATCATTGATTTTTCAACAGGACAATGACCCAACACACCTCCAAGCTGTGTAAGGGCTACTTGACCAGGAAGCAGAATGATGAAGTGCTGCATCAGATGACCTGGCCTCCACAATCTCCCAACCTGTCACGATCGTCAAAGGTAGAGAGTGAGGACCAAGGCGCAGCGCGTGAAAAGAACATCTTCTTTTATTAAGAAGAGAACAAACACAAAACAAAACCACTTTAACAAACTAACAAAATAACAAAACTGACGAACGTGAAGCTAAGAATGAACTAGTGCATACATGCAACATAGAACATCGACATAGACAATTCCCCACAAACAGCTAAAGCCTATGGTTGCCTTAAATATGGCTCCCAATCAGAGACAACAATAACCAGCTGTCTCTAATTGAGACCAAATTCAGGCAACCATAGACTTTCCTAGAACCTACACTCAACCATAGACACAGCTAGACACCTTCACTCAACACAAACCCATACACTACACCCAACACCCCCTTTACCATATAACCACCCAAAACACAAACATTCCCCATGTCACACCCTGACCTAACAAAAATAATAAAGAAAACAAAGAATACTAAGGCCAGGGCGTGACACAACCTCAGCCCAATTGAGATGGTTTGGGGTGCGTTGGAATGCAGAGTGAAGAAAAAGCAGCCAACAAGTGCTCAGCATATGTGGGAACTCCTTCAACACTTTTGGAAAGGCCTTCCAGGTGAAGCTGGTTGAGAGAATGCCAAGTGTGCAAAGCTGTCATCAAAGAAAACGGTGGCTACTTTGAATAAAATATATTTCGATTTGTTTAAGAACATTTTGGGTTCTACATGATTCCATGTGTTATTTCATAGTTTTGATGTCTTCACTATTATTCTACAATGTAGAACATAGTAAAAATATAGAAAACCCCTTTGAGTAGTTGTGTCCAAACATTTGACTGGTACTGTATATATATATATTTTTTTTTTTGCTCAGAAAACTTGGGGGGTCAAATAAAACCACCAGTGGCCGCCAGTTGGGAAACCCTGACCTATTTCCTCCTCCCCAGAGACTCAAAGAACAGATATACAAACACACACTGCAATAAAACACCACCATCTTCATTACAAAAAATAGTTTTTATATACTGTACGATAACAAAGCACTTTTCCATGGCACTTTGTGATCACTGTGACATCTCCATAGAGTGACAATAATTGTGACATCAAGCAAATTCAATAAGCAAACATTCATAATGAACCAAATACAAAGGAACATTTTACACAATGCAACCCATGAACAACCCATGAACACCCCATGTACAGTAGAGACACAACAACAACATCCATTAATGATGACTGATAGAGACTCGACAACAACAGTGTCTGAGGGAGCTCTCTCATTGGTGGATGGCACGGTTAAAAGCAAATCAAAACTCATGCTAGAACTTCTGACCACCACCTCAATTAACATTTGACCACAACATTTCAGAAAATAATGTTAATTTGAAGTATAATTACAAAATGACTGTCATTAGACATATTTTTAGCCGGTAGAGGCCGCATCTGGGACACGCTGTGTATGACACCGCAGTAGTAGAGGGTACTCCTCATACAACATGTATAATGGCATTTAGTCCTGAATAGAATGTGGTGAAACATATGAAGCCATGAGCCCCAGAAAATCTGTATTTTATTCCAGCTAACATCTTTACATAAAGTGATCAGATTATTTCTTAATTTCTTTGTAAATATGGCAAAATTGGGGTAAGAAATTCCATTTGGATTTCCACTCCTTCCTTATGGCAATAATGAGTAAGGCTGACAGGCTGCAGCTGCAGCATGTGATACACATGAACTAAATGATCCGACCATGTTTCAAATATAAATTCACATTTTAAATACACTGGTAAAGGATTTCTATCAAACTGAAAACACTGACATGATTTTTCTCCTGATAGGGGTAGAATGAGGGTTGTCTAGTTACCATAGGCTTTCCAAGTAGGTGGGGAGCAGACCAGGTGCTCTCTTTTTCACAATGTGGTTGCTCTGCTCTTTTTGACTACTCGCTATCTGATGATGCTATTTTAGGGGGACTGTCTCCCTACTGCTCTATGTCTCTCTCTCTTTATCTCCCTCCCTCCCTCTCTCTGTAGATGTTTGTGTGTCTCTCTCGCTCCTCTCTCACTGTGGCCTGGTGTGGTGTAACAGTTGGTGAGAGGTTTAGCTACATGTAGCCACCACAGCAGCCAGACTTCTGCTTCTCAGATGCAATGTAGTCGTGGATCTGGAACTTGGGCTCATTAGGCTGCTCGGCAGCTCTGTGCTTCAACTCCCTGGCAGAGGCAGAGAGAGAGAGGCAGAGAGAGAGAGAGAGAGAGGCAGAGAGAGAAAGAGAAAGAGAGAGAGAGAGAAAGAAAGAGAGAAAGAGAGAGAGAGAGAGAAAGAGAGAGAGAGGAGAGTGTGTGGGATGGAGCAGTGCAGAGCAGAGAAATTGAAAACATAAGGGAAAAGAGAAGGAGAGATGAGGAACATAATTGGGCAATATGTCTTTGCCCATACAGTGCAACTTTAATTTAGAAATAACATGAGTCGTGACTTACTTTGCTACAGCCAGGAAGGCCAGCTCTACGTTGACTCCAGTCTTGGCACTGGTCTCCATGAAAGGGACTCCATATTCCTGAAAAGCATCCAGGGCTTTTAATGGCACTACTCAAGTACGCCACATTCATCATATGAATGAACTTACTACCAAACACTTGAGGGAACATCAGTTCACAAGTGCAGTTTATAAATCAACATTTCAAGCTTGTTTTCATTTCACAGTGCTGTACAGTTGCTTTTGAAGAGGTTACTTGGTGTTTTGCAGTAGGAGAGAGGAGCAAACCCTTAAGTGGGCCTTGTCTCTTACCTTGGCCAGCTTCTCTCCCTCCTCACGCTTGATGACCCTCTCTCCGGCCATGTCCGTCTGTTTGGACAGAGCAGAGGAGAGTCATGGACACAACTAGTCCATTAGATCCAGAGAGGCACCACTACATCAGCCCACACAAGCCACAGCAGTTCCCAGGGCAGTCTCCAGGCTGCCTCTGAGTGTCTGACCACAGGCCAAACATTGCTCAGAGAGAAATGTGCCCTGTCCTGCTGCTCTCCCCAGCTCTGGGAATAAATGATGTCTGGTGGAACGTGACAGCAATGACCCAGTGTCTCTGTAGTAGCACCACCAGAGGGGGCACATGATCTATGGGTGCTGCTGAACTGGAGATGCCACCAGTTCTATTTGAAATCATCACAACACGTGTATTCACTAGTAACGTTCTAATTCAGCTTCAATATAAACTCAGAGGCTGAGACACTGTGTGTGCGGGTGTGTGTAATTAGGCTACAAAGTCAATAGCAGAGACAAATATGTTTCTGTGTGTGTTGTGTTCTTATTGTTACTTTTGGTATGACGACTTCTCTTGATACACTCTACAAAACCAAAAGGATGTCTAGCTCACACCTTGTTGCCGAGCAACATGATGACCACATCCTTCTGAGCATACTCATGAATTTCAGTCAGCCAGGCCTATATGGTAAGGGGGGGGGGGGGGGGGGGGGGGGAGAGAGAGAGATTAAAAAGGAGATTAGTCAGTGAAAATGCCAGTGCTAAAGGAGATCCTCTATACAAAAACAGAATCAATTTCTCTGCTCTGCTGCTTTGGTTACTATTCTCCATTCTGCGCTGCACTTCCCCTTATCCCTAAACCTTCAAAAACTTAAATAATTGCTTCTTGGAAATGTCATGAAATGTCATTGTGGAGTTCACTTCAGTAATGTACTGTGGAGGCCATATATTACTTGGCATGTAAAAGGAATTCTGGGTTCTTCCTCTAAAAGGGGGCTTATGAGAAGACGTGAGGAGATAAGGAGGAGTGAAGAGTGACATGATAGGTTTCTCACCCTGATGTTGTCAAAGGATGACTTGCTGGTGATGTCATAGAGCAGGAGGAGGGCTGAGGAGAGAAAGGCAGAGAGTCTCACACAGACATGCATTCTACCACACATACAACCAGGAAGTGTTTTAATAGAGCAGAGATTACCCTGTGCGTCTCTGTAGTAGGCGTGCGTGACACTGCGGAATCTCTCCTGTCCTGCAGTATCCCAGATCTGGGAGAAAGAGGTGAAAAATTTATTATAACAATGTAATAAACCTGGAAAACGGGACAATATCCCAACCAGCAGCAACCAATGAGCATGCAATGGTATGCACGTCATAATGGGAAATTAATGATCAATATATTTTACAGTGTAATACATTAGAATAGTCACGTGGCTTATTTCTTTTTTACCAGGTAAGTTGATTGAGAACACATTCTCATTTACAGAAATGACCTGGGGAATAGTTACAGGAAAGAGGAGGGGGATGAATGAGCCAATTGGAAGCTGGGGATGTTTAGGTAGCCATGATTGTATGACAGCCAGATTGAGAATTTAACCAGGATACCGAGGTTAATACCCCTAATCTTACAATACGTGGCATGTGATCTTTAGTGACCACAGAGAGTCAGGACACCTGTTCAACATCCCATCCGAAAGACGGCACCCTACACAGGGCAATGTCCCCAATCCCTACCCTGGGGCAATTGGATATATTCTTTTAGACCATGGGAAAGAGTGCCTCCTACTGGCCTCCAACACCACTTCCAGCAGCATCTGGTCTCCCATCCAGGTACCAACCAGGACCAACCCTGCTTAACACTGCTTAGCTTCAGAGGCAAGCCAGCATTGGGATGCAGGGTGGTGTGCTGCTCAGACAAAACCCACCGAAGGCATTTAAATGTTTGGCACCTCTCAGCCAGAATTGTTAATAGAACAGGATATGATAACAACGTATTTGCAATAGATACACTGTGGTTACATAGGGACACTTGAGTGTTGACCACATACGCCACTGCCCACTGTGTAATATTATGATACTGACTGTGGTTTAATGAATTAGACTGGTAGGGATAGGATCACAGGAATAGTGGTATCAATGTTGGGTGTAGAGGTCCCTGCTCTCTCACCTGGAGTTTGACCTTCACGTTGTCCACCGTCACAACTTTATTCTGATGAGGAGAGGAAACAGTTAATCACAGGACTGTCTATGGGGGTCTTTTTGCATAATAGAGACAGACTCAGACAAAACACATCACAGGTATTTAAATATTAAGAAGCTTCAGAAAGCAAGAATATTCTAAAGAACAAACAGACAGAGTGGAAATGGCACAGCATGCTGTATAGCAGTGGCGACCCGTCATTCAGGGCAGGTGGGCCTGTGAGCCCCAACCTTTAATAAAATAATAATAATAAATAAATATATATATATTGTTTTTGGGGGGGTTTGCCTGTTTTACATGTTATTTTGGAATTAATATGTGTCACATATCAGTTTACAAACAATGTAAAAAAATATATATTTATCATTGAGTTAATAAAGCCGCATACAAACAGGCAGCTCTAAAATGTAGGTGTTTCAGCCTAGCTCAGTGTTTTATGTGGTGGGGCAGGCCAGCAGAAAATAGGAACTGTGATTGGCTCAGTGTTCTGTCACTGATGGGGACACACTGTCACCAGCCTTTAGTAAGGGTAGACATCAAGAATGTGAGCCCCTTGGGTTCTGCCATAGACTTAGATTAGAAGTGTCCATCCAAGAAGGCTCAAGGTCATTGGCCACAGATAAAATGACCTCAAATCACATTATATCTACAGTAGCTTTGATTGGACTGATCATGTCAACATCTTACTTTTAAAGTCTTAGCTAGCAGTCATCATCAGTTGTCACCAAGTTGACAATCTACTAGCAAATCCTTTTTAATCCTTGTCATATGAAGAGAAACAATGAAGAGAAATTATAGATAAAACGGATCGGTGCTCATCGGCCATTGGACATAAAGATTACACAACAAGTTGGAAATTGCAAATTCAACAATGAGTCGTTTGGAAGGAATCAGTGGCTAACTGCAAGCGTTGCAAAGAAACCACTAACGTTAGCCTGCTATTCAATGGAGTGGCTGTGTCCCCCCCCCCCCCCCATATTCTGAATTCTGTCGCTATACATTTGAAAAGTGCTGAACAAATAGTTAAATTGACTACGTCCGTCGTGGCTTGCTCATTAACATCTTAATCGGAATTACGGATTGCCTCTTATCCGCTTGTCGTCCCCTTATGCCATAGTTTGTACATCTCATTTGTCAGTAGAAACCACAGTTGTTTAAGCAAGTCTGCCATGTCAGCTATGTTTTTTAAAAGGCAGTAAATGAGGCTGAACGAACTGTTTCGCTGCCAGACAAGGCTCCGCTGAAAGCCAGGTTTAGCAGTGGTAAGGTGTTGGGACAGCTTTGCGTAGGCCCTAACAGTTTATGGGCACTGTTTGTCACCGTTATAGTGCAATTCATGTATTGTTTAATGTTGTGGCTTTCATGGCATGCATCCCACTTTTTGGGGGGGGGGGGGGGGGGGGGGCACCATGATTTCCATGCTAAAATCACCACTGCTATATAGACTCACATGAAAACTAAGAGGAGCTTCAGAGGCCGGGCAAAGAAAGCCAATTGCTACACCCACACTACAGAGGTTCTGGAATTAGACTTAATTTCACAATAGTGAGAAAGAAGACTGGTGTCACGTCCTGACTATAGAGAGCCCTTATTTTCTATGGTAGAGTAGGTCAGGGAGGGAATGGGGTTTAGTCTAGTTTATTATTTCTATGTGGGGTTCTAGTTTTATTTTTCTATGTTGGTGATTGGTATGATTCCCAATTGGAGGCAGCTGGTAATCGTTGTTTCTAATTGGGGATCATATTTAAGTAGCATTTTTTCTACCTGTGTTTTATGGGATATTGTTTTGAGTTAGTGCACGTAGCACATCTGTAGTCACGGTTTGTTGTTAGTTTATTGTTTTGTTTTGCTAAGTTTCACTTACTAATAAATTATGTGGAACTCAACATCCGCTGCGCCTTGGTCTGATAATTATTCCAGCGAACGTGACAACTGGCAAAATAACAACCCACTCCCTGGCTAATTTCCTGTGGCTGTCAGGGACGCCATGTGATTTTCTGTATAGGCAGGAGTCTAAAATAGTCATGAGTGAAAAAAATAATATTAGCTACAGATATGGATAAGTGAAAAACACATCTTGTGAAAGATGCTCTTCAAGACAATATAGAAGGAATATGGAAGATTGAGGAGGAATAAGATGCTTCCAAGTGAAACACATATCTTGTGAAAGATGCTCTTCGAGGGAGTATAGAAAGAATATGGAAAATTGAGAAGGAATAAGATGCCTAAGTCATGTGAAATGATGTGTCCCTTCTAAACTAAGTCCCAAATATGTACGTACATACACCCACCCACACATACACTCACGGACAAACCCAATGGCACACATTCTAGAGGTCAACCAATAACAGCTTGTTGTAAGGTCAGTCTGCTGTGTAGGTGTCATTATTATGCAGGTAACTGAACCAGTTAACCTCACCCTGACCTTTTAAACTTCCTGTTTGTATTTCAGGGGGAAACAGGAGGAAAGTCACTAAGTGAGAACATGACACAAGCAACAATGTTGAAATGAAGGAAGTGAACGCTACAACTGGTACATATCACTTCCTCTAAGCTAACCTCATTACTCCACTATCAGTACCCGGGTACAGTCAGCCCCTGCCTTTCCTGTGAGCACACTGTGACAGACACACACTCTCTCTGAAGTGAGTCCAATCTTCTAAAATGGCCCCTCTTAACGGGGGTCACCACCCATTGAGACTTCCACCTTGGCAGAACGGACATGGTCCAACCCCTGCATTAGTTGCCATGGGTTTCCGTTTTTCCCTCCAATTATTACGCAGATTGGCCACACACGGCTTAGCGTTGACAAGCCCCATGCTGAGCAACTGCTACAAGGAAGCAGGGCCAAAATAGCCCTGCCACGTTAGCTAGTCACAGCAGTCTTCCCATCCACACAGGGTATTGATTGGTATAGCTAGAGGCTCAGCAAGGAACATATTGACTGATCCTGTATCATTCTCAAAATCATCTCTCCTTATAATCTTCTGTTCCATACAGATGCAATGCAAGTAGCCGTGGGTGGTCACTACACACAACTCATTGTTATAATGCACTTATTTATGAATCTCATTAATAGTTATTACCTGTTGCACAAGCATGGAGAAAATAATCTCCATTTGTCTACATAAACGGTCCACACATCCCTATCCATGATGTACTCCCATCCCAGGCAGTCCTAATGTCTACACCATCAACACAGAGTGGTAACACAGCACTCTGCCTTAATGCAACATAATTTCCTCCAAAACCGCCATTTTACCAGCCATTAGATAGAGTGTTTTCTTTGGAGGGTGAGCGGGTCCAAATCCACTGGTGCAAGAGTATTTCTTTCTGTCCATATTCTCTCTCTTTTTCCATCTCTCACTCATTTTCTCTATCTTTTTCTCTCTCTCACCAGCAGCTGGTTGGAAGCTATGGAAATCTGTCCCCCACCAATCTGTCATGAGAGCTGCTTGTTTATTTGACCCCAGCCAGGACAGAGCATCGTTTGTGGGGGTAACGTAACGTACAACGTCTTCAACAACATTCTAGCGTTTATCTTGTAAATAGACCATTTATAAATGAGAAAGAACAGAGAGAAACAGCAGACATAATGCATACATTATGAATGTATAGACACAAAGAACCTTCCAACCATGTGTTGATACCACTCTGAGTCTACTGACATCTCTCTCACCCTAAAGTCTATTCCCACGGTGGCTATGAAGTTGCCTCCCAAAAAGGCCCCGTCTTTAAAGCGCACCAGCACACACGTCTTCCCCACCGCAGAGTCTCCCAGCAGCATCACCTAGAGAGGCGTCACAGCCAGAGGTCAGAGAGAGGGGTTAGGGGTCATACCTGGGCCCAACATACTGGCATCAACCCTCACATGACCAGAAGAATGGTAATAACTCCAAACAAGCTTTCACTGAACAATGTTTGGTCTTAAGAGATTAATCAGAGTGCAACTGGTTCATATGCAAATTACTTTCTGAAAGTAATCTGTTGATTATTTCATGATGCTGTGCATCCATGAGAAGTGAAACTTATAAAACTAGAATTTCACGACATCATGATGACTAGTGTTGTTAAGTGTCAAAGCACTGACTCATGATCCTATTGCAAAATGTTCTTGTTGTTTTAGCCTCATCTGAACTTCCTGGTTATTTATTGGGCACCTGATTTAGTTTGGATATTTTATCCACCCGTTGATTTCATCTTTATAAGGTTGTAGACTAAATTATGTGGTTGATGTGTGGGTCTACCCTTATTAATTTGATCATTCATATTTCAACATGAGTAGTGTTCTGCAGTAAAACAGCTTAGTGTGGATATGTATGAGAGATCATATTTGCACAAACCATCATGAGACTGATGTGTGAATTACCTGTTGTACTTCTGCTTGGTCTAGTTCATTAACCACTCTCCTGATTCTGATCAATCCCCAAACGCTCATGATTAAAAGTACTATGTAACAATATGCACCTTTACTGTAATTACATTTTAAATACAATAACATGGACTTTTCCCCCTAAGATTTGGAGAGAAATGTACTATTACGTGGTATGCAGTTAACCTGTATTACCAAGTGCTACATTCTTCCTTGAGACAATATTTAGATATCATTAAGAATGGGAGGACTGAATAGCGTGATTCATATCAAATAAACCTGTGTCACATTGGATACATTATCCAGTGGTGTAAAGTACTACTTAAGTAGTTTTTTGGGGTATCTGTACTTTACTATTTATATTTTTGCCAATTTTCACTTCACTACATTCCTAAAGAAAATAATGTACTTTCTACTCCATACATTTCCCTGACACCCAAAAGTACTCGTTACATTTTGACAAGTAAATGGTCCAATTCGCACACGTATCAAGAGAACATCCCTGGTCACCCCTACTGCCTCTGATCTGTATGACTCACTAAACACAAATTCTTCATTTGTAAATTATGTCTGAGTGTTGGAGTGTGCCCCTGGCTATCTGTCAATAAAAAATTAAAACATTTAATTTTGTCCTCTGGTTTATACTTTTGATACATAAGAATCAAAAGTAAATGGAATTGCTCAAATGTACTTAAGTATATTTAAAACCAAATACTTTTAGACTTTTACTTAAGTATTTTACGGCGTGACTTTCACTTTTACTTGAGTCATTTTCTATTAAGGTATCTTTACTTTTACTCAAGTATGACTGTTGAGTACTTTTTCCACCACTGACATTATCCATAAGGGAGGGGTGAAATTGCTGTGCACTGGTGTGTGGCAAGGCACATAATTGATAGTGGTGGGGTAATTAAGAGTAATGTAAACAGAATAGAAGCTTGCCACAATGATAACAGCTGTTCTTATTCCATAGTGGTATATTGTGCTACATTAAGGGGAAACTTCACAAAAGCAAGGGCTATCCTCTTAGAAAAAAAGGTGCTATCTAGAACCTAAAAGGGTTCTTTGGCTGTCCCGATTGGAGAACCCTATGAAGAACCCTTGTTGGTTCCAGGTAGAACCCTTTTGGTTCCAAGTAGACCCGTTTTTGGGTTCCATGTAAACTCAGCAAAAAAAGAAACGTCCCTTTTTCAGGACCCTGTCTTTCAAAAATAATTTGTAAAAATCCAAATAACTTCGCAGATCTTCATTGTAAAGGGTTTAAACACTGTTTCCCGTACTTGTTCAATGAAACATAAACAATTAATGAACATGCACCTGTGGAATGGTCGTTAAGACACTAACGGCTTACAGACGGCGAGCAATTAAGGTCACAGTTATGAAAACTTAGGACACTAAAGAGGCCTTCCTACTGACTGAAAAACACCAAAAGAAAGATGCTCAGTGTCCCTGCTCATCTGCGTGAACGTGCCTTAGGCATGCTGCAAGGAGGCATGAGGACTGCAAATGTGGCCAGGGCAATAAATTCCAATGTCCGTACTGTGAGACGCCTAAGACAGCGCTACAGGGAGACAGGGTGGACAGCTGTCCTCGCAGTGGCAGACCACATGTAACAACACCTGCACAGGATCGGTACATCCGAACATCACACCTGCGGGACAGGTACAGGATGGCAACAACAACTGCCCGAGTTACACCAGGAACGCACAATCCCTCCATCAGTGCACAGACTGTCCGCAATAGGCTTAGAGAGGCTGGACTGAGGGCTTGTAGGCCTGTTGTAAGGCAGGTCCTCACCAGACATCAGTGGCAACAATGTCTCCTATGGGCACAAACCCACCGTCGCTGGACGAGACAGGACTGTCAAAAAATGCTCTTCAGGCCTCCCGTCTAGAGCACTGAATCGCAGTGCTAGCTGCGCCACCAGAGTCTCTGGGTTCGCGCCCAGGCTCTGTCGCAGCCGGCCGCGACCGGGAGGTCCGTGGGGCGACGCACAATTGGCTTAGCGTCGTCCGGGTTAGGGAGGGTTTGGCCGGTAGGGATATCCTTGTCTCATCGCGCTCCAGCGACTCCTCTGGCGGGCCGGGCGCAGTGCGCGCTAACCGAGGGGGACGGGTGCACAGTGTTTCCTCTGACACATTGGTGCGGCTGGCTTCCGGGTTGGAGGCGCGCTGTGTTAAGAAGCAGTGCGGCTTGGTTGGGTTGTGCTTCGGAGGACGCATGGCTTTCGACCTTCGTCTCTCCCGAGCCCGTACGGGAGTTGTAGCGATGAGACAAGATAGTAATCACTAGCGATTGGATACCACGAAAATTGGGGAGAAAAGGGGATAAAAATTTAGGGGGGAAAAAGAAATGCTCTTCACTGACGAGTTGTGGTTTTGTCTCACCAGGGGTGATGGTCGGATTCACGTTTATTGTCGAAGGAATGAGCGTTACACTGAGGCCTGTACTCTGGAGCGAGATCGATTTGGAGGTGGGGGGTACGTCATGGTCTGGGGCGGTGTGTCCAGCATCATCGGACTGAGCTTCTTGTCATTGCAGGCAATCTCAACGCTGTGCGTTACAGGGAAGACATCCTCCTCCCTCACGTGGTACCCTTCCTGTAGGCTCATCCTGACATGACCCTCCAGCATGACAATGCCACCTGCCATACTGCTTGTTCTGTGCGTGATTTCGTGCAAGACAGGAATGTTAGTGTTCTGCAATGGCTAGCGAAGAGCCCGGATCTCAATCCCATTGAGCACGTCTGGAACCTGTTGGATCGGAGGGTGAGGGCTAGGGCCAGTCCCCCCAGAAATGTCTGGGAACTTCCAGGTGCCTTGGTAGAAGAGTGGGGTAACATCTCACAGCAAGAACTGGCAGATCTGGTGCAGTCCATGAGGAGGAGATGCACTGCAGTACTTAATGTAGCTGGTGGCCAC
Organism: Salvelinus fontinalis; assembly: GCF_029448725.1. NCBI lineage: Eukaryota > Metazoa > Chordata > Actinopteri > Salmoniformes > Salmonidae > Salvelinus > Salvelinus fontinalis. Next base: position 15,469,400 of record NC_074698.1, read on the forward strand.
ACCAGATACTGACTGTTACTTTTGATTTTTACCCCCACTTTGTTCAGGGACACATCATTCCATTTCTGTTAGTCACAGGTCTGTGGAACTTGTTCAGTTTATGTCTCAGTTGTTGAATCTTATATTAATACAAATATTTACACGTTAAGTTTGCTGAAAATAAATGCAGTTGACAGTGAGAGGACGTTTCTTTTTTTGCTGAGTTTAGAACCTTTTCCACAGAGGGTTCTACATGGAACCCAAAAGGGTTTCACCTGGAACAAAAAAAAGGGTTTCACCTGGAACAAAAAAAAGGGTTTCACCTGGAACAAAAAAAAGGGTTTCACCTGGAACAAAAAAAAGGGTTTCACCTGGAACAAAAAAAAGGGTTTCACCTGGAACAAAAAAAAGGGTTTCACCTGGAACAAAAAAAAGGGTTTCACCTGGAACAAAAAAAAGGGTTTCACCTGGAACAAAAAAAGGGTTTCACCTGGAACAAAAAAGGGTTTCACCTGGAACAAAAAAAAGGGTTTCACCTGGAACAAAAAAAGGGTTTCACCTGGAACAAAAAAAAGGGTTTCACCTGGAACAAAAAAAGGGTTTCACCTGGAACAAAAAAAGGGTTTCACCTGGAACAAAAAAAAGGGTTTCACCTGGAACAAAAAAAAGGGTTTCACCTGGAACAAAAAAAAGGGTTTCACCTGGAACAAAAAAAAAGGGTTTCACCTGGAACAAAAAAAAAGGGTTTCACCTGGAACAAAAAAAAAGGGTTTCACCTGGAACAAAAAAAAGGGTTTCACCTGGAACAAAAAAGGGTTTCACCTGGAACAAAAATGGGTTTAATTTGGAACCAAAGGGGTTCTTCCATGGGGACAGCCTTTTTTATAAGAGTGTACTGGTGTGCAGAATAGGCAGAGTATTTTAATAGATTTTCCTTCATTTGTTTGAGATGGCCACCTGTACCACCAGTGAAGCTTCTCAATTAGGCTACAGTCAATATTAATACCAGCAGGCAGCGCCATAACATGATCATAAGCATAATACTGTTATAAGCACATAATAAACAGTCTAATAATATATATCCCAATAATAAGAATAGCCTAATACAGACCTTGAAGGCAATATCAAAATACTCGCAAACCGAGGCGCATCTCTCCAACACATATTTTGATGTTCCGTTTTTAGTCTCTTTATCCTTCAACGATGCCTTCTTTGTGGACATCGCAATGACTATCACCACAGTATCACCGAGATCTGTCAGCGCGCCGCGCGATGTTCCTCCCGAGATGCCAGTGACTCAAAACCAGTTAACACGAGCAATGAGTCCATCTGCAGTCATTTAGCGTTGTCCAAAACCACCCAGCGCTTTCTAATAACAATTTCTTGACGCTGAATCAACTAATGCCAATCATAGAGTCGTGGTTAAAACTTAAAGGGGGATTCTCTTGAGGACGCGGCTACATTCGTGGAGAAAATATAATCAATATGCGGAAACATTTCTCAGTTATGCAGAACGTTGGAACGGATCCGCATCATTCTTTACGCGTTGGCAGATGAAACGACGTTGCTATTGTCATTTGTCCAATGAAGATAATGTTATTTAGGTCTATGAAATGAGGCAGTTTTTTGTAATTTTCATAAATGAAAACAACTAGGTCTTCAACCTAGCCACGGACGCAACAGGCAGTGATGGCACGAGTTATTAGTCACAGGTGTTACTGAACTCGTTGATCATGAAAGAGGAGGAGTTCAGCGAACGAAAAAAAAACGTCTGTCAACGTGTTGCCACTGAAAAATACACTTCGCTTTCAATCCTAAATTAATGCTATTCCAATGATTTCAGAATTCTGAAAAATTCCTACAATTTAATCCACAACATGTCAGGTAGGTGGTCTTTCCTCACCTATGTCTACTTTTCAAAGGATGTATGTAGCCTTGAGAAAATACACTAATAACAGACAGTGTTCATATGAGAATCTCATTTCCTTTCACTTAATTGACATGACATAATGTCAAAAATGTTCTCCTAATTGCCAAGCCATGCATGATCATGTGGATGGATACCAGCTGAATCTTTGACTAAGAGTTTGTCTCTCCCCAGTGCTCAAAAGAGAGAGACGAGAAAAAGAGATGTCTGTGGGTCTCTCTCTAGCTCCATCACTTCACATTACAGGCAGTTGTGGGCTCAGACAGACAGACAAACAGACAGACAGACAGACAGACAGAAAGACTGGCGAACCTTGGTTAATCTTCTATCCACCTAGTACAACAAAGGTTTCTGCAAGTGCAACCAAACCTTTTTATACCCACTGCATTTGTCACAACCTTTTTCTGTATGACAAAGCATTTTTCGTATCTCCAAGGTAAGCAGCTTTGTGTGTCCTTTTTCTGGATTGCTTTTGTACGGCTTATATGCCTTCAGACAAACAAAGCCTTAGTCATCACTGTCTGTCACAGCACAAAACATTCAGGTCTATTTCTGAAAATAGCATCACCCTGAGCTTTATAACTTTTACAGTCCCGTTCTTTCTGTCTTTCTTTCTTACTTTCATTTTCTCTGTGAATGGAAGCCCACCATACATCACCACAGTGATAATGTAGACCGTATATGCAGACAATCAATCACTCCAGTTCAAATTCACAACAGTGAGTGATACATCTGCGAAACACAGCTATCCATCAGGGAACAGACCAACTGGTGCATCATTAACTGTAATCATACACCGCTTTCTAGCAACACCCAACTGTGTGCTAAAGATCATTATGATTGCAGAAAGAGGAAGATGATTGGCACCTCAGACAACAGTTTTAGGGACCCTGGAAGGGAAGACACTTGTTGTCCCATCAATCCCAGTAACAAAGTGATCTGTTCCCTTCATGGTCACTTGTCCCCTATGGCTCATGGCAGACAATAACGCAGAGACTCACCGTGAAGCCGATGCCCACAGTGGCAGAGAAGGAGCCGGGTATGAACTTTCCTTGGTCATACTGGACCAGCAGAGAGGTCTTCCCCACGCCGCTGTCTCCCACCATGATGGTCTGTGGATAGCAGGAAGAACAGAGAGCAGGTTAGCCACATCACAGCACTACACAGCACAGCACTACACAGCACTACACAGCACAGCACTACACAGCACTACACAGCACAGCACTACACAGCACTACACAGCACTACACAGCACTACACAGCACTACACAGCACAGCACTACACAGCACTACACAGCACAGCACTACACAGCACAGCACTACACAGCACTACACAGCACTACACAGCACAGCACTACACAGCACAGCACTACACAGCACTACACAGCACTACACAGCACAGCACAGCACTACACAGCACTACACAGCACAGCACTACACAGCACTACACATCACTACACAGCACAGCACTACACAGCACAGCACTACACAGAACTACACAGCACTGCACAGCACTACACAGCACTACACAGCACAGCACTACACATCACAGCACTACACAGCACTACACATCACAGCATTACACAGCACTACACAGCACTACACAGCACAGCACAGCACTACACAGCACTACACAGCACAGCACTACACAGCACTACACATCACAGCATTACACAGCACTACACAGCACTACACAGCACAGCACTACACAGCACAGCACTACACAGCACTACACAGCAATAACACAGAGACTCACCGTGACGCAGAGACTCACCGTACAGCACAGCACTACACAGCACTACACAGCACAGCACTACACAGCACAGCACTACACATAACTACACAGCACTGCACAGCACTACACAGCACAGCACTACACATCACAGCACTACACATCACAGCACAGCACTACACAGCACTACACAGCACTACACATCACAGCATTACACAGCACTACACAGCACTACACAGCACAGCACTACACAGCACTACACAGCACAGCATAGTGCAAAAAAAAAGGGTTATTCGGCTGCCCCCATAGCTTAACCCTTTTTGGTTCCAGGGAGAACCCTTTTTGGTTCCACAAAGAACCATTTTGGGTTCCATGTAGAACCCTCAATGGAAAGGGTCCTACATGGAACCAAAAAGGGTTCCTCAAATGGTTCTCCTATGGGGACAGCCGAAAAACCATTTTACTTTCTAGATAGCACCTTTTTTCTAAGAGTGTACAGTACAGAACAGCACACTGCTCATCTATAGGCCTGTACAATGAGTGTGTGTAGCGTACCCTACTGTATATGTGCATCTGTTGCTTACAGTGCGGAACATGCCCTTGCCTGATGCCATATAATGTGTGTAATATAATGTGATGCTATGAAGGTCAGTTGGGTAAATACCCGATGGGAGGAGGGAAATGGCAGTGGATGAGTCTGAATGTACCAGGGATATAAGGCAGCTGCAGCCTGAGCATCATGTCAGCCATGCTACTTGGATTCAAGACGATGCGCTCTGTGCCCCAAAGGGAGCATTAAGAGATCTCTCCTTGCCCACTCAACTGAAAAAACTCTTGCACAATGACACACAGCACAGACAAACACACATCAGCAGGCTACACACACACACGCACGCACGCACGCACGCATGCACGCACGCACACAGTGGTGTAGTGGAGAGTATACTCAGGTATATGGTGTATACTCACTTATTTTTTGTTGGGCCTTGTGTATATTCCCTTCTTAATCCCCATGATGCATATCAAAGTAGTGTAGTGGAGGTATATGCCTTATCAATAAATAAGTCTGATGGAACAGATCAGAATGTTTCGCTTAAAATGTTGATAAACTATTATTTCTTCACATTTTAGGTGCAGCAATGTGCACGCTACGGTAGGCCTATATTTAGAAAGAGGGGAGATCTAAAGATGTAACAACTATCATGGGTTGCTAATAGGACTAGGATAATTACATTTGGCTGCTAGACAATGAAAGAAAGCTCAAAGAAAACCAATAGAACAGGAGTATGCATGAAAGGAAGTCTTTAGAAAATAATTACCTCCAGGTTTCTATGGTGGGATTTTGGCTATACAGGCTACTTTGAAGCAAGGTAAGACATGCCAATTAATATAAAGTGATTATTTGCATCAATTATTGCCATTTGTTTTGGAATCTCCATCTTGTGCTATATGTGCTACAGAAACACCACTAACCAAACAACAGTGCTAGGTGCCTGCACACTTGAATTAAAGGGTATCTACACAAACAAATCTAAAAGTTTTACTCGGTTGACATCCTCATTTATCTTTCAATAGTAGGCCTACTATTAGCCTACTTGCACAGTACATATTGGGTACCTGACTGTGAAAGACCAATATGGGATTGATCATTTTAGGTCAGTCAGAGTATATGTCACTGTTTCTCATAGAATTTTTCACACAGGGTGCCTTTCCTTCGCCGGCCGGGCCGTTTGGGAAATGTTTGGCAAAATTAGAGTATAGCCACTTCTCCAGGCACCTCTGCACACACACACACACACACACACACACACACACACACACACACACACACACACACACACACACACACACACACACACACACACACACACACACACAGAGAGAGAGATGCGTCATCCCAACGGGCATCTGCTGTTGATTTGAGAGGGGAGCGTTGCACGTGGGCATCAATAAGGCCCTGTTGCCATGGTTATCAGGTTGGTGGCTGGTGTTGTGTGGCTAGCCTGGGGCTCCGTGGCAGCAGTCAGCAGACGCTCTTCGCCTCTTTTGTTGACATTTATCACCTCCCAGCAGGCGGCCCCACTGCCTCTTATCTGCTGGCTCATAGAGCCTCACAGCCCACCCAGCTCCCCAACACTCTAATCACTCACATCCCTTTCTCAACTTTCTCATTTTTTAGGCCTCAGAAAGAAAATTTTAATTTCTTCATTACTGTCTCACCAGATATGGTAGATTTAGCTAAAATACATTATTTCTAGTCTTTACCCAGATTAACTCTTTCTCTTCCTACAGAATACAAAGTGGAGACTGTCTGGGGGACTGGACTAGATATACGTGCTGACATTCGTGTTGACCTTTTAAAATGTGGGATTGAAAATCTCAGATCAATTTAAAATCTCAAATCAACCAATAAACACTGACCTTTTGAAGCGACTTTAACATTCACTTATATTTTATTAAAGGTTAATTTTTCATGGTGGATGCTTAGGACAGGATAGCATTCATGAATACACGGTCACAACACCAACAACAGTCTGACGCAGACTTGCGGATTCGTCTGATGACGCATGGAGCACAAACACACACAGTGGGTGTACCCTGTGTGAAGGCCTGAGCAACCAGAAGCCACTGTCAACCAACTACATTACTATTTCTTGTCATCCTCATCCAACTTTAATGTCTGTATGAGGGGGGAGGGGGGGCAGAGAGTTTGGGAAAATGGAGAGGAAGTGGGGGTGTAGCCTACCACAGGGGGCAGGGGAGAGATGCTTTTACCATAGCAACACACAAGCTCTCGTAGTAAGAGAGCACCAACTCCCCCCTGAGTTGTTTTAGTTAATCAGGCATAACCCCCTAACCTGGGTACCTGTCCGTGTACTCCGTTTCTTCCAACAACCAATGAACAATCAGCTGACAGGCCAGTCTCTGTGGCAAAACTTGTATTTTTTATTTCACCTTTATTTAACTGACAGGAGTGGCAAGGAGTGGAATGATAGCTAAACAGACTGGTACCCAGATTAATAACCCCCACAGATGTCTCACAATTAACTAAGTCAAAAACAAACTATAAGGCTATGTGATTCTGTCAACCTAGAGGAAACACCCATCTCTCTCTCTTTCTAATATAGCAAAAGGTTGTTGTTTTCCTTCAGTTAATGAGAATCTACCTCTGGGGTTGTCCTCATACACCCACTGAGTCATTATGCTGCATTGTTTGTGAAAGAAACACAGGGTAAATGGAAACATTCAACATAAGCACTTTCTGTTCCTACACTGGAGTATTCTCAGTCAGTTGGCGTGAGGGCTGGATTTATCTAGCTGCTTTGGGGAATGGAGTTGTTATAGAATGATCAAATTATTAGCATAACACTTGATGCCTATGGATAAATAATATACTTTCTATGAATTTAAATACTTGCCCTAAAAATAAAGTGATATGAAAAAATATGAAGTTAATATTAGATGTTGCTTACTTAAGTAATTTACCCCAACAATGTTGATGTGTATAAGTGGGTGTATTGTGAAAAAAATGATGTGGCGTTGAAGTGAATTTGGTCTCTAACGGAATAACATGCCCCAAGTCTCATCTTTCTTTCATGACATTTCCGCCCATCTACTTCCACCACACCCACAAATTTCCTGAGGTAAAAAAAAGTAATTAAAGATGCACATTTCTCTAGAATAACTTAACATTGGCATCAGTGCTAATGTCCTAAAAAGCAGCATTGGTCTTTAACAGGAAGATGTTCTATCAAGGCTATGCGATTACACATAGGAAGGAACAGAGAATGTAAAGGAAGCATACATATCAGGGTTGGGGTCAATTTCATTTTAATTCCAGTCAATTCAGAAAGTAAACCAAATTCAAATTCTAATACCACATTTTTCTCATTGAAAAGCATTGAAGATAATTGGAATTTGTATTTATGTGTACTTCCTGAATTGACTGGAATTTAAATGGAATTGACCCCAATCCTGATACATATCCCTTCAATTTCCAAGTGTCCTCACATGAAGTACAAATAAAAATGCAGTCAATAATGACAAAGTATACATCATATGAGTAGGCTCTTGCTGATGTATGTGTGTTGGTGTGGCTCACAAAAAACAAAAGGGGAGCAGTTCAACCATTACATTCCACTATAGAAAGTGATAGTCAGGTTACATTTTCATTATGTAACCTGGAGGACAAAGTTCTATCTTCTTTTTGTCCCATTGGACATGTACAGCTGTCAGCCTGGCTGTCCAGGGCCCCTGAAACCTGGCAGGTGCTGATTCAGGTGAGAGAGATGAATGAAGTCATGGAAGCTGGCAAAGGGAATGGGTTCTCCACAAGCAGTCAACCCACACTGAGATGTCCCTGCAATGAGCAACCATTCCAAATTGCTTACCTACATAGTCCAACGTTGATATTATTACCTCTACATTACACATACAACTGAAATATCCACTCAAGTAGAACGCTGACTGTTGTAGCACCTCCCATGTCACATAATGAAGGCATTGTTCACGCAGACAGAAAAGTTTACTTTTATACTATTACAGACACACTTAAATATTAAAATATATATTTACAAAAGAGTACAATTTAAAAGGTAGATTATGTATATAGAGATAGGCTACCCCAGTAGAATTGGCCAATTTAGCACATCATCTTATGTGAGTTCAGCCTTTTTGGTGATTTTAAGTTAGCCTACGAGTTAAGTTATGAAAAAGTAGCCTAATCACCTTGTGCATTAGGTCCTCGTTATAGGGGAACGTGATTTCGAGGGGAGTCAGGCAGTCCTCTGTATCCGTGTCCACCGCAGATGACCCATAGGCACTGTCCGAGTGAAGCGCATCGCCCTGGTCAACACATTCCATTTCAGGGGTATTCTCCATAATGATATCCATCTTCTTTATTTGTTCCTATAGAATCTTTTTGTCAACGAGTTGAGAAGCTTTATTTTTTTAATAAGCGGAGCTTTTAGACACGTCGCTGCAATAACTTTATCTCCTTTCCCCGCTCTCTCTCGTTTGCTGTCGCTCTTCTCTACACTCACCGCCCCCTCCTTGTCTAAATCCCTTGCACTTGCAGGTTTGATACTGATGCTCCTGGCAAGAACTATAGCCACATAGGGGGATCATTTCCGCAGAGTCGAATAAAAATTTAAAGCAAAGCGCTCCTACTGGAAGCGGACACGGAGGTGTACTATAGTATTTATGAAACCATGTCAACTGTGTGCGTTGAAGTGGAGGACGTGCATCATGGTGAGCGCCTTCAAACGCAAATCATCACGTGTCTTCTCTTTGGGATTACTGCGAATTAGCTATATACTTTTGAGGGATGGATGAGGCATATTGGGTCATATCCTAAACCTGATTTTAAACTAGTAATTGTGGCCGAAATAATATATTGTATATCAATAACTAATTTCACACGAACACACACGACTCCTTAATGATTATTGATACTATCCAGCCTCTCTGAGATCCTTGGGAACCTGCTAAATTAATCCCATAAAGCATTGATATTACTCACTAGCAAAATACATTTCATTCAGCTATTTTAATTCAATCAACTAGTCAAAAACGAAATACCCCAAAAAAGCAAGACTGGACAAGATTAGATGTTTTTTATTCGTTTGTTTTTTGTTATTGTGCCACCAGTCAACCTGTTGCCATGTTTTACCAGAGGCGTTCTGTGATTGGCCAGCACTCCCCTCTCCAGTCCAGCACTGTCATGCCTCAGTCAGGGAGCCAGTGCCACTATGTCATCATCATCAGAGTGAGTCATGAGTGGGCTGTGGGGTGATACAGCATGGACGGAAGTGACATTGAATGAAGTGTGATGTATCCAAAAAATAATAATACAAGAAGTGGTTCTCAATAGTTTGACAGAGGGGTTGATATTGAATGGATCGACAAATTTAGATTTCTCAAAGACTAAAATATGAATAACCTATTCCATTTACACTAAACAGTGCTCTGCTATTCTTTCTGTTAAATGGAAGCTTCACTGAAGCAAGTGTGCAAGGGAAACAAGGTCACTTGTAAACTCAGTGGCAGAGACTGAAAAAAACAACAAGAAAAGTAGGAGTTCCAGCCAGTTTAGTTTTAAAACATTACAATTAAAAACAAAGGTATAGGGAAGGGTTTCAGAATTGTCTAAAAAGGAAATAAGTGCACGTCTAGAAGCTATTCTCCTATTAAAAACAGTTCATATTAACAAAGGAAAGGCAGGTTCGATTTCTTAACCAGACCGTGAAATAGTCATGTTGACCCGTCTTGGACGGGAGTTTCATTGTTGTAGAAATGCTTATGGACAACCAGTAACATTAAAAAGTGGTAGGTAGATGACAGAAGAGTGTTCACTTTGTTGGCATACAGAGCATAGACCACATGGACAGTACTGCGCTGCATATACACTGATACAGAAGAGGCAGCTAGCCCAGAGCCATGTATTTAGAGAGTTGGGCCAACGAGGTTTCTGCATTATGATGTATTTGCATGACTGTCTAGTATTAGAACACTATTCAATATTCTAAAAGTTTGCCAAACTCTAAATATATGGCTCTAGCTAGGCCTATATAGCATAACTGTGACTAGACCCATTGAAGCGATGTAGTCCACTGTGAATATGATGCCACACTGGAGAGCCAGGCCACTGTAGCCTAGAATACTACCCACATCAGTTAGGCACTTCCTCTGACACACAAAACCCCCGGTGGCATTGCTTTGCAGTGTTCGTGGACAACAAAGACATTTCACATCTCAATGGTCAAGAAACAAACAAACATGATGTGTCACAGTAAACAGAACTCATGAGAGACGAGGACTCTCTCCCAACGTTAACTGTGTTGTCTCCCAGCTGGTAACTCAGAACATGATTCCTCCTCCTCCACGTGAGCCAGCTGGGTCAGATAAGTGATATGATAGTGACGTCGCAACATTCTAGCAGCACTTTTATACAAAAGACATGTAAGTGAAGAGGATGCCATGTCACCATTGTGACGACCTCCACCTTGATCTTTTAAGCTCCAACAAATGATCGACCCTGTCCTGTGTAACCTTAGTCTTACAGTAAAGTGCACTTCCCCCATCTGCTGCTGCTGTTCTGATAATAATGCTTGAAAATAAGCATGAAGATACTAGTCCAGAGGACCCACTGCCCTCTGACAACAATACAACACAGCATTTAGCCACTGTCAAAATGTTGGCCACTGCTTTAAATTCCTTAAAGCAGAAGAAAACTGTGCATTGAACAGAGTTCAAACATATGCGGGTGGGGTTCTCCTCTTTCCAAAGTTCTACACACAGACCCTGAATGAAGACTTATATGCAAACCGATAACATAACAGAAATTGTCCATGTAACGACCAATGACGTTCGAACACAAAAAAACCTTGCAGTCTTCATGTGCAAATTTCCAGCACGCATCTCCTCTGAAAAGGGCATGTAGCCTCTAAACTGAGAGCATAGCCACTCCTCAGCGTATGTAGGGAGAAGCCGTGTCTATTTATGTGCCTTATGAGTTAGCCTTTGAGACCAGACCCCACATATCCTCCCCTCTTCTGAGCTCACACATCCTTCTCTCTCTTCTCAGGGCTCACATATAATCCCCTCTCCCGTAGTCCAGCATGCCTCCTGTCCGGGGGGCTACCTGATCCGGCCGTCACCTTTGACAGGGCCAAGTTCTGACTTAGGGTCTGGGGCGAGGGAGCTCCAGGTGGACTTGGTACAGGGGCCAAGGGAAGGGCAGGGGCCCGGGGAGGGCAGGGTGGAGCACAGGTCCCCGGTCACCCAGAAGGCCCCCACGGTGCGGTCCACCCAGGCTTCCAGGGGCTTGCCCACCAGCTGGGCCCTCTGCTGGGCCTCCTGCAGGGCGGGCTCCTGTGGGGGAAGCTTCAGAACAGATCTCAGCTGCTGGAAGCCCTGCTCCAGGTACAGGTTGCCTGGTGGCCCCGCGTGCAGCCAGCTGTCCTCCTCTGGATCAGGCAGGGTGGCAGAGAGAGGAGGAAAGGGAAGGAGAGAGGATTGTTAGGGATCAGCTCGCAACATCCTCATCTGATACATAAATACATACTGAGAGTCTTCCAGTGACTTGAATACGGAGGCTGAATGGCTGCACTGAATCAAACAGAACACCAAAGGGGCAAACTACCCTGAACTACACTCCCCTTGGAACCACTTCACTTCCTGGTAAAAAAGTAATGAACTACCAGACCCTCAAACCACCAGGCTCACCTTGGCGTAGTGGCTCTCGTCCTTTGAAGGCCAGGGGCATGACGAGGAAGCGAGCCTCAGCCACGCGCTCCCACAGCCTCAGCACCCTGACTGTCCAGGCCCCGGGGCGGAGCGGCCGCTGCAGCGGGGGCTTGTACTGTGTGTACTCTGTGTCCACATCCACACTGATGTCATAAGACGCCGCCACCGTCTGGGCGGGGTCGATCCACACAATGGTGGCAGTGAGGTTGGGCCCCCGAACCCATTTCTGTACTGCCACCAGCTCGTCCAGCGGCCCGATCACACCGCCGAAGTTCCGGAAGATTCTCTCCTTGGGGTCCCACTCTGTGCCCACCTGAGGGGGAAACATAAGCACAGACATTTCACATCAATGTGGTAGGGCAGTCTTGCATCCTTGTTGTCCTATTGGTATTCTAACTTGCTCATTTGTATCCAACATCTAGTCTACAGTATGTACTGGTATTTCAACATCAAACTAGGTCCACAAACTTGTTCACCCGTAGTCTCAGCCCTTGTCATACACCACTATCTAAACTGCATCAGCCTTGACTGTACACAATACCCATAGAAATACAGATAGACATATGTATCTCAGCTTCCACCCACCTCCAGGTTCTTGAGCCTCTCAAACTCCCTGAGGTTGTTCTCCAGCTGCATGGTGGCCTGAGGCACGGCCCACACCTCCACCGTTTCCCTGACCCTTGACCCCACCTTCTGCACCTCCTGACGGACCAAGTAGCCCTGGAAACGCTCGTCGTAGAAATACAGGTGCACCGACACTGGGTAGCCTATTGGCTCATACCTGCACAAAAGGAGGAAGAGATTTGAATAGACAATATGAGATGGTCAAATAAATTGAGATATCTTTTTAGTGTGTTCATCAATAATTAAACCCAGACGTAAGTTGTCCTTCTTTTGGAGAAATCAATCTATTGAGTCTCAACTAGTCTAAGTAATAGTGAAATCTTCCACTCTGAATCTACCATTTGGAAGAATTGTAGTATTCAGGGCAGGGCCTCACCTGCAGGTCTCCAGGCTGGTCTGGCTGCTATCCAGGCTCCTGAGGCCCAGGCGGAAGAAGGAAGAGTAGGCCGTGAGGGCCACGTCACTGAGGGAGCCCACCCCGTCCACCAGCTCAAACAGGCTCTCCCAGTAGGCCTTGATGGCCACCGTCCCTGGGGCGTAGTGTCCATACAGGTGGGTGTCCAGGATGTCTATAGCCTCTTGGTTCACCGTGGACTCAAACTTTCGGGCAAAGAATGTGGGCCGGGTCAGTTGCTGTGGGGGAATGGACACATGAGAATCAAGGTTAAATACTACACTTGTTGGCTGAGGAGTGCAGCCGTTAAGGACACTGAATTTGAACTCTCATGATAGGTACAACAGTGCCCTCTGCTGGCTGGCTGGCTGACCTGTATCCTGACGAGGTCCTGTGGTTTGAAGTCGTTGGGAGAGCAGCCGCACCAGTCCACTATGTGTTTGTACTGGCACTTACAGCCCAGCTTCCTGTTCCAGTTGGTAACACGCAGGTTGTTGTCCACCAGAGAGTCACACATGTGACTGTTCCCCAGCACTGTGTGGAAGAAGGACTGGAACAAAGCGGGATTATATTAATATTTCAAACACCGGGATGTGACATTTACTGTAAATAGAATTGCAACATTTCACCATCTCCACAGGGATTCCTGAACAATGAAGACAATCCAGACATGTTTCAAATCATAAAATGAATACTTTTGACTCGTGTACAACATTCAATATTAAGATATTTTTATTTTATTTATTTATTTCACCTTTATTTAACCAGGTAGGCAAATTGAGAACACGTTCTCATTTACAATTGCGACCTGGCCAAGATAAAGCAAAGCAGTTTGACACATACAACAACACATAGTTACACATGGAGTAAAACAAACATACAGTCAATAATACAGTGAAAAATAAGTCTATATACAATGTGAGCAAGTGAGGTGAGATAAGGGAGGTGAAGGCAAATAAAATATATTAATAAATAAAAATATAAAAAGGCCATGGTGACCTCAACCAACCCACTTTAACTGGCAGCTAAACTCTCTGTGTCCCCCTCTTCAGTCTAGCACCTCTACTGCCCAGAGAGGCTGTGATTTAAGCAGTCACATTGTCATTTCCCCTGTCCATTACCTCAGCGGGGAGCAGGGCGTAGGTGTAGAACTGTTTCAGGCCCGCCACCAGCTCATCCTGGGAGTTGATGACATACTCTACGAAGCGCCTGGTGAGGGAGAACCAGTCAGAGCCCCCAGACACCTCCAGGCCACCTGGGATGGTCCGCTCACCCAGCCGCCACATGTGGTTGTCACACTCATGGAACAGCCGGTCCAGACCCTGTTTCTTTATGAACCTGGAGGTCATAGGCAGTGTTCGTTTCATCAACAACAACTGACAGAAGATTGTCCAATCATAAATATGCATGCCGTTGCATAATATAATGCAATATTCTCATTGATCTTTCAGTTGCGCATTCTGATTGAGCTGATCTGCCTGGCCCTCCCACACACACAGCTACCAGGCGGCCACTTCAGTCTAGAGTTTTAAACCGATAACTAAAACTAGGAAGGATGAAATTACTCAAATTGGTAATTTTAGTAATAGTTAAAGCTATTTTAGTCAAAAGACTAAATCTAAAATAGCTGCCAAAATTAACACAGCATAGGGAAGACAGTGATTAAGAGTTATTTATCTAACCCCTAGTTTACAAGGCAAGTTCATTGACAACCTGTTGCATTGTTTCCTAACTTCCGCAATAATAACTGATCTTAAATAGTTTGTCAGAGAGCTGTCCTTGATTATATGGAAAATAAACATCAAACAGAAGCTTTACATCAATCATCATTCCTTTCCAACATCTTAGTCCTGTTCTCCAACATGAAAGCTTAACCATTACATCATACTGAGTGAAGCTAAGCTCGATGAGAAGAGCAGTGGAGGAAAATCTCATCCGATGTGAGCCGTGTCAGACACTAACAGTGAGAGCCAAGTGTGTCAGACAGACTGACGAGGCTGTGAGTCAGAGGTTTCCTAACTAAGCTCCCTACCTCGCGTTCTCCCGCCCATGTGACTTGAGGAAGTTCTGGTCTCTGTGCTGTGACAGAAAAGCCACCAGTTCGTCGTTGGTCCTGCCGGAAGGCGATAGGCCGAGGAGAAGAGAGAAAGAAAGGAGTGAAGGAAAGAAGAGAGGATTAGGTTGGGAATAAAACGCTGACTGGAGCGTGGTGCGAGGAGCAGGGAAGGGGGGACGGTGACTTTCCATGGGTGGAATTAGCCACTGACGGCAGGATTTGGGAGGCAGCGGCGGCTCCTCCGTGTGCATTTATTCCCCCTTTTAAACCCTGGGATGGTTCAGGAGGATTGGCCACTGCTCTGGAAGCAGCTCAGAAGTGCCTCAGAAATCCACCCCAGAACTGATTGACAAGAAAGAGGCGATTTAGCAGTCTGTCTCTGTGCATCAGTGACCAAAACAGTCCATGACAGCATGGGCTTTCATCTAGAAGGAACCGTGGCTCTCCTTTATCTTGTAGCTATAGGAGTCAAAGTCACGGCAGGTCAACGGAATAATTGAATCAAACATCGCAAAATCTCAGACAGGCACAGATGAAAAACTACAAATCCAGAGCATGTTTCTTCTAAACAGACTGAGTTGTGTGGTAGGAGGAATACAGTCTTCATCACACATATGTCAATTAACCATCATAAACATTAAACAATAGTTTCAAAGCCCATCATATGACAGTGGTGTTGTGGTCACTGACCTGGTGGGGAAGTCAGTGGCACTGAGGTTGATGAAGAAGTCCCAATTCCAGTCCAGCATGGAGAGCAGGTCCTGCATGCTGCGCAGGTAGGCCTTCAGCAGGCTGGCACCGCCCCAGATGGTCACCATGCGCCAGGGCGTGGCACGCACATTGGGGTACTGCTGGGCAATCTGCTGCACCTCCCGATGCAAGTAGTTGGAACGCTGGGGGGGTTAGGAGACAGAACGTTTACATGCACAGTAATAATCTGATATTAAACTGATTATGGCAGTTGGCAGATTATGCATTATTCACGTAAACACCTTACTTATTGGCATAAGGTCAAAATCAAAGTAAGCATACGCCGATTAAACCACCTGGTTTTCTGATCAATCTTTCAAATTATTAGTACATGTAAACACCTTAAGGTAACAATCTGCCTACTGCCATAATCAGTTTCATATTGAAATATTAGTGTGCATGTAAACATACTCATTAAATCAAAAACATGCAAGTGCATAGAAATCTCCTGGTATGAAATAGCTGTAGGTTCTTCTGGCAGCAGGACACGAAGAAAGAATAAGAAGAACTCAGCTAAGAGGCTACTTCCAAACCGTAAAGAAGAGGATTAATCATTCAGAGGGAACGATGGATGGGGGGGACTGCAGCAGGGTGGGTGACAACAGGCCTGAGAGATCAGATTCTTGCTTTGAGAAGAGGAGCAGGTAGAAAGTATTGTGACAGGGCCCAGCTCCAGGCTAACACAGGGAGAGAGTGGCCTGCTCTGCTGGTACAGAGACAGAGAGCGAGAGGAGGGCTGCCTGGTGGAAGGACTCCAGAACAGCCTGACCTGCTTTCCATCCTGCCCCATCCCTCAAGGCGCCTGCCTACCCGTCCCAGTGAGAGGAGCGATAAGGTGGTGGGCCTTTAGCGTCTAGTGTAGTCTCGACAGTGGGAGCCCATTGACTCCTCATTTATCAGTGCTTTCCCTTCTGCAGTGTTAAACTGTTGCTCTGAGCTCGATGGCTCTGCAGCTGTGTAGACAGCCACCTCTTAAAGCTCCCACAGTAACCAGACAAACCCCTCTATCCTGTCTAATCCTCCAAACACTTCCTTACTTGAGGGTTATTTTAGACTCTACTACACACGAAAAACAGTGACCTCATCAAGCATGCACGAGTCAGCGACAACCTCCAGGTTAGAGCCCCTGCCAGCATATGAGAACCAGAGAAGCAATTTCACATATCATGGCGTACTCATAAGCTAACAAGGAACATGCGGAGTACGATAAAGCATAAGCTTAATCTTACCCCCTCTATCTCCTTTGCGTGATAGTTGCTTGAATTCAACACTCAACTGAGCCAGCCAAACCAGATCATCCCAATGACAAAATACAATTTCCAGCCATAAGACTTTATGGTGCATCTAGGGAAGTTCAAACTAAGTAATGCTTTTTTGTTAACGTTTTTTTATTTTATTCAAGATGAAATCCTTCTTGAAGCCATCACAGTAGTGTGTATGTCTGCCAGTAGTTACCTTGTCCACGTGAATGTAGTAGAAGTGGTCTCGGTGGTATATGGCTTTGATGAGGCGTTTGAGCTGCCTGATGGCCCGGCCGTGGACCACCAGGACGAAGGCCACCCTGACCGGGTTCTCCACCTTGGACAGGTCATTGTCCAGCTCATCAGCTGTCTGGACCGGGCTGGAAAAACCTGGGAGGAGGACACCATTTTTAAAATGTAACCTTTATTTAACTAGGCAAGTCAGTTAAGAACAAATTCTTATTTACAATGACGGCCTACCCCGGCCAAACCCAGACAACGCTGGGCCAATTGTGCGCCACCCTATGGGACACCCAATCATGGCCGGTTGTGATATAGCCTAGATACAGCCACAACACAGGATGAGAGAGAGGATCATGGGAATGAGTCTCTGCATACAGATTATTTGGATGATACACATGGGACTGATTAACTGTCCAATAATAGAAAATATATTGTCCTCAAACCCCTGTAATATTCATGCACAAATTTAGTCTTGGGAGGCACTTCAAGACACAAATGAAAAATGTACCAGGGAGAAAAAATATCCTATAGATCATTAAGAGTCTGCAGTGTGTGGTCTGTCTGGATGTGCTGTTAGTCTCTGATCTCTAGAGGAATGATGGCTAGGTAGGGGTGTGTCTCACCGTGCAGCGGGCAGAACTGAGGCAGTGCCCTTGGCATGAGCTGCCCGGCCTGATGCTGGCACACAATGTTGGCGATCTCCTGCCGGCACTGCCGAGAGCCAGCGCGGTGCAGGGCCGACAGGGCGTCCTTGCCCATGATGTCACACTTGGGTACAAAGTCGCTGCTGGGCGCTTGGGGCGCCCCCTCCACGCTGCCCGGTTCCCCTGGCATGACTGGAGGGGGTAGTCTGGCCGCCCCCTCCCCTCCACTCCGGGTATCAGTGAAGTTACGGCTGCTGGAGGGGTCATGGGGGGGAACGCCATCAACTGCTACCCCCTGGCCCAGGGGCACCTTCACCCTGATGGTATGCTTCCCCCGGCGCTTGGTGCCCCTCCGGAGGGCGCTGGCGGCCGTGGCCCCCGTACTCTCCAGCCTGCTGCTCCATCGGGCCCCGCTCCTCACAGACAAGGCGTTCTTTCTCTCCCAGGCCACCACCTCCCTTTTGGGGTCCTGGCTGTTGTGGTCAGGTAGCTTAGACCGCCGTGTTTTCCTCTGGGGGGGGTAAAGTTAGCACAGAGAAGATTCTCATTCTCCTTCTTTCCTGTCGATACACTACACAACATACTGGGGCCAATCAAATTATTAGGAATAGTGTTTGTGAAATGAGGAGATGATTCACCCTTGAAGAACAAACAAAACAACAAGTTGACAACAGAGCAGGAGCACCAGAGGCGAGATGTGTTTACAGTGTGTGTTTTTTCTGCTCTGGGTTATTTTTAGCCTCTGCCTTTTGTTGAAGTAATCAAGGAAAGACAGAGTTAAGAAAAGGCACAACATACAGGTGGGTAATGAAGGCAGTGATTCACCGCAGTGACCTCAATAAACCTCAGACAGACCCTGGGCACAGTACAGAGCACACAGCGCATGCATGGACCGTACACATTCAGTTACACCACATGAAATTGGACATATGCTGACATCTACAATGAGAGTCCTTATCCGACCACTAAGGGGAGTGTGTGTATGTGTGTGTGAGACACAGAGAAGTCCTCTGATGTGTAATTAGTGAGGCTTGTAAATGGGCAACGACAGGCAGGCAGGCAGGGGGAGCTGGAGGGTTACCACGCTCTGAGCTGCCCAATAAGATCACTGTCGGCCAGGGGCCAAGTGGCCTTTTCAGCAGCCACCCCTGCAGTCCAAGGACCACTCAGCGCTGCCCACTTCGGCACCCAGCCCTGAGCCCCTGCCGCTTCAACTGTACAGTGCACAGCAATGGCCCTCCACCATCACTAGGACCAGGGCTACCTGGGGAGGAGGGGATGTATGTATGTATGTATGTATGTATGTATGTATGTGTGTGTGTGTGTGTGTGTGTGTGTGTATGTGTGTATGTGTGTGTGTGTGTGTGTTTTTGGGGGGGGGGGGGGGGGGGGGGCAGGGACACATTCATTCGGAGCAACTCCAGCAAATCACAACACAAAAAACCATCATGACTCTTCTTGCTCTAAGGGTGTTTCTGGTGGTTGGTGGAAATAAATAGGGGGGGGGGGGGGGGGGGGGGGGACTGCTCACCACACTCTTATTGGAATGCAAAAAAATGGGTCCTCCACAAATGGATGCGTCGAAAGCATCAAACCCCCAGCTATTTTCACTTCTGGCAGGAAAATATCACAGCTTATTGGAATTGTACAGAAAGGCCTCAAAATATGCACCCGGAGAGGGGATAGAAAAACAGGGAGTGGGCCGTGCGTTTCCTGCCCCTTTCAGACGGCATGGCCCAGAGTGGGCCCTCGCCACACGCCGCTGGCACAGAGACAGACCAGAGCAGACTGTGGGAACAGAGGCTATGGCCTGGGACAGACAGCACAGGGAGCTAGACCAGTGCCAGTCAGCCAGACCAGTGCCAGTCAGCCAGCCCAGTGCCAGTCAGTAGCCAATCCAAACAACACAGCTACTGATCACCCAGTGCACCACAAATGGTGTTCCAGTTTAAAAAAGCATTTGTCGACAATGATATTACAGCCCAGCCCCATTGAATGTGTTTTGCGTCATGGAGTCTATTGAAAAGCATCACATAGGGCCAAAAAAAAGAGTTGAGTTTGGAGAGAAAAGTCCATATTTTAAAAGACTGTTACTCTACTGGTGGTTCACAACTGCTACCAAATTGTAAGTGGACTTATCTGGGCAATGTTATGTTATTATATTGAAGAAAAACACAGCGATTTCAATTAAACTTTTCCCTATTTTTCACTTTTTAATTAACGCCCTCACGTCAGAAATGCTTCAACCCAAAGGCGGGTTTTTCTTTAATTTTTTTTGTTCTAATTAGTTGAAGCCATATCACTGCCATCACCACCATGTGAGGAGAGCGGACCAGCACGTCCCAGCAGCTCTTTATGAAGCCACTGACTGAGGACGACTGAATTGAGTGTGCGGTTTTCTTCACTTCTTCTCAAGTCCTTTTCTGTGGGGGCTATAATAAGATGCATGTGGTTGTGTTCACACATGCACAGCAAGCAGCCAGCTTCTGATTAGAGCAGTTGTGAGTTACATCGAGGCCACTGAGCAGAGAGGGATTCAGTCCAATCACTCAGCCCTACATAGGCCCCAGCTCTATACCCACTCTCTCAAAAAAGGGAGGGCCACTGCCATTGTGTTATTTTTTTTCCCTATTTCAGTCATTTAGCAAACACTCTTATCCAGGGGGACTTACAGTAGTGAGTGCATACATTTTTCATACTATTCCCCCATGGGAATTGAACCCACAACCATGATGTTTCAAGCACCATGCTCTACCAACTGAGCCACATGGGAACTGTAAAAATGCCTCCTCCAGCCTCCCAATTATCTAATTTATCACATGATTTACGTAACAAAAAAGTATGTCAGGTGTAGGTATAAGATTCAAAATGATGTTGCACCATTGGGCGGTGGGGGCGTATACATGTGCCTTTGTTTAGGCTGGCTGACTCAGGACTGAAGTGATAGCAAGAGCTGGATGCATCCTCATGAAATGAACATGGAGAGTAATATGTTTTAAAGCAATCTACTAGAGGTCACAATGGGAACATCCTGCTCTCAGAGGGATCTCATGTCATGTCACATTTCCTGTTTACACTGTGTCCGTCCAAAGGGAAATGCATTCATTGCATCTTGGCTGTTATTGATTCAGACAGATTATGTAATGTTCCTACTGGTCCAAGTAATAACATATTCTTGATTGCGAGAAGGACGTAACATAGAAACACAATAAGCAGGGAATGGCTAATAGTGGGTTTGCTCCATGAAATAACATAGATTTAAACCATCACCAGTGAAACACAGTTCAGACACAGAGTCCAAAGAGTCCCAGAGCAAACCTATCCACCCTATGCACAGTACCTCTTCTGGGCCCCTCCTTAGATGCTTCCTCTCCCTCCAGGTATGCACAGCTCAGTGAGACAGCTCTATGTGATCACCCGAGCCACGGGCTGTTCACCACGCTACCATCCAGGTGCATCAAAGCTGGGACCGAGACAGAAGCTATTTTTCAGTCTCGAGGCCATCAGACTGTTAAATAGCACTAGCCAGTTACCACCCGGTTATTCAACCCTGCACCTTTGAGGCTGCTGCCCTATATACAAACACATGGAATCAGTGGTCACTTTAATAATGGACCACTAGTCACTTTAATAATGTTTACATACTGTTTTACTCATTTCATATGTATATATTGTATTCTACTGTATTTTAGGCAATGCCACTCCGACATTGCTCATCCTAATATTTATATATTTCTTAATTCCATTCTTTTAGATGTGTGTATTGTTGTGAATTGTTAGATACTACTGCACTGTTGGAGCTAGGAACACAAGCATTTCACTACACCCGCAATAACATCTGCTAAATATGTTTATGTGACCAATAACATTTGATTTGATCAGTCTGGAGGGTTACGCACACACAAGTAACATCATGAAAGGCAGAGCGGGACTTCCGACTCTTTCAGCACACATTCCTGAAGCGGAATCTGTATCAATGCCTCAAATGATAACTAAATGCAAGTCCCCGGGGCTAAATCTGTTGACAGCTCACAATGACTTTATTTGAAGAAGAAATGGGAGGTCCCAGGCCACTGCCTCTAGTAGTGTTCCAGGTGTGCATGTGAGATTGGAGAGCAAAGATTCCCATGGATAAGTATGTTACAGGTCGGTTCAGACACTCTATTTCAATGTACTTTAGAAAATATAGACCAAATTGGTTAAATGTGTTGTTTACCTAGAAATAGTTCAGGTGTAGTTTTATACTTGGAAAAAATACAAGTCGATTACTATGGTTATATCAAGACCAATAAATTGTGACTCAAACTATGAGAGTAAATGACTAAGATGGCTATGGTATGCAATGGACCCATGAGCCAACTCAGATAACTTGGTCCAAGGATGATAAGTAAAGATGAGCCAGAGGGAAGCACGACCGCACATTCCATACGCTCGCTCCAACTCGTTGCATGTCATAAATGTACATTATACTGGCTAGCCTTCTTGACACTATACTGGCTAGTCTTCTTGACACCTACTTTCAATAATCACCGAATCTATTAATCCAGTTGGCAAACCCGATAATCAACTTCGCCATGTATTTCCGTTCTCTTCATCACTACACGACACAGTCACACAATGCTAATTGAAGTGACAGTCGCAGAACCAATCTACATTCATCCAAGGACATGCCAAGTCACAACAGAATGAAATGAGAGCCAAAACAATGCGACCTGTTTTTAAATATTTGCTTGCTAGCTGGTTGGCAGATTACAGTTTACAACACAATGACCTCATACACAAGTTCTTATGAGTAACGTTACACTCGGGAAACGTCGAACCTGAATTCTGGAGACAGGTTGGCCAAAGAAGTGATTCACTAGTCTGGTGTGGTTTATCTAGCGAATTGGTTTAAATGTGCAATTCTAGCTATAATAAGCGGAATAAACTTACTATGAACTAGCTTTGGTTAACTACAGTATCTTTACTGTAGTTAGCTACAGAGTATTAGAAACAGCTAGCTAACGTTTACGTTAGCATAGTAACGTTACTGCACGCTAGCTTGCTAACTACCGCTACCAGCTTTACAGAGACCAAATCTTATTTTAACCAGCTAAACAAAGTCAAATTAAGCTTTCTTACCTCCGCCTCGCCCTCTTCGAGACTTCTCAGACTCCATACTACTAGCCCTTGAATCAGAAGAATCGTTAACGCGGCGGCAATCGCTAGTTTGTATCGTCGGAGGAGCTTCTGCACTCTGACGCTGGCCACCATTTTTCCAATTCTAGTTTACATGAGCGTTTGCTAGGGGAGGAGAGAAGCAAATCTGAACAACGCTCAACGTCATAGACTTGCATTTCCTCAGGTTAGAAGTTGTAGGCAGGCTACTGATTGCACATTTTTGGTTTAATTCTGAGTTTAAGTCTTATACAATACGTTTGATTATGGTTTAAAAGCATTGTTTTTTTGTTTTCAATAATGTTATAGGTTTACAGCTAGATAGTTCTATAGAAAATGTGTCATTTATATGATGAACATAATCAGAGACCCTGTGTGAAAAAGAACAAATACAATTAAAGCATATCATCATTAGTAATAACATTGCATTGAATGTATTTAAATGTTAATACAAAATGCTATTTGCATGTTCCTAATTACATTTAAGGATGAAAAGTGCGGTCCTTTCTACAAACGTTTTGTCAATCCTTTTATGGTTTATTAGATTATGAACTAGCATGATCATTATGGATCCTTTTTAAATTATAATGATAATCAGATTCTATCATTTTGTTATAGCTTGTAGCAGCTCAGTGCCATATCTTTAGCTACAGTGCCTTCAGAAAGTATTCAGAACCCTTGACTTTTTCCAAATTCTGTTACATTACAGCCTTATTCTAAAATTGATTAAATAAAACATGTTCCTCAGCAAACTACACACAATACCCCATAATGACGAAGCGAAAACAGGTTTAGACATTTTTGCAAATGTATTAAAAATAAAAAACAGAAATGCCTTATTTACATAAGTATTCAGACCCTTTGCTATGAGACTCGAAATTGAGCTCAGTGCATCCTGTTTCCATTGATCATCCTTGAGATGTTTCTACAACTTGATTGGAGTCCACTTGTGGTAAATTCAATTGATTGGACATGATTTGGAAAGGCACACACCTGTCTATATAAAGGTCCCACAGTTGACAGTGCATGTCAGAGCAAAAACCAAGCCATGAGGCCGAAGGAACTGTCCGTAGAGCTCCGAGACAGGATTGTGTCGAGGCACAGATCTGGGGAAGGGTACCAAAAACATTCTGCAGCATTGAAGGTCCCCAAGAACACAGTGGCCTCCATCATTCTTAAATGGAAGAAGTTTGGAACCACTAAGACTCTTCCTAGAGCTGGCCGCCCGGCCAAACTGAGCAATCGGGGGTGAAGGGCCTTGGTCAGGGAGGTGACCAAGAACCAGATGGTCACTCTGACAGAGCTCTAGAGTTCCTCTGTGGAGATGGGAGAACCTTTCAGAAGGACAACCATCTCTGCAGCACTCCACCAATCAGGCCTTTATGGTAGAGTGGCCAGACGGAAGCCACTCCTCAGTAAAAGGCACATGACAGCCCTCTTGGAGTTTGCCAAAAGGCACCTAAAGCCGCTCAGACCATGAGAAACAAGATTCTTTGGTCTGATCAAACCAAGATTGAACTCTTTGGCTTGAATGCCAAGCGTCACATCTGGAAGAAACCTGGCACCATCCCTCCGGTGAAGCATGGTGGTGGCATCATTATGCTGTGGGGATGTTTTTCAGCGGCAGGTAGACTAGACAGGATCAAGGCAAAGATGAACAGAGCAAAGTACAGAGAGATCCTTGATGAAATCCTGCTCCAGAGAGCTCAGGACCTCAGACTGTGGGCAAAGGTTCACCTTCCAACGGGACAACGACCCTTTATTTTTATTTCTTTATTTTACCGTTATTTTACCAGGTAAGTTGACTGAGAACACGTTCTCATTTGCAGCAACGACCTGGGGAATAGTTACAGGGGAGAGGAGGGGGATGAATGAGCCAATTGTAAAGTGGGGATTATTACCCTAAGCACACAGCCAAGACAACACAGGAGTGGCTTCGGGACAAGTCTCTCAATGTCCTTGAGTGGCCCAGCCAGAGCCCGGACTTGAACCTGATTGAACATCTCTGGAGAGACCTGAAAATAGCTGTGCAGCAACACTCCCCATCCAACCTGACAGAGCTTGAGAGGGTCTGCAGAGAAGAATGGGAGAAATTCCCCAAATACAGGTGTGCCAAACTTGTAGCGTCATACCCAAGAAGACTCGAGGCTGTAATCGCTGCCAAAGGTGCTTCAACAAAGTACTGAGTAAAGGGCCTGAATATTATGTGAGGATTGACGCTGGAGACGAATAAACAACGGACATGAAACAGAACAGGAACAGCGTCTGGACAGGGGAAAAATAACGACATCAATGCTGACACAGGGATCTGACCGAGGAACAAACAGATATGGGAGGGGCAATCAACAAGGTAGTGGAGGCCAGGTGAGTCCAATGAGCGTGATGGTGACAGGTGTGCGTAACGATGGGCAGCCTGGCGCCCTCCGGCGCCACCTGGGTGAGCCCGATGGGCCGGCTTAGGCATGGGAGCCCGACGAGACGGCTGAGGCATGACGTCTGCCGAGCCAACCAAGGCAAGAAAACCTCTCGAGCCAGCTAAGGCGTGGAAGCCCGACAAGCCAGCTGAGACACCCCCGGTTTCATCGGCGACGGCACCCGGACCCGACGTTGCCAACAAAAACAAAAACTCCCTGATACTTCACATGTTGGTGTCAGCATTCTGTGAGGATCAACGCTGGAGACAAGAAGCAAGTACAGGGGGTGAACATTTAATAACAACAGACATGAAACAGAACAGGAACAGCGTCTGGACAGGGGAAAAATAAAGACATCAATGCTGACACGGGAATCTGACCGAGGAACAAACAGATATGGGAGAGGCAATCAACAAGGCAATGGAGTCCAATGAGCGCTGATGTGCATAATGATGGTGACAGGAGTGGTAATGATGGGGAGCCTGGGCCTCCGAGTGGCACAGTGGTCAAAGGCACTGCATTACAGTTGCTAGCTGTGGCACTAGAGATCCTGGTTCGAGTCCAGGCTCTGCAGCAGCGTCCGGGTTAGGGGAGGGCTTGCCTGGCAGGGATGTCCTTGTCCCAACGCGCTCTAGCGTGGAGGGCCGGGCGCATGCACGCTGACACGGTCGCCAGGTGTACAGTGTTTGTTCCTACACTTTGATGTGGCTGGCTTCCGGGTTAAACGAGCATTGTGTCAAGAAGCAGTGTGACTTGGTTGGGTCATGTTTCTCAACCTTCGCCTCTCCCAAGTGCGTATGGGAGTTGCCGTGATGAGACAAGACTGTAACTACCAATTGGATACCACGAAAAAGGGGTAAAAGTATTTTTTTTTTTAAATATTAAAAAAATATTGAAAAAAATGATAGGCAGCCAGAGAGGAGGAGTGGGCGTGACAACTTATGTAAATGTAATATTTCGTTTTTTAAAAATTTTGATAAATTAGCAAAAATTTCGAATAACCTGTTTTTGCTTTGCCATTATATGGTATTGTGTGTAGATTGATGAGGGGGGGAACTATTTAATACATTTTAGAATAAGGCTGTGGTAAAAGTCTGGAAAAAGTCAAAAGGGCTCTGAATACTTTCCGAAGGAACCGTACATGTAGCAGAGATGCGTTTTGGACTTCACCAACAGGCTGTTCCCTCATTGCACACTATCCCATCACAGGCATCTCCAAGGTAAACTGTGACTCCAATGCTGGAATGTGATGTCCTCCTGGCTGATTTGGACCCTAATATTGGGATTCCCAACCAAGAGAACTATTTAGGCTTCTTACTTTGTAAACGTTAAGATACGAAAGCGTGATGTTGTGTGAACGTAGTCAATAAGTTACATTTAATCAAATAAATAAACTATTTTGCATTAGTGTGTTGTATAGTCTGGTTAATGGTTAAACCTATCTAGTCTGTCATGAAGAGTACAAACTAGTTCATTTCTGAATGATTGATCGAGTAAAGTTGGATTTAGCCTATGATCTGTCAAGAAAATGCAACAGAAAAACCTTTATTACATTGTCTCAACATTATGTAAAAAGACTTCGGTGTGCTGCTATGAGTTCAGTGGCTACTTAATAACCCGTCAGCCAAGTTGCCTCCTTGGCGACTGCGCGCGCGTGTCTATCAACATCGTACAAGGACTGTTTGTTGTCCGGTGCCCGGCGACGTCACGGAATTTGAGAGCGCGACAGTGCGCCCTAGGACTCAAATACTGTGGCAAGTTAACCGACGTGAGTTTCCCTGAACCGACTCTTGTTTGGAGCTCGTCTCTCTTGCATTGGAATAGTACAAGGGATAAGGAAAATAATCCGAATCTATGATCTCGGTCCCTTTGAGGAAAACAGTCCCCTTTTACCCTCTGACTTCATGATCCAATTGGGTTTAGATAGTCTATTCGCCAGAGATGTCCACCGCTGCAACTCCAACCACCCCCTCTCAGTTAACATCGGATCAACTCACGGTCATTGTGGCAGCATGTAAGTAAGATTTTAATCTCTCAAAATGTCACATTTTCCATGAAACTGATGGTGGCATTTGAGCATAGATCAGAATCCGATATAATCTTAGGCATATTTTTGTAATTAACCCATCTGTTATGATCAACAGGCGTATTGGCATGTCACTTTTGCCTGTTACATTAATAGCAGTTGTATGTGTTCATTCGTTTTCTTTGGACAAAACACAACTATTGTAAAGTTGTAGAAAACTGCAACAGTGTAGCCTATGTGGACCACTGACCTATGCTATAGATCTGGATGGGGAGTCTGTTGCTTCAGCAGGTTGTTCACACCAGTGATGGATCCTTTTACTTCATCAAATCACTGCTGTGGTGGTGTGATAAGGAATATGTTGAATACACTGTTCGCCAGCTGCTATCACTGTAGATAGCAGCCTATTTGCCTACCATGTTAGATATGAAGCTTTCTATTTTTAGAACCTATCTGTATTATCTTGAAGCTGCTACTGTTCCTCTTGGACTTGTTTTGTATCAGAAGATGAATTACATGGTTGACTTCACATTTATATTTGATAGTAAATGAATTTGAAGTGTGGAAAATCGACTGCGACTAACATTACAATAGCCAATTATCCCTGTCCACAGATTGAAAAACATATTGTGAACAGCGTTCCATTAAATAGTCTACACAGTATGTCCACACAGCGTTTCAACTTAATTACCTGTGACCTGAGCAGGAAAAGCTCTGTCCCCTAGCAACAGCATATTACAGTGTTCTGAACACTATAATAAACTATTACTTTACATGAATTAGACTGGAGCATTACGTAATGTACCTTTTGTACAAATGCATGTCCATTGTCATTTTGATGCATTGTTAACAGCGGGTGATGAGTTCTCTCTTCTCCTCTCCTCTCCTTTACTAGTTTCAGGTCTGGTGTTCTTTGTGGTGATCGTGGTGCTGCTGTCCATATACCGGAAAGAACCTCACTGCTGCAAGGACACACATGGAGACATGGTAAGGACCTTGAGCTCACTCACTATATTTTATTGAAAGATACAATTAATAAGAATGTGTCACTTGTAAACTAACCATAAATTAAAGTTCGGCACAATACAGATTAGATGTGACTGAGGCCAAATGTACCATGCAAATTAAATGTAGCGCCATTAAGAGGTGTCACGTTTAATTTGCATGGCTATGGGAACAGGCCCAGAAAAAACTTGATATGATCACTGTAAAACCATGCATTTGCATTTCATGGAATTAACAGTGGTTTGGCTATAAACTTCGGCTTCCATAACTATCTCTGAGTGCCAAAGGACTCATGAGCCATAGTGTGTGGTGAGGCAGCATTGACAAATGCTATTGATACCTGCGCCAATCTTGTGATGTGTCAACACCACTACAATGAGAATATTACAAACAGATTGTTTAGCTAAACATTTGACTCAAAACATGTTGTATGAAAACATAGGAATGGCTAACACAGGGCGGAGGAAAATCTGATCTTGACTGCAAACAAGCATATCCTGCACAGCCTACTGGCAAATCTCATCCAGAAACTGGATACAATATTCAGTGTTCCACTGAGTGAGGACCACAAACACTGGCACAGAGAAGTAGTCTTCTGTATCACTGTTGACCTCCTTTCCTCTCCCTCCCAGAGAATAGAACTTAGCAGACAAGAGTATCTTATATGAATGGTACCATGATGGGTGCCCAAAGTATGGAGGTTCATACATATCAATACTATTTAACAACTTCAAACTATGACCAATATTCAAGTCCCTAACTTGGTACAGGAAATAGGGAACAGGAAGTATAAACTCTCCATGGAGGTCAGTTTTCAGTTTTTTCCCATCCTCCATGTTTCCTCTTCCTGACCTGCGTCCCTGGGGTAGGGTTAGTATGTTATCTCTGGAGAACAGGGACACTACTCATACCTTCCAACTCTTTCCCTTTCTCAGACAGACAGGAAACACCAACATCTCCTTTCTCTGGTATGTTTGGCTCTGGCCTGAACAGATTAGAGAAAAGTTTTGCTGTCTCTTGTCAGGAATAGACAGGCTTGTACTCTTGTACATGTCAGCCATTTTGACCTGCTGTCAGCTAGAGTAACCCACACATGACAGATCAGACAACATTGCTCGTCACTATTTCCTAACATATTGTCAGTGTGGGGAGTGGAGTCTAGTCTATATAGTAAACAGTGGGTGACAGGGTGTAAATATGGAAAGATCTTGGTGGGTATGGAGATGACCTCTGGGAACTGTACAGGTGACAAAGTGTTACTGGGTGAAAGAATACACAGCTAGCTGGTGGTGTGAGCAAAGTAAAAATCAAGTTTCCTGACGATTTAAGTTGTTTTTATATAGAAACAGATTTGTTGAAATCAGTTAGTTGTTTTTGGTCTCCCTGTTATGTCGTTTACACATTCCCTGAAATCCTATCCAGTCACCCATATAGTCATAGTGACTGGTTAACTGAGGCATGTTGCAGAAGAGGGTGGTTTTGTTACAAGATCATTACAAGGACACCAACCTGAAGGCAAGCCAGATTGCGAGGGAGGCTCACATGGAAAAAAGCCTCTATTATTGTTTTCTATGGAACGTTTACTTTCCTCTATATGTGTTGTTGCCACATACCTTTCCCTGCTTCAGTTTGCTCCATGAATAATGGCCAGACCCTCCTGTGGGTGTTGGGGACAATGGCTCTCCTTCAGGTCGCGTCACTGAAAAAGGCACACTGCCGATGGGGTCCTCCCCCCACTTCAGCTCTGATTTTACACGGTTGTGCTTTTTCACGCTGGGTGAATCAGAGGCAGTAAACAAAAGGACATCTCCCCTTTTTATCCTCAAGACTTTTTTCGTCCCTTGAATGTGCAAACTAGCGAGGGAAGGTGACCTTTGACATCAATGTTTCTGTGGCGTCTCTCTCTGTCACATGCTGGAGGGGTGGTGACAAAGATCAAACTGCATCACTGGGAACGTGAGTGATGTCCCCGTTCAGGCAGACATCAAAAACTGTCCCTGATGTTTTGAAGGTGACCATTTTGTCAATATGAACAAGCCTACTTCCCTATGCGTGATTCGCAGTGGGGGAAATTTTCCTATGTAAATTGCTACAACCGTTCTCCTACTCATCACGCATCCTCATTTTAATTTATTTTATTTAACCTTTATTTAACTAGGCAAGTCAGTTAAGATTAAGAACAAATTATTATTTACAATGACGACCAAACCCTAACCCGGACGACGCTGGGCCAATTGGGACTCTCAAGCACGGCCGGTTGTGATACAGGATTGAACTCTGTTAGGCAAAAAATTCCTTTGTTGTAATGCTATGTAATGTTGTCCAAATTAACTATGGGGGCCATAATGTGTATTTGAGCATGCTTGTTAAGAGGAACCTGCTACAGTTACAAGGGAAAAGAGAGATGCTGAAAAGGTCACACTGTGTGGTTTCTTGCTAGGGACCCTGGTGACACAGTAGGACACTGCATTGTCCCCAATACAAAGAGACTCATTTAGGCCCAGGGTAATCACCTAGTTTTCCGGCAGGGCTTTTGAAGAATTCCAGCACCTCATACAGTGTGAGCCTGCCTAATCTTGTTTGAAATGGGTGGGACTGGGAGGAGGCACGGAAATCGTAGGGTGGTCATCGATAATTTATGGTATTGCTAAAACAGTCAGGACCAAAACGAATGAAACAAGGCATGACAATTGGTCAATGAGGCTGAAATTAGGGAATGCCTTCCTAATTGGGACGTTGGGCTACATTTCGGAATGTTGTACAAGGCTGACGTTGGGCAGATCGTCGACATTCAATCTCTATTTTAATTAGATTCTCGTTGAATCTCAAATGTAAATGTAGGGTTGTTAGAAGTTGTTCAGTCATCTCTGTAGTTAATGTGCTAATGGAGGGTTCATCATACTATAGTCTAACTCACATTAATCACTGTTCCCTCTGTCCTCCTGCAGGATGCCCCTCCTCAGTACTACAGCAGCAGACAGACACTGGTGGGAAACCCCTGTCTGGAACAGACTCACGACAACACACACTCACAGGTAAGAAGGCCAAGGGACTGGGTGGGTCAATACGTTTTCAGTCAATACGTTGTCAGACCCAGTGATACCTGTGTGTCAGGTGCGGAGCTAGAGGGGGGGGGGGGGGGGGGGGGGGCTTATAATTTCCAAAGTCGCTGGTATCATAAATGCATTAATACTTGAATGGTCGTCAATCATCATTAAGTAGCTTATACCTGCCCCCGGGATTATTAAGCACACAGATTGATACAAGGCAATGTGCAATAAGCAGACAAGTCAAAACCATGGAGAAAGAATTAGGCCTAGGCTACACCTTGCTCTTTAGATAAGTCAGACAGTAAACTAAATAACATCAATCATGCAAGATCAGGTAGACTGCAGTCTACAACATAAGCAGCAAACACATCCACATCAATTTGATAGGCTATTGCTTTCTGCAGTCAAGCACAAGGAACTGAATCCCATGTGTCTACTAACTACTGTGCTATAGTTCAACCTAATTAGGTAATATAGAATAGACTACTTTTGCTTTCATATGCCATTTAAAAACAAGTAACAGGGGAGAACATTATAGTAAACCTACTCACCAAACAGATGTGTCGTGTCATGTGGTAAAAGGTCATTCATGCGTAATCATGCAATGTAAAATTGTAAATATATTTTGAAAAGTCCAAAGAACAGGCAGAATCTAGTCTGAACTAACATCTATATATATTGTCGAAAATAAGAAATGATATGTTTTATATCCCTGAATAAATTGTCTTTCAACTTAAAATTGAGCGCATGAGACCCTTCTCAAATTGTCACTCTTTTTAAAAAGTAACCATTCCAGTCATGAGATGTGCATCTCACTTGCAATTCTTTGCTTTTCAAAAATACTATTTTCTATTTATTTTGTTATGTATTCCATAATATTCTACCTATAAAATAGAGGTGTCTTGACTGTGATAAGGGCACAGGAATATAAAAGTGTATTTTCTACTAAATTAACAAACAAGGCTATGCCAATGCAATTTCATATAGCCATAATCACCAGCAGCGCAGCACCAGTCTCAGGCCAGGGCGCCCCTCAAGGGGGTATAGCGACACACTGCTTTATAAAATAAGCAATACCGGCTTAGACCAATTCCAATATTTAATACAATCATATTATATATACATTTGTCATGTTTTATAGTGTTAAATAATATTTATTTGATTTGGTTTTTGGTACAATGTTTTTCTTGTAAAAAATCTCCAGGAACAGGAGGCCCCGCTTCTGCTGTGTGTGGATAGGTCTATTGCTCTGATGCGTATAGTCAGCAGTGATGCACTGACAAGGATTCTCCATGACCAAACTGACACCAGCAGTATCTTCCATCAAAGTGTTTGTGACATCTCTCTAACTGTTCCATTGTGTTCCCCGGCTGTCTGCGTCTTCTCTCCATCAGTCAGGGCAGCTGTTCCTTATCGGCCTGCCCTCCAGCTACCGCCTGCCTACCCTGGAGGCGCCCCTCCCCAGGCTGCCCTCCTACGAGAGTGTCAGGAAGAAGGACCGCCAGAGACAGATACACATGATGATCGCTGACCGTTTCGGCCTCAACGGCTCCATCCTGACTGAGGTAAGATACTGGGGGGTGGACGGGTAGCATTGAGATAAGTGGCATGTATCCTCATAAGTATTGAACGCTGCCTCAGCTGCCTGAAAGTGTAGGTTATTGAACGTTACCAAAGTTCATCTTTAGTCCATTATTAAAGAGCCTCACATATATAATCTGTTGTTTACTCCAAAGTGCAGTGACCTATAAAAGAGAATAAATGAGAGGTTTTGTTCATTATGAATGTGCTGTCACAGGATAACTGGAGCTTGTTCTAAGATGAAACACTATTCAGAACGCCGTAAATAGGAGCCCTATCATCTCATCTTCTGCTGTAGTGATGCACAGACTGCGCATTCCCAGGTTTTACCGTGTTGATCTTTCGCCGGGGCTTTAACTTGCGTAACGCTCGAGCAAACAAGGTAATGAGAAAAGGGCAAATCAAACATAATTAAAGCTTGCGTCCTCAGTGTAAACAGTGGCAGAGAATGCAGCTTTGTGCTTTCTTTCTCCTTTACTTGTATTTTTTTGCTACTCTTTTTCTTTAATAAATGTCCCAGTGAATAAGTGCCCTCCCATCAGTCTCCCATTCTGTCACCGTAGCTCAAAGTGGCCCCTGATGGGGGTCTGATGGCCCATAATTGCCCCGTCTGTGCTGTGGCCGTAGGGGCTGGAGTGAAACTTTGTTACGTTGTACGTGTGTGGTGTTTTTATAGGCGTGCAGGGCTGTCCTTGCCGCCCGCGGGGGTCCCAAGCAATTAAAAGATAAGGAGTTAGTCAGGGAGTGAGGAGCTGGCTGATGACGGAGATAGGCTCTGTACTGGAAGAGTGATGCTAAAGGGAGCCCGGGTGCTGCCAACCTAATCTGTCATGTAAACGCTAACATGATGCCATTAGGTTTGATGTTAGAGATCATGTATCAGCCAATACACGTTAGGAAACACCTACACCTGGGAAATGGAGTCTCTAATCTTAGATGGGATGTAATTTTAGAAGGTCATGGGTTATTTTGTTGTGTGTGTGGAATATATAGCGTTTAACATTTTCAGTACGTTTTATAGCCTCTCAATTATGAGTGTTAACATTTTATTTATTTTTTAATTAACCTTTATTTTAGGAGGGTGACTCATTCTAAGTGGCTCACTTTGTCACAAAGTATAGCTTGATATGATGAGCCGCGACACACTCAAATCAAGCCATCCACTCACCCATTTGACATGTATCCACTTACCCTAGGTTCTAAAGCAGTGTTAACCAAAGCTTACTCTTTCTCACCCACAGCCCCCTCCAACGTATGAGGAGAGCATCCGCCACTCCATTGAAGTACCCTTTGACATTCTGGGGTCTGTAATAGACGCTCCTCATCCCCAGAACATTTACCCTCCACACCCTGGCACAGACCTTACCACTCAGTCAGAGGTAACCACTCAGTGCCCGTCCACTCAGGATGCCAACAGTGCCACCCTACCAGTCTGAATCCTCAGACTCGCTACTGACACACGATGACAAGGACAACTGGAGTATTGATGCTTTTTATCCACCTTGATGTGCCAAACTGGTCAGAGGATAACAGACAGTGGAAATGCACACATTCTCAATAGGTTGAATCAGATCCAGCAGCCAAAGGGTTGACTGTACTGTAGGAACATCCTGCAGTGACAGTATGCTGGAAGATAGGGACCAAAGATAGTGAAATTCTACATTGCGGGTTACTCCATACTGACAAACTTGAATGTCTAAACACCTCTAGTCAGTTGTGATTTTAAACTGGAGCCTAAATAAGATTGGTGAACTGGGAAGACTTGGATTGCCATTCTTCAGTGAAAAGGGAAACCGCCCTGTAGATGACCAATACCATGACTATATGTGTCTGAGATGGCAGGTTCTAATGCCAAAGTTAACCGTCAGAGGAGACAGGCCAGGTAGAAAGACACTCCATGGCAAATGTGCTGCTGAAAAACAAAGACCATTTTGCTGTGAACAGAAAAAGCACCAAAAAGGGAAGAACAATCTTTAGATTAAAAAAAAATGTTTATCATATTTTCTACATTTCATTATGGTACCCCCATTTGATAATTTTATGGATTAAAGTAATCTGGATGATTGTTTTTTGGGGAACTGTGTTGTAGCAAGTGCTTTTCTGAGTAAAACCACTCTCCTCTTTTAGTGCAATGTCCGAGCCAAAAACGTATAAGCGTGAGTTGTAAAATGCTTCTATGTCCTACCCTGCTGAGCTTGGGTTGTACAGCTGAGCCAGCTACAACTTGTGTGTTAGTCTTGGAACCTGTGAAGGGTGAGTCAACAACACCAAACCTGTGTTGGCTCTGGTAACGGGTCTTAAAGGCCCAATGCAGCCGTTTTTATATCAAATCATTTATGGGTAACAATAATGTACCTTACTGTAATGGTTTTCCATTAAAATGATCAAAATTGTATTTTTGTTGCTTTTAAGCATTGAACATTTTAACAAGCAAGAATTGTGGTCTGAGTAGGGAGGAGAAAAGGGAAAACGAGTTGTTATTGTTAGAGAGGTTTGGAACTCTTTGTTATTAATCTATTAACTCATTTACCACCTGGTGATGTCACCAGGCAAGCTGAAACTCCACCCATGCAACACCTGTTGTTTAGAAGGTCCTATGTAGAATGTATTTTCAACCAGGAAATAATACTTATCAAATCTTGTTAGTTTCATCAGCTGTTGTACAATATGATGCAAAACACAGAAAACTGAATTTTGACTGCACGGGGCCTTTAAGATAAAAGGGAAAACATTGGGATTCTGGGAAACGTTAACTAATTAGCTAGCTTTGTTTATTCAAGAGCTCTGTGAACAGTGAATGAGAATAGTTGTGTAAAAAGCTTTTTTTATTTTTATTAACTGGGCTGCCTGTCTTAACAGTCCCTGCACACGCTTGAGAAGAAACCAGTATGAATGACAAGAAAAAGTATGTAATATTTCCCTCACATCATGTCTGAAACAAAAGTATGAGGTTTCAGCAGCCGTTAGCAAGTAGAGACAAGTCTATTCAAAAGACAGCAATTGTGAAATACTTGTATGTTTTTACAAGTGTAAGAGTGAGAATTGGAGTTGATAATCATTTATAGACCTGTGTCTATAAATTCCTGTCTGTCACGTAAACTAATTGAGATGGTGGTGGCTTCTAGATAAAGACATGTTTAACATAGCGCCTGTGTGCTGTCTCTGTCTGTCCTTAATGTCCACTAGTTTCCTTTACACCTCATTTAACACATGATTTACTTAACAAAAGGCACATCTCAATAGGTGGTCCAGGTATGACATGACATGAAACAAGCAGGGGGAGGGGCAGGTGGTGCTTTCCTCTTTTGTTCTCTATTGCTCCTCTATTGATCCTCAAACAAGGAGGCTGATGACATCACATCTGACCATCTCCTTTTATTTAACCTTTATTTTACTAGGCAAGTCAGTTAAGAACAAATTCTTATTTACAATAACAGCCTAGGAACAGCGGGTTAACTGCCTTGTTCAGGGGCAGAACGACAGATTTTTACCTTGTCAGCTCAGGGATTCGATCTAGCAACCTTTCGGTTACTGGCCCAACGCTCTAACTACTAGGCTACCTGCCGCCCCAAACCTGCCACTCCAAAATCCTTGAAGTTAACTGAAAGTTTGCGGTTGTCTCAAAAACACAATTTTGCTAAAAACATATTTGTTTAACCCTTTAGTGCATGTATTTATACTTGGGATATTTGAACAGGAAAAGTAAAACAAAATCACTGGAGGACATCTAACTTTCCCTTTCCGAACCCTCTAAACTGCACATTACATTGGTGGGAGCAGTGTTTTTGTGCATTTTGAATGACCCTGGAACCTAAGTATTATACAGTGAATTAATTACCTGTAAGTTTACTTTGAGCCCACCACCAAGTTACATCTGACCTGTGCACACACATTGAACATATGTATGTAAATAATAAACTGTTATTAAATCAAATTGTATTAGCCACATTCGCCGAATACAACAGGTGTAGACCTTACAGGGAAATGCTTACTTACGAGCCCCTAACCAACAATGCAGTTAGATATACGGATGAGATTACGGATAAGAATAAGAAATAAAAGTAACAAGTAATTCAAGAGCAACTAACAATAGCGTGACTATATACAGGGGGGTAATCTATATTTTCTTAATCATGTAAATTGTTACTTGCAATGGCTGAATTGTTTTTAAAAGTCATAATGACACTATGGAGGAAAATGTATGCATCTGTTTCTATATTAATGAACATATGTTACCTCTGTGCCTTGTCAAAGTCCTTCTCCATCCATTGTCACTCAAAAGCTTGACCTCTGATGGCCAGCTATAGAATTGCAGTCTTGAAGATTACACCATTTTAACTGAAAACTGAACCAACCCACCCCATACTTTTTGAGACACTACTCTCACATAAACATAATGTCACAGTCAGTAATATATTTAACTCATTAGATGAAGTGTCCACAAGGGTTCCATTGTCCTGCTGTTGGGTGTCTAATGAGAGAGAGAGAGAGAGAACAAAAAGAGGCACTCAGAGGTCATTAAGCTCCTCACAGTTGGGCAGCACAGCTGGAAACAGCCTAGGGGCAGAATGAGAAGACACTACAGGATGAACAACTTCCATCACCGTCTTCTGACTGACAGACACAAAGTGCAACTGTTTGGTAATCCCCTTGAGCTATTGTCGTAAAAGATGAGCCCCATATAGCTAATTAGGTCTTATGGTCGTTTGATCCCTTAAAATACAGACCACAAAAAGAGGTGACATGGGGTGCTCTCTTCCTCATTGGCATCTCAACAGCTAATTAAGCATAGAGATTTGGCATTTAGGGGATTAGCACATGCTATATTGAAAAGACAGGCTTTGTTCAATTTACAATTACTTTCTGATAACCCTTCAGATTTCAATGAAGGACAGCAAATAGCAGTGGATTTTTTCTTCAGTAAATGTCCTAATCTTTGTAGCCCTTTACACTCGTGCCTGTATATGGATTGAAAATGACAGATTTGGGCACTAATAAGTGCCTAAATTGGAATGCAGTTACTGTACAGTAACATGCTATACATGACGTCAGAGTTCTGGCTCTGTGCTTCACAGTGCTGTATGGGTTTTGACTGACCGCCGTTCTGAACTTGAGCACCACGCGTGACAGAAGTTGCCTCAATCACTCCCAGTAATTGGGCAACTATTGTAAATATTTTGTTGTCTGAGTGAGGGAAATGACGTAAATTAAGATGAATCAATGTATTCTGAAAGATGAGATCTTGAGGAATATAATAAATACAGCTTTGATATCATACGAGCAACACAAACATTCATGAGTCCAAATGTGAACTTCACATTTCCAAATCATAAAACTCATGTAATATACAGTGTCAGTGTTTATGATCACTATGTGTGATGTACAGTTACCAGATGACATGGCATCATACCCTGTTTTTTTTTTTAACAGAATGAGACGATTTGTTTATTGGGAAGAATATTTGCCGCAGTACACACACCTGAATGCACTCATGACTATTTTCTGTGTGCACCAAGATTACAATGTGTTTCTCTGAATTGTCTTGTGAAAGCCTAACACTGTAAGATGTTATTTTATACTAGTCGTGTTGGCAATAGAACAAGCTTTCAAATCATGCCCACCTGACCCAGATTGCGATGTTATAATGGACTGTTTTTGGATTCCGTAAACAACAACAGTAATTGTGTGATGGCAGGAATGCAGGGCTGTGTTCCAAACTAAACAACTACAAGTGTGCTTGCTCTAGTTCCTCAACGGTACAGCTAGGAGAGCTAAAAAAAAATCCTTATAGTTGAAGACTCTTCTTTGACTCATAAAAGTGCATTGAAAATGCTTACTTTGGAGAGTGCACACTTTGGAGAGGTGTGTGGCCACTTGGAGAGAACAGTTAGTCCTCTCGAACCTACTCACTCAGACCCATGCAATTTTTTGGGTGTCTTATGTTACACCTACCCCATATTCTCCAGGAATAGTCTTATCATGTTACAGAATCTATCCAGAGTAGTTTTAGATTTTGTTATCAAGAAATGCATCAAAAAGTACAGTAAATGTAAAATGCACAGAAAATCAACAGTGTAATGTTTGGATTTAGTCTTGTGTAAGGTGAACTGCTGCGTCCTCACTTTTGATCTAATAATTTTCCCATCATCTCCAAACTGTTCCCTTTCAATTGCTACCATGGTTATGGATATGCGTTTCATTTAATTTATATTGTACACACACACACACACACACACACACACACACACACACACACAGAGAAAGTATTTGAACCCCTTGCCTTTTTCTACATTTTGTTACGTTACAGCCTTATTCTAAAATGGATTCATAGTTTTTTTCCCCCTCATCAATCTACACACAATACCCCATAATGACAAAACAAAAACAGGTTTTAGAAATGTTTTGAAAGTATTCAGACTCTTTACTCAGCACTTTGTTGAAGCACCTTTGGCAGCGATTACAGCATTGAGTCTTCTTTGGTATGACGCTAAAAGCTTGGCACACCTGTATTTAGGGAGTTTCTCCCATTCTTCTCTGCAGATCCTCTCAAGCTCTATCAAGTTGGATGGGGAGCGTTACTGCACAGCTATTTTCAGGTCTCTCCAGAGATGTTCGATCAGGTTTAAGTCCAGGCTCTGGCTGGGCCACTCAAGGACATTAAGAGACTTGTCCCGAAGCCACTCCAGCGTTGTCTTGGATGTGTGCTTAGGGTCGTTGTCCTGTTGGAAGGGGAACCTTCGCCCCAGTCTGAGGTCCTGAGCACTCTGGAGCAGGTGTTCATCAAGGATCTCTCTGTGGCATCCCGGGTGGCGCAGTGGTCTAGGGCACTGCATCGCAGTGCTAACTGCGCCACCAGAGTCTCTGGGTTCGCGCCCAGGCTCTGTCGCAGCCGGCCGCGACCGGGAGGTCCGTGGGGCGACGCACAATTGGCATAGCGTCGTCCGGGGTAGGGAGGGTTTGGCCGGTAGGGATATCCTTGTCTCATTGCGCTCCAGCGACTCCTGTGGCGGGCCGGGCGCAGTGCGCGCCAACCAAGGGGGGGCCAGGTACACGGTGTTTCCTCCGACACATTGGTGCGGCTGGCTTCCGGGTTGGAGGCGCGCTGTGTTAAGAAGCAGTACGGCTGGTTGGGTTGTGCTTCGGAGGACGCATGGCTTTCGACCTTCGTCTCTCCCGAGCCCGTACGGGAGT
Organism: Salvelinus fontinalis; assembly: GCF_029448725.1. NCBI lineage: Eukaryota > Metazoa > Chordata > Actinopteri > Salmoniformes > Salmonidae > Salvelinus > Salvelinus fontinalis. The sequence goes on from NC_074698.1 coordinate 15,509,661, forward strand.
TGTAGCGATGAGACAAGGTAGTAATTACTAGCGACTGGATACCACGAAAAATTGGGGAGAAAATGGGATAAAATTGTTTTTTAAAAAAAGGATCTCTCTGTACTTTTCTCCGGTTATCTTTGCCTCGATCCCGACTAGTCTCCCAGTCCCTACCGCTGAAAAACATTCCCACAGCATTATGCTGCCACCACCATGCTTCACCGTAGGGATGGTGCCAGTTTTCCTCCAGATGTGATGCTTGACATTCAGGCCAAAGAGTTCAATATTGGTTTCATCAAACCAGAGAATCTTGTTTCTCATGGTCTGAGAGGCTTTAGGTGCCTTTTGGCAAACTCCAAGCGGACTGTCATGTTGCTTTACTGAGGAGTGGCTTCTGCCTGGCCACTCTACCATAAAGACCTGATTGGTGGAGTGCTGCAGAGATGGTTGTCCTTCTGGAAGGTTCTCCCATCTCCACAGAGGAACTCTGAAGCTCTGTCAGAGTGACCATCGGGTTCTTGGTCACCTCCCTGACCAAAGCCCGTCTCCCCCAATTGCTCAGTTTGGCCAGCTCTAGGAAGAGTCTTAGTGGTTCCAAACGTATTCCATTTAAGAATGATGGAGGCCACTGTGTTCTTGGGGACCTTCAATGCTGCATAATGTTTTTGGTACCCTTCCCCAGATCTGTGTCTAGACACATTCCTGTCTCAGGGCTCTACGGACATTCCTTCGACCACATGGCCTGTTTTTTTCTCTGACATGCACTGTCACTGGTCCACTTACATGCGCACAGGAGCGGCAGCGCCTCTTCCCCCTCAGGAAGTTGAAAAGGTTTGGCATGGGCCATCAAATCCTCAAAATGTTCTACAGTTGCACCATTGAGAACATCTTGACTGGCTGCACCATAGCTTGGTATGGCAACAGCACCCCCTTGATCGCATAGCACTACAGAGGGTGTTGCAGATAACCCAGCACATCACTGGGGCTGAGCTCCCTGTCACCCAGGACCTCTATATCAGGTGGTGTGATAGGAAAGCCAAGAAAACTGTTAAAGACTCCAGCCACCCAAGCCATGGACTATTCTTTCTGCTTCCACACGGCAAGCAGTATTGGTGCATCAAGACAACAACAGACTCCTGAACAGCTTGTATCTCCAAGCCATAATAATGCTAAATAGCTAACAGAATGGCTACACAGACTACATATATTTTTGTTGTTGCTCTGTCTCTATGCACACTCACAGGACTCTACACACTCACGCATACTGACACTCCAACACACACATAACATGCACACACATTTATACTGACTACAGACACGCACACATACTTACATAGAATCATCATTTATGCTGCTGCTATGCTGTTTATCAAATATCAAATCAAACTTTTTTTGCCACATGCGCCGAATACAAGTGTAGACTTTACTGTGAAATGCTTACTTACAAGCCCTTAACAGTGCAGTTCAAGAAGAAGGAAATATTTACAAAGTAGGCTAAAATAAAAAGTAATAATAAAAAGTAACACAATAAGAATAACGAGGCTATATACAGGGGGCATCGGTATCCTGATGTCTAGTCACCTACCCTATACATACACTGAACAGAAATATAAACGCAACATGTAAAGTGTTGGTCCCATGTTTCATGAGCTCTAATAAAAGTTAATATACACAAAAAGCTTATTTCTCTCAAATGTTGTGCACAAATTTGTTAACATTCCTGTCAGTTGCACTTCTCCTTTGCCAAGATAATCTATCCACCTGACAGTTGTGGCATATCAAGAAGCTGATTAACCAGCACGATCATTACACAGGTGCACCTTGTGCTGGGGACAATAAATGGCCACTCTAAAATGTACAGTTTTGTTGCACTGATGAACCCGAGGAGTATTTCTGTATGTAAAAGCCCTTTTTTGGGGAAAAACTAATTCTGATTGGCTGGGCCTGACTCCCCAGTGGGTGGGCCTATGCCCTCCCAGACCCACCCATGGCTGCACTCCTTCCCAGTAATGTAAAATCCATAGATTAGGTTCCTCAGGAATTTATTTCAATTGACTGATTTCCTTATGTGAACTGTAACTCAGTAAAATCATTGAAATTGTTCCGTTTATATATTTGTCCACACACACACACACACACACCTCTATCACTCCAGTATCCCTGCACATTGTAAATATGATATTGGAACTGACCCTCTATATAGCTTATTACTTTCTCATGTTCTTATTTTTATTTCTTGAGAGTTTTTGTTCTACCTTCTGTTATTTTTAGTGCTACATTGATATTGATCACTGCATTGTTGGGTTTGGAGCTTGTAAGAAAGGCATTTAATTGCTTGTGACATTAAAACTTGAAACTAATGGATAAATGGATTCTCTTTAGCCATGTTGTAATGGAACTTGCTTTTGAAGTAACCTGAAATATATCACAGTTAACTACTCAGCTTCTGAAACTCAGATTCTCATGTCAAGTAATGAACACTGGTTCATACCACAGAGAGGATGCCTTTACAATGTACTGAACAGGGCCCGGATACCCGAAAGCATCTTAAGACTAAGTTAATCATTAAAATGGTTTGATGAACTTAACCTGAAGATGCTTTTGGGAAACAGGGCAGGGTCAACAATTTTTATATACACACTAGATGATGTCAGGGCTGTTTTGATGCCACCGTGCCTCCATCTTGGCACTCCCCCAACAGAGTAAAACTATTTTGGAAGCTATAGAATAGCATTTATTATTTAATAGCGTTTATTAAAAGTCTACATTTGTTTTTACCACGTTTATTATATTACAGACACCTTCATTCTCCTTTACTGATATAAGTAGGACACGGTGACATCCCGCCAACTTTGAGAAAAAACACTTTATATCAGAGTTTTCTCGAGATAGCTATGCATATTCATGAAATTAGGCTAGTAGCATAGTATATATATTTTTTTGTAGCATAGTATCTCTCTCCATTGAATACAGGCGGTTGACGTCAACAAACCTCATCGAATATTCAAAACGGGATTACAATAATGCTATGTATCCACCAATCCAAAGAAAGGATAGGCGGGAGCTAGACAGCCCGCCGTTCCACTTTGTGGACAACTGATGTACCACAACAATCATGGCGGCGCTGTTTGTCTGCCTTCGGATTCAGAAAACGGAGAGAGCCGAACCATCTTCGTTCCTAGGAAAATCTTGTATGTAAACAAGGTCAGTCATACTGCAGCATACAGTCAACTTGTTCTCCAGTAGAATTACTCCTGTGTATAGAAGACACCAATCGGCTTACATTACAACATTGTGACAGGTATGTCTAACAAGTTTGTACGACTCAACTGCATGATTGTGTCAAATTTCTATAAAATATAATACATTAATTTCGATTGCATGAAAGTCCACAGACGTCACATAACAGCATGGCATTGTTTAGTGTCGCAAAAATAACTTAACTATCATGCATTGTGCAAAATTCGACATGTTGCAATGTCAACCAAGGATATATAGGATCAAACTCTCTGGCAGTGCCGCAAAGTCACACGACCCTGCTCATTACTTTGTGCGCAGACTGCGTGTGTCTAGACTGGTCTGTAACTGGGTCACTGTCACTCAAACAAAAGATGCAATACACATAGGTCTACTCTGAATACCTGAACAATGTTTCCTGTTTTTGTTTTCATGATTTAATTTGCCTACACACATTTTTGTTGCATTGTATTGCATTTCCTTCCATTGTATTTATTTGTATTCTATTACTAAAGGTTGACGAGTTTACCATGAATTTTATAACAAATTCCACCTGGTTTTGCTCTCCACAATGTGTGCTGATTAATATGCATTTAATTTAGCAATATTATTATTTTGCGCCAGTCTTTATTATTTGGTCTATATTGTGCTTGCCATCCTCTATCTGTTTGTGCTTGGCTGTATCAGGACCTGTTTGGAAGTCCTCCTAGGTAATCTGCTAAGGGCTTCAGTGGCACACTGACCTAACTCACATGCCACATTTACCCTGTTGCTGACAGCAGACTTACTGGCTTAGCCCACAAGGTGTGTGTTTGTGTGTCTGTGTTATGGAAAAACAAAGGCCAAACACATTACTGCTGGCAGATGAGACAGCAGCAAAGAGCATGCAGGGCCAGTCACGTTACAGAGGGCCAAGTAACCTCTGCTCTGACTCATCACTGATCCTAACCAAGTTACTGATCAGTTGATGCCCCAGGCTCTAAAAGTGGGTAGGACCCCGTGCTTACCTCACAATTATATGACTTGAATAACATCCACACAATAACTAGGTCAGAGTATCATTAAAGATTCCAAAGGGGAGGCATTCTTCATGTTATGCTGACCACAGAGGTGTTGCTGTTATGATTTGGTCCAGTATGATTAGCCATGTGTTGCCTGTCCTCCACCCTATGATTAACGATTTAAAGCAATCTTCTTAACAGTGGAGCTGCGTTACTCCTTTGGCCATAATGCCAATGTCTGTTAACTTGACTCGGACAGAATACAGGGCAGTAGGGTGGAACAGCTGACACATTTCTAATGAAAGTAGGGCAGGGGTAGTTTTAGATTTCAAACCATTTGAGTCCCCTTAGAGAATTTAGGTGGTCCTGCTACCACTGAATCAGATCAGTGGTGTGGTTTTAGTTCAGCAGTAGCACCTGTAAATCTGAAATCCTTACACGGGCAGTGTTTATTCTGTCAAGTAGAGTTTCCCTATCTGTCAAGGTACATTTATAATGCTATTTTATCGGTATTTTTCTTTGTAGAGTCTCAGCACAGTTTCCAAGATGATGCAGTGTTTCCACTTAATAGTCGAGCCGGTCAAGAACATCACAGCCAAGCTTAAGGTACAGTAGGTCAAACTCCTGTCATGCATTACAAATCCTCCAAACAAAAACACCATTTACATGTTTTTTTGTTAAATCTTTTTTGCTACGGTCAGATTTTATCATAAAGGAAAGTGACCTTGAAATGGCTGCGGAGGGGTTGTCTTGGTAGCGTCACCAGTCACATGCTTACTCAAGTAGATAGGTTTTAATTGTTTCTGTAGTTTGATTTAATTACCTATTACAAATCAAAGTTGACGTGTGTGTGGTATGGAAAACCCCAGGGAAAACAGATTACTGCTGGCAGATGAGACAGCAGCAGTGAGCATACAGGGTCAAGTAACCTGCACGGACTGTTGATTTGATGTAGTTTAATTTGATTGTATGAACAAGTAAATGAGGGTGTTGTTGGGTAGATAATAGAGGCTGTCAGGGGGGTTATGGGAGAGAGGAGATATCTTTCTTTCCTGCTGACAGGAGAAGAGCATGGTGTGCATTTTGATTAGGCCAAGTGGGTCCTTTTCTGGGTTGACCTTATTACTTTCTAATGCACTAGTAAAACACCAATTTCTGTCCTAAATCTGTTTCCTTTCCTCTTTTCCTAATATTTATTTTTCATTGCTAATTTCTATGTGTTCTATGGCTGTCTTTTTTTTTTGTCTGTCAGGAATCTCGCAAGAGGGAAAAGAATGAGAAGAGAGAGCCACTGGAAGAGAATCAGCTGTTTATAGTGGAGCTGGCTAGAGACCTCAATCGAGTGTGCCAGGTACCCTGAAATATATATACACCTTTTGTAACATCCATTATACCAGTATCCATTGTCAGGTCTAGTTTGGAGGATAAACAAGTCTACTAAATCCCACACTTGTCTATGCCCTCTGCAGAGGTCTGAGGTGCTGGGGAACATCTGGAAACTAGAGGACATCTGGCCCACTCCTCTTTGCAGGGCCTTCATCCTGGAGTGGGCGTCTCTGCTGGAGAGCAAGGTATGGCGAGCAGGAGCCAAAATACTGTAACAGCTATTAATATATACTGTATAGCTTGCAGGTGACTTTCTCCAAACATGTGTTGAATGAGTCTTCACCTGTTGTCAGCAGAAGAGGCCCATGCAGTCGGATGGCTGGCCAGAAGAGAGCGAGTGGAGGGAGCAGGACCTGTTCAGTGAGAATGAGATAGAGAACGCTAAGAGGACCATCATCAACTGGACCAAGGACCTGAGAGCCCAACCTGAGCAAAGTGTGTGGCCTGGGGAGGCTGTGGCTCAAGTTCTGGAGGACCTCCAGGCTGCATGGAGGAGTCGCAACATGCCCAACCTCCTGACAGCCATGGAACTGCTCATGTGGGTCTTACTGACACAGGGCCTGGACAAGGTGGGGGCCTCCTTAAATATCAATTGTCCCCCTTTAAAATAAATTAATGTATATTCATGATAACAGCTCTGATATTTACCAAAGCCGCTTTTCTCCCTCTCCATCTTTGTGCTTGCAGGAAGCCATCCCTCAACAGTGGCTCATATGGAAGCAGAGGACTCAGAAGATAGGTGCTGCCCGCTACATTCCTCACTCAGGTATGTGATGCCTTGGACAGGCATTGACAGAGCCAGATGTGATGTTCACAGAACGTATTGTTTATTTGACTAATATTTGTTACTCATCTGTTATGTATATTCCAGTATGGGACTGGATCTCTAATGCAGCAGTGGAGATTTCCCTTGACCTGGACACGGCCAACCCTGACCTGCTGATCTCCAACGACGAGAAGAAGATGCGCTGCGGCTTCGAGAGAAAGGATGTGCCAAACTACCACCAGCGCTTCGATGGCTGGTGGTGTGCCACAGGGGTAGAGGGTTTCAACTCTGGCCGCCACTACTGGGAGGTGGAGGTGGGGGAGCGGGACTTTCGGCTGGGTGTGGCCAAGGAGTCAGCCCTGAGGAAGGGCTTCAAGTCCCTGAACACAGACACGGGCTACCTGACCCTGCGCCTGGAGAGGGGCACGGAGCTCAAGGCCCTGACTGTGCCCTTCACTGCCCTGCCGCCTGGTCTCATCCCTCGCAAGGTGGCCGTCTACCTGGACTACGACCAGGGCCAGCTGTCCTTCTACGACGTAGACAGCCGCTCCCACATCTACACCTACAATGAGAGCTTCAACGAGAAGCTGTTCCCTCTGTTCGGCACGACGGAGATCATTAAGGACCTGGTGATCAAGTCCCCTGGGAGCAAGGCCTATTGCCTCTGTCCCACCCTGTGCCTGTGGGGCTGAACTTTCCCTCTTAACACCATCCCTCCACCCTATGGTTACCCTCTCATCACTCCTATAGAGTAATCAGAACCTTCGTTACTGTAAAGAACTAGACCATCATGATATTGGATAGCTATGTGACCACTGATGCTGCTGCTTCTATGTGATTCTTTCTGCCTCTTCCTTACTCGAGTTATGCTATGCACTCACATGCTCTGTATTTTCATACATTTGAAAGAATACCGTAGTATTATTTTAATCTATTGTGAAATATTAATCCTGCAATAACAATGCACTTTCCGTGATGAATAAATATACGAAGCTCAAGGGTTTTACTTTTTGTGCTGTGTTTTATTGAAGTCCTTCAAATTTGATCATGTTATTGAAGACCACTGTGATCTGAAATAAAAACACAATAACTATCATACTGAACTGTACAATGTCATAAGGGATCAAAATAGGTAATCCTGTTAAGAAGCTTAGAAGTTCTATATTTGTTTACTTACCAAGTGGGGGTGTTGATGAGAAGACCTCCTTCTCCTCCTCCTCCTCCTCATAGACCACTATGACAGCACAAAAATACCAGATATCATTTGAATTGAACTTAGCCAAATAAAGAACCGAGTCCCAGAATTGACATATGAATATTTATTTTTATGCCATTCTCTAGACAATAACATAATTTTCTCCTATCTTAATTACTTACATGTCAAATGCTGTCCAGAAATGAAGAGGGGGCCCTGCCCAGACCGAAGGTTGAAGATGACAGGTGGCAAAAGCTCAAACCCACTGAAACTGACCATAGGTTGGCACATAGGGTGAAGAGTGGCAATGGGCACTGGCTTGCTGTATTCCCCAACTCTGTCCTGTACCTCCACTACATGCATCTCCTTACTGGCCTCTGCACTCAGACACATCTATACACAAGGGGAGCAGAGATTAGGGGTTGGGCTGTCATTGGACTATGCTAGTTTTGTGTCACTGACTAAGTCAAGTGATCTCTACTAATGGGGTGTGTGGGGGGCTGGGGATGGACTAAAGACTTAGACTGACCGTTCGGATAAAGAATTGATGCTCCAACAAATCCTCCGCTATTTCAAACACTGCCTTTCTCTGGGTATCATTCAGTTCACAGCCTAGTCAGAGGAGAGAGGAGATTGGGTTTACAATACATTGTTGTGCATCTAGGTCACCAATTTCAAACCATCTCAAAGTGGCAATAACCTCAGTACATACCCCAGAGCACACAGACAGTGTCAGAAACAGAGGGTGAAAGGGAGAGATCCATGGAGATGAAGTGGAGTGGAGTTACCTCCTTTTAATATTCTGCAATCCTATGCCTCTTCTCTCCCTGCTTTATTGATAAATATATCAGTGTTTTTGATTGTGTCAGTGTTTTTGGTTTGGGTGTTGATAAAGTAGTCTATGGAGGGCACCAAATTCAACCAGAACTCAAACGTAAACGGAGACTCACCTCACCGATCGAGACAACAAAAATTTCTAGCATTAAAATCTGTCCTGGCCTGGGTCGTGCTAATCAGGTGCTAATCACCGCGCATTCGACTCTCATTGGCCAGGAAAACAAAGGCGTGTACCCATGGATGATGAATCCAATCAGAGTTGTGTGTGTTTAATGTTTTTTGCACAAAACATAAACAGATCTGTTTCGATCATTTGACATTAAGTAAAACATTATATTTAAAAGAGAACCGTAGATTAAATATGTTTAAATAGATTCACTGGTTAAAATATGGCTTCCTTTATTATGTGCCGACTGGCATGATGTCATCGATACGCGACGACGAGAGAATGAAGTTTGTTGTCAAGTTGGACGTTTTTCTGGATAAGAGATGACTTCCATTATAAAGGCGTTAAAAACCCATTTTGGGTTCGATAAGTTCCGATCCCAGAAGCAGGAGGACGTTGTTAAAGCAGTTGTTAAAGGTGAGGACCACAATAGACATGTTGGACTTACAATAACTTACCTAGGAACGGCTCTTCTAGTTTTAGCTAATCTTAGCCAGCCGCGGGCTATCTAACTAGCTAGGTGGCTGATTAGCCAATTCTTCAACCAGTTCATTGACTGTTACCTACTACTAGCTAGCATGATCAGTTATTGTCATTAAACATATCTGAGTAATGCCGTTGCCCAAATCGGACTGTCGATGGAATATTGTAAATTACTGCCCCTGTTGTGTGCAGGTGACAGGGATGTTTTTGTGTGCATGCCCACCGGGGCAGGGAAGTCCCTCTGCTACCAGCTTCCTGCAGTGTTGGCTAAGGGTATTACCTTGGTCATATCCCCTCTTATCGCTCTCATCCAGGTCAGTCTCTCTTCTTTAGTATTTTCTTCTGTTGTGTAATTTGTTCTGATTACGTGATTGATTCTGATATAGACTGAGCTATCCTTAACTGCATAGCTAGCTGTGTATTTAGGTTTCTTCAATGATGATCCCTTTCTCTGTATCCACCATAACAGGATCAAGTGGACCACCTAAGAGACCTGAACATTCCTGCATGCTCCATCAACTCCAAGCTCCCTGCAGGGGAGCGCCGTCTGATCCTGGCCGATCTGGAGAGTGAGAGCCCCAGGTTGAAGCTGCTTTACATCACCCCAGAGATGTTGGCCTCCCCTGCCTTCCAGCCCTGCCTTACAGGTCTGCTCTCCCGGAGCCTCCTCTCCTACCTGGCTGTAGACGAGGCTCACTGTGTCTCCCAGTGGGGGCATGACTTCAGACCAGACTACCTCAAACTGGGCAGTTTGCGTGCCCGTCTGCCCGGGGTACCCTGCGTGGCGCTGACTGCCACGGCACCCCAGAAGGTACAGGAGGACATAACAAAGTCCCTGAGGCTGCGATCACCGCTGTCCTTTGCCACACCTGTGTTTCGCAGTAACCTGCATTATGAGGTGGTGTACAGGGAGCTACTGGAGGACCCCTACAAGCACCTGCATGCCTTCATCAGGGAGGCCCTGACCCTGGGGGAAGGCCCCAAAGGACAGGTTGGTGGACTAGATTCCCCTCTGACTCTCTCTTATATGCAGTATCTCTTCCTACTATATCTAATGGATGGTGTAATCAGTTAGGGCTGGGCGATATGGCCTAAAAATTATATGTCTATTTTTTATTATGGCCGATTCACAATATATATCTAGATTTAGAGGTCAAATACACCGCATTTCAAACAGTCAGCAATAATCTAATGAATTCAGGGCTTGTGAAATTATACCTAGGGTAAATATAAGCCTTCCACAACCATAAAACCCACTAATAATGTAATTATTGTATCAAAATAGTATAACCTGCTTTTTTGCAATATTCACTGATCTGGCTTTCAAGTCTGTCTATGAAAATGCCCGTTTTGCAACAATCTGAACAAGAATTTACCAGAATCAGTGTTCATTGATTCTCTGGTTTTAGTAGTGTCTGCTCTGCGTGCAATTTGAGGAGTTGACAGGTTAACTTCTCCTCTATTACAGTAAAATCATGGATGGTGTAATCAGTAATGTGTTTCAGTGTCCCTATGACTGATTCTGTTGGAACAAACCTTAAATGCAAATAGCGAGTTGAAACCACTTGTCAGGGAGGAAGTGATCAGTCATCTTTGTTGTTGTGAGTTGCAGGGGGAGGGGCTTAGTATGTTTGTGTGTGTGTGTGTGTGTGTGTGTGTGTGTGTGTGTGTGTGTGTGTGTGTGTGTGTGTGTGTGTGTGTGTGTGTGTGCGTGTGTGAGAGAATGGGAAGGTGCATAGAAAGAGCAAACGAGACAAGACCAAAAAGACATGAGAAAAAGCAGACATAAACGGTCATGAAATACAAAAAGTGATTGTTGCGATACAGCCATTTGGAATATTGCTCTAAAACAAATTTTAATTAATTCAATATGTCATCCAGCCTTATAATCAGTGCATGGTACTTAGCTTGGGATATTTATCTGTATGTCTTTTTTCAGGGTTGTGGAATTGTGTACTGTCGAACCAGAGAAGGCTGTGAGACGGTGGCTTACAAACTGACTAAGCTGGGAGTCCTGGCCAAGCCTTACCATGCAGGTGAGACATTCCTCAAGGGCTTACAAACATTGTGGGGTAGGATAGTAAATGGCAATGTTAAAGTTGAATAAAGACAAGAATCAAGCAGATTATTTTATTGATGGTGAGATGAGACATAACAAAGTGGGCGGCATGACTCTTGACCTTTAACTCCTGCTTGTGTAGGGTTGAAGGCAGGAGATCGCACAGAGGCTCAGACTGATTGGATGCAGGGTAAGGTGCTTGTCATTGTGGCCACCATCAGCTTCGGCATGGGGGTGGACAAATCTAATGTCAGGTTTGTGGCCCACTGGAACCTTGCCAAGTCACTTGCCAGTTACTACCAGGAATCTGGGCGTGCGGGGCGAGACGGGCTGCCCTCTTCTTGCAGGACATACTACTCCCCCAAGGACAGGGAGCAGTTGAACTTCCTCATCCGCAAGGAGGTGGCCCGCAAACAGGTTACGTATAACTACGCTGTCAACCTGCCTCACAGGCTTGTTATTAGCATAGCAATATGATGGTGCTGTAAATGCATGGGGATTGCAATTGGTGTGTACAGTGTTCAAATCTTTTTATGTTTGTTTATTTAACTTTGAGCGAATAATTGTGTGACTTCTCTGCAGGCAAAGCGTGGCTCCGAGAAAGATCAGGACAAGGCTTCCATCACAGACTTCGAGGCCATGGTGTCATTCTGTGAGCAAGAGGGGTAAGTGTTATATAACACAGGTGTTCCCAAACTTTTTCACTCAGGCCCCCCCTTCCAGCATTGGGGAACATCTCGCGCTCCCCCTGTGCTCGCGCGCCACGTCTATTTCTGTGGGCACAAGCACTGTTCATGACACACCCCTCTTGTTGGAGCAGAGAAGATTTTGCAGGTTTAAAAGCTTACAATATTTCCTACAAATCTACACATTTTGTCATGGTGTGCGGAGAAACTTTTGCAGTTTTAAAGCAAATTTTCTTGCAATTCTATGTTTTGTCATGTGATATTTGAGTGACTTAAACATTACAAAAAAAAGTCAACAGGCTAGTTGATCTGGACATTTCTGACAAGTTATAAGTTATAAGTTATCTCTTAGGTCTGCAATGACTGAGAAACTGATGATGCACTACATCATTTTTAAATTGCAACTTGTGCATTCTATTATTTAAATGGTCAAGAGTGTGTGTGTGGGGGGGCGCAACAGCAGCCCACAGTTTGGGAACCACTGATATAACTCACCACAATCATCTGCATTTTTGTTTTATTTCATGCAAGAGAGATACAAAAGCATATTGCACTATTTTAGGCAGCCTAAGAAAATGCTTTTTCAGAAGGAAGAGATGCCCTTTTTAACCTATGCAACAACTACGGAAATGACAGAGTTACTCTTTTTCTGTTTTTGTGTATAACTGTGAAGCATATTACAAGGCTTCCTCACTGCCTCAGTTCCATGTTTGTACAGCAGAGGGCAGGCATGGTCCTCTGAATCGCCTGAGGAATGAGATAATGGCTTGTTTTTGCTGAACTAATGCTGTGTTCACGTGCTAGTTGGAACTAGGAAACAAACTTTTTTGACTTGCTAACTGGTTGAGTTATACACGTGCCGCTTTCAACCAGTTAGCAAATTACATATTTCTGAGTTTCCTAGTTCCATCTAGCACTTGAACAAGGCAATAAAGCAAAGGAAGTCCTTTAGATAGAAGACATATGGCAACACTCTCACAACGGGTTTGGCAAGATGCCTCCATTTAAATGATTTGTTGATGGGATCTGCAGAGGGCTCTTTCTTAGAGTCTCTGAGCCAGTGGCAGAGGTTGAGTTGACACTCATACAGCCTAGAACTGACAGACATTCATCTCCCCAAGCAATCTCCTGTGCTTCTATTGGGATTTTTTTGCTACATGTATAGTTGTTTGTATTACTTGATGCATTTGTGTGTGTGTGTGTGTGTGTGATTCCATGCTCCTGTGTTCCTTGTGTCCTTGTGTTGTGTGGATCAGTTGAAGCCGTCCTAGAGGTCTAGTCTTGTCCATCTCTCACGTCAAAGACTGCTTTATTATCCAGCAGAGCCCAGGGATGCCCCATGGAATGTTGATACTCCTGGAAGCCGGGCCTGTTTGGCTGCTTCTCAGGGAGGCTCTGTGTGTGTTTTGTATGGAGGTGTGTTGTTCAAGGGCCGGGCTCCTTTATAGATGGGCTCCACACCTTCCCCACGGAACCTCCTCATTCCTCCGGGGTTAAGAGGCCCATAGAGTGCCTCTCCAGAATGTCTCTCCTGGTGATACAGTGGTGACAGAGGGTTTTCAGTTCACACCACTCTGCATGGGCCTTCATTCTTCTGGGGTTTAGACGTCCATAGAGTGCCTGTTGATAATGTCTCTCCTCATTATTGGGGGAAGTGGGGATTGTCTCAGGTTAGCTGACTATGTGGCCCCTTGGTTCTGGTTCTGTGACAGCAGCAGCACGTCAAACAGGTCATCAGCAGCATGAGCAGGAAGACCACTAGGAAAGAACACACCATTGACAACACCTTTTATAGTAGCTGGCCTACATATTTGAATTATGTCTAGGCTATGTCCAGACAGGATGATTGATTTCCCACTATCTAAAGTGATATTACAGATGTTGGAGTTTCATCCTTTGCAAGACATGTTCTGACATGTTCTGAAGCACATGGTTAGGCGTATGGAGTATATCTCCACTGAGAGGTGTGTGTATATCTATATGAGAGGTGTAGCTTACCGATAAAGAGGACGAGGACAGCGAAGGCCCCCATTTCCAGAGGGCTGGCGGTGGGGAGACCCTGCAGTTTGGCCCAGAGCTTCTGTAGCAGGGTCAGCATCTCCTCCCTGGCATCCATCATGTCACTCACACACTGAGGGTGGGTGCAACTCTGTAGTATCTGGGTGCAGGTTGTGTGATGTGACCACTTTGCTGAAGGTACAAATAAAGGGATAAAAGTAGATGGATTATTAATAATGGATTATTATTACAATATATTATTAGAATCTAAGCATTTGCTTCATTCCTTATTCTTCACCCATAATGGACTGTGAGTCTAGAAGTCAGAGATGCTGTATGTTACTATGTAGATGACCTGACACCAATGGAATGTTGACAAACCATTGTGTTCATCCTTGAATATATAGGCTAGCTGCTAGTGCATGTGTTTCTGATGAGTAGGTAGGACAGAGTGAAATCAACTGATTCCTATAAGAAAGAGGAGGCTCTAGAAAGTGTGTTTATAATCTGGTAATATGTTGGTGTGTAAATGATTTAGTTTTTCTGGGCCAGTGGGATTGTGTCTGTTCCAGGCTTACTAGAGTAATTATAGGGCTCTCCCAGCAGCATAGCTGTGGACTGACACACCACAGTTATCACAACAGTCATGAGACCGAGAGGAGGGTCCCACTGGCTGACTGTATAAAGGGAGGACTTTTATCTGTTATTTCAAGGGCAGACATCGATGTTTGCCTTGTTTTGTGTTAAAATATATTCTAGGTTTCTGTCTATTCTTTATGCACATGTGAGTAGGCCATATGTTGCTGTTGCTATGGGAAAGTATGTTCCCTATAAACTGTAAATAGCAGTTGGGTGTGACAATTGATGCCAAGACAGGATCCTGCTCATATGAATTATCTCATGATCATCCCTCCACAGTTCTCCTCCTCATCACACTCTCTTTATCTTCTTCTCTCTAGCTATGCAGCTACACCAGTGTTACTTCTCTCCCAACCCTGATCACACTGTAGGCTACTTGATTACATTACATGTCTGTTCTCTTCATCACAACACTAGATTGACTTGGATTGGTATAGACTTGAATCTATTGATTCTATTAAAGGGGAAGTCTTTAGAAAAATAGAATAGTGCTTCAATTCATTTGACAGTAAAATGCTTTATTGACTATCGGTGTGGAATGTAAAACAGATACCAGACTGTTGGCTCAGTCTCTTTGTCCTGCTGTCTGTGTCCCTTTAAAGAGTTTCCGTTCCTGTTGTGTTGCTGGACCTGCCCGAGTCCACCGTGGTGGAATGGGTTCTGTCCAATGTATTTTGTATCAATTTCGTTGACAATAGTTTTTACTTTAGTTCTGTTTCCCACAGCTGCTCTGTTTCTCTCTCCCAGGTAGACTCCCACCAGCTGGTGTAGTGATGGATCCCAGTCAGACTGGGCTTTCACCAGTCTCAGGTTTCATGGCTAGGCCGGGGGGTATGGGAGCAAGTCTTCCCACAGTAGTAAAGTGTAGCTAAATATTCAGCTGTTAGAAATGTCATTATGGTAATGACATACAGGAAGAGAGCTCTCCTTATAGAGCTGTTCCAACTCTGGTCCACACTGTGTTCACATGTAAATAGCCTCCCTATTAATACACAGCTGGAATACACTGATGACAGCTAAATTACACTCTTCACATTCTTTTGGTTAGGCTATAAAGTATGCTAACACTGTTATTCTGGCCTGTATTTGCATGTATATAGGCTACATGTACACACTCACAACCAGCATACACTCACCTGAACTGTATGGGCAGTTTGCAGATATGCAACAGAGGAAATAAAGGTGCTAAACTGTGCTTGTCTAACGAAGCGAATCAGTTAGTGATGTAACACAAGAACCAACACCTACCTGAGTGAGTGTGGAGAGCGAGTTCCCTGTGTGTTGCTGGATGAGCTGGAGCCAGCAGTGAGACAGAGGTGGTGACCTCGCCTCCTCGACCCAGCGGCCTTTTCAGGATTAGGGTCAGCAGAAATAAGTCCTCAAGTAGCGATTAGCATCGAAGCCAAGAGATGGCCAAACCCCCATCCGCTGCACTGCTGTCCTCTGTACAGTCTGTTCTGGGTTTCAGAAAGGAAACAAATCGGGCTCGAAGTGAGCTTTCTCCAGCTGTCATTGGTTTGCTTTCCACTGTCTCTCGCTCCACTCTTATTCTCTCCTTTTATTCTTACTTCTCTCCCAGTTAGTAGTAGCTGTTGTCATCTCTTGGTGCCAGTGGAAAAGGCAGCGGTTGTGCAATAGCAACACTGTTTATTTCCACTTACAAAGGACTCCTGCTGTGTTTTTGTGCTCTCTGCCTGTTGTATTAATACTAGTTCATCATCTCCTCCTTCTGCTGTGGGTCGTTATCTTCTTCCTTCACTCCTCCTCTGGAAAGACTCTGTTGCTTCATGAGCTCTGTCTCTTTCTCGCTCTCTCTCTGTCGCTCGCTCACGCTCTCTCTCAATCCTCTGTCGCTCTCTCTCTCTCTCTCTCTCTCAATCCTCTGTCTCTCTCTCTCTCTCTTACTCTCCCCTCCTCCCTTGGTGAGACTGCCTCTTTCACCCCTCTTTGAAAACTGTGGAGACTGGGTTTCCATCCGAGGTAGTCTTGCTTTGTGTGTTATGGAGGTGGCTTGATTAGTATTCCTCCGAGACACTAGCCTGTATGAATGTGTGTACGACTGAGTGGATCTCTGTGTGTGTATACATGACATAATACTGTGTATTGAGTGAAAGAGCAAGCTGTTATAAAAAGAAGCGGAACAGCCATACTCTAAAGAGTGAATAGACATTCAGATGTTGAAATCTATTTAAAAGTCATTTAGAACAGTAACATCCTCACCAACCACCACCCATGGCCAATCTCACTCACCTACAAGTCTCCTAAATGTTGGTTTGCAATTCACACTAGACTCTAGGGAAGCAGTTATTTTATAGAACCTCGTCTCTGTTTCACATTATTCACACAGGAGTCATTCCACACCCACAACCCATTTTTCTCCTCATCAATCGAGTTTGTCAGAATAGAAGGGAGTGGTGTGTCTATAAGTGAGCAGAAACCGCGTCCAGTTCACAGACGTATCGTTAAACTGGTATTCTTTTACTGGAGAATACACTTCACACTCCTTCAGAGTTACTGCATTTAATTTCCATAACTGTATGACCCTTTTGATTTGAATGAAACTTTCCATACATATTTGCCCATGGTAGAAGTGGTCAGAAAGTGTCTTTTTTTTGGACCTGAATGCCAAAACATTCTAGCTCAAAGTTACCCATTGCTCAAAGTGGACCAGTTTTGTATACCCCACAATTCCATGAGACATCCATGTCTTCATCACTGGAAAAGATAACCAGCTCAGTTTTAAATCATTTAAAAGCTTACAAAAAGGGTTGTCAAAATATTTGATAAATTCTTTCGGTTGAGACACAACATGCTCTTGTCATTTCAATCATAGCAATATAATTCATAGAATGGACCTATCCCTTCAGACCCCTGCAATTAAGCTGATACACCATTGACATTTTAAATGTAATTTAAATGTTTACTTCTAATTACTACCATAAAGATGGCTGCTGGTCCACACACAATTGAATTTCAACTTAAATGGGAATGTCTATTCTATGATCTATATTTCTTTGATTTCAATAGGTTTCCTATGGAAGATTGACAGTGTTATTTAAACCAACTGATATTCCCATTCAAGTCAACATTCTCTGATGTGGGGACCTCTAACCATCTCTCTGGTACCATTTTAAAAGTAGACATTTTTATTTTAGTCACAGTTTAGTATATTTATCAGCCAAAACATGACAACCACCCTGTATTCAAGAGTATGCTGTGTCTCAACCGATGGCAGGTACAACACAAAAACCTTAGATGAGGAAAAATAGGGTCTACGCTACAACATACGGGAAAATGTGTTTTTGTTGTTGACTTACACGGTTTTAGATGATTGACATCAAAGGTAAAAAATGTTTTGGGAAGGAATGATCAAATAGTTTGACAACCCTTTTTGTACATTTTTTAATTATATCAAACTCAACTGTTTATCTTTTCCAGTGATTTAAGACATTGATGTCTCATGTTATGGTGGGGTATGCAAAATAAGTCAACTTGAGCACCTATATCGCCTAAATGTTTTGGCATTCAGGTTTCAAAAAACAGTGGTCTAAAGTACTTAAGTAAAAATACTTGAAAGTACTACTTAAATAGTTTTTTCCCCCCATTATCTGTACTTTACTATTTTATATTTTCGACAACTTTTACTTCACTACATTCCTAAAGAAAATGATGTACTTTTTAATCTTGACATTTTCTCTGACACCCGAAAGTACTCCTTACATTTTGAATGCTTAGCAGGACAGGAAAATAGTCCAATTCACACATTAATCAAGAGAACATCCCTGGTCATCCCTACTGCCTCTTATCTGGTGGACTCACGAAACACAAATGCTTAGTTTGTAAATTATGTCTGAGTGTTGGAGCATGTCCCTGGCTATCCGTAAATGTAAAAAAATGATAATTGTGCTGTCTGGTTTTTAAAACCAAATACTTTGACTCAAGTAGTATTTTACTGCGTAACTTGAGTCATTTTCTATTAAGGTATCTTTTACTTTTACTCAAGTATGACAATTAGGTACTTTTTCCACCACTACCAAAAAGTGACTTTCTGACCACTTCTATCATGGGCAAATATGTATGGTAAGTTTTGTTCAAATCAAAAGGGGTGTGGTCAAAAAGGCATTCAAATCAAATGGAACGACCCCTCTCTGCTCAAGTGGGATTAGCATATAGTGATAGCGAGTCGGGTCAAAGCCTTATTTGGCCACATGATGGCCAGTTGAGTGTGACCTTGTTTGATCACACATCATGCACACACACACACACACACATTGATCATAGACAGTAATGGAGAATATGTTACACAGTGGTAGCTATTGATCAATGACGATCCTCTTCTTCATTTCTCCATGGCACAATCATTGTATAATTCCTCCTATCAGCAGCATTGGCTACCTTTCTGATATTATACTGTGTCATGTGCACTTTTCTGTATTATGAGTCTTAATGAGGCATGCACAATATCTTTGCTCTGAGCATTTTGAGACACTTTGGGCTCCACTGAGCTACTCTCCTAGGGGTTTGACCTCTAGCATGTCTGTGCAATATGTTTGTCTCTCTCACACCCGTATTTCTGGGCTCTCAGCTGCCGCCATGCCACCATCTCCAAGTTCTTTGGGGACCAGAAGCCGGACTGTGCGGGGGCCTGTGACTACTGTCGTGACCCCAAGGCTGTGCGGGCCCAGCTGGAGAAGGGGGCCACTTTGTGCACCAAGACTGGAGCAGCTCGGAGCACACAGCCCAGGGGCCCGTTTGGGTTTGACCGTGACCTCTACGCCGGGGGGAGGAAGGGCTACGGCTTTGAGAGGTCAGAAATGCAATGGTCTAGTAGCCTGGAGGCCAGTCTAACTCTGTTGGTTAAAGCAGAAACAGATTGGCATCCAGGCTAACATTTGTTGTAGTTTTTAGTTGCTAACAGGGCAAGATGGGGGTCTTTCCTTCTGACTTGCTAGTCATGTTTTGGTTGCAGTATTTGGTTGGATTAGGATTATTTTCAAATGTATTGTTGATTTAAAATGTGTTTTCACTCATAGACAGTACAGTAGGAATGCTGAGGTCTGTGGTGATGTCATCTCCTCAGGCATGATGAGGAGGGCTGGGAGAGCGGAGGTGATGATGATGGCTCCGAACATCGGAGGAAGGAGTTTGGAGATCTCTTCAAGAAACAAATGAACCTGCGCAAGATGAAACCTCATATTCATGTACTGTGTACATGCTGTACATGGACAGCCCTGCTGTCATACTGTTATACACAACATCTGACTCCTAAGCATTCCATTGCTTCAGTAAACAAACCTTCATACACTATAGCAGCTCCCTCTCTCTCCACATCTGTGTTCCAGCTGTGGCCAGCCAGGCAAGGAGGCTATGGGGCTAGGGGGCCCTGTAAGGCACCATGTGGTAAATCTCTCCCATATGTGGAGTCAAATCAGCACAACAGGGCTATTCAAATCCATACTATTAATCCTGACAAACAAATGACGGGTTTGAGTTGAGCCATTATTTTGAGACTGTTGGTTTGAGATGCTGCCAGCAACAGCATGGGGCTTGGAACACTGAAACACTAGCAGCTAGGTGAGAGAGGCAGCAGTCTAGTGCTGGAATGAGGAATTTGAGGGGCCCTCTGTAGGTTCTCTGCTCTAACTGACAATCGAAGTGTGATGGGGGTGTCTTATTTCCCTTTGTTTTCTTCTCTCTCTTTCCTCTAGGTGTCTGAGGGACACAAAGATTCATTTATCCCCCCAGGTGGGTTCTCTATTGTTGTAATATCAGTGTAGACAAGCAAAGTGACTGACTAATAATACTGTTATGTGACTGAATGGGTTTGGATATTTTGTTCAAATGTGTCTACAGATGATAACTGCCCACTCAGGGAGGCCAGCAGCCAGAAAATCCCCAGGCTCACTGTCAAGGTACAGCTCTAGTATGGAAACGTCTCACACACGCGCATGCTCACATGCATGCTCACGTAGGTGCAAAGCAATATGCACATTCACATGTTTTGGATGTTTAATTAATGCACATGTCCTTGTGTATTCAGCATCTCCACCACCATGAGCTCGTTAGAAACTTTATTCATCCATAATTACATTCTGCTTTAAATCCTTTACCCAACAAGATGCTGGCTTATCCAGGGTCCCACTCTCAATATGTGATCAAATGCACAGAGCACTGAACATCTATGTTTGCAGATTGAGGGAACAGAGAGGGGATTGTACTACCACTGTGTGGTTCATACATGTATTACAAGAATACCCATTTTCAAGGAAAATATTTAGCCCCATTTTGTATTTTTTTAACAGTGTCTGACTGATTGTATGTCATGATTTAAAAAAGTTAAAATAAATGTATGTATAATGTTGATTTTATTCTGTAGCTGCTACTGACCAGTTCTTCCTTGTAAAGACATGCTTTAATTCTCAATGACACTTTCCCTTTGAATAGAGGATGAAATCAAATGAATACATCTTCACTTGCCTTTAAAAAAAATAGTTTTGATGAGAGTGTGTGCCAAATGTGTGCATCAATTCTAGGCCCGGGAGCACTGTGTGGCCCTGTTACAGGAGGCTCTGAACAACCACCAGGTGGCAGCAGCAGACACATACAGGTACCAGTCACTACTAACCACATGCACCTAAAGTGCCAAGTCACTGATACCACTGGGACAACTGAACTGACACTTGGATTTCTTTCTTTGCCTTTTCCCTCCGCCCCTCACATAGCTCTGACACACTCTCCTTGGCAGTGGATATTGAACATGAGGTCTTCAAGATCACCAAGTCTTCCAACTTGTACAAAGCAGCTGTCCTGAAGAGAGTAAGTAGCTCCTGACTACTGTCTGGTTTATTGTACAACTCTAAAGTCACTTTATGTATCGAGTCCAATGGAAGCTATTATTTTTAAGTTATTCTTTCACTCATCTAACTTATCTCTTGTTTCTAAAGGTATCAGAGATGAAGAAGGGAGGGGCTGCCTCTGCAGGAGGAGGAAGAGGAGAAGGGACCAGCGGCTCTGGGGAATCCACAGAGATAAAGACTGAATCCAAAGATGAAGCAGCCTCCTCCTCTTCCTCCTTGACTGAGGAGCAGCAGGGCTTCACCCCCGCCTCACAGATCTACTCAGTAAGGCCCAACACCACAGCACACAGAGAACTCTGCTTTTACTTTGCCTTATAAAATACTGTAGTGCTCCTTTATAAGCAGCAGTAATGACTAAATATGTATCTACTGGCTAATACATTGAGACTGTCTCAGCCCATTTATTAACAGGATGCAGTCAGTGTTATTGTGAGTCAGCCTCATACTGTACTGGGTTCTATTAGTAACTAAGCATCCTTCCTTCTGTGTCTCCTTCTCTCCACCAGCTAAAGCGGAAGAGAATAGGAGCAGGTCTGAGGGGCTCCTCCAACCCCTTCCAGACTGCCAGTGAGCTGCTGAGGGCCTCTAACTGTGAGGGCTCCACTACAGGTCCAGGGGCCAACAGGGGGACGGGGAGCGGGGGCCCTGACTGCCTGGCTGGGTCTGGAGAGTCAGCCGGTGAGGAGGAGAGGGGGAAGAGGAAGGAGACAAAGACTGGAGATGCAGCACCAACCATCAGCTCCTCCATCAGAGCTAAAGCCAGTGCAGTCTCTGCCTTCCTGAACAGTCCCACCAAGACAGGAGGCAAGGCCCTGAGCAAGAAGCAGAAGCTAGCAGAGGCTGCTAAGAACTCCCGCAACATTACCCAGTACTTTGGGGAGAAACCGATTGAAAAGAGTCAAGAGGTGGAGATAAGAACCAATGATGTGTCGTCTCAGGTCTTTTCAATACCACCCCAGTCACTCCCCACTCAGGAAATCACACCTGCTACTGTCTCCATGGATACCATCCCTATGGACACTAGTCCCATGGAAATCATCCCCACGGAAATCAACAACTTGGATAATGATGACGAGGAGGTTAAAGAGGAAGCTAAACTGGACTTGGACTCTATCACAGTGTAAGATGTCCCTCGGAAGTTGTAGATAAAGTCTGACTGGTTTATTCCGTTTTGCGCCCCTCTAAACTCCTTTGTCTTCTTCACAGGCAAAATGCACATGAAAACAAGGCTAAATCGTTGCTAAAACTAAGGGTATGGAGATCAATATTATATTGCCACAACAGTCTTATTGTGTCATCCATGTTTTTTTAACAGTAATGTAATGATGACATCATTGTTAACATCTACTACCACATGTTCTCTGTGTGTGTGTCAGCTATGTGAGGACAGTGAAGAGAGGGAGGCCCTCCCCCCAGCCAAGCGTAGCTGCCCCCTGCAGGACAGCAGGAAGAAGGTGACCTTTAACCCCAAAGTCCAGGAGAGTGTACTGGAGCCAGGGAGCCCAAGCAAAGCCCCCAAGCCTGTGTCTCTGAAGGAGGTGGCTGACATCGTGGTGCGCTGTCTAGACCCCTTCTATACGCAGGGCAAGTTTGCCACCAAGGTGAGGGAGAGCGGGAAGGGGCATAAGCTGTGATGAAGATATTTGGTTCTTCATTTGTCAGTTTTTCAAATCGTAGTATTCCAAATCTTCCTTGTTGTAGGAGCTGTTCAAGTCATTTGCCCGCTACTTGTCTCATCTACTAGCAGAGGGGAGGAGTAGGGGAAGAGGTCAAGGTGAGGAAGACAAACATTGTGTGTGCACACTAGCACAAGCTGCCTTTTCTAATAATGAACTATATTTGTGTCCACAGTGAAAATGCAGGCCAAGAATCTGATAAAGAAGTTCTTCAGCGGTGTGAAGCGCTGTGAGAGTGAAGCAGACTGGAAGCACCTGAAGGGACCACACAGCACTGAGACCTCTGAACACAGCGGGATGGGAGGAGGCGGGACTATGAACAGAAAGGTGGAGGAGGATAACAACCTGGGGGTCTGATCCCTTCATCCACCCTCTCTTTCCAACTGATTCCCTCCCTCACATCTCTCCCAGGCCAAGATACTGAGCCGTTACAGAGATGATATGCTGCTATGCTGTGTCAACTCCAGGCTCGTGCTGTCGTGGCGTAGAGAGCCGCTGTAATGGCGGCCATTAAACATGTACTGTATACAGCATGTCTGCTGATGCTGCTGGGGAACAGTTAGTCATCCCTGCTCAATGCCGAACAGAGGTGGCTCTTTGTTTGATGTTAGCACCATGTGTCTAGGACATGGGTGCTATTGTTTTACCAGGCCAAACCCTGCTGCTACCTGGTCTGTCATTCTGCCTGACTAAAGAGGA
Source organism: Salvelinus fontinalis (assembly GCF_029448725.1). NCBI lineage: Eukaryota > Metazoa > Chordata > Actinopteri > Salmoniformes > Salmonidae > Salvelinus > Salvelinus fontinalis. The sequence goes on from NC_074698.1 coordinate 15,533,325, forward strand.
CACCCAGCTGGATGTGTAACAGCCACACTCTATCCTTGATTGATTTTAGAGCTGTCATTTAATGTCTTTTTTGTTGTTAGTTTGTTAGTTGTTTATGAGATTCTCAATGAGAACTTTTGTTTATGCTGAGGAATCCCCCAAAATATTAATTAGTTTTTTCTCTTGTCCTTATGTTTATCTGGTACAAAGTTATCTTGTCTAAAAAGATCAGAGCTGGCCACGTCTGCCTGTGCTGGTTGGTGACTGGGTAGGTGACTTTTCAAACAGTCAGTAATTTCAAACTTGATGGAATCCAAAGAGCACTTGATGCACCAATGGGGGAAAAGCTCCCAGCCATCACAGAAATGTATCCAAAAAACCCAGCCATCACACACATTTACTCCATGTGAGACCTGTTAACAATAAAATCTCTAACACTGAATGTCTAGTGGCTGGTACTAAGTGGCTCATGGGCTATAAACAATTAGATTAAGTGGAAAGACTGTTTTATGGAGCAGCATCTTCCCCTGTATAGGGAAGGGGGTTGGGGATCGTTGCAGAATGGATCTGGAGAGATATCAGTGCAAAGCACGAGTGAGTGGGGGCTTGTAACAACAACAACGGCCTACTTAAATCACAATGGCGGGGGGGAATTATGCGTGGCATTTGCCAGTGTCACACATTTGTTCCGTGAACGTACACGTCTCAATATTGTACAATTTATTTCGTACGTTATTCTCTATTTTTATTGTAGGCCGACAGTGCTGTCGTTGCGTACAGTGTCCAGTTTGTGCGTGCATTTGTCGGTCTTGAGATATTCATTTAGTGTCAGGTGCGGTAAATTGACGCATCTGTCTCATTCGAATGGTTCATTGTAGAATGTTGGGGGCAGGTGCGCCCGCGGCTTTCCTAGTGAATGATAAAGGTCGCTGAAAGGGTTACGGTTTGGGATGTTGAGCTGTTCGAGATTTCGTGGTCATACGAGGCATGCTTTCGCTTCCGGGCGAGCGGTCAGAGATGTTACAGAGCGCACGGTGAACATCCACAACGATAGACCGAGCATCGATGCTTCGTGCAGGCAGGATGGAGGAGTTTGTTACGGAGGAAGATGAGCCATGGTACGACCAACGGGATTTGGAGCAGGGTGAGTAGACTGACACACCGTTGTTGTTACTTTGTGACCGTTGTGGTTATATTTGTTGCAGGTTTTGTTTAGCCTTGTATGCGAATCATTCCGATACAATAAAAACATTCCCAGCAAAAAGCAGCTGATGCTGGCTACCGACCTCATCACTGCCATGTAATGCAACAACCTGAAGATGTCTCAACGGATGCTAATTGACCCTTCAAGAAAATAAGACGATAGTATTGACATGATTCATTTGAAGAATTCATGACATGTTCTACAATTTTGGCTCGATATACAAGCGTGCGTGTCAGGAATGGACTACTGTCTTAATTGTCGACATTATCCTTGATATGATCAAACTGAGAAATTGTGATGGCGCTCATGCACTTTCAAGACAGACCCCATCACCCCAAGTCCCATACATTTAAGAACGAGGCGTGGGAACTATCGAAATTCTGCTGCAGGTTTCACCTGTCAGACCATATTATTCTCGCCTCCTCGCTCTCTCTCTCTCGCTCTCTCTCTCTCGCTCTTCTCTCTCGCTCTCTCTCTCTCTCGCTGTCTCTGTTGCTCTCTCTGACACACACACACAGGCCTACTTCCATTTATCTCATTTCCACCTCTCTGTGTATAAGCACTGTTCTAGACTTCCCCTTTATCCATTATCGAGCTCTTTGCCAATTATTCTGATGTCAGTGAAGTGCTTGTTCTCAGAATAACCCTGCTGTCTGTCTGACTTCACCCTCCATCTCTCACATCATATATGATGAACGGTCACGTGCCAACCCTCTGCCCTCGGTTATATGTCTCAAGTCACCAAAATGCTGAGTCGTGGTTCCCTCTTGCATGGGGATGTGCTGGTGAGGTATTAGGTGATGGAGCCTGACATCAGGCTGACAGACCGAGAGATGATTTAAAACAAGTGGGATATTCAGGGAGATAACTGGTTGACATTTGCAGGATTCTGTGGAATTTTGAACAAAGATTCTATGCAGTTGCAATCTCTGAGTGAGGGAAATGTCAGAGTTCTGTCTTTAAAAAAAATGATTTATTACTGGTTAGACTGAAGACAGGACATTTACTAACCTAATGTCTGTGCTCTGATAAAAAATAGGGATCAACAATGGAGACGCTCCCATTGAATCTATGTTTCGAGATGCTTGTTGAAAAGGCACATAATACAGCCAACCTTTTCCATTCACCCAGGGCGTAGTCTGATAATACTTCCCTCCTATAGAGTGACACACCCCTTTGTATCTCTTCCTCAAATGGTTGATTTAGTTAACTCAATTGAACCCCATCGTCTGTCTCTTTCTCCACTAATGGCTATATAGACATAGATGAGGGCCTGTGTAGTCTCTGCTCTCACTCCCTGTGTATTGATCTGGCAGAGCAGTGTCTCCCACCTCTGGTCTTATCCCCATATTTCGAAACAGAACGGGAAAGAAGCTATTGTTATAGCATTTTAAATGTCCCCACAAATTATGATATAGGTCAAAGCCGTATTTTCCTAGCAATCAGTCACTCTAAAGGGTAAGGTTGGTTTATTACGATGGTAGGCGGTGTGAGTTCCAGATGGTGTGATGCGGTACAGTTGGAATTGGAAGTTTACATACACTTAGGTTGGAGTCATTAAAACTCGTTTTTCAACCACTCCACAAATTTCTTGTTAACAAACTATAGTTTTGGCAAGTCGGTTAGGACATCTACTTTGTGCATGACACAAGTAATCTTTCCAACAATTGTTTACAGACAGATTATTTCACTTATAATTCACTGTATCACAATTCCAGTGGGTCGGAAGTTTACATACACTAATTTGACTGTGCCTTTAAACAGCTTGGAAAATTACAGAAAATCATGTCATGGCTTTAGAAGCTTCTGATAGGCTAATTGACATAATTTGAGTCAATTGGAGGTGTACCCGTGGATGTATTTCAAGGCCTACCTTCAAACTCAGTGTCTCTTTGCTTGACATCATGGGAAAATCTAAAGAAATCAGCCAAGACCTCAGAAAAAAAAATGTAGACCTCCACAAGTCTGGTTCATCCTTGGGAGCAATTACCAAACGGCTGAAGGTACCACGTTCATCTGTACAAACAACAGTATGCAAGTATAAACACCATGGGACCACACAGCCGTCATACCGCTCAGGAAGGAGACGCATTCTGTCTCCTAGAGATGAACTTACTTTGGTGCGAAAAGTGCAAATCAATCCCAGAACAACAGCAAAGGACCTTGTGAAGATGCTGGAGGAAACGGGCACAAAATATCTATATCCACAGGTAAACTAGTCCTATATCGACACAACCTGATAGGCCGCTCAGCAAGGAAGAAGCCACTGCTCCAAAACCACCATTAAAAAAAAAAGGCCAGACTACGGTTTGCAACTGCACATGGGGACAAAGATTGTACTTTTTGGAGAAAAGTCCTCTGGTCTGATGAAACAAAAATACAACTGTTTGGCCATAATGACCATCGTCATGTTTGGAGGAAAAAGGGGGAGGCTTGCAAGCCGAAGAACACCATCCCAACCGTGAAGCACGGGGGTGGCAGCATCATGTTGTGGGGGTGCCTTGCAAGACGGACTGGTGCATTTCACAAAATAGATGGCATCATGAGGATGGAAAATTGTGGATATATTGAAGCAACATCTCAAGACATCAGTCAGGAAGTTAAAGCATGGTCGCAAACTGGTCTTCCAAATGGACAATGACCCCAAGCATACTTCCAAAGTGGTGTCAAAATGGCTTAAGGACAACAAAGTCAAGGTATTGGAGTGGCCATCACAAAGCCCTGACCTCAATCCCATAGAAAATTTGTGGGCAGAACTGAAAAAGTGTGTGTGAGGCCTACAAACCTGACTCGGTTACACCAGCTCTGTCAGGAGAAATGGGCCAAAATTCACCCAACTTATAGTGGGAAGGATACCTGAAGCGTTTGATCCAAGTTACAATTTAAAGGCAATGCTACCAAATACTAATTGAGTGTATGTAAACTTCTGACCCACTGGGAATGTGGTGAAAGAAACAAACGCTGAATTAAATAATTCTCTGTACTATTATTCTTACATTTCACATTCTTAAAATAACGTGTTGATCCTAACTGACCTAAGACCAGGAATTTTTACTCGGATTGAATGTCAGGAATTGTGAAAAACTGAGTTGAAATGTATTTGGTTAAGGTGTATGTAAACTTCCGACTTCAACTGTATGTACAGTATATGTCCTTCCCTAGTCCAGGCCTCGTCCTCCACGTCACCCCATTGACTGATGACCCAGAAAATAAAAGCAGCTTTGCGTCTCATCAGTGTTTCCCAGTCAGGGTTTAGGAACCAGGTGGGTTCTGCAGCCAGCAGCAGGCTCGATCTCATCTCACAGAGTTATTGAAAATGGAGAGTCGGAGCATTAAGTCCAGCTGGATGATCTGATTAGGGGGGGTCCAGACATGGCCTCTCAGGCGGGGATCAGAGACCCTGCATATAAAGTTGTAATAGTACAGTTTTAGCATGCTGTTCCAACCAAGGGGTCATATTGTATTTGCTATGGTCTATTTTCACTCACTTTCACACAGTGAATATGTGGTTATTATGTAAGTGATCTCTATTCAGGGCTGCTACCCCCAGTGGTCATAATCATCAGCTCAACATGTGTATTCTGTCTGTCCAGATGGTAGGGTATGACGTCATAGTTGTAGCAGCTGGTGCAGTGTGGTTGTGATGTGCTTCACTAGATGCTATATGAGTTATACACATTCGAGGGCATAAGGATGATGCATAGCCACACGTGCAGAAGGCTGCAGTGCACATGAGCTGTGTGTGCCAAGGTCGCCATGGGGAGATGTCAGTTTGACAGTGTCATTGCTTTGTCCTGTTACAATTCTTATGTTATTCACTTGTATTCAATGAAGTGGGTACATGATTTCTCCTATTTACCGGGATATCTCTTGCCCTCTCAGCAAACTCAGATTCTTATCCGTTTGCCAGCACAAACAACCATTGTGCGGCAGCGTTTTGATACAGGGCACAACCATAAGATTACATAAGAGCTGGTACTGTTTATAATACAGACCCTTATCACTCTTCTAGTTCTCTCTCGGTTATCCTCTGTCCATTGTTTTAAAACAGGAAGATATGGTAGCCTACAGAAATGTTCAGCTACAGTACCAGTCAAAAGTTTGGACACATCTACTCATTCAAGGGTTTTTCTTTATTTTTACTATTTTCTACATTATAGAATAATAGTGAAGACGTCAAAACTATGAAATAACAAATATGGAATCGTGTAGTAACCAAAAAAGTGTTCTTCAAAGTAGCCACCCTTTGCCTTGATGACAGCTTCGCACACTTGGCATTCTCTCAACCAGCTTCACCTGGAATGCTTTTCCAACAGTCTTGAAGGAGTTCCCACGTATGCTGAGCACTTGTTGGCTGCTTTTCCTTCACTTTGCGGTCCAACTCATCCCAAACCATCTCAATTGGGTTGAGGTTGGGTAATTGTGGAGGCCAGGTCATCTGATGCAGAACTCCATCACTCTCCTTCTTGGTCAAATAGCCCTTACACAGCCTGGAGGTGTGTTTTGGATCATTGTCCTGTTGAAACACAAATGATATTCCCACTAAGCGCAAACCAGATGGAATGGTATATCGCTGTAGTAATGCTGGTTAAGTGAGCCTTGAATTCTAAATAAATCACTGACAGTGTCACCAGCAAAGCACACCATCACACCTCCTCCATGCTTCATGGTGGGAACCACACATGCGGAGATCATCCGTTCACCTACTCTGCGTTACAAAGACACACAGCGGTTGGAAACAAAAATCTAAAATTTGGACTCATCAGACCAAAGGACAGAGTTCCACCAGTCTAATGTCCATTACTTGTGTTTCTTGGCCCAAGCAAGTCTCTTCTTCTTATTGGTGTCCTTTAGTAGTGATTTCTTTGCAGCAATTTGACCATGAAGGCCTGATTCACGCAGTCTACTCTGAATAGTTGATGTTGAGATGTGTCTGTTACTTGAACTCTGAAGCATTTATTTGGGCTGCAATCTGGTGCGCAGTTAACTCTAATGGACTTTTTCTCTGCAGCAGAAGTAACTTTGGGTCTTCCTTCCCTGGGTCAGTCCTCATGAGAGCTAGTTTCATCATATCGCTTGATGGTTTTTGTGATTGCACTTGAAGAAACTTTCAAAGTTCTTAATTTTCCATATTGACTGACCTTCATGTCTTAAAGTAATGATGGGCTATCATTTTCTCTTTGCTTATTTGAGCTGTTCTTGTCATAATATGGACTTGGTCTTTTACCAAATAGGGTTATCTTCTACATACCACCCTTACCTTGACACAACACAACTGATTGGCTCAAACACATTAAGAAGGAAAGAAATTCAACAAATTAACTTCTAACAAGGCACACCTGTTAATTGAAATGCATTCCAGGTGAGTACCTCATGAAGCTGGTTGGGGGAATGCCAAGAGTGTGCAAAGCTGTCATCAAGGGTGGTTACAATAAAGAATCTCAAGTATAAGATTTTTTTTTTGTTTAACATTTTTTTTTTTGGTTGGTACATGATTCCAAATGTGTTATTTCATAGTTTTGATGTCTTCACTATTATTCTGCAATGTAGAAAATAGTAAAAATAAAGAAAAACCCTTGAATGAGTAGGTGTCCAAACTTTTGACTGGTACTGTACATGTTGAAGACGGGCCTCTTGTCGTCTGCCTCTGTCCCTTTTGAATTGTTAGCTCCTGTTGCCATTCGTTGCATTATCTCTGATACACACACGCACGCACATACACAGCTACTGCTCCAGACAGCCATACTATAATTCAACTCATGTTCCTTAGATGTGTACTGTGCAGCAGCATGGTGTTCCCCACTGTTGTGTTCCTGTTAGTGCTGACACCATGCACTGTGCTGATTTTTAAAATGCTGCATTCATGTTCCGTAATGGAGGTCAATTGTTCTCTGTTTAACACCCCCTCTCCTCCTCCCACTGTACTGTCATGAATAAAGGATCCATCAAGCTGCTGGTGGAAACCAAGTGGCTCGCTGCCCTTAGCCCTCCCAGGTCTAAAATGGGATCATGTTTGTATGAGTGTTTTATTTGTGGAAATGTCTGTCAAAGCAGATTGAGAGCAAAGAGCAGAGATGTGCTGGAGTTGATTGGTTTCTGGGGAAAATGTTCAACAATCTTGTTGTGACAATAAAGATGTATGTGTAGCAACCAGTGCAGCTAAAACCTTTACGCTTGTATGTACAGCTCCTCTTTTTGGAGTGGGGTAATAAGAACTAAGAGGGATATTTCTGTCATTCTCACCAGGAGTAATGGTAAATGAGTTCTGAGATGACCTGTATTGGTGTTTTGCCCTGTGTAATCCAGACAACCTACTTAGCACAGGCTCTTTCACCCTTATCCTCCTCCTTTCCCCTGCAGTCAGACTCCATTTTCTTGAGCTCATCTTGGCAGCGATCACAGAAACTGGTCTTAATCAGAGAAGATGGAGGATTACTTTTTTTTTTTACACCAGCAGGGGGAATTAAATGAGGGGATTTCCTCTCTATTGCTCGTTCTTATTGAATTTGAAATGAAGGGGCAAAGTCTTAAATTCATCACTTTAAGGAAAGCCAGAAAGCATTGCATTAATGGAGTTAAAACAGTCCATAATGATCCAACGCAACACTTGAACTGAGCTGGGCTAATGCCGCAACTACCAATATTACTGGTGGATGAAATGTGAATGAAAGAGTTAAAATAGTTGTTTTACTGTATCCAGACCAGTACTCTCACCACTGTCTCTCTCGTCGTCCCCTCTCTCAGATCTGCACCTGGCAGCTGAGCTGGGGAAGACCCTTTTGGAGCGCAACAAGGAGCTGGAGGACTCCCTACAACAGATGTACATCAACAATGAGGAACAGGTGCAGGAGATCGAGGTATAGCATTATACCACTTTCACTAACTATGTGTGAGCATGTGTACATGTCATGAATGATCCTTCAAAGTGCCCTGCCCATCTTCTGAAAACATCTGAAACCCTACCTCTTCAAACAGTATCTTAAATAATCCTCCTCATCACCTTGACCACCCCCCCCCCCCCCCAAAAAAAAAAAATGAAACATCACTTGACCCCTCCCCCCTTTCTGACTCTACTGGGAGCTACTTTGAGGAAAAATGTCCTTTGTATGAATACAATTAAATGTTGAATTGCTGAGGCCATATTGTCAAGCATGGCACCAGACTGGTGTGTTAGCTGGAGTGTGTGGGTTTTAAACTACTGACGGTGCACTTCATGATCCTGCAAAGTGGCTCTTCTCTCTAGGCTAGCACAATTCATTCTCCTTGATGCGCCATCAAGCCAATTAAACCCTGCAGAGCTCTGATAGGAGAGGAGCAGAGTGCAGCTGCATGAGAGAGGGAGAGCGAGAGAGTGTGTGTTTACTTAGAGTCTGTGGCTGTGTGGGAGAGAGGAACCCACTGACTCCTCTGAGCCAGATCTGCTACCTCATTAGACAACAGACTGGCCAATCACACACATTAATCTGCTTGAGAAGAAGAATAAAGTTGATCCACATTTGTTTGTGTAGACAGGAATTAGGAAATTGTGATGTTATTTTACTTAACCATCATGGAATCCTGTCATATCTATGTGACTTTTTTATTTTTTATTTTACAGCATTGTCTGGCATTGGGTGTATCTCAATAGTCTAAAACGGCTTCCTCTTCTCTCCTCCTCTCCATCTGCACTGATGTAACATATAGATGTCCAGTTATTTTATATCCATTTTAGACTCTTTAGATTGTCTCCCTGTAAGGTCCATGTCTTCATTCACATGTCTATTCCCCCTGCAGTACCTGTCCAAGCAGCTGGAGATGCTGAGGGAGATGAACGAGCAGCATGCCAAGGTCTACGAGCAGCTAGACGTGACGGCCAGAGAGCTGGAGATCACCAATGAGAAACTGGTTATAGAGAGCAAGGCCTCGCAGCAGAAGATAGACAGGTGAGGGTTAATACTCTCCTGAGTTGTTTTAGCTGCTATTATGAGCATTCACTCTGTAAGACTGTACCATGACCTCTTTCTTCATGGTGTTTATACCAGGGATTTCTAAGAAATATTTGGTTTAAGCGTTAACATGCTCAGTTCTTGAATGGTCCCTACTGTTCATAGTAAATAAATGCATCTTACCGTTGTTTTTGTAACAGGCTCAGTATAGTCACGGTACAGTATTGTACATTATGTTGTAAATAAGATTTAGTCCACTTTCGTTTGTGTGTGCGCGCACTTACAGGTTGACGAGTACCATGGAGACACTGCAGGCTCAGGTGGATACCATGACAGCTCGTGTGGAGGAACTACGTACACTAGAGGAGCTGAGGGTCCACAGAGAGAAGCGGGAGCGACGCAAGACTGTCCACTCCTTCCCCTGCCTTAAAGAACTCTGCACTGCACCAAAGTACAGTAAAGAGCAATGCTCAATGTAGTCTCTCTCAAAAGTCCAAGTACTCTGTGAAAGTATGCTAATATGCTGAGTACATTTGCCAAATGACCTGAATGTATGGTGTTCAGATTACATAAGAATGCGATCTCCCTGCTGTATCCTTGTGCTCCTCTGTGTGGTGTATCGCTCTACAGGTATGAGGATGGCTTCCTGGTGGCCAACCCCGGCAGTGTGGACCTGGTGTCTGAGCGTGAGCGCCGGCCGCTGGACGAGGAGAACGAGCGTCTAAAGGGTGTGGTCTCCTCCCTGAGGTCCGCCATGGTGGCAGAACGGGGCCGGAGGGAGGGGGCAGAGAGGGAGTGCACAGCTGTGCTGCAGGAGTTTGAGCTTATGGAACAACGCCTCCTGGGGGCTGAGGGCTGCCAGCTGCGAGTGCAGGAGCTGGAGGCAGAGCTACAGGAGATGCAGCAGCTGAGGAGGTCCCGGCTCTGTCTGTTGGATGAGGGTCTGGAGCAGACCCTGCTCAACAATGCCCCCGAGACCGACACACCTGAGGGACCGGAGCAAAAGGAGGGAACGGGGGAGTCCGGGGGGACAGGAGGGGGGCAGCAGGGAGGCCCAGTGAGGAAGAGCTGCAGCGACACGGCACTCAACGCCATCTCGGCTTGCGACGCCTCTGGCAGGCGACAGGGCAGCTACGCAATCCACGCCAATGGCGTGCGCAAGCGGGGCATGTCCATCCTGAGGGAAGTGGACGAACAGTACCATGCCCTGCTAGAGAAATACGAGGAGCTGCTGGGGAAGTGCCGGCGCCACGAGGAGAGCATGTGCCACGCGGGGGTGCAGACGTCACGCCCTGTCTCCAGAGACCCCTTCATGAAGGACTACGGCATGGCCACGCCCGGCCCCTCAGCCATGGCTGCTGCACCCCCCACCCCGCCCCAGACCCCCTCCACCCCAGAGGCCCTGGAGGGCATCAGCCGGCAGGTAGACCAGGTGGACAAGAGGCTGGGCCAGCACACCCCAGAGTACAAGGCCCTGTTCAAAGACATCTTCTCCCGCCTGCAGAAGACCAAGAGTGAAGTGAACTCCAAGGGTAGAAAGTCCCCAAGGGTAGGAAGTCCTAAGGGAAAAAAGTCCAAAGACAAATGAGCTGCTTTCGTGATTCTACTGAACACGACCTCTCCTGGTACTACTGAACATGCACTGAAAACAATGGGTACAAAAGCCACAGGCGTTTTTTCTTAATTTGTTTCTTTGTTTGACTGTGTTTTTTCAAAGTGATCACTTGATGTCTTAATGACAGGTTACCTGTACTTCTGCACTGGGGAAATGATTCAATCTACTGTGGATGATCCCCTCTGCTGTTTTATCCCTCTCTCTGGATACTGCCACATTTCACCCATCCCAATATGAATGAATTGTACATCTGACGACATTCATCATCTGGGTAGATGAAATGCCTTGATTCTTGACCTAACTTAAGATAATTCATGACAACATAGTTCTGCCATAAAATCTGTTTGACCCGTCTTTGGTCAAGACAATCCAGTACAATGTTTAAATGACTGAGCGTGTATACTGAGACTGCACTAATTGCTATTTAATGTTTTTGATGACTGACAATGAATAACATGGCAGCGCTATTCATAAAATGTGTTTTCAATAACAATCTAGTTAAATATTCCTAATGTTGTCAATGATTAACACTGTTGCCTTAACATCTTAGGCTTCATGTATGCATCTATCCAACATATTGGTTTTGAAGCCAGTAGACTTCAATTGAGGGAGCCCATGGTACTCAAGTAGTAACTTGTTCTAAAATAAATACTGTATGTAAACCATCAGTGTATTGGTGAATGTACCTTTTGTATAAGGATTCTCAAGATGGATATGATAATGTTGCCCAAGCTAGAGAACTGAGGACATCCTGATGATGCACTGTGTAGAAATGGAACTCAACCACACTTGACTAAGCTACTGTGCTCTAAGTACCGACTCAGACCATGGAAAGATCTTGTTTTCTGGACTGCTTATTTCAAGTACACAAGGGGCTTTAGCTGCCCTCTTATCAGTACTTGGTTTTTAATTTTAATATTTTCATTGTGTACAAACTTCCTGTTATATGGTCTATGCTGGTGTGTTAGATGGAGATTACATGATAGACGAGTAAAGATGGTTTACAGAACGTTGTACTTTAGAGATGGAACAATAACAGAACAGTGTAAAAAGTAACATGACTTTATTGATTCAAAAGACAGCGTGACCTCCAGTCTGAAGACTTTAATGTGACAGTAGAATACTGTTCTCCAGGTGGCACAGGAGTAGTTACACAGAATCAAAACCATACTGAAACAATGAACCATTGAAACCAAACAAAGCCTGAGCCCTACATCACAAGTTATGGCGTTGAAAAATGGAGTGTAGAAAAATATAACACGGTTATGTAGTAGTAAGAGGTCTTGGCTGATCTCATTCTACTAAACTCTGGGTCTGTGCACAAGTTAGACCTGACCTAAAACATCAGGTCCAAAGTTCAAAACTATTTGATGTTGAGCTCCCATTCTGGAAGTCAGACCTTAGCAGAGAGCAGCTGGTGGTTGTAAAGGCTAGAGGCACAGACAGTTTTGGTAATCCTGGAGTTGATTCATACTCGAGGTGAGTGGATTAACATTCCTCTGCTCACAAGGGCCACCAGCAAGGCCCCACAGTAATAGAGTTAGTGACTGGAAGAAAGCCTCAGTCTGCCTAGAGCGCATCTGACAAGGAGCTCATTTCTTAGTTGTCAACAAAACCAGGTTCTTTATATCAGCAAACAGCACTAAAGGTGGTCCACATTGAGACCTCCTGATGTGGTGAGGAGGGAGCAGAGATGGCTGCTGTTCACTTTCATGGTCTACCTCTACTGGCTAATCTGGAAAGAAGGTACAAGCATCTCAATGGTCTGTCTGATCATCTGTTCGCGCCTAAAACTCTTTTACTCAAACCCTGTAGGAGGCTCACGTGACAATCTGACAGTTCTGTTCTAAAGGCAAATGGCTCTTTATGATCATTTCCTTCATCGTTAGTTCTACAGGAATCCTCTAAGGCCACTTGGCTGCTGAATTAACTAGGTAGGGAGGTGAAAATCCTGATCAGGAAGAGGCACACTTGCACCTTCAGCAGGTGGTCACAGTGCCTCTGGTGGACTGCCGGTAAGTGCTGTTCATGCCGCCTCTTAACGGTTAGGAATTCACACTAGTTCCAGAATAAACTGATTGTGTGGACTCTGGTACATATAATCTGACAGAGGGCAACATCCCCAACAAAGAGTACAGAGTGTTGACCTACCACAGCCTTTAACACACAGCAACACCTTTAAAAGGCAGATCCTGGTTGTATAAAACAATCAGCAGGAAGCGGGGTGAAAAGAGGGGTGAAGGGAATTCACACAGTTGATTATGACATCCATATCAAGAGCATTAACAAATCAATCTTTCATTTAAAAAAACAAAACATTTATATACAAACTAACCAAAACAAATTCATGATTGTGCACATGATTTGCTTTCTCCACATATTCAATACTCAGCATCACAAGGAGTGTGTGGGGGGGTGAGTGGCATGACAACGTGATTGGAATGGACGAGAGCGCAATTTTCCTTAATTACTTAGCACAATTATGAATTCAAAATAATGGAGGGGGAATAAGAAGAGGGGAATGGGAAGAATTAAGTTGACGGGGACTCAGTCTTTCCACTCTTTCTTGATATTAAGGTTCCACTCCCAGGAGAGGTGGTCGTGCTTATCGTCATCAGTGAACTTGGACTTGATGTTGTAGGTGCCGCGGGCCAGCATGCCTTTAGGGGCCTCCTCCAGAGGGGTCAGGAACTCGTACTCTGCCGGCCGCGGCCCGTAGCTCCCCACCATATAGTCTGACTTGTCAACTACACAGAGAGAGAGAAAAGAGAGGGGCTTAGATTTGTTTTCCAACGTTGCCTCTTGACAAAAACAGGCCACCTCTCTGCACCACTCCGGAACTATTAACAAGTCATTTAATGACCGTCTAGGAATGCCAATGTAAATACCTCATCTACTAACTTGACCTAATTTCTGTGCACAGGCGAATACAGTCACCTGAGTTGACCAAGCCACTCCCAACATCCAATCCCAGATACATCCCTAACCCCTGTCTCCAATGCACTTGTTGTGGATATCTGAGATAATTGGATAAGTATAAACAATATGGTCATATCCCCATGTTGTCCTGTAGATGGAAGGTACACTATATTGCTTAACCTTATCCGGCCTTCTCAAATCCTCACAGTAGACAGAGCAAGGAAACGAAACAGCAGAACTTACCCTTGACTCCTTTCCTGTAGGTCTGCTGGGCATACTTCAGACCCGACACAATCTCCTTGTTGACCTGCAGACAGAGACAACAGTCAGTGATGAGGTCACATCCTCTTTCCACATCCACCCTTCGGATAAGACAGCAGCCCTTTCATGATAGGACATGGTGTGTATTCAGCTTACAATTGAATTTCAATGTCCAGAACAGCTTGATAGTGGCCAAGCTGACACTGGTCATGCTAGTTGGATTGGATAAACAGACACGTTGTTGAAAAAGGCCAGACTCATTCACCTTGAAGCTGATCTTTATCTTGTACTCCACGCCTTCCTTCAGGACAAAGGACTGTTTCTTAAAGGACTCCAGGTCTCCTGAGGCGGCCGGACCACAGAAAGAGAACGTCAGAGACACTCAGGCAGAGTGAATGCAGGAGCAGTCTATAATTTTGTTCCAATATATGCAATGCACAAAGTTCTCCCCTGGAAGTAATTGTGTTAGACTGGATGGGTGAAAGGTGTCAGATCAGTGATTCAGCATCTTTAAAAATGTGAGCACAAAGGCAGGATTTTCTAAGTGTTCCAACAGGGTTGTAGCCTGCTATTATAGTTTCCACTAGATGGCGCTTCCCTGTATGTGAGTTCAGCTCTATGGCCCTGGTTTCTTCCCTGTAGGTGGCTCTACAGGCCATATGAGAGCAGAAGAGTCTCAAACCAGCAGAAGAAATGCCTCATTAACTCAAATAATAAAACCAATCCATTAGGAATGGCCCATGGAATTTGCCTGATATGTCTACTGGAAAACGTATGTTTGTAAACCATAGGTGGCCAGGTGTTGCGGCTGCTATGAGGCAATGTCTTTTGTCCACCCTCACACATTCATATGGAAAATATTACATGTGCTCACTACAAAGCTTCTTTTCACACTAAAACACATTACAAGTCTTTCAATATGGAGCCTTTTCTCAAAAAGTGTACCTCAGCGTATTCAGAAACACACCCTGCAAATATTAGTACAACCACTGTGCTGCTCTACTCACCCTGTAGGTCAAGGGTCAGGGGCAGCGGCGCCGTCTCACACATCAGGGTCAAGCGTGTCACCTGGACATTGGGAGCATTGGGGTCTACTGGGAGAAAGGGGAAAAAAAACTAAGCAAAGTACAAAATGTAAAAATAGTTGGTAAACACAAAAAACATTGACTATTATAAGCAGTGCATGTTTAACTCTTTAGAGCCTAAGACATTGGGGGGTTAAGATGCTCATACTACCGATCATTTAGCTATTTTATTTAGAATTTTAGGACCCCTTTAGGTATATATTTTTTACTACTAAAGCCTTTACTACTAAAGCCCATAGAAACGCATTGAATCATTGAATAACACATTCATGAATGGAAAAAAGGTCAGTCAAAAACAAAATCATAAGAAATCCTAGAAGATATAAAAATAAACTCTGGAAATATATATATAAAAACATATTTAACCACTTTTTTGGGTAGGCACAAAACTACCTTCATACTTCCATTTGTCTTTAAAACCGGTGACACTTGTGACACAAAATGGAGAATCTCCCCTTTCAATGTCTCGAGTGACGCAGCGTTCTAAGGCACTGCATCTCAGTGCTAGAGGTGTCACTATGGACGTTGGTTCGATTCCAGGCTGTATCACAACCGGCTGTGATTGGGAGTCCCATAGGGCGCTGCACAATTGGCCCAGCGTCATCTGGGTTAGGGTTTGGCTGGGGTAGGCTGTCATTGTAAATAAGAATTTGTTCTTAACTGACTTGCATAGTTAAAAAAATAAGTACAGTGGTCATAGTAGTTTCTAGGTCAAACCGTTCCGACGCTACAGACATTTAACGTGAGACGACCAATTTTCCGGATGTCTCATGGTCTGACAAACACTGTTCTAGCTGTGCCAACTTTCAGATGCGGAAGTACGACATCGGAGGATGTGGTGGATTGAGATGCATCCAAATGCAAAAAAACTTCTCTAGCTTAAATTTAATGATTTTGATGGGGATTTTCTTTGTTATGCAATTTAGATTGATGCGTCAATCAACTCAAGGGGGTTAAGTCAATAGGCTGAAGCAGAGAACTACAACAGTTCATGAAGAACAGTTCAACTGTGAATAATGACATTTGCAACAGATGGAAGTGAGTATCAGACATAAAACAATGTGAAAATATTTCTACCAGCGATCAGTGGTTCATCGCAGTCTTTGATACTGCAGCTCTAACTAAAGCCCAGGAGGCTTGGCCTCCTTTCCAGTCAGCAGCCTGTATCTTGCCAGCCTGTATCTAGTTCACAGACTGTTGCAGGTGTCAGCTACTGACCTGTCTGAGGGGAGGGGGGTAACTGTCACTGCTGTACCCACTGAGCACCAAGACTGCCAGCCTGTTGCCCTCTCCCACCCTCTCTTATGGTATTTTCAAACTCATTCAATTACATCCCTGAAAAGACTTGAAAGTAGGAGGAAATTATAAGAAAATAAACAAAGAGATGGTTGCATGAGATGTGCATTGTGGATGTGGGTTTGTGGATGTGGTTTTTTTTGTTAATCAGGTCGAGAGGGAGAAACAGTCTGCAGGGCTGGTGTGTCCAAATTGCATGAGTGCGTCTGCAGAGTGTGTGTGTGTATCTCTACAACATGTGTAGTTGGCGCAGCAACACAAACCTGCAGCCGCGGCGGCGTTCCCCAGCAGGGCCTCCTTGTACTTGCGCAGGCTCTCGTCGTCCTTGTCCAGCTCCTGGATCTCCTGCAGACTCTTCTGAGCGGGGGGCTTGTAGTTGACCCCGCCCTCCGCTTCCTCGTTGGCCGCTGCGATGGCTGCCAGCTGTTCCGGGGTGGGATCCTGCTCTGCCATAGTCTACTGAGAGCGAGAGAGACACAGGTCAGGAGGTTTGGTCCAATACATTGAAAATAGATCAACAAACTGCAAGGCAAAACACTGTTGTTGCGTAGTGAGCACAAAACACTTAAAAACCCTCCAAGGCATTGTCTTACCGAAAAATGTAAAATCCTTTATTTAGTTACATCGCAGGTGGACAAGACTAAAAACAGCACACTTGAGCGTACTCCCTGAATAGTTTGTCAGGGTGAACAATTTGTCCTCCCTACAGTACCTCATCTTCAGGTAAACCACTGGTCTGAAATGACTGCATTGGTAAAAGATGTGTAGTTGAGACCTCACATGCTACCAACTAATGAATCATGTGAGATTGGTTACTTTTCTAAGGGAGGGAGGAGGTAAGGTTGTTGTATTTCCAAACTATTCAAGCAGGGCCAGAGTTTGAATGATGGTAGCAGCAAAGATGGTTTAGTATGAACCAATAAAAATCCCAGATCACGCTTGAGGCGATGTCATGGCAACGTTGGCTAGCTAAGCTCATGCGCAGAAATACGTCATCGGGTCTAGCGGCCGTCTCGCGCCGAACTGCGCATGTGCAGCCCATCAAATCAAAGGCACTCCTTCCATATAAAGTTGTTTTTGACAAATGAAAACGTGTCACTTTGTTGAGTAACAACATGTTTCTCGAAAATGAACAACTAAGGAATAATTGTACACTTCTCTCATTGACTTCTCAAACCCTGGTCTGGCCTCCAGTCTGCTTCGCATGGGTTCCCAAAAGTCTTGCGATATTGGGCCTCTGGGTTTAGAAGCTCTGTGGTAGCAGTCAACACGCCACTTCCCAGATGCTCATTAGGATCCTGATTTGCATGCAGTGTGGGGCAGGCACCAGGTTAATAGGGTGTCCTGGTAGATGATTATGGATTTACATCCTTCTCTCATTGCACTTTGACCTCAGCAGCCTCCTTACTGCTCTGAAACAATACCCAATCTCACACACAGAGCCAGGGCGTGTGACTGAGCCTAACCAGAGCCTTCTATTGCGATAAAGATCTCTAGGCCTGATTCACACATCCTGGCTTGGACTACATTGGACACAGTCCCAGTATTGAGGTCCGACCAGAGGGGCCAGCGCTGTACACGCGGGGGGAACTACAGAGGGCTGGTTGGTCGAAAAGAAGAACTTTATCTCAACTCAAACCCTCTCTCTCCCTCCTCTACCACACTGTAGTGAGCTACAGTCAAGCTTCTGTGGATCAAGCAGATAACAACATGCTAATGTGGGAGCAGCTGTACTGCATTACCAGTCAACATCAATTAGGGTTAGGGGAAGGGTCCTCTTGCCAGAGAGGTGGGTGTCGTGAGGAGAGAGCTGTGAGTGTTGAAATCAACCTTTCCCCCCAGATAGGGAAGGGAAAACCTAGTCAGGTGCAAAACTGAATGCATTCAACTGAAATGTGTCTTCCGCATTTAACCCAACCCCTCTTAATCAGAGAGGTGCGGGGGGCTGCCTTAATCGACATCCACGTCATCGGCGTCCAGGAGCAGTTGTTGTTGGGGGTTAACTGCCTTGCTCAAGGGCAGAACGGCAGATTTGTCCACCTTGCCAGCGACCTTTCGGTTACTGTCCCAAAGCTCTTAACCACTAGGCCAGAGGTTCACTTTTTACTCAGGTCCCTTCCAACATTGGGGAACATCCCGCGCCACCCTTATTTCTATGGGTACAAGCACTATTCATGACACACTGTTCACACCCCTCTAGTTGGCGAAGATAACATTTTTGCTGGTTTAAACTCATCTCTTGCAATTCTACACAGTCACGGGGTACAGAAATGTTGTTGCAGTTTTAAAGCTAATGTTCTTGCAATTCTATACATTTTGCCATGTCTAATGTTTATTCATGTGTCATTTGGGTGACTCAAACATTACAACAAAACCTATGTGCCAAAAAACCGAGCTAAAAAATCTTTAGCCGACATGGCCTAGTTGATCTTTGGACATTTCTGACAAGTTATAAATAGCTCTCTAAGGTCTACAATGACTGAGGAAAACACTACTCAATTTCGAAATCGCACCTTGTGCATTCTACTATTACAGCTTTCAAAAAAGCAGGACAGAGTTTATTTTACTTTTTTGGGGGGCTGACACCCCTTGCCCCACAGTTTGGGAAGCACTGCACTAGACTACCTGTTACCGGTTAAGTACTGTAGTAAAATAGAGGCCTTCGTCTAGCTGGTGTTATACCTCTGCTACACCGAGGTGATTTCATAACACTGCTGCTCTGTGCTTTCTGTCTTAATGAAGACTGGCCTCCTTGTTCTTCGTGGTATTGTGAGTGATTGGCACAGAGCACCTCTCTGTATCCGTGTACACACCACAGACAGCAGCGTAGTCTTTAGTGGTAGCAGTTCAGCGTGACGGCACCAATGCCATGCTGCATTTTCTACTGATGCATTAGTGATTTACTGCAGTACTGCATCTAATACTTTAAAAGGTTCACTTTACCACAGACCAATAGTTTCCCCCCCCACAGCAATAAATGACAGGCCTATTCTTTCTCTGGGTAAAAGTCTTAAACTCTGCACCGACAGGGCAGGTCAAGGCTACTTCTAGTGCTTTTATCAGCTTACTGTACTTTGTTAAGTGGAATTTCAACTGAGAGACTGTAAATCCATTGATTCAATGTGTTACTGGGGAACTGACACCAGCTGGCCCCAATTACATTGCAACAAAGCAAATCAACTCGGGAAAATGCGAATCAACTTGGCCTGTGTTGTAGCACTGTGTAATTACACCGTAATACACAAGTGTATTAGTGTAATACAATAAATTAACTGAGCAACATTGAGTATCTCTGACGAATTGTAAAACAGAAGATGGCAAGAGCAAGAATACTACTTTGACAAAGGGCACTGGCAGACCTCCACTGACACAACACAGAACAATGCCAGTATGTTTGTGGATGCCAGTCAGTCCACAGGAAACCACCTAACCAACAATGAGACAGGAAGCCTAGGCTATGCTATATATTACACACTGTCATGCACATGCAACAGTCGAGTTTGAAACACACTTGTTCAAGGACCGTAGTAGCTCACACATTCCAATATAACGAGAGAAACCTTAGGCCCATAACAATAGTAGAAAAAAATTCCATAACAAAACAGGCTTGTGCTCTAAAAAGCCACATAGAATGCCT
Organism: Salvelinus fontinalis; assembly: GCF_029448725.1. NCBI lineage: Eukaryota > Metazoa > Chordata > Actinopteri > Salmoniformes > Salmonidae > Salvelinus > Salvelinus fontinalis. The sequence continues at coordinate 15,553,246 of NC_074698.1, forward strand.
TGGGGGAAGAGCCATGTGTGAAAGATGTTATTATTGGGCTACACACAAACACGCAACTGCAAAGAGAAAAAAAACAAGTTCAACATTGATATTGTGCCATGAGCAAGGCTCCAGATGAACAGACGCCGGTTTTACCTTGGTGACATAACACACCATAAAATCACAGCTCAACACACAATCCCAGCAATAGTATATTAAAATCACACCACCGCAAACAAGGGCTCCTGCCTGGCCCTCAAACCTCTCACCACACTAACCAGTTCCACCCCCCTCCTCGCTCTGTCCCTCTCTGTTTTGCATAGCGCCTGACATACACAGATGGACCTGCGCGGAAAAGGGAGCACATTGCACCATTTTCCCCCAAACAGGGCCTCTCCACATTCTCATTAAAGCAGAAATTCCTGTTCTGTTAGCAGTAGTGTGTTTTGGTAGCTCAGCTGTGCAAATGTGTGTGAAGTTGGAGAAATAGTGAGAAGGACTTGTTGCTAGGAGTGGGAGGACGGGACCAGATTCAGGGATATTGTGCCATCTTTCTCACCTCATCTCTATTCATTAGGCAGTCGCTCCCCCACATGTGCTAGCCTAGATCCAGACCTGAGCCTTGGTGGACTGCCGCTACATACCGAGCTGTCCCCCAGGATTGGTGTGGTGATAAATGAGAGGGACATACTTTAGGAGTGCTATATTTCTCTGCTGCTAACGCACACCACAACACAGCCTCTCATGACTGGCCTGCTGGTGGGTCAAGCGGCTACAGCTGGAGGGGATGTGTGTATCAGAATAAGTGGATCAATAAAAAGAGGGGGAGAGGTGGGGGACATCAGGAAATAGTGACAAACAAGAAGGTGAAAAACAAAAATCATCATGTTGAGAGTACTAGGATGGGAGTCAGGGTGGCTAGAGTTTTTTTTAGTTTTTTTTTAAAATTGTACAATGCAACAATTATCATGACAACCTTAAAGAAATACATATTTTAGTAGAAAGTTACAACGGATGTGAGGCACCATCCGAGCAGTGACCCACTTCAGTCTCACACGTTTATCAGTGTGGCCATTGCTTGGCATGACTGACTAATGCCCATAGGCAAACAAGTAGACTATAAACACTGTTCAATAGTTGGCAGCCATCTCATTCTCAACACAGTTTGGCTTGCATAGAATAAGTTATTGGAGCACATTCAGTTTCTAGCTTGACCTACCACGTCAAGATAATGATTCATATGTGATCTTCACTAAGTATGAAATTGATGATGGGGTCAATTATAGGTCCATTGAGCTCAATGAAATAGTTTAGGCCTAGTTTCAACAATAACATAAGTCCCAATACACATTTTTCCACCAGCTGACATGGCACAAATACTGACTACTGAAATAAATAGGCCTTGTTCACTCATCACTGCTAAGTGACATGTTTTGGTATAACTGAGGTACAAATACAGGTAGTGATCGGCTTATGTGTCAACATTGAACCCCTCACACTGGTTCTTACCATTGGCAGCTAAATAAATACCAATAGCTTTAATTGGAGGATTATCCCCATTTGATCAGGTTCAGGAATAGTAATCCAAGCACTCTGGTTTCTAGAGTAGTTGACACCCAGGTTAGGGCTGTTCCTTAGCAACAATTAGAGCAGTAAGATTATTGGGAAAGAGATTACTGCTAATAAAGGCATTGGGGAATAGCAAAGGGGAAGTGTTCGGGGGTTTCAGTGGTGAAACATCAAGAGGATTCCACTGACAAACCTCTTTGGTGTCCTCTAGAGATTCAAGGGTCTTCATTACCAAATTGAACAAGGGCGAGACACGCCTCCTGAGTTGATGAAAATGGCTAAAGACATTGTGGTTGATGGAGGAGGCTTTCTGTAAGCAGGGCACAAACATAAAGAAGTTCAGCACAGGTCAGAGTTGGAAGTGACAGAAACTCAAAGACAAAACCTTAAGTTCCTCTTTTCCTTCAAAGTTAGTTCAGTTTAATCTTAAAATCAGAAGATTTGTTTGTCAGAAACCAGATCTTAATCCCCCCAAAAAAGGCAAAGAAGAAAGGGTTCCTCAAGAAATTTCCAGCTCATAAATCATTCTTCTGTAGTTAAAGTCACATAGCTGTCTATTTTTTTCTTCTTCCAACTAACCCATTCACTATGTACTCTCATAGGACTTCACCTTTGACATTTCACAGGGAAGAGTACAGGAAAAGGAAAACACAAGGCTGACAGCAATTTGAATGGAATTTTAATAGATGACACGATACATTACAAATGCTAAAATAGAAGCATTTACTGCAATCTAGTGTCTCAGCCATGTCCCAGTTCTAAGGCAGGGGGGAAAAATGATCGCCCAAGTGTATTCTGCAATAGAGAACAGCTGGCATTGTCCAAAAAGTACAATTAGCTTTGTACAGAGGGGGAGGAGAAATGGCAGTCAGGACAAGAGAAGAAGAAATTGAGAAATCAGGGATTACGTAATCATTCATTGGGCTGAACTCCAGCTCCAGGCAGGCCTCTGATAAACCTACCTAATCACTGTCAACCGCCTCCAGGAACGTTGTGCTGTACCAACCTTAGATTTGGCAAGCAGCCTGGATACTCTTATTACTCTGACTCCTGTCACACACAAAACACCTATGGCTAGTTTGATCCTCTCTGTCCTGTCTCCCTCCCTGTCATAGACCTAGCTCTGAGAGTGAACTTCAGCATTTCTCCCTTTCCTCCCCACAGGACACCCTGTTTCATGTGTCCTTGTGATGTAGCTTTGTGAAGCCCTTCTAGACTTATGTGCCATTCACCAGAGTGCTTGACTTCCTTGTGCTCTGCAGCACTTTTGTCAACTGTGATTGTATGTTTCATTCATGTTCTGCCGACAACATGATTCACATCCGCCAGTTAGAGAAGAGAACTGTGTTTAACCACATCACGTTGGACTGCACTTAAACACACATAGTAATGCAAAAGGCTTCTAAATGATCCCATTGACTTCCCCTGTAAGCCTTTCTCCACCTGACGTAAACCCCATTGCAGTCTTGATTTGTTAGCAGGTATTCAGGTAAGCAACATTGGCTTGATGTAATGTCAACAGACACATGCTGGGCTGTTGAGGATGCAGCACTAAATGCAGAACAGTGCCTACAGGAAGGAGGATTGTGCCTGGCAGAGCTGATGCAATGCAGGAGGCACTCATTTCCACAGAGTGAGACATGAATAAACAGAGCAGAGAGGAGTCAAAATTGAGGAAGTGTCAGACGAAAGAGAAAAATATGTTCTACCTCAAGGGGGAAAACTAGAACAAATCCGGTCTGAGAAATAACTCTGTATAGACCCAGCAGGAAGCTGAGCGTGAACAGGAGTGCCAAGGTGCCAGCTGAAAGGTCAGGGCTCTCTCGCTGCACGGTGGGGGGGCTTAGCGAGTAACAACACATGCCCAGATTATGTCTGCCTCCCTTGGTAACAACAAGGCAACAACATACACTATGGACAGTAATACACCTAATGTTGTATGGTGGCTCCATTCAGTTGGGCTTTTTAATGTGGTGTCATTGACAGAGCAATGACCTGATGATGGGTGGTAAACTTGATGAGACTAGTCATGTGGTCTGAGGAACAGCTCAACATCTGCAACAAGAAACAAAAAAGTATGCACAGTGTAACGTTTGCCCTCTGGTGGATGATAGCAATGACTAAATAAGGACATATCCAGCATGAAGGGAAGCCATTTCCTTTTGAATGAGGTGTATGTGAAGGCTGATATCCCCTGGGGGACATTTAGGGGTTGTGTGGTCTGTTGTTCAGTCTAAGCCACAGTACAATGAGGAGGAACAGCAGAAGAGAAGAGCTAATCTTTAACACTGCTGTATGTGTGGAGATGCTGGCCAGTGTCCTCGTTTCTAGTCCCTTGCGAGTTACAGCAAAAACAGAAGGGACTAACGTGCCACTTAAAGTCAGAAAGAGGACAGATAGCCAACTGGCTCTGAGAGAAAAGGGGTCACCATCAGGCCTGGTTCTTGTCATGACAGGCTATAGGAGGGGGTGGAATGTGTGGGAGGCGTCATTAAATGCCTCCATAGTGGCGAGTTGTCTTTATGTACACTGTGTGCTACATATTGTAGGCCATCAGATGGTGCTGTGCTCAGCCCTGAATTTAATCTCCTTTGGTTTGCTACAATTTCCCCAGCCAGATCCCCTCCCTTAATGCAGAGTGACAGGGAAGTAGAGACAAGTAGAGAGAAGCGTAGTGATTACTCCACATGATTCCAGGAACCAATCTTAACCTGATTTTTGATCAAGATGCACAGCTATTTTTCTTCTTAATTAAAAGTGGACAAGCTTCCATCTCTCTCCTAGCTGATTTCTACCCTCCATTACAGGATAGGCTACATGGCTGTGGGTAATGTCCAAGGCATGTGGTTGTCAAATGAGAAGTTAACACTTGCATATCAATCCAAAGACTGGAAAATTCTCTAAAAAGTCCTATTAAATAACAGCATAGAAAACAGGAAACCAATTATTGTTGAAAAGGGTGTAGTGAAAAACATCACATCAGAGACTTCAAATCTCTAGTCCTACTCAAAACAAAAAAAAGTCTGTAGAAAAACAGAATTCCAGATGAGAAAGCAATGATAGTTGCAGTGGTGAGCTACCATTGATTGAGTGGTAAAGAGGACAGATGGCCAAAGTATACCTATGGATCTATACCTACCCTCTCTCGATTGCCACAAACTGACAGGGTAATACAAAATTGCCACAAACTGACAGGGTAATACAAAATGTCACATGAACTGAATAACACAGACTAGTGAATCCCTAAGGCTGAAAATACGAAGAAGCTATTTGGCTTGAAGTGTATATGAATTAAGTCAACATTACATGTCCCTGGACTTCTGGAAAGATAAATATTAATATGTAGAGTTATTGTTTTTATTCCTGTTGCATAGAACATTGTAAGCTTGATGAGTTAACAATAACAAGGCTAGGGGACCTTTGAGCTGCTGAACTCCCAGCAGATGCTATAGTGTTCTTATGTAAGTCGAGAAGCGAAACAGATGGAGCAGCCTGGCGGTTGAACTTTTAGTATGTTTGCTTTACCTTACAGATAATATAAATCGTTTAACTTACAGTGAGTGAACTACCTGTAAATGGATAATACTAGGAGGAAAGGGTTAAGTTTGGTGAAGACCGAAGACTCGCCCTGGCCTACTCTCCAACAGAAGGAACTAAAACTCTACCGCGCCATTCGTCTGAAACAGGAAGGAAAGGGAGGCTTCACGTTCGGGAAAAGCAGCCCTCGTAGTTTTGCAAGCATGTCAGCGCCAGTCTATCCGGTTACTGGGCCTAATGATTCTCAGAAAAGATGCACACGTTTGTATGCCATAAAAACACGTCCTAACAGATAGGCTGGCTGGGTTTAAAAGTTGCATTATTGGAAGTGTGCCAGTCAGTTGGTGAGTCAAATCCGAACTTCACTAGGCCTATTTTAAATACACATCTGTATCAAACTCACTTTCAGAGAGGGTATATAAATAACATGTAGCAATTTACAGGATTCGCTCATTCCCTTCAATCAAGTTCAAGAAAAACATGTTCGATGATGAATCACCGCGGGAAATGAACTTGCATTCCAGGAAGTGTCAACTGCTCACAGAACGTGAGCAACTTTCATGAGATGAAAAGTTAGCCTATACATACCCATTCATTGGGTCTGATCAAACAAGTAACTTTTCTCTTGAATGGTGTTGTTTTGAAATTCATTTAATGACTTGCTTAGTCAACAGGATCTAATCACAGATCAATTAAGTGGATATTCACAATGATAGCCTACCTCCATGGAAAGATATTACTTATCACTTTATAATTAAACTGGCAGCAACCACAGAGCAAACATTAGTGACAACAGTTCCTGGTCTGCGTCACAATTAAGATGAGTAATCTACGCTCGTCGAATTAAGATAGACATCATGAAGTTGCTAGTTAGCATGTAACAAGTTGCACGAGCAACCAGAGCTGTCGACTTTGTACTACCAAACATGGACGTACAAATGAGCCATCAGCGTTTTAGCTTAAATGTATAGAAAAATGTTTTTAAAGTTTAAAAAATATATTTCTCGGACCTTACCGTTATGCTGCTGCTACGCTGGAGTACGCGTCACTGAATGGCGAGGGAGCAGCTCAAATCAAACGCACAGCCCGCTTCCGGGAATATTGACTCACACTACAAAGGCTGTCCGAACGTAGGCGGGCGCTCAACAACAAGCCTGGTGTAAAGTGCACTAGTCAGGTATATGCTCGTTATTATAAACTCGCGAATGTATTTCTAGACTAGAATACACGTATAGTAAATTAGCGCAATTAGCTTAAAACAGTATGAAAATTCGCAGCCAATCACGTCATTTGAGCTCAGACGGGACAGGAATGGCCTTATAAAGTACACGGAGTAAAAACAGACCATGTTTTTAAACATCAGTAATGGACCGACTGACAAAGTAGCCAAGCAAAGCAATGTTTACACTCAATGGACTATGCGGCCATCTAGTGGTTTAGCCTAGGTAATGCAGTCACTCATACATCCTTTGGATCTGGGCGACATGCAGCAGCTTGCAAATCAAATGGGTCGCAGTTGCGTTAAATTTTGTCGAATTCTAGCAAAACGACAGGATAGTTTACGTCGCAAATATGACATGTTTTTTTTAGACATTTTCCCATATCCTAGTGCACCATTGGGTGCATGGTAACCTCAGTACTGTCAGTGTCTGGCTGTTACAAAATGTTTGGAACCAGGAAGACATTTGGCACTGCAAAACTCTATTTGGCATAGGCCCTTAAAGCCATAAGAACGCCAAATAGCTAACAAGATGGCTACACTGACCATCTTCATTGTCCCTTATTTTTGCTCCATGCACACTACTTGCTCACACTGACCCGACACGCACTTCTGCTGCTGTTTATCATATACCTTGATGCATAATCACCTTAACTCTACACATCTACCCCTAATTTCCCGTTACCTACACATTGTAAATATGGTATTGGCACTAACCCTGTAGAAAGCTTACCTTTGTGTTCATATCTTTGTTGTACTTTATAGTGATATTGATCACTGCATTGTTGCGAACGAGCAATCAAGTTGCATTTTATTTGTCACATGCTTTGTAAACAGGTGTAGACTGAAACCCTTACTTGCAGGCCTCCCAACAATGCAAGGGATTTTGCTGTACTTGTGCGTGTAACAATAAAAACAAAAACACAACGCAGACAGAGTATGGTTCATATGTACTGCAGGGTTTATTACAATGATCTACGGGGAAAGGAATCAGAGCAACAGGGAAAGCCCCACCCACCCCCTTAAACAGTCAAAAACCAATATTTTTTTCTCCAAAAAACAAAAATTGGTAAAAAACACATTGCCGCATTTAAAAGGATTGATACAAATTTAAATCACATCAGAAGAGATCCAAGTGTAAAATGTCCTGCATCTTCAACGCTGTAACAACTGCGACTGTCCTCATGTTCAGCCTGGAGTGTAATGCAGCCTGGCGGATTCACCTAGGCTCTTAGCTGGTTTCCATCTGGGGTGGGTGGAGGAAACACATCAGATAAGACGCATGCTAGCATAGTAGGCCTGTCCCATCATTAATTTAACGCTATATACATGTGGGACAATTTGTTTGTTTTTTAAACTCCCTACAATACTTCATAACCCCTTTCTCATTTTCAAACTGAGACTCACCCTGGCATTGTAGGCATCTAGTTGGGCATCCAGCTCTTCAGCAGAAAGTGGCTTAGTGCTTCCCCCGCGGCCACCTCGACCCCTGCCTCCTCCACGACCTGCTCCACGTCCTCTCTGCATCCCTCTAAACCCACCGCCACGACCCCTGTTCATGCCACCACCACCTCGGTTCATACTGTAGAACATCTGAACATTAGCACTTTCCATTCATGATACTTATCATTGGCTCAGGTTGTTTTGGAAAACAGTTCAATCTTAACACTTACCCCTGCATGGGTGGTCGTCTTTGTGTGTCGATCTGTGATGTGACGAGTTGTATGTTCATGGGACGCCCTGCAAGAGAAAGTATTCAGGTTATCACCAGGAAGAGTAGTGTGCTGAAGACATCCGTATGGCGCTGTAGTTTTTTGCATCAGTGTCGACTCCAGCGGTGTGGTTATTTGTTTAAATTGTTCTTTAAAAGCCATGAGTTGGCTTTGATGAGTTAAACCTCCATTTTCTGAAAGAACTAGTAAAACAGGCTAACTACCTGGCCTGTACATGGATGGCAACCACCTGAGCACCCGTTTTGAAAGTTTCAACCTTCAGCAACTTGAAAGTTGGATGAATATACAGTGTCAGCATGGTGAAAGACACCTCAGCAGCACAAAACAGTTAAATGTTTCAGCAAGGTACAAATGACATAATATTTGTGGCAACTGTCAAAGCCAATTGATAAACCTACCATCAAGTGGTACACCGTTGTACTGTTTCATAGCTTTTAGAGCATCTGCCTTCCTCTCAAAGTGTACATCTGCAGTGCCTAAGCTCCTGCCCGACCGGTCATAGTGAACAGCTGCCTTCTTCAGTGTACCAAACTCCGCAAAGAGCTCCTGCAGTGAGAGAAACCATGTATTGTGATTGTAAGTGATTTGAAGTGCCATTTTGGAAATGCTAATCCAAGACAAATAAGCAATTTCTAAAGAGTCAACCAAGTCAAAAAGAAAATAAGATGTACCTGAATATCTGCGTCTGAAACGCCAAAGTCGAGATTGGAGACAAGAAGCTTCCCTCCGGTTTCCACACCAGCGCCACCCCCAACACTGGCATTGAAGCCATGATTGCCGTACATGTCGTGTTGCCATTTATCAGGAAGCTGCTTGGGCTGCAACAGATGAAAGAGAACGAACCTGCTGACTTCTGGCTCCCCTGTCTCTGCCAATCACAGAGTCCAGTCCACACAGCTGGGTAGGTGCTGGGAAGACCAGGGAATACACAGCCAACAGGGCCAGGTGGTTGGCATGGACCCCATGGAGAGTCCCAGCATTCCCTTCCCAGTGCCCACCCAATTACTACAAGTAAACCAGTTCAAAAACCGGACACATGGCAACATGTCAATTCTAGACACTAGATCAAATTAACAGGTCATAAAGCATTTTCCTAAAACTGATGAGCCCTACTTGTAAAAAATGAAACACTTCCTATAATAGAATGAAGAAATGTGTGCATTAACGTCTGTTGAGACTATTTTGATCAACATGTAGCAGTAAACAAGTAATTAATAACAGTACACATTTACTCGCTACCATCTGCACTCCGCTCCCACCCCCTTGTTGGCTAACTAGGCTAGCAATGTTGCCCGCTGTTCTCTTGCCAGCTGCTCCTCCACCAAAGGCTCTCCAGGCGGCCATCCCCAGCGAGAGTAGTATGCTGAAGAAAGTAATCCATCCGTATGGCGCTGTAGTACTTTGTATCAGTGTCGACTCCAGCTGTGTGGTTATTAGCTTAAATTGTTCTTTAAACGCCATGAGTTGGCTTTGATGAGTTAAGTGTCCATTTTCTTAAAGAGACATCTAGCAAAATAAAGTACGCCAACTACCTGGCCTGAACATGGATGTCAACCATCTGAGCGTCCATTTTGAAACCACGCCATTTTGATTGAGTGGACTAGTAACATTACTAGAAATGTGGAGATAAAAATATGTAATAAGAGGGGAAAAGTCCACTGCTCCATCCATAAAGGACACCATTCTGTGTTGATATGGTGCTGCTCACATGGGATTGTGTTAACCCGCCAGCCACTCCCAAACAAAAGGATAGGAGTGCAGGTTGAAACTCCAAAAGTTGCCTCTGCTACAAAAATCATCCAAATGCAACGATATTCTTCGATGCCGTGCCGTTCGGTGGTCCAAGTGACTTTCTGGGTCGAAAGATACTGCGACAGACCATGAAATCAATATTTCATTGATTGAAGATGCTGAATTCAAAATGGCGCCGTCTGGGCCTTGTAGGTTAGCAGCTATTCCAGAGTTAGCAACTAGCTAACCTGCTCCATAAGCTTATTCTCAAAAAGTGGTAACAGGCATGGGTTTGGGTGGACAAGGACACGTTATGTGCATTATATTTCCATATCAACCGCAATTTAAAGGGTTTCCCTTCGTTAATTCGACAGAAATTCGATTAGTTAGCTAAGTGCCTCGACTAGCAAGTTAGCCATTGATTGCATTGGGAGCAGCTAGCAAGCCTGAAGATTAGAGGACGTCGCGCAGGCATTTTTCCTTTTTCGCAGCCCATTCCTCTAAATTTCTCATACCCTGCTGTATGGCGTAGGTCTTGCTCTGCCACGGCTCAGGTTCGGTCGGTTCCTCACGGGGCCCGATCCTCCACCTCGGCCCCCAAAGCCACCACCAGCTGCTCCACGGCCAACACCACCACCTCGGCCCCCGCCAGAGCCTCCCCGGCCACGGCCTCTTCCACCACCACGGCCTCCTGCGCCCCCTCTCTGCTGCCTGTTCTGCTTGATGATGTCGTCTAGAGACATATCCATCTTATCGGCCATTATGCAGTTTCAATTACGCTAAGATCTATTAGCGAACTAAAAACTAGCCTGACTGATCCCTGCCTTAAGTAAAAACCTTGGTAATAACCCGACGGTACTACTCAGCTGCGTGAGGCAAAAAAAAAACGCTAAAATGGAGCGCAAGCTGTCTTTATAGCCACGAGCCCCTCGTTACGTGAGGACGGATGACGCTGTCAGTGTCCGCTTGTTGTGCGCCGCCCCTTCAACAGTTTTACTCGGGTTATGCTGTCAAATCAAGAAGGGACTATTTGAAATTGATCCCTTGAGTCATATCACTACAAAGACCTGTGCTGCTATTATCAGTGCAGCAGCGCAATGGTCTCGAATTTACTGTACAGCTGGTTATACAAAAATAGATAAATCTGGCATATTCCTTGATAGTTGGTGCAATTCGGCTTGGCCCCTCAGCCATCCGAGACATGGCCTGGTCACCCCTCTACCATCTAGAAGGCCGAGACAGTACAGGTGCATCAAAGCCGGGACCGAGAGACTTTAAAACAGCTTCTGTCTCCATGCCGTCAGACTGTTAAATAGTCACCACTAGCCGGCTTCGCCCCAGTACACTGCCCTGAACTTAGGGCACTTTTACTAGCCAGCTATCTTAGAGACTGCTGCCCTATGTACATAGTTATTGAACACTGGTCACTTTTATAATGTTTACACACTGTTTTACCAACTTCATATGTATATACTGTATTCATCCTATAACTACCGCTGTACACACCACTCCTGTTCAGACAGTATACTAGCCATACTGTCTATACACACCATTATATTACACATTAAGGCACGAGGGGGTGTGCCACAAACTCCTGAGGTACCTTATTGCTATTATAAACTGGTTACCAACTTAATTAGAGTAATACAAATAAATGTTTTGTCATACCGTGGTATACTGTCTGATATACCGTGGCTGTCAGCCAATCAGTATTCAGGGCTCGAACATCCCAGTTTATAAATATATATATATGTATATATAAATATATATATATCCCAGACTCTGACATTGCTCGTTCTGATATTTCTTAATTTTTAGGATTTGTGTTTATTGTTAGGTATATTGCAATGTTGAAACTAGAAATATAAGCATTTAGCTGCACTTGCAATTTTATTTATTTTACCTTTATTTTACCAGCATGCGATAACATCTGCAAAATGTGTACGTGACCAATGACATTTTATTTGATATAAGATTCCTGAGACAAATGTGTAAATAAATGTGTTGTGTTAATACCACGGCCTACACCAACTGTATCCACATGTGAACTTTGTCAACACAGATGCATCAACACCTATATTTGAGTGCAGATTCACATAGCCCACAATATCGTTAAAATATATCATGCCGCCATGATTGTATCTTCTTGTAAATTGTAAATTCTTGTAAATCTTCTTGAAATTGTTACAGATGCACAATCGAGAGCATCCTGTCGGGCTGTATCACCGCCTGGTACGGAAACTGCTCCGCCCACAACCGTAAGGCTCTCCAGAGGGTAGTGAGGTCTGCACAACACATCACCGGGGGCAAACTACCTGCCCTCCAGGACACCTACACCACCCGATGTCACAGGAAGGCCATAAAGATCATCAAGGACAACAACCACCCGAGCCACTGCCTGTTCACCCCGCTATCATCCAGAAGGCGAGGTCAGTACAGGTGCATCAAAGCAGGGACCGAGAGACTGAAAAACAGCTTCTATCTCAAGGCCATCAGACTGTTAAACAGCCATCACTAACATTTAGTGGCCGCTGCCAACATACTGACTCAACTCCAGCCACTTTAATAATGAGAATTGATGGAAATTATGTAAAAATGTATCACTAGTCACTTTAAACAAAATAAACTGTACTCTATACCATCTACTGCATCTTGCCTATGCCGTTCTGTACCATCACTCATTCATATATCTTTATGTACATATTCTTTATCCCTTTACACTTGTGTGTATAAGGTAGTAGTTGTGGAATTGTTAGGTTACTTGTTGGTTATTACTGCATTGTCGGAACTAGAAGCACAAGCATTTCGCTACTCGCATTAACATCTGCTAACCATGTGTATGTGACAAATAAAATTTGATTTGTACTTGTTTGTACTAATAGGTTTACCATTATGGAGTAATTCTCTCTTTGCTAACTTTTGTGAATAGTGGCTGAGCCCTGTTGTTATAACTGCTTTCAGACCATAACCGAGCACTTCATGATTCCCTCTGTGATATGAAGGAACTAGATCAGAGAAAGAAATATAGCTGACTATACATACAATGAAAATAAACGCAACATGTAGTGTTGGTCCCATGTTTTCCATATGCACAAAAAACATATTTCTCTCAAATTTTGTGCACAAATTTGTTTACATCCCTGTTAGTGAGCATTTCTCCTTTGCCAAGATAATCCATCCACCTAACAGGTGTGCATATCAAGAAGCTGATTAAACAGCATGACCATTACACAGGTGCGCCTTGTGCTAGGGACAATAAAAGGCCACTAATTTGTCACACAACACCTCAAGTTTTGAGGGAGAGTGCAATAGTCATGCTGACTGCAGGAATGTCCACCAGAGCTGTTGCCAGGTCATTTTATGTTAATTTCTCTACCACAAGGTGCCTCGAACATTGTTTTAGAGAATGTGGCAGTACGTCCAACCAACCTCACAACCGCAGACCACGTGTAACCACTCCAGCCCAGGACCTCAACATCCGGCTTCTTCACCTGCGGGATCGTATGATGGGGGTGTGGATGGGTTGCTGAGGAGTATTTCTGTAATAAAAGCCCTTTTGTGGGGAAAAACTCAGTGGGTGGGCCTTGGAGGGCATGGTTGCATTCCTGCCCAGTCATGTGAAATCCATAGATTAGGGCCTAATGAATTCATTTAAATTGACTGATTTCCTTATATGAACTGCATTTAGTAAAATCTTTGAAATTGTTGCAATTATATTTTTGTTCAGTAGCCTATTACACTGTTTTCAGTAACAACGCACAAACAAAACAAAGAGCATGAGACAACAATTTACCATCCGACTGTAGGTTCTGTGACATTTGTACATACATCATTGGGGAGTATATAGGTAAACACATCCAAAAAGTAAATTTAGGTCAAACATCTATGACCAATGCATTGAGTGAAATATTGTAAAAGTATTTTATTCAATATTTTTTTTCAAGGCTGAGAAGTCAATGTGGCGATGTCTACTTGAAGTCCATTTCAGGGGCATGAATTTATATGAAAAATGTTGGCATTTATCCTAAACAATTTTTGGCTTCCAAAACTCGCCCGTACAATCGGTTCCCATTCCAATATATCTACAATTCAACTATCTTCCAAAAAAAGAATGCCAGCCCTTCAGCATTATCCTTTGTAGATTGAAAAGAAAACAGTTTATATTTAAGACTGCAGTCCTTTAAAGTGTCCCATGAAGAATTTGTACACCATCTGTACTTCGGCATCAGGATGTCAGCATATTTCATTCAAACTCTGCATCAGTCCCATTCACATACAAAAAAGAGTAAAAATGAAAAATTCATGGCTGTAAAACCAAGAACCGGAAGAGAGAATCCCTGGAAATCAAATGCCAGCTTTCTTGCATTCCACGTCAACCAGATGAGAGGTAGGGTAAGAAAATATTGAGCCTGGACAGAGAAAGAGGGGGGGGGGGGGGGGCTGGGGTGGATAAGGAACTCCAAAAATGTTGTGGTTGTTAGGACATCAGCCCACTGCTGTTGAATGGGCAGGCTGTTAGTCCGGGTGGGCAGAAAGAGGACCGGCATTCTGGGCAGGAATGGCCAAAAGGTTGACTTACTGGCTGACAGAGGAGGAGAAAGTTCTCAAGGATAATTGGTGCAGAAAAAAAGCTGTTGACTATAAAGAGAAAGACTAGGACTTCTTGGAGTCCTGTGTGTTGCGTTTCTTGAGGTCACTCAGGTCAACTGGTGTGAAAGCTGCAAGAAAGGATAAAAACATTAATACTCTGTCTTTTTGACAAATCTAGTAAATAGCCTGTTTAAATGACAAACACTTACAATTTAAGTTGGGATTTGGGTTCTTTTCCACATACTCCTGTGGTCCACGGTCTTTGCGTTCGCTGCTCTGTGGTGACCGGATGTCTCTGAGCACACACTGCCAGGCTGTAAAGAAGCATACACATGCCAGCTTTCAACCATCTCCTTACATACCACATTCCATCCAAATGGCTCATCTGAGCTCAGTGGTACATTTACATTACATTTAAGTCATTTAGCAGACGCTCTTATCCAGAGCGACTTACAAATTGGTGCATTCACCTAATGACATCCAGTGGAACAGCCACTTTACAATAGTGCATCTAAATCTTTTAAGGGGGGGGGGGGGGGGCAGAAGGATTGCTTTATCCTAGGTATTCCTTGAAGAGGTGGGGTTTCAGGTGTCTCCGGAAGGTGGTGATTGACTCCGCTGTCCTGGCGTCGTGAGGGAGTTTGTTCCACCATTGGGGTGCCAGAGCAGCGAACAGTTTTGACTGGGCTGAGCGGGAACTGTACTTCCTCAGTGGTAGGGAGGCGAGCAGGCCAGAGGTGGATGAACGCAGTGCCCTTGTTTGGGTGTAGGGCCTGATCAGAGCCTGAAGGTACTGAGGTGCCGTTCCCCTCACAGCTCCGTAGGCAAGCACCATGGTCTTGTAGCGGATGCGAGCTTCAACTGGAAGCCAGTGGAGAGAGCGGAGGAGCGGGGTGACGTGAGAGAACTTGGGAAGGTTGAACACCAGACGGGCTGCGGCGTTCTGGATGAGTTGTAGGGGTTTGATGGCACAGGCAGGGAGCCCAGCCAACAGCGAGTTGCAGTAATCCAGACGGGAGATGACAAGTGCCTGGATTAGGACCTGCGCCGCTTCCTGTGTGAGGCAGGGTCGTACTCTGCGGATGTTGTAGAGCATGAACCTACAGGAACGGGCCACCGCCTTGATGGTACAGGGGCTTCTTACAGTGGATCATGTTGATGGCCAACATATAAGCCTACTTAGGTGAGAGACTTAAGGGCTAGTCTTAGTAAGATATCGGCCTTCTGAGGCAGACTCACTGTCGTGGATGAAACGCACATTCTCCTCATGTGCTGGAGTGAAGAGCTCCCCACTGTTCGTAGGAGACCGAGGACTGGAAGTCCGCTTGTAGTTGTTCACCATCCTGGGAGCAGATGAGCTATAAAGCAGCAAAGATACAAATAAAAACAAAAACAAAACAAACAGCAAGAAAGAATGAAAACACAGAACAGACAGGCTGGAAAACAGAACATACGTTTTTCTGGCATGCATGCAGTATACCTGATTCTACAAGATACAGCTTGATATACAGTTAGCACACAACACAACCATAACAGGTAAACAACGCTCTTCCAACCTCATTCTGTGTGCAGTCTGTCTCTTGCTCCTTTCTAATGAATAGTTGGGGGGTTAAGAGAATATGAACCTTCTTTATCCTCTGTTGAATAGCTAGTGGTGGAAACAAGGCGTGACATGATTAATTCTAAATAAAGACACCAATCACAAACAATTGAGGAATGTTGACATTTGAAACCTAGCTAGCTAAAACAGACTGCAAAATACAGTTACTTAACTATACAGCCAGAAAGCTACATTGGATGCCACACTATCGGCATTAGCTTGCTTATTGATGTTAGTTATGCTTCAATGTTTACATGTTTGTATCTGACACTTAACGTTACACAAGCGAGCTAGCTAACAAGAAATTATACTTGCCAACTCATATTGACCAGCGACTCTTAAAATATAAAGCACCTAGCTTGCTAACTAACGTGACCCAATATCGTATATTTTAAATTGACATTTTGTTGGTTAGAAATGATCTTGCGGTTGAAGTAGTGGCTGACAGATAAAGGATAACGTTAGCTAACTAGCAAGCTAACGTTAGCATATTCGGCACCATAACGTTAGCTATCTAGCGAATGTTTGCTACACGTTATCAATAGCTACTATTATTAGCTAAGCCATTTAACTTTATCTAGCTGAATATATCCAGACAATAGTACCAATTAAATGTTTCCAACAGCAGTGGAATATTAATTAATAACGCTATAGCTAGCTTGGAATAATCCAAAAATTACCAAAGAAGAAGGTTTAGATCCAGCTTCCTTTCGCTTTCTTTATTCAGCCAACAAGATGTAACTAGCGTTAGCTAGCTAGGCCTCCCGTCGGCTAAAACGGTTGCCAATACCAACCAATCATTTCTGGGCAAGTAATTTAAAACGGAAGTCAACAAAACTTAATAGGTTTGTTGGTTCAAAATAATGTTCAAATCCCAAAAGAATGCTTATATGAATGCCTTCTCCCCAACATTTACCCTCTCTGCTCGAGTCTTTTTGGTACTTGTTTAAATAAAACAGACCATGGACCAGCTTGCGAAGAAGTTAGAAAAAGCATTGGCTAAAAATAACCTTACCCGAGTTTATAGGCCCTAAAAAAATGCACTCTAGCAATTAAAAATCATCATCATCATAATGCACCCTAGTTATTAAAAATATCACCAAGCCCTAGTCAGACCATTACTGTTCCAGCTGGCTTATAGGCGTTATTCGGTAGGTAATGTTAAGTGTAGCACAGATCATTTTCGACCAACTTGACGATGCATCCTCAGTTCCTGACTTGGAAGAACGCATTTCATTTAAATGTCCATGTCTAGTTGCAGGGGGGTTCGTTTGAATTTCGAAATTGCTCCAATATTATTATTTTTTTTTTGGCTCCATGAAGTAATAAAAAAAAATGTGTATCACCACCATATTGTCTGTTTAAAATATATTCTCATTGATTGAGAAAGGTGTTGCTTTCTTCTTCTTCTTCGTGTGGTTTTCCGGCAGACTAGACACTTTTTTGCGTATTGCTGCCTTTCACAGTTTGGAAAGTGCATTGCATATTTGTTCACAATAAAAGGAAACTGAAACGCCATGTAACCCTATATTACCCCTGTAGTGGCCTACTACTCAAATCAAATATTATTTGTCACATGCTTACTTATGGGTCCTTTTCCAACAATGAAGAGTTAACGATAACAACAAAAAAATAACATGGCTATATAGAGCCCCTCACCATTTCCCTGTTTGACTGCTAGGTTTTATGGCACCTCCACTGTGGGGCTCTAAGTAGTGTTGCCCAACGTAGCGTTGTCGCTATATTTAGCGAGTATTCAGACCCCTCTAGCGACACATTTTCAAAAAAGCGACTAGCGACAGATCTAGAGACTTTTTCTGGTGTTATTGGAGACTCTGACGTGAAAGCACGTATCGTTCTTACTCTTCTCAACGAGCAGCGGGTGCTGCCGTGGGTCCCGCCACGGGTCTCACCCCTGTCCCAAAGCACTCAGGCGGCCCAGTCCTCCCGCAGCAGTCCCTCCCGGCTGCAGTCAGAGCAGGAGATGTTCACCCCTCTGCATCCAGACTGCAAATGAATCGCGCGTGCGGGAAGCCGCCGCTGGCTGATCCAGCCATAAATGTAAAAAAACTAAACAAAAAAATGTAATAAAAATAAATAAAACTAAGTCACTTTTGCCAGTCCCACGCCCAGATAAAGAAGGAGGGTTGGAATTGTGACATAAAAAAAAGAATCACAGAAGAAAGTTCATTTGTAGTTCTTAACATATTTAGGGTGTTTTTTACTCACTTTTTGTCTCTTTAACTTGCGTGTCGTGATCGTGTTTGGTGTAGAGTGACAAAATACATTTATGCACAATAGCGCACACGCGCAGCCGGTTTGGGTTCCGTGTTAGCCAAATATATTTAAACTCACTTTTTCACAATTCCTGACATTTAATCCTAGTAAAAATTCGCTGGATTGGGTCAGTTAAGATCACCACTTATTTTAAGAATGTGAAATGTAAGAATAATAGTAGAGATAAGGATTTATTTCAGCTTTTATTTCTTTCATCACATTCCCAGTGGGTCAGAAGTTAACATACATCAATTAGTATTTGGTAGCATTGCCTTTAAATTGTTTAACTTGGGTCAAATGTTTCAGGTAGCCTTCCACAAGCTTTCCAAAATAAGTTGGGCGAATTTTGGCCGATTTCTCCTGACAGAGCTGGTGTAACCGAGTCAAGTTTGTAGGCCTCCTTGCTCACGCATGTTTTTTAAAGTTCTGCCCACAAATTTTCTATGGGTTTGAGGTCAGGGCTTTGTGATGGCCACTCCAATACCTTGACTTTGTTGCCCTTAAGCCATTTTGCCACAACTTTGGAAGTATGCTTGGGGTCAATGTCCAGTTGGAAGACCCATTTGCGACCAAGCTTTAACTTCGTGACTGATGTCTTGAGATGTTGCTTCAATATATATCCACATAATTTTCCATCCTCTTGATGCCATCTATTTTGTAAAGTGCATCATGCCCTCCTGCAGCAAAGCACCCCCACAACATGATGCTGCCACCCCCGTACTTCACGGTTGGGATGGTGTTCTTCGGCTTGCAAGCGTCCCCCTTTTTCCTCCAAACATAACGATGGTCATTATGGCCAAACAGTTCTATTTTTGTTTCATCAGACCAGAGGACATTTCTCCAAAAAGTACAATCTTTGTCCCCATGTGCAGTTGCAAACCGTAGTCTGGCCTTTTTGTGGCGGTTTTGGAGCAGTGGCTTCTTCCTTGCTGAGCAGCCTTCCAGGTTATGTCGATATAGGACTCATTTTACTGTGGATATAGATACTTTTGTACCGGTTTACTCCAGCATCTTCACAGGGTCCTTTGTTGTTGTTCTGGGATTGATTTGCACTTTTCGCACCAAAGTACATTCATCTCTAGAAGACAGTTTATACATGCGTACTATTGTTTGTACAGATGAACGTGGTACCTTAAGGCATTTGGAAATTGCTCCCAAGGACGAACCAGACTTGTGGAGGTCTACAATATTTTTTGTGAGGTCTTGGCTGATTTCTTTTGATTTTGTGGAGTGATTGAAAAACGAGTTTTAATGACTCCAACCTAAGTAAGTGTATGTAAACTTCAGACTTCAACTGTATGTACTGTACATATAAGTAGGGGTAAAGTGACTAGGCAGCAGGATAGATAATAGACTGTAGTAGCAGCGCATGTGGCATAGGAGGTTGGTTCATAATAATGTCAGAAACGGAGAAAATTGAATGGCATCAAACATATGGAAACTATGTGTTTAATGTATTTGATACTATTCCTCTGATTCCGCTCCAACCATTACCACGAGACCATCCTCCCCAATCAAGGTACGACCAACCTCTTGTGGTTCGCGGTAAGTGTGAAAGTGAGTGTGTGGCGTCAGTATGCATGTGTGTGCATGTTGTGTGTGTTTGTGCGTATGTAGTGTCTATGTGTTGGGGTGTCAGTGTGAGTGTGTGTGTAAAGTCTGTGCAAGAGAGTTAGTGCAAAAAAGGATCAATGCAGGTAGTCAAGGTAGCCATTTGATTAGCTATTTAGCAGTCGTTTAGAAGTCTTATGGCTTGGGGTAGAAGCTGTTCATGGTCCTGTTGGTTCCAGACTTGGTGCATTGGTACCGATTGTCAGCTTGGGTGGCTGGAGAGTTAGAAAATGTTTGGTGCCTTCCTCTGACACCGCCTCATATGACAGGAAGCTCTCAGCCCCAGTGATGTTTTTTAAAATTTTATTTCACCTTTATTTAACCAGGTAGGCTAGTTGAGAACAAGTTCTCATTTGCAACTGCGACCTGGCCAAGATAAAGCATAGCAGTGTGAACAGACAACAACACAGAGTTACACATGGAGTAAACAATAAACAAGTCAATAACATGGTAGAAAAAAGAGAATCTATATACAATGTGTGCAAAAGGCATGAGGTAAGCAATAAATCGAATAATTACAATTTAGCAGATTAACACTGGAGTGATAAATCATCAGATGATCATGTGCAAGAAGAGATACTGGTGTGCAAAAGAGCAGAAAAGTAAATAAATAAAAGCAGTATGGGGGTGAGGTAGGTAAATTGGGTGGGTAGTTTACAGATGGACTATGTACAGCTGCAGCGATCGGTTAGCTGCTCGGATAGCAGATTTTTAAAGTTGTTGAGGGAGATAAAAGTCTCCAACTTCAGAGATTTTTGCAATTCGTTCCAGTCGCAGGCAGCAGAAAACTGGAAGGAAAGGCGTCCAAATGAGGTTTTGGCTTTAGGGATGATCCGTGAGATACACCTGCTGGAGCGCGTGCTACGGGTGGGTGTAGCCATCGTGACCAGTGAACTGAGATAAGGCGGCACTTTACCTAGCATAGCCTTGTAGATGACCTGGAGCCAGTGGGTCTGACGACGAACATGTAGCGAGGGCCAGCCGACTAGGGCATACAGGTCGCAGTGGTGGGTCGTATAAGGTGCTTTAGTAACAAAACGGATGGCACTGTGATAAACTGCATCCAGTTTGCTGAGTAGAGTATTGGAAGCTATTTTGTAGATGACATCGCCGAAGTCGAGGATCGGTAGGATAGTCAGTTTTACTAGGGTAAGTTTGGCGGCGTGAGTGAAGGAGGCTTTGTTCCGGAATAGAAAGCCGACTCTAGATTTGATTTTGGATTGGAGATGTTTGATATGAGTCTGGAAGGAGAGTTTGCAGTCTAGCCAGACACCTAGGTACTTATAGATGTCCACATATTCTAGGTCGGAACCGTCCAGGGTGGTGATGCTAGTCGGGCGTGCGGGTGCAGGCAGCGAACGGTTGAAACCATGCATTTGGTTTTACTAGCGTTTAAGAGCAGTTGGAGGCCACGGAAGGAGTGTTGTATGGCATTGAAGCTCGTTTGGAGGTTAGATAGCACAGTGTCCAGGGAAGGGCCGGAAGTATACAGAATGGTGTCGTCTGCGTAGAGGTGGATCAGGGAATCGCCCGCAGCAAGAGCAACATCATTGATGTATACAGAGAAAAGAGTCGGCCCGAGAATTGAACCCTGTGGTACCCCCATAGAGACTGCCAGAGGACCGGACAACATGCCCTCCGATTTGACACACTGAACTCTGTCTGCAAAGTAGTTGGTGAACCAGGCAAGGCAGTCATTAGAAAAACCGAGGCTATTGAGTCTGCCGATAAGAATATGGTGATTGACAGAGTCGAAAGCCTTGGCCAGGTCGATGAAGACGGCTGCACAGTAATGTCTTTTATCGATGGCGGTTATGATATCGTTTAGTACCTTGAGCGTGGCTGAGGTGCACCCGTGACCGGCTCGGAAACCGGATTGCACAGCGGAGAAGGTACGGTGGGATTCGAGATGGTCAGTGATCTGTTTGTTGACTTGGCTTTCGAAGACCTTAGCTAGGCAGGGCAGGATGGATATAGGTCTGTAACAGTTTGGGTCCAGGGTGTCTCCCCCTTTGAAGAGGGGGATGACAGCGGCAGCTTTCCAATCCTTGGGGATCTCAGATGATACGAAGGAGAGGTTGAACAGGCTGGTAATAGGGGGTGCGACAATGGCGGCGGACAGTTTCAGAAATAGGGGGTCCAGATTGTCAAGCCCAGCTGAATTGTATGGGTCCAGGTTTTCCAGCTCTTTCAGAACATCTGCTATCTGGATATGGGTAAAGGAGAAGCTGGGGAGGCTTGGGCGAGTAGCAGCGGGGGGGGGGGGGGGGGGGGCGGGGCTGTTGGCCAAGGTTGGAGTCGCCAGGTGGAAGGCATGGCCAGCCATTGAGAAATGTTTGTTGAAGTTTTCGATTATCACGGACTTATCAGTGGTGACCGTGTTATCTAGCCTCAGTGCAGTGGGCAGCTGGGAGGAGGTGCTCTTGTTTTCCATGGACTTTACAGTATCCCAGAACTTTTTGGAGTTAGAGCTACAGGATGCAAATTTCTGCTTGAAAAAGCTGGCCTTTGCTTTCCTGACTGTCTGCGTGTATTGGTTCCTGACTTCCCTGAACAGTTGCATATCGCGGGGCTCTTCGATGCTATTGCAGTTCGCCACAGGATGTTTTTGTGCTGGTCGAGGGCAGTCAGGTCTGGATTGAACCAAGGGCTATATCTGTTCTTGGTTCTGCATTTTTTGAACGGAGCATGCTTGTCTAATATGGTGAGGAAGTAACTTTTAAAGAATGACCAGGCATCCTCAACTGACGGGATGAGGTCAATATCCTTCCAGGGTACCCGGGCCAGGTCGATTAGAAAGGCCTGCTCGCAGGAGTGTTTTAGGGAGCGTTTGACAGTGATGAGGGGTGGTCGTTTGACCGTGGACCCGTGGCGGATACAGGCAATGAGGCAGTGATCGCTGAGATCTTGATTGAAGACAGCAGAGGTGTATTTGGAGGGTAAGTTGGTCAGGATAATGTCTATTAGGGTGCCCATGTTTACGGATTTAGGGTTGTACCTGGTGGGTTCCTTGATGATTTGTGTGAGATTGAGGGCATCAAGCTTAGATTGTAGGACTGCCGGGGTGTTAAGCATATCCCAGTTTAGGTCACCTAACAGAACAAACTCTGAAGCTAGACGGGGAGCGATCAATTCACAGATGGTGTCCAGGGCACAGCTGGGAGCTGAGGGGGGTTGGTAGCAGGCGGCAACAGTGAGAGACTTATTTCTGGAGAGATTAATTTTTAAAATTAGAAGTTCGAACTGTTTGGGCATAGACTTGGAAAGTATGACAGAACTTTGCAGGCTATCTCTGCAGTAGATTGCAACTCCTCCCCCTTTGGCAGTTCTATCTTGACGGAAAGTGTTATAGTTGGGTATGGAAATCTCAGAGTTTTTGGTGGCCTTCCTCAGCCAGGATTCAGACACGGCAAGGACATCAGGGTTGGCAGAGTGTGCTAAAGCGGTGAGTAAGGCAAACTTAGGGAGGAGGCTTCTGATGTTGACATGCATGAGGCCAAGGCTTTTTCGATCACAGAAGTCAACAAATGAGGGTGACTGGGGACATGCAGGGCCTGGGTTTACCTCCACATCACCCGAGGAACAGAGGAGTAGTAGGATGAGGGTGCGGCTAAAGGCTATCAAAACTGGTCGTCTAGAGCGTTGGGGACAAGGAATAAAAGGAGCAGATTTATGGGCGTGGTAGAATAGATTCTGGGCATAATGTGCAGACCAGGGTATGGTGGGGCACGGGTACAGCGGAGGCAAGCCCAGGCACTGGGTGATGATAAGAGAGGTTGTATCTCTGGACATGCTGGTCTCAATGGGTGAGGTCACCGCATGTGTGGGGGGTGGGACAAAGGAGGTATCAGAGGTACGGAGAGTGGAACTACGGGGTCCATTGCAAACCAAAACAATGATAACTAGCCTGAACAACAGTATGCAAGGCATATTGATATTTGAGAGAGACATACAATAAGGCATAAAGTGATTGCAGGTCATGATTGGGAGGGGCTGGGCTGGGCTGTACGCACTACCTTCTGTAAAACCTTGTGGTCGGATGCCAAGCAATTGTCCGACCAAGCGTTGATGCAGCCAGTCAAGATGATCTCGATGGTGCATCTGTCAAACTTTTTAAAGATCTGAGGGCCCATGCCAAATATTTTCAGCCTCCTGAGATGGAAGAGGCGTTGTCTTGCCCTCTTCACGACTGTGTTGGTGTATTTGGACCATGATAGATCTTTAGTTTTGTGGACACCGAGGAACTTGAAGCTCTCAATCCGCTCCACTACAGCCCCATCGATGTGAATGGGGGCGTGCTCGGCCCTCCGTTTTTTTGTAGTACACGATCAGCTCCTTTTTCTTACTGACGTTGAGGGAGAGGTTCTTGTCCTGCCAGGTCTCTGACCTCCTCCCTATAGGCTCCCTATCATCATCGTCAGTGATCAGGCCTACCACAGTCGTGTCATCTGCAGTCGTGGGTGAACAGGGAGTACAGGAAGGGACAAAGCACGCAACCCTGAGGGGCCCCCGTGTTGAGGGTCAGCGTGGCGGATGTGTTGTTGCCTACCCTCACCATCTGGGGACGGCCTGTCAGGAAGTCCAGGATTCAGTTGCAGAGGGAGGTGTTCAGTCCCAGGGATGTTAGCTTAGTGATGAGCTTCAAGGGCTCTATGATGTTCAAACGCTGAGCTGAAGTCAATAAACAGCATTCTCACATTGGTGTTCCTTTTGTCCAAGTTGGAAAGGGCAGTGTGGAGTGCAATAGAATTACATCATCTATGAATCTGTTGGGGCTGTATGTGAAATGCAGTGGATCCACGGTTTCTGTGAGGATAGTGTTGATGTGAGCTATGACCAGCCTTCCAAAGGATTTCATGGCTACAGTTGTGAGTGCTACGGGGCGATAGTCATTTAAACAGGCTATCTTGGCGTTCTTGGGCACAGGAACTATGGTGGTCTGCTTGAAACATGTAGGTATTACAGACTGGGTTAGGGAGAGGTTGAAAATGTCAGTGAAGACACTTGCCACCTGATCAGCGCATGCTCTGAGTACGCATCCTGGTAATCCGTCTGGCCCTGTGAATTTTAACCTGTTTAAAGGTCTTACTCACATCGGCTACGGAGAGCGTGATCCCACAGTCATCCGGAACAGCTGGTGGTCTCATGCATGTTTCAGTGTTGCTTGCCTCAAAGCGAGCATAGAAGATATTTAGCTCGTCGGGTAGGCTCGTGTCAATGGACAGCTCGCAGCTGGGTTTCCCTTTGTAATCCGTGATAGTTTGCAAGCGCTGCCACATCTGCCGAGCATCAGAGCTGCTGTAGTAGGATTCGATCTTAGTCCTTTATTGACGCTTTGCTTGTTTGATGGTTAGTCGGAGAGCGTACGGGTTAGTGTGCCACTCATTGAAAGGGGCAGGCCTTTAGCTTAGGCCTTTAGCTTAGTGTGGATGTTGTCTGTAATCCATGGCTTCTGGTTGGGATATGTACGTACGCAAACCCTGTCACATACGACTAGCGTCAGAGCCGGAGTAGTAGGATTCGATCTTACTCTTTTATTGATGCTTTGCCTGTTTGATGGTTCGTCGGAGGGCATCCTGGTTATGGTCCCACTCCTTGAAAGTGGCAGCTCTAGCCTTTAGCTCAGTGCGGATGTTGCCTGTAATTCATGACTTCTGGTTGGGATATGTACGTACGGTTACTGTGGGGACGACGTCGTCGATGCACTTATTAATGAAGCCATTGACTGATGTGGTAAACCTCCACAATTTCATTAATCCAATAACATATTCCAGTCAGGTGATGTCAATTTTTTTGCCCTCTAGTTGCACAGGTGACATGCTGGTAGAAATGAAGTAAAACAGATTTCAGTTTTCCTGCATTAAAATCACGGCCAGTAGGAGCGCTGCCTCTGGATGAGCTATTTCTTGTTGGCTTATGGTCCTATATAGCTCGTTGAGTGTGTTCTTAGTGCCAGCATCAGTTTGTGGTGGTAAATAGAAATACTCACAGGGATCCTCTCAGGCTCCCTCACACTTTGCCCATCAACCTCTACTCTCTACTTTCCTTACTGTCTCAGCATATGAGCATACTTGAGCAGCATACTTTCTGCACTGATCTCACCCTGGAAACTTCAATCTGTCTCACTTGCACAGGACATGTCTGATCCCCAGCAACATGGCCACCCCACAATTGAAACACTCCCCCAGCCCACTCCCACATACACACTTCTCACATTTAGTTATCTCCCTCCTACATACTGCTGCAACATGACCTTGGCACCTGAAACACCATAGTGGGTTCGGAAACAAAAGCTCTCAACCGGAAAATGTATATACCCTAGCATGACTTTATCCGGCAAACACTCTAGTCTGCGTCGCACTAAACAACGTATGTCACAAACACCGGGGACCCCCAACTTCAGTTGATCCACTCAACCCCACCCCAGTTATCACTCCTGTCAGCGGTGGTCTGCTCCGGAGATCAAAGCAGGACATTGCTTTCGTCCCAAGACTAGAAATGCGCAACGACCTTTCCCTCTGAGCAGCAGACACACAAAAAGCAACACAAGTCCATCTCTGGATACTTTGACCGAATTGACAGAACCCCACTCCTTCACCCAGCCTGATACCACAAACGGATTGGCCAAAAGGCATGGATCCACTTTCTCCATGAATTGTACTCCCACTGGGCCAGAGTCATCTCATGCATTTTCCTGATCATTGGGGTGAGGCTTGGAAGCCTTCACTTCACCTGACGACTTAGGTTCATTCTCCTCACTTTTGTCAGGATCAATTTCAAGTTCATTATCCGTCGACTGCTCAGGATCTTCAGGTGCGTAACATGCATTTTTCTCTACTGTACTGTACTCTACTCTACTGTCTTTCTCTACTGTTCTTTCTGCCTCGCTTCCTCTCGCCATCCATCCTCTTGCTCGCCCAGTCCTCCGACAAAGGTGTGTTACCGTGTTCAAACTTCTTCTTCATGTGGTTTTCCAGCAGAGTAGACGCTGTGTTGTGTATTGCTGCCTTTCGCAGGTCGGAGTGCAAATTGCACATTTTGGTCACAAACAAAAAAGGGAAATGTGAAAATCTTAAATTGCACCACCATCTAAACCTGCACCTGTGCACTATCCCCAAAAACACACCACCCCATCTGACTACTTTGACCCTAAACAAAATACATGTTTTCTCATTGGAAGAAACATGATGGAATTTTGTCATTCAAATTGTATGCTTGTATTATTATATACCTGTGTATTTGCATCATTCAAGTCACGAGTGTGTCCCGAAATCGATGGGCTTATTTGGTCCCCTCTCCACTTTTGAAGTCACGCTCTGAATTTTATCAGTAACAAGTAAAATTAAGGGCCCTACAAATGAGTTAGTTGGTAGGGGCGAGGGCCTGGTTTGGGATTCACTGTACGACTTGAGGGTCGTTTAAGTGAAACTTCCAAGTCAGAACTCCACACTTCAGAGGTCTCTGACAGCATGTGAACGCCACACTAAGCCTAAACATAAACCTCAGGTTGATATGAAATTACTGTTTAAAAAAAACGTAAAAATGTTATTTTAATGAAATGATGTGAATTAGCAGCTCGTTACCTTTTTCCTCTAGGTGATCCTTATCATAACCTATAATAGGCTACGTAGGTTTTTCCATAAAGGGTCAATCAGTGAGATAGAAAAGAATTGCGTCCTCACCAATTAATTTCATCAATATTTATAAAAAGCACCTTTATTTCTGAAAATATTTTGTAAAAAAATAAGACTTTCATTGGTGAAATTCATTAGATTAGTTGAAATGGGCAGAATACCACTTACACTTTCATCAACACTGTTAACTATTTCAGAAAATAACAACTGCCAAGGATAATTGGAAAAATGCCAAAACAGCAGCACCAGTGCATGTATGGCATAGTAGCTATTTTCCAATGATCTCTGGCCTACCAAATGAAATGTAATTTTTGATGTGAATTGTTATTGACGCTCTCTCTCTGCTCAGCAGAGAGGATACACACAACTTTTCCCAAGCCATAAACATACAAGCTAAATGCAGAGAACAATGCCAAATACAGTCTGTACTCTATCTGTATTTTGGAAGCAGTGAGTTGAAAATAGTCTCTGCCCATATGCAGGAACTCTCCTCAATGCTGCGTAGTTTTGTGGAAAACTCAAGCAATGGACAGTCAGATTTTTACAAGATTGATCACAGAATTGGGCTGGATGATCTCATTGGGTAATCAGAATGAAGACATACCCTATTGATTCATTACACAGATTAAATAACAACTGTTTACTGTGGTGTGTCACACTGTATTTTTTGGTATGTGGTGCTACATGATCTGGGAAACTGAAAGATGCTGGTGCTATGAACAGCCTGAGATGCTGTTTGTGACAACTAAAGTGACAAGACTGGTTTGCATGTTTTTGTGGAAAAACACCAAACAAAAATTAGCCAACTTCTTTTAAGCAAAGAATGAAAAAGATACAAAAAAGAATAACCTTTACAAAGCATTGTCCAACTTGATACACAAAACCTCTCCAAAAAGCATTGTGAGTCACAATTATGCATTTAGCAAAGAATAGGCTACAGGTGCTCTGTAGCAGGAAAAGTGGCCTGGTCCCTTGTCACAGTCTTTCTCCTTCTCTCTGTCTGGGCTTTTCCATTCCAAGAAGCTAGTCTCAGGACCAGGGTACACTATCCATCTGTCCACATCAAGCTCCTTCAGGTCCTGTTCTATAGGTGGCCAGTGAGTTACACACAGCCTGCCTCAAATAGATTGACCAGCTCCTTACAGTCTGGGTCAATGAGGTCCGCTGGCTTCTCCCCGTTCTCGTTCTCTGCAAATGCACTGGCACCAAGAGAGAGCAGGTAGCTAAGGAGGAACAAAATACAGTGTTGTTCAGCACAAGTCACATTCACACAAGGCATCTTCATTGTCTATATTCACACTGGCTATGAAATGCTGCATGTCTGGTTCAATCAGGTCACCGAGGTCAGTATGGTTAGCAAATCACTACCTGCCTTTTGTCAGAAGAGTTATTTCTCAAAGAGGCAGCAATGTTGCATGATAGATCAATTGAATGTTTTGTTTTGTGGTCTCCGTACTGTAGGGAAATATTTCTGTGGACGTTTTATGAGTTTGTGTTTCATTTGTACACCAACCTGGCGATTTCGGGGAAGCCATCACTGCAGGCCATGTGCAGCGGCGTCCAGCCGTCCTCATCTCTCTGGTGGACATCAGCTCCATATTTCACCAGCAGCTTCACGCAATCCAGGTTCCCTGTGAGTACGGCCTCATGGAGTGCTGCCATACCTGTACACAGAGCACCATACATGGGCACAGTCAGAACAGGGCTCAGCTGCACTGTACATACCCTTACACTGCTTTTCTGTCATTTCAACCCCTGCTTTGAACTTCAGAACTTTTCTGAACTTTCACTATGCATTTGTCAAACAATTATTTAGAGCATTTATTCTTTGACTGTTTAAGAATATAAATAAATATTTGAGACCCATTAACTTCTCAGTAGTTTTATATTTGTCAACACAATATCACTCCTAAAAATAAGCTGTTGTAGTTAGTGACTATATTTCCATGCAGACAGTTGTAGGTGCCTTTGCCTGCTGTGGTAAATCCTGTCAATCTCTCAACACCTTTCCTCTGTCTTTATGTATTTATAGATGCACTCACCAGATGGGAAGAGGGTATGCAGACGTACTTTCTTCGCTCTCATAAAGCGTCCAATCTGCTCCATCTCACCATGTCGGACAAGGTCCTGGAAGATAATGTCATTGGAGAAGTGTACAGCCCGGACTGGCTTGAGTGGTAGAGGTGCAGGAGTCTGCTGTGCAGGTATGTGTGCTGTGCGACGTGTAGCAGCACTGTAGCGTGTTCCTTTGCTGTACGAAGGGGTGTAACTGGAACTGGTTTTGTGTGTAGGTGTGTAAAGTGATGGGGTGTAGCTTGTGGGTGTGTAGTGAGTTGAGCTGTACTTTGTTTGGGTATATGAAGTGGGTGTGTATTTGGTGGGGGTGTAGTGCGTAGGTGTGTAATTGGTGGGGGTGTAGTGTGTAGGTGTGTAATTGCTGGGGGTGTAATGCGTAGGTGTGTAATTGGTGGGGGTGTAGTGTGTTGGTGTGTATGTCATTGGTGTGTACTGACTATATCGAGTGGTGTACGATGACACTGGTAGCTGGTAGCTATACTTCATCCCTGCAGTCAACACGGTTCTTCCTCCCCCTATGCGCTCAGCCCAGGAGGAGGGGTGGGAGAAATCCAAGAAAACTTTGCAATCCAGTCAGGGGAAACAAATTCCTTTGTCCTTTTCACGCTTATCGTCCTTGACTTTTCTCACTTCCTTCTGATCCTTGAGTTTCCAACCAGAGTAGCACGGCTACTCTCTCTGCAGAGTACCAAAACTTTCCCAAAGTCAATTCTCACTGGCCAAACTTCCTCTTTTTATGTCTTTCTTTCCTTCTGGTTCACCGGATTTCTCCCTCATGCCTCCTGTCTTATTTCTCCCGTCCTTTTGTATGTCACTACAGTATCCTCTGGCTTTATACAGGCTGGTGGTCTGATGGAGTAGGTGGGAGAGGGTCCCTATATACACTCTGGAGGGCTATTTTGGGGCCCGTCATCCCTCATATCGAGTGACTTTAGCTTGGAACAGAGTGGTCTCTGCCAGGCCAGGCTCCTCCCACTATGCGGTCACATGACCCCTGACACGGCCTCCACCCCTAACTCCATAGCACAAACACATTGGGGTCTTTATGAACTTGCCCAACATGTCTAATACCACATCACATCAAAATGTCCATGATCAACATCAGCAGAGGAACAAACTGTCATTAACAGTTGAGGGAAATGAAATGTTTACAGTACAGTGTAGACGTGTTTTTATGGCCCCTGGGTACAGGTCAGGCAGCCTTTTTTGGAATTTCACAAGCGATAGCACTGACACATGGTCATGGTGGTTAACAGTGTGAGAGTCACATGTCGAGTCACATGGCTTATATGTGATTTTCAGAATTTGTTTGACATTTTGCTTTTGTTACTTTGGAAGGGTTCAAGAACTCTCGCCTCAAAACAACAAAAACCTGAATACTTGAACTATTTCAACAGAGGTAATGTACGAGAATTTTGGACACGTTATTTGACATTAAGAAAATAGCAGACAAACAAGGTCTTCAAAAGTTATTTTATTTGCCATGAAAGGATAACATACTTTTTGGTTGCTTGAACAACTACTGTATCTATTCTTATTGTGACAGGTCTTGAAACTTTGGAAGGATCAATATTTTGACCGTAGCATCTCTGCTATTAGAGCAAACAGTAACCCCATCACATGGTTGACATCTGATCTAACCTCACTTGCCTGGACCCATTGGACCAATAGTATCTTGCCATACAGGACGTTCAGGAACCACTGGGCCAATAGTATCCAGCCATTCAGGGAGTTCAGTGCAGGAGCGCAGTCTTGGCCAACAGTTGTGTCATAGGGACATAAATCTATGCTGCGAAATGTAACCCATTTCTCTAGATGGCATTAAAAGATCAGATGGTTTTGGTTTAAAAAATAAGGCCCTTTACAGTGCAGTGATCTTTCAATCTGTGTGACCTTCAATCATATTGGGAAATCTGATTAGCTCAAATCCCAAAGCAATGTTTTGAAATGTAGTAAAGTTGGTACTGCGTTTACTCCATTTTCATGTCATATGATTTTGTGAGTTGGAAGTTGTGCATGTGAACCGTGACAGCCGGGACATTGTGCCAGTACCACCTGTTCTCAGCAGACAGTCAGGAACTTCTAAGAGTGGCAGAGCTGGTTCAAGCTGGATTTCAAAGGCTTTGGAATTGGACATTTCACAGGAGCTGCTCCATGCTAGCCAACGAAAATAGCATGGCTACCATCCCACTGGTTTTTTCTTACCAAGGTCTCGCAGGCTAGACTTTACTGTGCCCTAAGGGGAAACCTTTATGGTTGACTAGAATCCACAACATAGACCTCATCTTACTATCAGGCCTGGCTTGAGAAGCAGTACATTCTACTATAATGTACATCCTTGTTATGTGTGTTCTGCATCTGTCATTAGGTACAATTCCACTATAAGGATCCACTGTCTCACTTACCGTCAAAATGTCAAGGCTTATGTTATATCACATCATGGCAAATTGTATTACAATGAGGGAGGAGATACAGTATAAGTTTGTTGCAAAACCATCCTTCTTCTAGAACAGTTGATTGTAATTAGGGGTATAATAGGCTTGTGTATTCAGTTACAAAGAAATGAAGTTACATACATCCATTAACTCCATCCATTACCTAACTGGAGGGGCCCTTTAAACTCATTATGATTATCCACGTTGGGATTGGAACTGTATGGGTGACTTTACCTTCGGATTAGAACTGACCCCGGCCCTGAACATAAACCTTTTTTAGCCCTGCACTGTCTCCACCCAGCACGGCTGGCCATTCTGCACCGAGGAGCTGGTGGAAAAGTCTTAAAGCTCATGTCTAGACAAATTGAGGTGAGAGTAATTTATAATCCCAGCTCGGGGAAGAGACTTTATGCACTGATTATCGAGTTCACCAGTCTCTCATAAAGAAGTGTGGTGAGAGGGTGGTGGAGTTCCATGAACCATGGTGCTACCCCTTCCCAAAGCCCCTACCCACCCAAGACTGAGAAGGGCCTCATTTGGTGGGAGTTGTTTGTTTGTTGTCCTCTTGCATCACCCTTGGATACATGCCAAAAGGAGTGCTGACGTGATCTGTAGGGGTTGAATCACCCTTCATTCAGTGCGCTATACATAGATACAGGCCCACCTCCCGCATGCCTTATAGAGCACATACAGTATTGCATACTGTCAATTACCACCAAGCAGTTCCATGTTAAAAGCTTCCTGGTGTGTGAATCACTGTAGTGTTTCAAGTTAGTAATCACTATAATCACTATAGCAGCAGCGTATTTGGTGAGCGGGTCTGTGCATGGTGATGAGTGTAAGTCTGTGGTCTCAGTTGTGTGTGTGTGTGTGTGTGTGTATGCGTGTGTGAGAAGAGTGTCAGTGTGCGCCTTAGTGGGTAGACACACACACACACACACACACACACACACACACACACACACACACACACACACACACACACACACACACACACACACACACACACACACACACATGATAACAGCAGCTAATGGGGATCCATAATAAATACCTGTGGATGAGCATAGAGTCTGTGCAGGTAGTACAGTGGTAGCTGTCTATTGAAAAGTCTTACGGCTTGGGGAAAGGACCTGTCTCTAAACCTTTAGGTCCGAGACCCGATGCTCCGGTACCGCCTGCCGGACGGGAGCAGAGAGAACAGTCCATGAGAAAAGAGAGAACAGTCCATGTTTTCCAATTGCAGCTGTGTCATGATTTTGGCAAAGCCTTTATGTATACAGTGCATTGGGAAAGTATTCAGACCCCTTGACTTTTTCCACATTTTGTTACATTACTGCCTTATTCTATAATGGATTTTTTAAAATGTCCCTCATCAATTTGGCAGCGATTACAGCCTCAAGTCTTCTTGGGTATGACGCTACAGGCTTCGCACACCACTATTTGGGGAGTTTCTCCCATTCTTCTCTGCAGATCCTCTCAAGCTCTGTCAGGTTGGATGGGGAGCATCGCTGCACAGCTATTTTTAGGTCTCTCCAGAGATGTTCAATCGGGTTCAAGTTCGGGCTCTGGCTGGGCCACTCAAGGACATTCAGAGACTTGTTCCGAAACCACTCCTGAGTTGTCTTGGCTGTGTGCTTAGGGTCGTTGTCCTGTTGGAAGGTGAACCTTCACCCAAGTCTGAGGTCCTGAGTGCTCTGGAGCAGGTTTTCATCAAGGATCTCTTTGTACTTTGCTCCGTTCATCCCTCCAACGATCCTTACTAATCTCCCAGTCCCTGCTACTGAAAAACATCCCCACAGCATGATGCTGCCACCACCATGCTTCACCATAGGGATGTTGCCAGGTTTCCTCCAGAAGTGATGCTTGATATTCAGGCCAAAGAGTTCAACCTTGGTTTCATCAGACCAGATAATCTTGTTTCTCATGGTCTGAGAGTCTTTAGGTGCCTTTTGGCAAACTCCAAGCAGTCATGCAGCCTTATGTGCCTTTTACTGAGGAGTGGCTTTAGAGATGGTTGTATTTCTGGAAGGTTCTCCCATCTCCATTGAGGAACTCTGGAGCTCTGTCAGGGTGGCCATCGGGTTCTTGGTCACCTCCCTGACCAAGGCCCTTCTCCCCATCTCTAGGAAGACTCTTGGTTGTTCCACATTTCTGGTCGGAGGGAAAAAAAACAATTTAATACATTTTAGAATAAGGCTGTAACGTAAAAAAATGTGGAAAAGGTCAAGCGGTCTGAATACTTTCCAAATGCACTGTATAGTTTAAGATCTATGTTATAAATTACCTGGCAATGCACATTTTCCTTCTATAAATAAGCGGTTGAACCAGTCAGGTATCTGTACCCACTGCAAAGTATTAGGATCCTTATAACGACAGACCAAAGGTTTAGGACACAGCCGAAGACAGACAGAGGCATTGTGATGTTAACAACCTGTCAAATAGGCTTATCATGTTGACCGGACAGCTATGGATTCCAAAACACTTTGATGTTGACTTTCATCAAGCTGGTGGTTGGACTGTTGGTGACTCACTCTCTAAATATGTTCAAGGTGAGATAAAACCATAGAAACCAGAACAGTGAAACAACCAATGTCAGCAAAGATTTCACAAGAATTCATAGAATATTGGCTATTCCTGGATCAACACCGGAGTTCCCTGTTGCACTCCATTGTATGATTGACATACACATTATTTTCAGGATCATCCTTAGATATGAGCATACATACAGAGTGAACAAAACATTAGGAACACCTGCTCACTTACCAGGTGAGTCTAGGTGAAAGCTATGATCCCTTATTGATTTCAATCAGTGTAGATGAAAGTGAGGAGAATAATAAGGATTTTTAAACCTTGAGACAATTGAGACATTGTGTATGTATGCCATTCAAATGGTGAATGGGCAAGACAAAAGATTTAAGTGCCTTTGAACGGGTATGGTAGTGGGTGCCAAGCACACCAGTTTTGAGTGTGTCAAGAACTTCAACGCTGCTGGGTTTTTCACGCGCAACAGTTTCCTATGTGTCAAGAATGGTCCACCACCCAAAGGACATCCAGCCAACTTGACACAACTGTGTGAAGCATTGGAGTCAACATGGGCCAGCATCCCTGTGGAACGCTTTCGACACCTTGTGGAGTCCATGCCCCAACAAATTGAGGCTGTTCTGAGGGAAAAAGGGTGTTCTAATGTTTTGTACACTCAGTGCATATTCTGAGCTTTGATTTATCTCCTAACAGATTTTGAGCAGGACTAGGGCATGGGGCTGTCTGCAAAATGCATACCTATTGCCAAGTTGGCAGACAGCGTTCTTGTACTGATGATGGGGTGCCAGGTACCGCGTGCCTCCTGTGCATGGCGTGATGAGCCTCTTCTCAGAACAGCCTGGCCTGCCCCGGTTACAGTGAGCCCCATCGGTGGCAGCACTATGCTCTCATCAGGGGGGCAGAGACAGGGAGCAGACTGACACACCTGGATTACTGGACAGTGAACACTATGGGACTGGATCTCAGCCTGGATCCTCCAGGCCCAGTGGGAGATACACGCTCGGGCCGGCTGGATCCAGTTACGGCACGTGTGGCTAGGCCAGAATAGGAAGCCTACATCTAAATCAGGAGCCAGTAATCCTCAGTCCTTGCACAGGGAGCCTCCACCATGCCAGCTGCAATCACCAGTAACAGTGGCAGAAGTGTGAGACTGAATCGACAGCAGACATGAGGTCATTTATAGCAGGGAAATTTGCATGTTAGAAAAAGTGATGAGAAAGCGTGTCCATGACTTCTCGATTTTCCCCACACACATTTAGGGCCCTGAATATATCCCCCCAGAGTCGGTTGACGCATCGGTGCATCAATCTAAGTAACATTTAAACAAAATCCCCATAATCCCCATTAAAAAATCACTCAGTTTAAACTAGAGATGTCAGTTTTGCATTGGATGCGTCTCAATCTACCGCATTGGCCGATGTCGCACTTCCGCATCTGCTAGATTGGTCTTCTCACGAAAACATCTGTAGCATCCGAACGGATACTACAAACTAGTATGACCACTCTATGGAAATATCGCACGAGCCTCTCACGAACACTATGGTGGTCTCAGTTTTGTTCTACGACACCCACAAGTGTCAGGGGACTTGTTTCAAGTCAGTACCGTCGATGTGCCAACTTCAGTTTTTAGCGTCTGATCCGTTTGGGCTACAAAGTGTCACGGGACTCGTCTGAAGGTAACCGGTACCGGTTTAAAACATTAATGGAAGTATGGAGGTAGTTTTGTGCCTACTCAAAAAATGGGGTTAAATATGTGTAAAACATATATACAGTACCAGTCAAAAGTTTGGACACGCCTACTCATTCAAGGGTTTTTCTTAATTTTTTAAATATTTTCTACATTGTAGAATAATAGTGAAGACATCAAATCTATGAAATAACAGATATGGCGTCATGTATTAAGCAAAAAAGTGTTAAACAAATCAAAATATATTTTAGATTTTAGATTCTTCAAAGTAGCCACCCTTTGCCTTGATGACAGCTTTGCACATGCTTGGTGTTCTCTCAACCAGCTTCACCTGGAATGCTTTTCCAACCGTCTTGAAGGAGTTCCCACATATGCTGAGCACTTGTTGGCTGCTTTTCCTTCACTCTGCGGTCCAACTCATCCCAATCCATCTCAATTGGGTTGAGGTCAGGTGATTGTGGAGGCCAGGTCATTTGATGCAGCACTCCATTACTGGCCTTCTTGGTCAAATAGCCCTTACACAGCCTGGAGGTGTGTTGGGTCATTGTCCTGTTGAAAGTAAATCATAGTCCCACTAAGTGCAAACCAGATGGGATGGTGTATCACTGCAGAATGCTGTTGTAGCCATGATGGTTAACTCTGCCTCACAGACAGTGTCAGCAGCAAAGCACCCCCACACCATCACACCTCCTCATCCATGCTTCACGGTGGGAACTACACATGCAAAGATCATCCGTTAACCGACTCTGCGTCTCACATATACACGGCGGTTGTGACCAAAAATCTCAAATTTGGACTCATCAGACCAAAGGACAGATTTCATTTACATTACATTACATTTAAGTCATTTAGCAGACGCTCTTATCCAGAGCGACTTACAAATTGGTGCATTCACCTTATGACATCCAGTGGAACAGCCACTTTACAATAGTGCATCTAAATCTTTTAAGGGGGGGGGGGGGCAGAAGGATTGCTTTATCCTATCCTAGGTATTCCTTGAAGAGGTGGGGTTTCAGGTGTCTCCGGAAGGTGGTGATTGACTCCGCTGTCCTGGCGTCGTGAGGGAGTTTGTTCCACCATTGGGGTGCCAGAGCAGCGAACAGTTTTGACTGGGCTGAGCGGGAACTGTACTTCCTCAGTGGTAGGGAGGCGAGCAGGCCAGAGGTGGATGAACGCAGTGCCCTTGTTTGGGTGTAGGGCCTGATCAGAGCCTGAAGGTACTGAGGTGCCGTTCCCCTCACAGCTCCGTAGGCAAGCACCATGGTCTTGTAGCGGATGCGAGCTTCAACTGGAAGCCAGTGGAGAGAGCGGAGGAGCGGGATGACGTGAGAGAACTTGGGAAGGTTGAACACCAGACGGGCTGCGGCGTTCTGGATGAGTCGTAGGGGTTTAATGGCACAGGCAGGGAGCCCAGCCAACAGCGAGTTGCAGTAATCCAGACGGGAGATGACAAGTGCCTGGATTAGGACCTGCGCCGCTTCCTGTGTGAGGCAGGGTCGTACTCTGCGGATGTTGTAGAGCATGAACCTACAGGAACGGGCCACCGCCTTGATGTTAGTTGAGAACGACAGGGTGTTGTCCAGGATCACGCCAAGGTTCTTAGCGCTCTGGGAGGAGGACACAATGGAGTTGTCAACCGTGATGGCGAGATCATGGAACGGGCAGTCCTTCCCCGGGAGGAAGAGCAGCTCCGTCTTGCCGAGGTTCAGCTTGAGGTGGTGATCCGTCATCCACACTGATATGTCTGCCAGACATGCAGAGATGCGATTCGCCACCTGGTCATCAGAAGGGGGAAAGGAGAAGATTAATTGTGTGTCGTCTGCATAGCAATGATAGGAGAGACCATGTGAGGTTATGACAGAGCCAAGTGACTTGGTGTATAGCGAGAATAGGAGAGGGCCTAGAACAGAGCCCTGGGGGACACCAGTGGTGAGAGCGCGTGGTGAGGAGACAGATTCTCGCCACGCCACCTGGTAGGAGCGACCTGTCAGGTAGGACGCAATCCAAGCGTGGGCCGCGCCGGAGATGCCCAACTCGGAGAGGGTGGAGAGGAGGATCTGATGGTTCACAGTATCGAAGGCAGCCGATAGGTCTAGAAGGATGAGAGCAGAGGAGAGAGAGTTAGCTTTAGCAGTGCGGAGCGCCTCCGTGATACAGAGAAGAGCAGTCTCAGTTGAGTGACTAGTCTTGAAACCTGACTGATTTGGATCAAGAAGGTCATTCTGAGAGAGATAGCAGGAGAGCTGGCCAAGGACGGCACGTTCAAGAGTTTTGGAGAGAAAAGAAAGAAGGGATACTGGTCTGTAGTTGTTGACATCGGAGGGATCGAGTGTAGGTTTTTTCAGAAGGGGTGCAACTCTCGCTCTCTTGAAGACGGAAGGGACGTAGCCAGCGGTCAAGGATGAGTTGATGAGCGAGGTGAGGTAAGGGAGAAGGTCTCCGGAAATGGTCTGGAGAAGAGAGGAGGGGATAGGGTCAAGCGGGCAGGTTGTTGGGCGGCCGGCCGTCATTTCCACAAGTCCAATGTCCATTGGCGTGTTTCTTGGCCTAAGGAAGTCTCTTCTTATTATTGGTGTCCTTTCATAGTGGTTTCTGTGCAGCAAATCGACCATGAAGGCTGGATTCATGCAGTCTGCTCTGAATAGTTGATGTTGAGATGTGTCTGTTACTTGAACTCTGTGAAGCATTTATTTGGCCTGCAATCGGAGGTGCAGTTTTTTTTTTTTTTTTTTTTTTTTTAGGGGTGGATCAGCTTAGTATTGCGGAAAGAATGTTGCTTCCAATGTAATTGTCTGCATCATTTCCATTCCCCCATATTTTTTTGGGTAAATATATATATCCATACACGTATGCATACATATACACATATATACATACACATACCTATATAGACATACATACTTTTTTAAAGAATATGCCTTTATTATTATTCCCCGCGACCCTACCACCAATCCCCCAATTGGAGTAAACTTATAAACACTTCTGCTTTTACCTTCAATTTCTACATCTTATACCTATCTTACAGACACAATCCACTTTACAATAGTTCTCTCTTATTTGTTCTTAGTCCTTCCTCTATTTCTGTTGTCCATCCAATTTTATTTCCACTTGTAACTGTGCTATTTCACAAAAGCTCCGCACCTATACACATTTCACAGATCCCGTATGCCCTATATTGTTTATCTTGTTATTAGTCCCACCCTTCAGCTCCACCCAACCCCTCGGAGGTGCAGTTAACTCGAATGAACTTATCCTCTGCAGCAGAGGTAACTCTGGGTCTTCCTTTCCTGTGGCGGTCCTCATGAGAGCCAGTTTCATCATAGCTCCTGATTTTTTTGCTACTGAACTTGAAGAAGCTTTCAAAGTTTTTGACATTTTCCGCATTGACTGACCTTCATTTCATAAAGTAATGATGGACTGTTGTTTCTCTTTGCTTAGTTGAGCTGTTCTTGTCATAATATGGACTTGGTCTTTTACCAAATAGGGCTATCTTATGTATACCACACTTACCTTCTCACAACACAACTGATTGGTTCAAATGCATTAACAAGGAAAGAAATTCCACAAATTAACTTTTAACAAGGCACACCTGTTAATTGAAATGCATTCCAAATGACTACCTCATGAAGCTGGTTGAGAGAATGTCAATAGTGTGTTAAGCTGTCATCAAGACAAAGGATGATTGCTTTGAAGAATCTGAAATATAAAATATATTTTGATTTGTTAAAAATTAACTGGTTACTACATGATTCTAAATGTGTTATTTCATAGTTTTAATGTTTTCACTATTATTCTACATTGTAGAAAATAGAACAAATAAAGAAAAACCCTTCAATGAGTAGGTGTGTCCAAACTTTTGACTGGTACTTTATATACATATTTCCTGAGCTTTCTTATATCTCCTATAGGACAGACACTTCAAACCTTATTACTTCTGATTTATTTTTGATTGTCTTTTTTGCCATTTATGAATGTGTTATTCAATGTGTTTTTGTGGGTGATATTAAAGTGTCACGATCGTGTGGAGGATCGACGGACCAAAACGCAGCATTTGGAAAATAAGCCATCTTCTTTTATTTTTAGAAGAAGGCAAAACGAAAACAAAACACTTACGAATTTAACCAAAACAATAAACGACCGTGAAGCTAATAAAACGTAGTGCACACACAGGCTACAAACGTATAACATAGACAATTACCCACATCAAACGAAAGCCTATGGCTACCTTAAATATGGCTCCCAATCAGAGACAACAGAAATCAGCTGTCTCTAATTGGGAACCCATTCAGGCAACCATAGACTCTCCTAGACAACTACACCCAACATAGACACAGCTAGACACATACACTCAACACAAACCCATACACTACACCCAACACCCCCTTTACCATATAACCACCCAAAACCGATAAAACACAAACATTCCCCATGTCACACCCTGACCTAACTAAAATAATAAAGAAAACAAAGAATACTAAGGCCAGGGCGTGACATAAAGGCCAAATAATTTACATTAACCTGTCTAGGACGGGGGTTCCGCTAGCGCCACTCCTCCCACATTCCACTGAAAAGGCAGAGCGCGAAATTAAAAAAATATTTTTTTTTTAAATATTTAACTTTCACACATTAACAAGTCCAATACAGCTAATGAAAGATACAGATCGCGTGAATCCAGCCAACATGTCCGATTTTTAAAATGTTTTACAGGGAAGACACAATATGTAAATCTATTAGCTAAACACCTTAGCAAAAGACACCATCTTTTCTTTGTCCACCAACACCACTAGCTATCACCAATTCGGCCAAATAAAGATATTGATAGCCACTAACCAAGAAAAAACCTCATCAGATGACAGTCTGATAACATATTTATGGTATAGGATAGGTTTTGTTAGAAAAATGTGCATATTTCAGGTATAAATCATAGTTTACAATTGCACCCACCGTCACAACTAGACTAGAATAAATACATAGAGCAACGTGTATTACCTAATTACTAATCATAAAACATTTCGTAAAAATACACAGCATACACTAATCGAAAGACACAGATCCTGTGAATACAGACAATATTTCAGATTTTCTAAGTGTCTTACAGCGAAAACACAATAAATCGTTATATTAGCATACCACATGTGCAAACATTACCAGAGCATTGTTTCTAGCCAAAGAGAGCGATAACGTCAACATCGCCAAAATATATTAATTTTTTCACTAACCGTCTCAGAATTCTTCAGATGACACTCCTGTAACATCATATTACAACATACATATAGAGTTTGTTCGAAAATGTGCATATTTAGCCACCAAAATCATGGTTAGACAATGACAAAAGTTGCCCAGCTGGTCAGAAAATGTCTTGCGACATATTAGACAGTGATCTAGTCGTATACATAAATACTCATAAACGTGACTAAAAAATATAGGGTGGACAGCGATTGATAGACAATTTAATTCTTAATACAATCGCTGATTTAAATTTTTTTAATTATCCTTACTTTTCAATACAGTTTGCGCCAAGCAAAGCTACATCTAACAAAATGGCGACATAAGCGATTAACATTTTTCGACAGAAACACGATTTATCATAATAAATTGTTCTTACTTTGAGCTGTTCTTCCATCAGAATCTTGGGCAATGAATCCTTTCTTGGGTCTAATCGTCTTTTGGTCGAAAGCTGTCCTCTTGCCATGTGGAAATGCCCACTGCGTTCGGCATGAACTGGAAACGTGCCCAGAAGTTCAAAGTGTCTCAGAAAGAAATGTCCCAAAATCGCACTAAATGGATATAAATTGCTATAAAACGGTTTAAATTAACTACCTTATGATGTCTTTATCACCTATTACAAGTAAAAACATGACCGGAGAAATATTACTGGCTACACTAAAGCTTGGAAAAAGAGCAGGTCGGTGTCCACCGTGCGTCAGGCGCAGCTGGAAAAGGGAAACTACCTACACATTGTTCTGTTTTATAGAGGCTGTGATTGCGCAATCGACTCCATTCAAAGCGTCATCACGTAAAGACATCCAGGGGAAGACGTAAGCAGTGTTTGTATCCTCATAGCATTCACAGGGACCTTTAAACTGACTCCAGATCAGGGGCCAAGATGTGTGAAATCTGACTCCATGTCAGGGAAAGTGCTGTAGAATGAGTTCTGTTCCACTCAGAGACAAAATTTCAACGGCTATAGAAACTAGAGAGTGTTTTCTATCCAATAATAATAATATGCATATTGTACGAGCAAGAATTGAGTAGGAAGCCGTTTAAAAATTACACGATTTCCAGAAAAAGTGACAACAGCACCCCCTATCCTAATGAGGTTAAACAGCATGATCATTACACAGGTGCACCTTGTGCTGGGGACTATAAAAGGCCACTCTAAAATGTGCAGTTTTGTCCCATAACACAATGCCACAGATGTCTCAAGTTTTGAGGGAGCGTGCAAATTGCATGCAGACTTCAGGAATGTCCACCAGAGCTGTTGCCAGAGAATTGAATGTTAATTTCACTACCATAAACTGCCTCCAACCACAGACAACGTGTAACCACGCCAGCCCAGGACCTCCACATCCGGCTTCTTCACCTGCGTGATCGTCTGAGACTAGCCACCCGGACTGCCATTCAGTCCTGCCATCACCACAAGGTTTCATAATGATAATGCACGTCCCCATATCACAAAGATCTGCACAAAATTCCTGGAAGCTGAAAATGTCCCAGTTCCCATGGCCTGCATACTCACCAGATTGAGCATATTTGGGATGCTATGGATTGACAGTTCCAATATCCAGCCATTGAAGAGGAGTGAGACCATTCCACAGGCCACAATCAACAGCCTGATCAACTCTATGCGAAGGAGACGTGTCGTGCTGCATGAGGCAAATGGTGGTCACACCAGATAATGACTGGTTTTGTAATCCACACACCTACTTTTTTTTAAAGGTGTCTGTGGACCAACAGATGCATATCAGTATTCCCAGTCATAGATTAGGGCCTAAAAATTTTATTTCAATTGACTGATTTACTTATATGAACCGTAACTCAGTAAAATATTAGAAATTGTTGCATGTTGCATTTTAAATTTTTGTTCAGTGTTGATGAAAAGCCAAAATCAATATAAGATGCTGACATTTTAAAGCATACTTAATTATCGGAATTGTCACGTTCCTGACCTGTTTTCTGTTAGTTTTTGTGTGTGTTAGTTGGTCAGGACGTGAGTTTGGGTGGGCAGTCTTTGTTTTCTGTTTCTATGTTGGTTTAATGGGTGACCTGATATGGTTCTCAATTAGAGGCAGGTGGTTTTCATTTCCTCTGATTGAGAGTCATATTAAGGTAGGTGTTTTCACACTGTTTGTTGTGGGTGGTTGTCTCCTGTGTCTGTGTATGTCGTTGCGCCACACGGGACTGTTTTCGGGTTGTTTATATGTTCGTTCTTTTATGTAGTCAGTTTCCCTGTTCATGTGTTCTTCGTGTTTCATGTGAGTTTGTCGTTCAGGTCTGTCTAGTCGTTTTGTTATTTTGTTAATTTATCAAGTGTATTTCGTTTCGTCTTCGTCTTGTTCAATAAATCATCATGTCATATCACAACGCTGCGTTTTGGTCAAATCCCTCCTCTTCGGATGAAGAGGAGGAGGAAAGCCGTTACAGGAATATCACATACTCTCAATTGTTCTATTTTCGAATACTCAATCAGCTTAGTATTTGGAATGCAAGTACACATATTCAGACACGGCCATCCTCTTTTCTGGTTTGAAGAGTTTACAGGATTCAAGGCCAAAGGTACCCTGGATACGTGACCCTTTTCACAGCCCATGGAAGTGGTGACCGACAGTTACACCTACATTTCTGTGCCTTCATTGTAGGCATCAACTATTGCAAAACATGGAGGCTACAAAGTTTGCTGTGCATCACATAATGTGGCACATTTCCATTGACTGCTTATCAGCGCTGCCCTCTATGCGTGTCTTTGAACATGCTGTGGCAGGCATCCACAAAGGGATGATCTGACAACTTTCAGAGCCTCTAATCTGAGCCTTGCTCCTAGCACAGACGACAGACCACCCCAAACTAAATCGGGCTATTTGCTCTGCAAATGGGAGCGTCCGGTGTCCACCACCTGGCCCGAGATGTATGGCATGGCCATCATGGTTCCCATGCCTCTGGACTCTAGAGTTGCTGAACCCTCAAGGCACAAGGACATCGTTTCCATGGGAATTGGTCAATATTTTCTTACAGAGAGAAGACCAAAATAGTGTTGCCCGGAAAAGTATCAATGATAAATTAATTTTGTAACGGTTCTCCTCTTCCTCTTCATCCGAAGAGGAGGAGCATGGATTGAACCAAGACGCAGCGTTTGAATAAGACACGATTTTTAATTAAACAAAACACGAACGAACACTTGAAATTACAAAACAAATAAACGAAGTAGACAGACCTGAACGACGAACTCACATGAAACACGAAGAACGCATGAACACGAAAACTGCCTACATAAAACGAACAAACAAGCAAACAAAACCGAAACAGTCCCATGTGGCGCAACGACATACACAGACACAGGAGACAACCACCCACAACAAACAATGTGAAACAACCTACCTTAATATGACTCTCAATTAGAGGAAACGCCAAACACCTGCCTCTAATTGAGAGCCATACCAGGCAACCCTTAAACAAACATAGAAACAGAAAACATAGACTGCCCACCCAAACTCACGTCCTGACCAACTAACACATACA
This sequence comes from Salvelinus fontinalis, assembly GCF_029448725.1. Lineage (NCBI taxonomy): Eukaryota > Metazoa > Chordata > Actinopteri > Salmoniformes > Salmonidae > Salvelinus > Salvelinus fontinalis. The sequence continues at coordinate 15,598,204 of NC_074698.1, forward strand.
AAAACTAACAGAAAACAGGTCAGGAACGTGACAAATTTGTTTGACTTTCAGTGTTACCTTTGCTTATTTTAAGTTGACATAAAAGAGACAGGAAAGTTACGGCATGTTTAACAGCACATAGAAAAATGTATTGTGTACTTTGGCTTGGATGCACTTCGATTGTGGACATTTTGACTGAAAACTATTATAGGTAGGCTTATCATATGATGTGCTCAGACCCAGAGAAACTAAGACACACGTCTTCAAGAACACAAACAGCAGGCCTGCTGCTGCACCCATCACACAAGGAGGGCACCATGGGAATTTCAAGGCTATATTTAGTTGGGGCTCAGTTTTAAATAACACCCTTTCTGTGTAAACGCACCAATCAATTTAAGTCAAGGCTCCAAAGATTGTTGGAGAGTATTCCTTGAGGTAATTTAAGCTGAAAGAAAGAGAGTTAGAATTGTGACTATTTGTGGTCACAATTCAGGGCTGAAATATATCACCTTGAATTTCAAGGAGCTTCACTGGTACTCTGAAGTGTATGCCTATACCATGGTCTGAACAATGGTTTAGAGCAGGCTATTAGACATGAGCCTATGCTTAATACAGGGATACAGGGATATATATTTCATGCTAATTATGATCACATAGATTAATGCAGATGTTTCTGACCACGACTCCGTTTTGTTGCTCCCAGTCTATAGACAGAAACTTAAACAGGAAGCACCCATGCGCAGGTCTGTTCAACGCTGGTCCGACCAATCTGATTCCACGCTTCAAAATTGCTTCAATCACGTGGACTGGGATATGTTCCGCATAGCGTTGGAAAACAACATTGATGAATACGCTGATTCGGTGAGCGAGTTTATAGGCAAGTGCATTGGTGATGTTGTACCCACAGCAACTATTAAAACCTTCCCCAACCAGAAACCGTGGATTGATGGCAGCATTCATGCAAAACTGAAAGCGCGAACCACTGCTTTTAATCATGGCAAGGCGACCGGTAACATGACCGAATACAAACAGTGTAGCTATTCCCTCCGCAAGGCAATCAAACAAGCTAAGCAAATCAAATGTATTTATATAGCTCTTCTTACATCAGCTGATATATCAAAGTGCTGTACAGAAACCCATCATAAAACCCCAAACAGAAAGCAGTGCAGGTGTAGAAGCACGGTGGCTAGGAAAAACTCCCTAGAAAGGCCAAAACTTAGGAAGAAACCTAGAGAGGAACCAAGCTATGAGGGGTGGCCAGTCCTCTTCTGGCTGTGCCGGGTGGAGATTATAACAGAACATGGCCAAGATGTTCAAATGTTCATAAATGACCAGCATGGTCAAATAATAGTAATCACAGTGAACAGGTCAGGGTTCCATAGCCGCAGGCAGAACAGTTGAAACTGGAGCAGCAGCACGGCCAGATGGACTGGGGACAACAAGGAGTCATCCTGCCAGGTAGTCCTGAGGTGTGGTCCTAGGACTCAGGTCCTCCGAGAGAGAGAAAGAAAGAAAGAGAGAAAGAGAGAATTATAGAGAGCATACTTAAATTCACACAGGACACCGGATAAGACAGGAGAAGTACTCCAGATATAACAGACTGACCCTAGCCCCCCGACACAAACTACTGCAGCATAAATACTGGAGGCTGAGACAGGAGGGGTCAGGAGACACTGTGGCCCCATCCGATGATACCCCTGGACAGGGCCAAACAGGCAGGATATAACCCCACCCACTTTGCCAAAGCACAGCCCCCACACCACTAGAGGGATATCTTCAACCACCAACTTACCATCCTGAGACAAGGCCGAGTATAGCCCACAAAGATCTCCGCCACGGCACAACCCAAAAGGGGGCGCCAACCCAGACAGGAAGACCACGTCGGTGACTCAACCCACTCAAGTGACGCACCCCTTATAGGGATGACATGGAAGAGCACCAGTAAGCCAGTGATTCAGCCCCTGTAATAGGGTTAAAGGCAGAGAATCCCAGTGGAGAGAGGGGAACTGTTGCTCCAGTGCCTTTCCGTTCACCTTCACACTACTGGGCCAGACTACACTCAATCATAGGACCTACTGAAGAGTTGAGTCTTCAATAAAGACTTAAAGGTTGAGACCGAGTCTGCGTCTCTCACATGGGTAGGCAGACCATTCCATAAAAATGGAGCTCTATAGGAGAAAGCCCTGTCTCCAGCTGTTTGCTTAGAAATTCTAGGGACAATTAGGAGTCCTGCGTCTTTGTGACCGTAGCGCATGTGTAGGTATGTACAGCAGGACCAAATCGGAAAGATAGGTAGGAGCAAGCCCATGTAATGCTTTGTAGGTTAGCAGTAAAACCTTGAAATCAGCCCTTGTCTTAACAGGAAGCCTCAGTATAGAGACAAAGTAGAGTCGCAATTCAACGGCTCAGACACGAGAGGTATGTGGCAGGGTCTACAGTCAATCACGGATTACAAAAAGAAAACCAGCCCCATCACGGACCACGATGTCCTGCTCCAAGACAAACTAAACAACTTCTTTGCTCGCTTTGAGGTCAATACAGTGCCAAAACCTGCGGGCTCTCCTTCACCGCAGCCAACGTGAGTAAAGCATTTAAACGTGTTAACCCTCGCAAGGCTGCCGGCCCAGACGGCCCAGTCCTCAGAGCATGTGCAGACCAGCTGGCTGGTGTGTTTACGGACATATTCAATCAATCCTTATCCCAGTCTGCTGTTCCCACATGCTTTACGAGGGCCACCATTGTTCCAGTTCCCAAGAAAGCTAAGATAACTGAGCTAAATGATATGATCCTTGACTAGTCTCTCAAAGCACTTCATGATGACGTAGCACTCACCTTCGTCATCATGAAGTGCTTTGAGAGACTAGTCAAGGATCATATCACCTCCACCCTACCTGACACCCTAGACCCCCTCCAATTTGCTTACCGCCCCAATGTGTCCACAGACGACGCAATCGCAATCACACTGCACACTGCCCTAACCCATCTGGACAAGAGGTAAGAATGCTATGTAAGAATGCTGTTCATCGACTACAGGTCAGCATTTAACACCATAGTACCCTCCAAACTCGTCATTAAGCTCGAGACCCTGGGTCTCGACCCCGCCGTGTGCAACTGGGTCCTGGACTTTATGACGGGCCGGCCCCAGGTGGCGAGGGTAGGAAACAACATCTCCACCCCGCTGATCCTCAACACTGGGGCCCCACAAGGTTGTGTTCTCAGCCCTCTCCTGTACTCCCTGTTCACCCATGACTGCGTGGCCATGCACGCCTCCAACTCAATCATCAAGTTTGCAGACGACACTACAGTGGTAGGCTATATTACCAACAACGACGAGACGGCCTACAGGGAGGAGGTGAGGGCCCAGGGAGGGAGGAGAAGGGAGGAGCAGTAGCGCCTCCTCAACCTCAGGAGGTTGAAGAAATTTGGCTTGTCACCAAAAACACTCACAAACTTTTACAGATGCACAATCGAGAGCATCCTGTCGTGCTGTATCACTGCCTGTTACAGCAACTGCTCCGCCCACAACGGTAAGGCTCTCCAGAGGGTAGTGAGGTCTGCACAACGCATCACAGGGGACAAACTACCTGCCCTCCAGGACACCTACACCACCCGATGTCACAGGAAGGCCAAAAAGATCATCAAGGACAACAACCACCTGAGCCACTACCTGTTCACCCCGCTATCATCCAGAAGGCGAGGTCAGTACAGGTGCATCACAGCTGGGACCGAGAGACTGAAAAACAGCTTTTATCTCAAGGCCATCTGTAACGGTAGTCGTCATATTCCTCCTCCTCGGACGAGGAGAGGCGAGAAGGATCGGACCAATACGCGGAGTGGTTAGTGTTCATGATGAATGATTTATTATAACGGAAAAACTGAACACTGAAAAAACAAAACAAATAAACGAAGTGCAGAAAACAGATACAGTACCGTGTGGTGAAAAACACAAACACGGAAACAAACACCCACAAAACACACGTGAAACCCAGGCTGCCTAAGTATGATTCTCAATCAGGGACAACGATTGACAGCTGCCTCTGATTGAGAATCATACCAGGCCGAACACAAAAATCCCAACATAGAAAATCAACCATAGACAAACCCACCCAACTCACGCCCTGACCAACTAAAATAAATACAAGACAAAGGAAAACAGGTCAGGAACGTGACACCATCAGACTGCTAAACAGCCATCACTAATATTGAGTGGCTGCTGCCAACGTACTGACTCAATCTCTAGCCACTTTAATAATTCAAAATTGGATGTAATAAATGTATCACTAGTCACTTTAAACTATGCCACTTTATATAATGTTTACATACCCTACACTACTCATCTCTAATGTATATACTGTACTCTACACCATCTACTGCATCTTGCATCTCGCTCATCCATATATATTTTTATATACATATTCTTATTCATTCCTTTACACTTGTGTGTGTAAGGTAGTTGTTGTGAAATTGTTAGATTACTTGTTAGATATTACTGCATGGTCGGAACTAGAAGCACAAGCATTTCGCTACACTCGCATTAACATCTGCTAACCATGTGTATGTGACAAATAAAATTTGATTTGATGTGTAAATCCACTAGATAAGCAGCTCCTACCACACAGATAGAACCCACCTAAAGATAGATGTAATTGAAAGTTCTTCACAAACTCACTCAAATCTCTCCTCAAAAGGATACAAATAGATAGCCTGTAAATCCCGTGGCTTCTTGAACTGGTTCACACACGGTCCTCAATGTCTCAGGCTGTCTTCAGAACAAATGGTACAGTCAAAGCCAAGGGCTTTATATGTCATAAAAAGGTGGAAAGGAGATTGCATTCCTTAATAATATAATGGTTATATGTAGGTAATAAACATTTAGAAAGAACAATGTTTGTTAGCGAACACTTTCACTGAGGCTCATTATTTTGAGTGCGTAAAGTGTGAAGTTGGCCAAACACTTGACTAGCCATACCTTTCCTTTATTACCATAGAGCAGATATTAGAGAGTGAGAGTGTGTTATTTGTTCTGAGGTAAAGGTATTGAGGCCCTTTCCAAGCTAAGGGATACAGTGGCTTGCAAAAGTATTCACCCCACTTGGCATTTTTCTTATTTTGTTGCCTTACAACCTGAAATGAAAATATATTTTTTGGGGGGTTTGTATCATTTGATTTACACAACATGCCTACCACTTTGAAGATGCAAAATATTTTTACTTGTGAAACAAAGAAGAAATAAGTTTTAAAAAACTGAAAACTTGAGCGTGCATAATTATTCAACCCCCCCAAAGTCAATACTTTGTAGAGCCACCTTTTGCAGCAATTACAGCTGCAAGTCTCTTGGGGCATGTCTCTATAAGCTTGGCACATCTAGCCACTGGGATTTTTGCCCATTCTTCAAGGCAAAACTTCTCCAGCTCCTTCAAGTTGGATGGGTTCCGCTCGCGTACAGCAATCTTTATTTCATACCAAAGAATCCCAATTGGATTGAGGTCTGGGCTTTGACTAGGCTATTCCAAGACATTTAAATGTTTCCCCTTAAACCACTCGAGTGTTGCTTTAGTAGTATGCTTAGGGTCATTGTCCTGCTGGAAGGTGAACCTCCCTCCCAGTCTCAAATCTCTGGAAGACAAACAGGTTTCCCTCAAGAATTCCCTGTATTTAGCGCCATCCATCATTCATTCAATTCTGACCAGTTTCCCAGTTCCTGCCGATGAAATACATCCCCACAGCATGATGCTTCCACCACCATGCTTCACTGTGGGGATGATGTTCTCCGGGTAATGAGAGGTGTTGGGTTTGCGCCAGACAGGGCACTTTCCTTGATGGCCAAAAAGCTACATTTTAGTCTCATCTGACCAGAGTACCTTCTTCCATTTGTTTGGGGAGTCTCCCACATGCCTTTTGGCAAACACCAAATGTGCTTGCTTATTTTTTACTTTAAGCAATGTCTTTTTTCTGGCCACTCTTCCGTAAAGCTTCCGTAAACGGCTTAAAGTGGTCCTATGGACAGATACTCCAATCTCCACTGTGGAGCTTTGCAGCTCCTTCAGGGTTATCTTTGGTCTCTTTTTTGCCTCTCTGATTAATGCCCTTCTTGCCTGGTCCGTGAGTTTTGGTGGGCGGCCCTCTCTTGGCAGGTTTGTTGTGGTGCCATATTCTTTCCATTTTTTTTTATAATGGATTGAACGGTGCTCCGTGAGATGTTCAAAGTTTGTGATATTTTTTTTATAACCCAACCCTGATCTGTACTTCTCCACAACTTTGTCCCTGACCTGTTTGGAGAGCTCCTTGGTCTTCATGGTGCCGCTTGCTTGGTGGTGCCCCTTGCTTTGTGGTGGTGCAGACGCTGGGGCCTTTCAGAACAGGTGTATAGAACTCAGATCATGTGAAACTTAGATTGCACACAGGTGGACTTTATTTAACTAATTATGGGACTTCTGAAGGTAATTGGTTGCACCAGATCTTATTTAGGGGTTTCATAGCAAAGGGGGTGAATACATATGCACGCACCACTTTTCAGTTGTATTTTCTTTTAGAATTTTTGAAACAAGTAATTTTTTAAATTTCACTTCACCAATTTGGACTATTTTGTGTATGTCCATTACATGAAACCCAAATAAAAATCAATTTAAATTACAGATTGTAATGCAACAAAATAGGAAAAACGTCAAGGGGAATGAATACTTTTGCAAGGCACTGTATAATGGAGCAGAACATTTGAACCTGGGAACTTACTGACCGTACAAATCCCCCCATTAACACTGCTGACCTAATAGTTTCCTATCACCGATAGCAAACCAATGTTAAAAGGCTTCCCGCTTTACAGAGCCAAAGCTGTTCCAAAGGGATCACTAGTTTTATGTGCTTAGTATGTTTAGAATAGTGCTTTGTGTGCTCCCGTTGGAGACACGGGCCATAGTGAGGGGCTGTAGCTGCTGACAGTGACCAGGTATGAAGAATGCTAACCCATGAAGGGCCTCAGCAGTAAACAGGGCCAGCAGCTGTCCAGTCCACAGCCAGAGCAGGAGTGTCCGGACTTCACATGGAGGGGAGAGAGCCAGGGTGCAGGCCTGCTTGTCTGGGGATAGGGTTACCCGAGCCAGGCCTGCATCCATGGAAAATGAGGGTGGGGTGAAAGGCCAGCCGTGTGGGCATTTAATATGTTGATGTTTGATTACACAATGGGGGCATGTGACTGAGTTTTGCCCTGGGAATGGTTGGCATTCAGCAGCCAATGGATAGGAGGACAGATAGTGATTCAAACAAGTAACATGCAGTAACTAACCTTTACAAACTTGTACCCTCCACATCAAAGAACAATGGCATTCTGGACAATCTTCAGATGGCATCCTCTATAGCAAAGTGCAGACAAGACCATTTACCAGTCATCATTCCTACCTATGAAATTTCCATTAAGGAGAGGACACTGACATGAATGCAAAATATAAGATCCCGTGTCATGGTGGACACACAGGTTCATAATAACAGTGACAACTAATGGACTTATTGAAGCTTACCTCAAGACTAATCCCTCAATCTCTGACACAATATCCATGTAGTGTGTGCCCTTATCAACACTGCTCCACCATGGAGGATCAGCCTGCAGGAGCTCTCGCCCCTGTGACCTCCTCTTATTGTCACACCGTTGGGGCATATCTCTGGCATACCATTCCTCGTTAGTAGCTGTGGAGGTTGCATGACAGGAATTAATTCAACTGAGTAGCCAGCGGGCAAAAGATTGGATGGTAAAAAAAAGGGGGAATCAAGCTGCGTGACCTAATTACGTAACACAAATAGAATTTCCAGCTGAGGTTTGACCTTTAGCAGGCCAGCAGGTTGGGGCTGCGCTGTCTTCAGTCATGCACCTGCCACCACCTGCCGAAACACAGAGGTTATGTAAAATATCTTCTTATGGCTGCAGGGTGAATATTGAAAAAACTGGAAAATATGTGCACATTTTCAAACGGCCTCTTAAGAAATTTTTGATCTTACAATATGCATATATTTACTACTATTGGATAGAAAACAGTATCTCGTTTCTAAAAACGTTTGAATTATTTCTCTAAGTGGAACAGAACTATTTTTACAGACGATTTCCTATCCGGAATTGAGATTTCCAAATGCGATGTCTCTCTTTAAGACCTTGTCTATAAAAGGTCATGTCACTTAGGACCGTAGAAACACGTCATACGCCTTCATCTGGGTGTAATGCGGAAGTGAGAGAAGAAAGCAGTTGAATATCTCTTCCAGGGGCTGAACACAACATCTTGTAGTGAGACCTGCGCACTTCAAAAAAAATTCTGGGCACGATTTAGAAGACGCTCGGTAAAGGTGAATATGATCTCTGGCTACGATATTATTTGATACATGTCACAAAATCATCCTAAAGTATGTTTTTTCAATATACTTTAATTATATTATTGAAATTTATTCTGGACTTTAGACGTGATGTGACGCAAGAATTTTTTGAAGAAAGAGAGATTAGCGCCGCACGGCCATTGTGCTTGCTAATTCAAGATGGAAATATTTCGTTCTGGAACCCAACTAAAGACTGTACTGGACAATGGACCCCTTTACAACATTCTGATGGAATATCAACAAAGATAAGGACCCAATTTGGGATGCTTTTTCATATATCTGTCGAACTGTGCTATGCTAGCGTTTGACTAGAATCAATGCTGCCGTATGCTAGCTAATGTTGTAAGCTAATATAACGATATATTGTGTTTTCACTGTAAAACACTTCAAAAATCGGAAATATTGGCTCTATTCACACGATCTTTGTCTTTCATTAGCTATCCACCATATGTTTTTCTGAAATGTTTTATGAGGTGTAATTAGTAGTTGACGTTGGTGTCTGTATTTTCTCTGGCTACTCCCGTGCGATTTCAGACTGTAGCTATGATGTAGCTATGATGGGAGCAGTAATGTAAAACTGATTTATAGCTAAAATATGCACATTTTATGAACAAAACATAGATTTATTGTGTAACATGTTATAGGACTGTCATCTGAGGTAGTTTTTTCTAGGTTGTTTAGGTTGGTTCTAGGTTAGTTAGGTTGGCTTGTGCATGCTACTTGAATCATACTTGTGCTGCTTCTACATGTCTGTCCATTTTTTTATTTGGTGGTGAGCTAACATAAATATATGTGGTGTTTTCTCTGCAAAACATTTAAAAAATCGGACATGTTGGCTGGTTTGACAAGATGTTTATCTTTCAAATGCTGTATTGGACTTGTAAATGTGTGAAAGTTAAATATAAAAAAAAAATAGATTTTGAATTTCGCGCCCTGCAATAGAGCTGGATGTTGTCATAAGTGTACCGACATCGGGACAGCCCGCCTAATTAAACACACCTATCTATAGCCAAGCTGACAGGACTTATTAGTCCTATTAAAGATGACAACCACACACAGTCAATCTCTGCCCTGCCATCCATCCATGCCAACCACACACAGTCAATCTCTGCCCTGCCATCCATCCATGCCAACCACACACAGTCAATCTCTGCCCTGCCATCCATCCATGCCAACCATACACAGTCAATCTCTGCCCTGCCATCCATCCATGCCAACCATACACAGTCAATCTCTGCTCTGCCAGCCATCCATGCCAACCATACACAGTCAATCTCTGCTCTGCCATCCATCCATGCAAACCACACACAGTCAATCGCTGCCCTGCCATCCATCCATGCCAACCATACACAGTCAATCTCTGCTCTGCCAGCCAACCATGCCAACCATACACAGTCAATCTCTGCCCTGCCAGCCATCCATGCTTACCAAACCTCCTCCTCAGCTCTGCTCTTCAATCATCATGTCTATCATTTACCAGAGGACAGAGAGACCAACCTATGAAAGGTCATATGAAGAGTTGATTTGAGAACTTAAAGTTCCTACCACCAGTTTAGAATTAGTTGCCATTAGGGATGAAACAATGCATGATATTATGAAGAGACAGATATTATTAGGCCAAATAGTTAGTTATTCAATTAGTTATATTCATTACTCTAAATACAATTTAATAGTGTTGACTACTTTAGATACAAATCATATAATAATTGCTCATTGATTGGTTATTATTGTTTATACAATGGGTGGTTTGGAATTCCCATTGTTAGAGTCTATCTTGCCCATGATATTCTAGACAACATACACATGGCCACTAGAGTCTGGACTAGACAGACAGGCAGAAATCCCTTATAAAAGTCAGAGTAGGAGTCAAGAAACCCGCCTAAAGCTATACGATATTACAGAGAGCAAGTTAATTATCTTAAATCCTGGAAAAGATTTGTAATGTTGAGCTTCTTGTTCATGTAATTCTTGCTCGTGTTGGGTTTTTGTGCCAATTGACTCCTTGAAGGAGAGTCCTCCTTGTCGGAATTTACCCATAATGCACTGCACGGCCCATTGACAACGTACGGGCAACGTACACAGTGGGTGTTAATAAGATTCCAATGACATGTTATGTCGGTGTTTGTCTACCTCCACAGGATTCCCAGATGGCGCAGCGGTCTAAGGCACTGCATTTCAGCACAAGTGGAGGCACTGGTTCGAATCCAAGCTGCAACACATCTGGCTGTGATTGGAAGTCCCATAGGGACGTATAATTGGCCCAGCGTCGTCCAGGTTTGGCCAGGGTAGGACATCAATGTAAATAAGAATTTGTTCTTAATTGGGGCTGGGGGCGCTGTTTAGACTATTTATGCTAATGTGGCTAATTTTTTAAACGGCTTCCCACAAAATCCTTGATCGTACAATATGCATATTATTATTATTATTGGATAGAAAACAGTCTATAGTTTCTATAGGAGTTGAAATTTTGTCTCTAAGTGGAACAGAGCCCATTCTACAGCAATTTCCCTGACATGGAGTCAGATTTGAGAAACGTTGGCCACTTTTCTGAAGTCATTTAAACGGGCACTGTCGTTGCTATGACTATACGGACACTTCTTACGTCTTCCCCTGGATGCCTTTACGTGATGACGATTCCAACGGGCTCGATTGCTCGTTCACAGGCCCTACAAATGAAAAAAACCTTTAGCTAGCAAGTCTTTTCTTGCTGCGTAACGCGCGTGGAAGACACCGACCCTCTCCTGTTCCAAGCGTTAGTTTAGCCTGTTATATTTCTCCGGTCATCTTTTCACTCGTTATAGGAGTTACAAACATCACAAAGTAGTTAATTTAAAGCGTTTTATAGCAATTTATATCCGTTTAGTGCGATTTTGGGACATTTATTTTTGCAACGATGTGAAAAGTTGGGCACGCTTTTCAGTTCATCCCGAACGTAGTTGACATTTCCACATGGCAAGAGGACAGCTTTCCACCAAAAGACGATTTCTCCCAAGAAAGGATCCTTTGCCCAAGATACTGATGGAAGAACAGCTCAAGGTAGGACATTTTTATTATGATAAATCGTGTTTCTGTCGAAACATTTTAGTGGCTTAGGACGCCATGTTTTTTGACGTAGCTTCGCTTGGCGCAAACTGTATTGAAAAGTAAGGATAAATTAAAAAATGTAATAACGCAATTGTATTAAGAATTAAATTGTCTATCAATCCCTGTCCACCCTATATTTTTTAGTCACGTTTATGAGTATTTATGTATAAGAGTAGATCACTGTCTAAGTGGCGCAAGGACGTTTTCTTTACCAGCTTGTCTACATTTCACATTGTCTAACCATGATTTTGGTGGCTAAATATAAACATTTTCGATCAAACTGTATATGCATGTTGTAATGTGATGTTACAGGAGTGTCATCGGAAGAATTCTGAGAAGGTTAGTGAAAAAATTAATATCTTTTGGCGATGTTGACTTTTATCGCTCACTTTGGCTAGAATCAATGCTGGGCTGCTAATTGCTATGTGCTAAGCTAATATAACGATTTATTGTGTTTTCGCTGTAAGACACTTAGAAAATCTGAAATATTGTCTGTATTCACAGGATCTGTGTCTTTCGATTCGTGTATGCTGTGTATTTTTACGAAATGTTTGATGATTAGTAGTTAGGTAAACACGTTGCTCATTGTAATTATTCTAGTCCATTTGTGATGGTGGGTGCAATTGTAAACTATGCCATATACCTGAAATATGCACTTTTTTCTAACAAAACCTATCCCATACCATAAATATGTTATCAGACTGTCATCTAATGAGTTTTTTTGTTGGTTAGGGGCTATAAATATCTTAGTTTAGCCGAATTGGTGATGGCTACTGGTGTTGGTGGACAAATAAAAGATGGTGGAATATGCTAATGTGTTTTTAGGTAATAGATGTACATCTTTACATATTGTGTCTTCCCTGTAAAACATTTTAAAAATCGGAAATGTTGACTGGATTCATAAGATCTGTGTCTTTCATTAGCTGTATTGGACTTTAATGTGTGAAAGTTAAATATTTTAAAAAAATATTTTTTTTGAATTTCGCGGCACTGGTTTTTCAGTGGGGGGGGGGGGGGGAGTGCCGCTAGCGCCACGCTGATCCTAGACAGGTTAAGTGACTTGCCTAGTTAAATAAAGGTAAAAAAAGATTGCTTAAGTAATTACCATTTTACTACGTAAATAACTGTGCTACAAAAAAAGTACTACGCAAGTATGATATATTCAATATCTGAACATGCGAATGATCTAAATCAAAGCTTTACCCTCTGTAGTTATACTGAACAAAAATATAAACGCAACATGTTTCATGAGCTGAAATAAAAGATCTCAGAAATGTTCCATACTCACAAAAAGTTTATTTCTCTCAAATTCTGTGCACAAATTTGTTTACATCCCTGTCAGTGAGCATTTCTCCTTTGCCAAGATAATCCATCCACATGACAGGTGTGGTATATCAAGAAGCGGATAAAAAAAAAGCTGAATTTAAAATCAAATATCTAAATTATCCATGGTATTACCATCTTAAAACAATTCCATATGTCATCTTAAAGTAAACAGCATGATCATTAAACAGGTGCACCTTGTGCTGGTGATAATAAAAGGCCACTCTAAAATGTGCAGCTTTGTCTCACAACACAATGCCACAGATGTCTCAAGTTTTGAGGGAGCGTGCAATTGGCGTGCTGACTTAAGGAATGTCCAACAGAGCTGTTGCCAGAGAATTGAATGTTCATTTCATTGCAATAAGACCCCTCCAACGTCATTTTAGAGAATTTGCAGTACCTCCAACCGGCCTCACCATGTGTAACCACGCCAGCACAGGACCTCCACATCCAAACTTGATGATTGAGTTGGAGGCGTGGCCACGCAGTCGTGGGTGAACAGGGAGTACAGGAGAGGGCTCAGAACGCACCCTTGTGGGGTCCCAGTGTTAAGGATCAGCGGGGTGGAGATGTTGTTACCTACCCTCACCACCTGGGGGCGGCCCGTCAGGAAGTCCAGGACCCAGTTGCACAGGGCGGGGTCGAGACCCAGGGTCTTGAGCTTGATGATGAGTTTGGAGGGTACTATGGTGTTAAATGCTGAGCTGTAGTCGATGAACAGCATTCTCACATAGGTATTCGTCTTGTCCAGATGGGTTAGGGCAGTGTGCAGTGTGGTTGCGATTGCGTCGTCTGTGGACATATTGGGGCGGTAAGCAAATTGGAGTGGGTCTAGGGTGTCAGGTAGGGTGGAGGTGATATGGTCCTTGACTAGTCTCTCAAAGCACTTCATGATGACGAAAGTGAGTGCTACGGGGCGGTAGTTGTTTAGCTCAGTTACCTTAGCTTTCTTGGGAACAGGAACAATGGTGGCCCTCTTGAAGCATGTGGGAACAGCAGACTGGGATAAGGATTGATTGAATATGTCCTTAAACACACCAGCCAGCTGGTCTGCACATGCTCTGAGGACGCGGCTGGGAATGCCGTCTGGGCCTGCAGCCTTGCGAGGGTTAACACGTTTAAATGTTTTACTCACCTCGGCTGCAGTGAAGGAGAGCCCGCAGGTTTTGGTAGCGGGCCGTGTCAGTGGCACTGTATTGTCCTCAAAGCGAGCAAAAAAGTTATTTAGTCTGTCAGGGAGCAAGACATCCTGGTCCGCGACGGGGCTGGTTTTCTTTTTGTAATCCGTGATTGACTGTAGACCCTGCCACATACCTCTTGTGTCTGAGCTGTTGAATTGCGACTCTACTTTGTCTCTATACTGGGACTTAGCTTGTTTGATTGCCTTGCGGAGGGAATAGCTACACTGTTTGTATTCGGTCATGTTTCCGGTCACCTTGCCCTGGTTAAAAGCAGTGGTTCGCGCTTTCAGTTTCACGTGAATGCTGCCATCAATCCACGGTTTCTGGTTTGGAAACGTTTTAATCGTTGCTGTGGGTATGACATTGTCAATGCACTTTCTAATGAACTCGCTCACCGAATCAGCGTATTCGTCAATGTTGTTGTTGGACGCAATGCGGAACATTTCCCAATCCACGTGATCAAAGTAGTCTTGAAGCGTGGAATCAGATTGGTCGGACCAGCGTTGAACAGACCTGAGCGCGGGAGCTTGCTGTTTTAGTTTCTGTTTGTAGGCTGGAAGCAACAAAATGGAGTCGTGGTCAGCTTTTCGAAAGGAGGGCGGGGGAGGGCCTTATATGCGTCGCGGGAGTTAGTATAACAATGATCCAAGGTTTTACCAGACCTGGTAGCACAATCGATATGCTGATAGAATTTAGGGAGTTTTGTTTTCAGATTAGCCGTTAAAATCCCCAGCTACGATTAATGCAGCCTCAGGGTGTGTGGTTTCCAGTTTACAAAGAGTCTGATAAAATTCGTTCAGGGCCATCGATGTGTCTGCTTGGGGGGGAATATATACGGTTGTGATTATAATCGAAGTGAATTCCCTTGGTAGATAATGCGGTCGACATTTGATTGTGAGGAATTCTAAATCAGGTGTATGTTGTTATGATCACACCACGTCTCGTTAATCATAAGGCATACACCCCCGCCCCTCTTCTTACCAGAAAGATGTTTGTTTCTGTCGGCGCGATGCGTGAAGAAACCAGCTGGCTGCACCGACTCCGTTAGCGTCTCTCGAGTGAGCCATGTTTCCGTGAAGCAAAGAACGTTACAATCTCTGATGTCTCTCTGGAATGTTACCCTTGCTCGGATTTCATCAACCTTATTGTCAAGAGACTGGACATTGGCGAGTAGTATGCTAGGGAGTGGAGCGCGATGTGCCCGTCTCCGAAGCCTGACCAGGAGACCGCTTCGTTTGCCCCTTTTACGGCGTCGTTGTTTAGGGTCGCCGGCTGGGATCAGATCCATTGTACTGGGTGGCAAAACACAGGATCCACTTCGGGAGAGTCATATTCCTGGTTGTAACAATGGTGAGTTGATGTTGCTCTTATATTCAGTAGTTCCTCCCGACTGTATGTAATGAAACCTAAGATTACCTGGGGTACCAATGTGAAGGAATAACACATAAAAACCAAAATACTGCATATTTTCCTAGGAACGCGAAGCGAGGCGGCCATCTCGGTCGGCGCCGACTTCATTGGGAAAATGCTCACCTTCGATGGCCACTGGCACGTAGGAGAAGTTTGCTCTTAACGGATTAATTCCGGTTTCAACTGTCCGGACAGAAGGCTGATGGTGTCGTGTGGGCGAGTGGTTTGCTGATGTCAAAGTCGTGAACAGAGTACCCCATGTTGGCGCTGGGGTTATGGTATGGACAGGCATAAGCTACAAACAATGAACACAATTGCATTTCAACAATGGCAATTTGAATGCACAGAGACCGTGAAGAGATTCTGAGGCCCATTGTTGTGCCATTCATCCGCCGCCATCACCTCATGTTTCAGCATGATAATGCACGGCCCCATGTCGCAAAGATCTGCACACAATTCCTGGAAGCTGAAAATGTCCCACTTCTTCCATAGCCTGCATACTTACCAGACATGTCACCCATTGAGCATGTTTGGGATGCACTGGATTGGTGTGTAAGACAGCGTGTTCCAGTTCCCACAAATACCCAGCAACTTCACACAGTAATTGAAAAGGAGTGGAACAACATTCCACAGGTCACAATCAACAGCCTGATCAACTCTATGTGAAGGAGATGTAGCGCTGCATAAGGTAAGTGGTGGTCACACCAGATACTGACTGGTTTCTGATCCACACCCCTACTTTTTTTGTTAAGGAATCTATGGCCAATAGATGCATATCTGTATTCCCAGTCATGTGAAATCCATAGATTAGGGCCTAATTCATTTATTTAAATTGACTGATTTCCTTATATGAACTGTACCTCAGAAAAATCTTTGAAATTGTTGCATGTTGCATTTTATATTTTTGTTCAGTGAACATGGGGGAACAGATAGTAGCCACCTGTTTAACATTGCAGGAGTTATATTATCACTGTTCTGGTATGAGACAAGAGGTCAATGTTAGGATAAGGATGTGGAAATTACAAATGAAGGACTATGGGAGCTGGGCTTGTTTGTGTAAACCCGCTCTATTCTTCACATGTAGTGTTATACAGTATGACATACCTTGTTGCTTGTTTACATGACTTAAATGACTGTCTGAGATTTGAATCAGATGAGCTGATCCATTACTCATGAAAGGGGGAAAATGAACATAAAGTTTACATCCAAAATGTATGTGTCCCGTTCCTGACCTGTTTTCTGTTGTTTTGTATGTGTTTAGTTGGTCAGGACGTGAGCTGGGTGGGAATTCTATGTTGTGTGTCTAGTTTGTCTGTTTCTATGTCAGCCTAGTGTGGGTTCTCAATCAGAGGCAGATGGTAGTCGTTGTCTCTGATTGAGACTCATATATAGGAGGCTTGTTTTGTGTAGAGATTTTGTGGGTGTTTGTTTCCTGTCTCTGTGATTGTCTGCACCAGATAGGTCTGTGTCGGTTTTTGCACATTTGTTATTTTGTATTGTTGTTTGTAGTGTTTTACCTGTTCTTTATTAAACATGTTTAACACTAGCCGCGCTGCACTTTGGTCCTCTCCTTCACCCCTGGAAGAAAACCGTTACAGTATGCATGGAAACACGAATACCAGGGAATATTGAGAGCAGCGTAGAAATTGAAGGAGCCGTTGTACTGAGAAGAGTTAGAGAAGAGATGATTGAATCTCCGCGATTCCTGGTGACTTGTGTCTAATGATAGGCAAGTCAGGTAACTAGCCATACCATGAGGAGGAAGCAAAAAAGGCGTAAGTGTAAGTTTGCTTCACCTGATCGAGTCTGACCACAAGTCAGAGCCCACTATGATGACACAACACATGTGTTTGATGGATCCTTTCTGTATCCTCCTCTAGTCTACAGACTGGGTCAGTGTATCATGTTGACAATCTGCCACGCCCTCGGGTCTTTGATTATAATCATTTTTTTTTTTTTACTTAACATGTATTGTAGAGGCAGTGCTTACTGTGCTGCTGTGGGCTATCAAGTACATTATTAATAGGGGCTTTAGCTGTAACTATGGTGTCTGCTAATAGCAGTATTTTGGGACATCTGTAAAACACAGTAAACTTGAACACTGTGTACAACTGGAAAGCACAAACTCATAAGTACCTGGAAACGTCTTAATTTGTGATAGTAGCAAATCTAAGAACAATGAACCTGCTGCTGCGATAACCTCACCACTGAGTCTCAGCAGTGCACAACACTGGGCCCATAAGGCCAAGTGAAAATCATAATATTCATAGGGGTCAATGTGTCAATTTTAGTAGCGTAGCCAATGGTGTAGCTGGAATCCTGCTTCAGATACAGGAGGGGCCAGATCAGGTTTCCTTGCTGAGACACGAACACACAGGCAGTAAAAATAAAGGGACACAGCGTCCCACACTTCTAAATGTGAAAAGTTCCAAAGACACATTTATCACTCTCTCCTACTGTATCAACATTATAAAGAGATTAAGAAAACCTGTCCTATCTAGTTACCACGCCATTGGTCTTGTGACTATGGAGGATATACCGTCTGGTCTTCTCCTGTGCAGACGGGCAGATGACATGAAACAGGAATCCACAGCGTCTATGACAGCACATGACCTCACATGATGGATGCAGGAACATTGTAAATGCAGCAGCGCGTATTTGACAGGGTAGACAGGCTCTTCAAACATCAGACCAGGCCCTCTGAAGAGGACAGCACCATCCATGGCCAGGACATGTCAGGGTTTGGAGGGGATGGTGGCCGGGTTGACGCCGCAAGGTATGCAGGAGATGGCCTCAGCAGAGTCACCAAACTTGTGGTTATTTCTGTATGTAGTGTCCTTGCGGAGGAAAAGAGTATAGGACACAGGGTGTAAACATATAGCACTTTGGCTTTATTATTGTGCAGTTGAAAATTAAAAAGCCAATCTGAGCTATAATAAATGTCGTCCAAAAATTGCTTGAACAGGTTAATACCCGCTCATTAATACCCAGCCACCATATTCTTATTTATTATACTTCTGCTATGGTCATTTTAATTCCATAGCGGCACATGACCCCAAGCTGCCAGTTCTCAAAATATGCTGCTAACCGCTGTCAGGGCAGACCTGTTAAGTAATATGATTAATTCACCCACACTCTAAAAGCTGAAACTGCAGCGTGTGATGTAACGATACAGTAATAACAACCTGCAGAGATCCAGACTGCTGAGACATGGAGATGGATTCGGTTTTCATTTTGGAACGCATTTGGGAAAACTATCCACTCATAGATGACTCTTTGGACACAAGGCCTCGTCTTAAAGGGGCCGTCTTTATCAATAGTTTTGTCTTCCCCTCGGGGGATTACCTAAAATAGCAGTACTTATTTTCTTTCTTACCGTATCATAATACAAAATAGATTTGCATGGACATTAAATATTGTAGTGTTTTGTTACATTTTGAACTTCCCAGTACGAGAACAAATAGTGAATAGTTTGACTACACTAAAGGTGGCTGGACTTGTCACTCTGAACTTTTGCTTACATTTTTGCTTGCTAGGATGGCGATTCAAACTCAACATGACCTGAGGTGGGAAAGGAGGAGCCCTAGCTTAGACACACTGTCACTAGAGCTCTCTCTTTCTCTCTCTCTCTTGGGTTCACCCTTACTTCCCCCTCTGTACTGCCCCCTCTCTGTCACACACAGGTGCGCACACAAACACACACACAGCTGAAACATACACACACAAATAACTGAAACATAATCCAAACGAGGGACTGGGCTATCTCTAATGAAGATAAATGCTTCCTCCTAAGGGCTGTGGTATACAGTATATGTTAGACTGAACTGGGCATGTAGTTGAGAGCATTTAAGTGGGTGGCAGGCTGTGGGTGTTTAGCTGTGTGGTCGAGGTTTTATGGCTTTTCACACAGGGTTGGTCAGTCTTTCAACGTCCCTAAGAGCCTCCTGGTCAAAAGGCAAATCCGCATGAGCTGGACTGTCAACAACATGTGCCATGACATTAATGAAGGAATCAACCTCTTGTGGACTATAGGCCTTTGTTGTTCAGATCACCTTGGTGATGTCTCATTAAGCTTTTTGAATAAACAAATACAATATAGCTAATATAGATATTTAGATTTTGTGATCAAGGATATGTGATGGCACAGACCTTACTAATGTAATGTTGTTGTGTTCCCTTGGGCATGATGAGTCCACTAGCCTTCCAGACTGAAGAGAGGTGCAGTTTGGTGTACACCTTTGTACAGAGACAATATAGCCTACACTTTAAAGTTTGTTTGTCTGGTTTTAATCTCCTCTGGTAGCCAACTACTGAGAAAAGGAATTGACTCCTGTATGAACTCATAACTTATTGAGTCACTCCTCGTCTGAGTTAATCAAAGCCATGAAAGGATGGGAACTGGAACTGATATGCCTTGATGACAAAACACAGTGGAAGCCTCACATGAGTTCAGCAGCGTGGCACCAAGTTTCCCTACTGAATCGTAAGCAAGGTGCTGCCCTCCTCTGGTCAGGAGAGGGAGAGTGGTTTGCCTGGTTACCCACCAGGGGGTATAGACTTTCTTTTCTCATATTGTCACACTTCTCTACGGGGGTGTCACAGCGCCTGACTGTCACTACACCCCGCAGGCTTCAAAGGTTTCCTTCCTGTCCATGGAGCTCAGCTCACAATGGAGGAAAATGTATTTGTGTGTATTTTCCTCTGGGTCACAACACACATCCTATGTGCACGTTCTCAGGAGAGATGACGGAAATCGTCAATAACTATTTTTTTCTCATTGAGACACAGGACAAGGTCTCTCCCATTCTGCTGCATTGTTTTATTCTCAATTCACAAAGGCATAATTACAGGCATTTAAAGACTGTACAAAAGGTTAATAAGAAGAAGTGTAAAAAATATAGAAAATATACAAATGCATTCAAATCAATAACAGTTAGGAGAGGGAGTTGTTCAATGGTCTGAATAAATGAGAGAATAAATATTGATGGTGGTCATTCAAGTTGTCCGTCTTGCTCTGATCCTTGTTCTGGTTCGTGCTCTGGTTCATGCCGGGGTTCTTGGTCTGGTTCGTGCTCTGGTTCAGGCCGGGGTTCATGGTCTGGTTCGTGCTCTGGTTCAGGCCGGGGTTCATGGTCTGGTTCATGCTCTGGTTCTTCTGACTCATGGTCATTGTGGTTTAACTGGGCATACTCAACTGAGCCTTGCTGAAATAGACAAATAAAATACAAATTACAAGACGAAGCCAGTGTCTGTTTCTACAGTATCTGTGTATTCCAGCAGTTTCCTCCTCCTGTGTTGAATCTTATTTTCTCCATAAGGGGTCCCTCTAAGACAAAACAAGGTCATAAGGTCTCTGTACTGTATGTAAAACAGTACTGTTATGTACATGAGTGTATTTGTTAGTACATTGCTCTACTTACGCTGTCAGCTTGTTCGGACTCTGACTCACCTGCAAAAACAAGAGCAGGAGACAAGCTCAGGAAAACAACACCCTCCACCCAGAGCCTCCCCCTTCCCCAAAACAACACCCTCCACCCAGAACCTCCCCCTTCCCCAAAACAACACCCTCCACCCAGAGCCTCCCCCTTCCCCAAAACAACACCCTCCACCCAGAGCCTCCCCCTTCCCCAAAACAACACCCTCCACCCAGAGCCTACCCCTTCCCCAAAACAACACCCTCACCCAGAGCCTCCCCCTTCCCCAAAACAACACCCTCCACCCAGCCTCCCCCTTTCTCAAAACAACACCCTCCACCCAGAGTCTCCCCCTTCTCCAAAACAACACCCTCCACCCAGAGCCTCCCCCTTTCCCAAAACAACACCCTCCACCCAGAGCCTCACTCTTTCCCAAAACAACACCCTCCACCCAGAGCCTCCCCCTTCTCCAAAACAACACCCTCCACCCAGAACCTCCCCCTTCCCCAAAACAACACCCTCACCCAGAGCCTCCCCCTTCCCCAAAACAACACCCTCCACCCAGCCTCCCCCTTTCTCAAAACAACACCCTCCACCCAGAGTCTCCCCCTTCTCCAAAACAACACCCTCCACCCAGAGCCTCCCCCTTTCCCAAAACAACACCCTCCACCCAGAGCCTCACTCTTTCCCAAAACAACACCCTCCACCCAGAGCCTCCCCCTTCTCCAAAACAACACCCTCCACCCAGAACCTCCCCCTTCCCCAAAACAACACCCTCCACCCAGAGCCTCCCCCTTCCCCAAAACAACACCCTCCACCCAGAGCCTACCCCCTCCCCAAAACAACACCCTCCACCCAGCCTCCCCCTTTCTCAAAACAACACCCTCCACCCAGAGTCTCCCCCTTCCCCAAAACAACACCCTCCACCCAGAGCCTCACCCTTTCCCAAAACAACACCCTCCACCCAGAGCCTCCCCCTTTCCCAAAACAACACCCTCCACCCAGAGCCTCCCGCTTTCCCAAAACAACACCCTCCACCCAGAGTCTCCCCCTTTCCCAAAACAACACCCTCCACCCAGAGTCTCCCCCTTTCCCAAAACAACACCCTCCACCCAGAGCCTCACCCTTTCCCAAAACAACACCCTCCACCCAGAGCCTCCCCCTTTCCCAAAACAACACCCTCCACCCAGAGCCTCCCGCTTTCCCAAAACAACACCCTCCACCCAGAGCCTCCCGCTTTCCCAAAACAACACCCTCCACCCAGAGCCTCCCACTTTCCCAAAACAACACCCTCCACCCAGAGCCTCCCGCTTTCCCCAAAAAACACCCTCCACCCAGAGCCTCCTCCTTCCCCAAAACAGTCTGTCCTCTCACTCCGCTTGATAGATGCACCCTGTGTTTGGATTGGATTGTAATAACAGGAAGTTCCCTTTGACAAGAGCAGGAAGTGGAAAGCTGGCTAAGCGGCCGGCTTAACGGCACCCTCTCTCACTGATAATGCAGATGTTTAGAGTTAGGCCTGGCCTGGTTTTCTGCATGGCACATTTCTCAAACCCCAGAGAAGAAGCCCATCTAATTAGCTGTTTCTTAGTGTATAGAGGGCTTCAGTGAACATCGAACAGGATGTTAGTCTTACCTTGATTCGAATTCCGCACTTCGCTGTACACAGTGTCTGTGCCTTTCTTCACGGGGGCTAGAAATGCATAAACAAATGCTTCATAGGGACATAATAAAAAAATGCAAGTGGACAGCTCATGATTATTTGACATTAAGCAATAGATTAATAATAATGTTGCCATGCGTATTTGAAGCCTAGCACCTCCCAGCTAAGAGGATGGGTCAGTCTCTTACCTCTGGTGGGGTCTATCTCCTGGGGATGGACCTCAGTGTATTGTGGCTCAGGTGCCTCAGTAGTTTCCTCGCTGGTCTGGTCGTCAGACTCTACAACAGTCACACTTAATGTTAGACGTGAATAGCTACATAGTTACATAGTCCTACTGTTGAAATGCAGGAGTTGACCTCATGAACTCTGGTGCACTCACCTGAGCCTGAGACGTGATCACTCCAGACGCTCCTTCCCATGACCCCAGGAGTGACTGCAAAACACAGAGACCAGGGGTCAGTCATACAGGACACCGGTCACATCCAATTGGATGAAACATTCATTGCTTTGCCATATTAGGTATGCATCCCCTCACCTGCTCTTTACCCTGAGCCAAGCTAGGAGGAAGGAACACACAGAGAGGAAGAGAGATGACATCCTGAGAGGATGAAGTGTTGGAGCAAGGTTAGGGCTGAGATGGTAGGGGTCTGCAAGACTCCATCAACTTTCTATCATGGGCCAATGGTTTAGCAGTGTGAAGTCCTGACAGCAGATATAGGTTCTACTGTACAGTAAATCAGTAGACAGATCTTACCATTGGCAGCCTCATTTACTTTTCCATGGGTCAGTCTCAGAGTCTCGTCTGTTTTAGTGCTTGCTGGCTTCCTGAGAGAGGGGAACAAGAAAACATAATGAACAATTAAACAGGAAACTCCTATATGACCTTTATCGCTTTAATATTCACATCTTCCCAAACAAAGAATTGTGCATCACTGTACATTCAATGGTTTGTGACTATGTTAGTATGATGAAATCAAAGCCAGGCCTACTCACACTGAGAGTTCCACTGTTCTCTCTCTTCTGAATGGAAGAAGGCATTTCTTAACGAGGATAATGATGATGAGAGACACTGTGAGCAGGATGCAGAATGCTGCGATCAGCCCCTTCTTCCAGCCAGCCAACTTCACTGTGGACAGCAAGGTTACAGAGGTTACCTCAGGTCAAGTTCAGCCACAGTGGATTTAGCTAAAGGACTTCTAGTCACACACCAGTGTGTTTGTGTGATAATACTTTCATCTGCAAGATCCCTTCCCCTCTCACCTCCAACAGTGACCATGGCACTCCTCTGGCTGTCATTGGATGGGTTGTTAGTGACGCAGTAGTATCCGCCTCCATGCTTTCTACTGACACCTTGAACCGAGTGGGATAATCGCATATCGTTGGTAGTCTTGGACAGCAGGGGCAGGGCACTCTTTGTGTGATACCATGTGTAGGTGATGGGGGGCGTGCCCCACTGGACAGTGCAGGTTAGGGTCAGGTCCTCCCCCTCAGCCACGTCCCCCATGTTGGGTGTCACGGTCAGTACTGGCCTGGACACTGGCTCTTTGGGGAATTAATGTTGTTGAGTCAATCGAGTAAATCTACTATGTCATCAGTTAGACTGACTGTACCAGCATCTCCCTTTTATAAGCCAGAGCCATATGTAGGTGTATGTATGTATGTATGTATGTATGTATGTATGTATGTATGTATGGATGGATGGATGGATGGATGGATGGATGGATGGATGGATGGATGGATGGATGGATGGATGGATGGATGGATGGATGGATATATATATACATTTGGTTCTGTTATAAACAGGTGGTGTGGCCAACTCACCTATGATGGTGGCAGTGCGTCGGAGGTGCTCTCCTGAGCTCTCCATGTGGGGCTGACTGGGGTAGTTCTCGGCCTTGCAGGAGAAGCTGTGGATGTCAATGCTCCTGTGGATGGAGGTGATGTTGAAGTGGGCCAGATCCCAGGGACTATGGACCACCCTGAACTCAGCTTGTCTGTGGGGGCTCAGCAGGGTGTAGGTGATGGGCAGACTACCGTTGTCACTCTGACACTGGAGCTGGAAGGGCTTGCCCAGGATCAACCTGCCTCCTACCACACTCAGAAGAGGGACTGACACAGGCACTGACAGAGGGAGAGTTAAAAAGAGAGAACGAATAAGACAGAATGAGACCAGAGAAGAGAAAAACTGTTAGAAAATAAAACACATGCAATGTTTGAGATTGTTGAATGAGAGTGTTTTTAATATGACCCCATCCACTGTCAGAACAGAAATGACAAGATTGTTATAATGCTGTTATTGCATCAAATGGTTGTTTTATGCAACATAATAAGGGGTTGGTAGAACACTCATCTATCTGTGTGTGTTCTACTGAAAGTGGGCCTCTAGGAGATTTAACACTGACAGAAGATTTACAATGTCTTCTGGGTGATAAACCTAACAAGATTGCATTCCATAGCATGATTAGTGTCTGTGTGCCTGACTGGAAGCTACCAGGGAGAGATGGCTCGGGGCCAGACCCTGGTTTCTACACAATGAGAAGTTATTACAGCAGATACTTATAATTCACAGCAGACAGTATCTTTCATATAAATCTTAAACTTGTAACCCATTCCATACATCTGTTGTTTGTCATGTAGACAGAAGGGGGTGTATCTTGGCTATAAAAGACCTTTGTACCTTTGTATCGAGGCTCTCAACGAATCATCTGAGGGTGATTTGTCAACCAGCCATCATTATCGTAGGGCACTCAATCGATTCACTTTATATCGACTTCGGTGATGTCATTTACAAAATAGCCTACAAAACCCTACTCAATAAATTGGATGCAGTCTATCACAGTGCCATCCGTTTTGTCACCAAAGCCCCATACACTACCCACCACGGCGACCTGTACACTCTCGTTGGCTGGCCCTCGCTTCATACTCGTCGCCAAACCCACTGGCTCCAGGTCATCTACAAGACCCTGCTAGGTAAAGTCCCCCCTTATCTCAGCTCGCTGGTCATCATAGCAGCACCTATCTGTAGCACGCGCTCCAGCAGGTATATCTCTCTGGTCACCCCCAAAACCAATTCTTCCTTTGGCCGCCTCTCCTACCAGTTCTCTGCTGCCAATGACTGGAACGAACTACAAAAATCTCTGAAACTGGAAACACTTATCTCCCTCACTAGCTTTAAGCACCAGCTGTCAGAGCAGCTCATATATTGCTGCACCTGTACATAGCCCATCTATAATTTAGCCCAAACAACTACCTCTTTACCTACTGTATTCATTTATTTATTTTTGCTCCTTTGCACCCCATTATTTCTATCTCTACTTTGCACTTTCTTCCACTGCAAACCAACCATTCCAGTGTTGTTTCTTTTTACTTGCTATATTGTATTTACTTCGCCACCATGGCCTTTTTATATTTTTATTTATTTTTATATATATTTTGTTTGCCTTCACCTCCCTTATCTCACCTCACTTGCTCACATTGTATATAGACTTATTTTTCACTGTATTATTGACTGTATGTTTGTTCTACTCCATGTGTAACTATGTGTTGTTGTATGTGTCGAACTGCTTTGCTTTATCTTGGCCAGGTCGCAAGTGTAAATGAGAACGTGTTCTCAATTTGCCTACCTGGTTAAATAAAGGTGAAATAAAATAAAAAATAAAAAATATTTGTGGGTTGTATTGACCTGCTTCCTTATTAATAATTGAATAAAGATTCAGTTTAAGTATAGCTCTGACTTCTGTGATACGTTTGTCTCTTCTCATTTGAAAGTAAAGAAATTAACCACCACACCACACAGAGAGACTCACCTTTTGCCTTGAGGACAATCTGTGTGCTGTTTTTGAAGATCTTTTTGGTTTGGCCTCTTCCTTGGGCTTGGGCCTGGCAGGAGTAATTTCCATTAAGAGAGGGGTGTGCTGTGGCACTGTATTTCCCTCCTGATGTCAGTAGGACCTGGTTCCTGTACAAGGAGTACTTCACGTCCCCAATGTTGATTCTCTCATGGGAATAGCGGTCAGTATCACAGTTCAGTGTGAAGCGCTGTGTCTCAAACACCTCTCTGGGCTTCATCACCAGGACTGGCTTGGAAAACAACTCTGTGGGGATCAGACAGAAAAAGCAGAGTGTCAAACATTAAATTCAAAGATACTTTGGCATGGCGAAAAATTTAATTCAAAGATACTTTGGCATGGCGAAAAATTAAATTCAAAGATACTTTGGCATGGCGAAAAATTAAATTCAATGATACTTTGGCATGGCGAAACATTAAATTCAAAGATACTTTGGCATGGCGAAACATTAAATTCGAAGATACTTTGGCATGGCGAAACATTAAATTCAAAGATACTTTGGCATGGCGAAAAATTAAATTCAAAGATACTTTGGCATGGCGTAACATTAAATTAAGTTAGAAAACGCTCACTATTACATGTCATGTGGCTAAACCTTTTACAACACAGTCGGACATCCAATACTTGCCTTTGACTTTGATGCTCTCATAGGCTTCTTTCTGCACATTGCCTCTGTCCGCCTTGCACACATACTCCCCAGAGTCCTCTGCCAGGACACTGAGCGAATGATTGAGACTAATGAAGGCTGACTTAAGCACCCTCTTGTCCTTGGTCAGGAAGACCACCACATTGGGTGGGGGGTTCACCACTCGACAGACAAACTCAACAATGTCACCCTCAATCACGTCTTTACCAGGAAGAATGTTCATGACGGGTGTGAAGAAAAGTTCTAATGATACAACAGAAGAACAGAGAAACTATTGAACCCAACATTTATTTTCTTACAGGTGGTCAAATATTGAAGCACACAGAAGCATAATGCCCATAGCTACTATAAATCTGAACCGGTACCTTCGAATGACAAATGCAACAGTTATAGTCAGCATTCAACCCCACTCTTACCTTTGACCATGACCTTGACAGTGTTACTGTTGTTGGACCTCCCAGCGTCGGGCTGCATGATGATTTCAAAGTAACAGCGCAGGTGTTTGTCCCCAGCATGCTTCAGCTCCAGCCTGGTCTCCACTGAGTTCCCACTGGCCCTCACCTGCTTGATCTTCTCCTGGTCCTGGTAGAAGTGGAAGAACAGGGAGCCAGACTCATCTGGGGCGCTGCAGGTAGCTGTCACCTCTTCCCCCTCAAACAGGATCTGGGAGGTCACCTGCAGCACAGGCGTCTGTAAGCCTGTGGTCGAACAATCAATGTCAGTCACTAGGATGTCACATACCATGTATCATCAGGAGGAAAATACTTGATACTGTATGTACCTACATATAATGGATTACGAATGAAGATATTTTTATTTTATTTTAAGTCAGTTAAGTCAGTTAAGAACAAATTCTCATTTACAATGACGGCCTACATCGGCCAAACCCTAACCCGGACGACGCTGTGCCCATTGTGCACCGCCCTACGGGATCTAGAGATCTAGAGAGTTTTACCAGAAAGTCAATATAATCATGGATCCATTTCAGCAGTACCTGTGACGGTGAGTCTGTGGGTTCTGCTGCCTTTGCTCTTGTCTTGAACTATGACCTGGCACTTGTAAGTGCCAGAGTTGGCAGCCCTGGCCGGGGTGAGCTGGTGAAGGACCGCAGGTTCCGTGGTGTTTTTGGAGTAGACCAGGACATCGTCTCGCAGGAAGTTGAAGCTGTGTGTCAGGGGGTGGGACTGGTCATGGCTGACGCTGACCTCACAGTTCAGGTCCAACAAGGTCCCACTGGTTACCTCGCCACTTGGGTCCAGTTTGAGTGTCACACTATCTATGGTGAATACTGGACAACCACACACACAGACACACAAAGACACCATGACATCCAAGGCTAATGCAAACTACTATTTGGGGTACAAAATAACCAAGGCTAAAATGACTATTCTTCAAGACTAGCCAGGGATTTCCCTCTGTGCTTTCTCCTTTACAGTGCAGGTAGAGTCCTCCAGACAGAGGAAGGCCCTTCCCTGGTGCCTGGCGGCCCTCCACAGTAAGCAAGAGGTGTGCCTGGCGACCCTCCACTCCACCGCACCGTAAGCAGGAGGCGTGCCTGGCGACCCTCCACTCCACCGCACAGTAAGCAGGAGGTGTGCCTGGCGGCCCTCCACTCTACCGCACAGTAAGCAGGAGGTGTGCCTGGCGACCCTCCACTCCACCGCACCGTAAGAAGGAGGTGTGCCTGGCGACCCTCCACTCCACCGCACAGTAAGCAGGAGGTGTGCCTGGCGACCCTCCACTCCACCGCACAGTAAGCAGGAGGTGTGCCTGGCGACCCTCCACTCCACCGCACAGTAAGAAGGAGGTGTGCCTGGCGACCCTCCACTCCACCGCACAGTAAGCAGGAGGTGTGCCTGGCGACCCTCCACTCCACCGCACCGTAAGAAGGAGGTGTGCCTGGCGACCCTCCACTCCACCGCACAGTAAGCAGGAGGCGTGCCTGGCGACCCTCCACTCCACCGCACCGTAAGCAGGAGGCGTGCCTGGCGACCCTCCACTCCACCGCACAGTAAGCAGGAGGTGTGCCTGGCGACCCTCCACTCCACCGCACAGTAAGCAGGAGGTGTGCCTGGCGACCCTCCACTCCACCGCACCGTAAGCAGGAGGTGTGCCTGGCGACCCTCCACTCCACCGCACCGTAAGAAGGAGGTGTGCCTGGCGACCCTCCACTCCACCGCACAGTAAACAGGAGGCGTGCCTGGCGACCCTCCACTCCACCGCACCGTAAGCAGGAGGTGTGCCTGGCGACCCTCCACTCCACCGCACCGTAAGCAGGAGGTGTGCCTGGCGACCCTCCACTCCACCGCACAGTAAGCAGGAGGTGGAGGAGGAAGGAAAGGAGGAAAACACTTTAACAAACACAGACCAACCTTCCCCTCCCCTGGGAGGGCTGTGGCCTTACCTTGGCTCCTGTTCGCACTCAATAGCAACAACAATATTGTGCCTGAGCTGACACAACAAAGCGGGCATTTTGTTCCACATCCTCCCTGGTAATGCTTTTAGAATAGGTAACACATACAGCTCAGCCATGCAGCAGAATGGTGTGTGTGTGTGTGTGTGTGTGTGTGTGTGTGTGTGTGTGTGTGTGTGTGTGTGTGTGCGATAAACCTTACAACAAGATATTAAATTCTACTCTAACTCTCAGGGGTGCTTTGAATATAGTGTGCTGGACCTACTTTGATATATTCAAGAGATGTGGAAGTGTACATTGTTATACGGTACCTTGTGTTCCCTGGTTTTTGCCGAATACTTATGTAAATGTGATATTATTATAAGAATTTTTTTAATAAATTTGCAAACATTTCTAAAAACAATTTTTTTGCTTTGTCATTGTGGGGTATTGTGTTTAGATTGAGGGGAAAAAACAAATGTATCAATTTTAGAATAAGGCTGTAATGTAACAAAATGTCAAGGGGTCAAAATACTTTTCAAATGCACTGCACCTGAACCAAAAGTACTTTGTAGCCAACTTTGCGACTCAGCCTTCGGGGAATAGATACGGTCTGTTATTACAGTTATATGCCACCAGCTCCCTCTCAATACCCCACTAAGAGCTCAGAATGAACCAAGTTGCTGTGAAAAACAAATCCATTACAGTATCTGAGAATGTAGGTGGATCAAAGAGGTTCAACATCTCAGAAGCTTGTTCACATGCTGACACAAAACAATGAAACCAGCTGCGTATTCCGCTTAAAATACCTTCAATAAATCGAATGAAAAACATGAAAATGTCAAGGAAGCCAGACGCTCACAATACCCATTTCCTACAAAAATAACTATTTTGTGTGAGGCATAAAAATAGCCGCTTATCAACCGTAGAGAGGACCAACTGCCCTCAAACTGTCTCCATGCCGGGACTCTTCCAGCTCTCTGGTGCATTTATTAAAGTGGCATCAAATACAGAAAGTAATTGTATCTCATACTTACATGACTGAGCTCCTGCCCCTTGCCCTGTGAGTGGAGATAGGTGGAGGGAGACAGAGGAGGAGGAATAAGAATAGAAAGCAAGTGATGTGAGAGACAGACATACATATGAACTAAAGGTAACCTATCTGAGTTCAGAAAGTAGAGTAGAGTGCTGGATCCTTACAGAGGGTGAGCAGACAGGTCAGCAGCAGCAGAGGCAGGTAGAGTGGTGGGGAGTCCATCCTGAGTGATGACACTGATACAGCACCACAGCCAGGAGAAAGAGTGGCAGGCGCTCACATAGGGACAGGGGAAGAAGGGAAAGACGGGCCGGGCCACAGGGAATGAGAGGTGGAGTACGCAAGGAGCAGGAAGGTGGAGAGGGTGGGGTATGATTGTCTATGTGTCTTCGTCTTATCATTGGCCTTCTTTTTGTTTCATTGACCAGGAAATAACCGCTGCTTCCTCAGGATATGCATGTTCCCAAATGTAAAGTGCCTTGACTTACCCCAAATTTTGTTATGTTACAGCTTGAATTCAAAGTTGATTCGATAGTTTTTTTCCCCTCACCCATCTACACACAATACCCTATAATGGCAAAATGAAATTTTTGCCAATTTATTGAAAATTAAATACAGAAATATTTAATTTACATAAGTATTCACACCACTGAGTCAATACATGTTAGAATCACCTTTGGCAGCGATTACAGCTGTGAGTCTTTCTGGGTAAGTCTCTAAAATCTTTGCACATCTGGATTGTACAATATCTGCCCATTATTCATTTCAAAATTCTTCAAGCTCTGTCAAATTAGTTGTGGATCATTGCTGGACAACCATTTCAAGTCTCGCCTTAGATATTCAAGCAGATTTAAGTTAAAACTGTAACTCGGCCACTCAGGAACATTCACTGTCTTCTTGGTTAGAAACTCCAGTGTAGATTTGGCCTTGTGTTTTAGGTTATTGTCCTGCTGAAAGGTGAATTAATTTCCCAGTATCTGGTGGAAGCAGACTGAACCAGGTTTTCCTCTAGCATTTTGTCTGTTTTTTATCCTGAAAACGTTCCAGTCTTAACGATTACAAGCGTACACATAACATGAGCAGCCACCACTGTGCTTCAAAATATGGAGAGTGGTACTCAGTAACGTGCTGTATTAGATTTGCCCTAAACAAAAAGTGAATTGCTTTGGCACATTTTTTGCAGTATTACTTTAGTGAGTTGTTGCAAACAGGATGAATGTTTTGGAATATATTTATTCTGTACAGGCTTCCTTCTTTTCACACTGTCAAGTAGGTTAGTATTGTAGAGTAACTACAATGTTGTTGATCCATCCTCAGTTTTCTTATATCACAGCCATTAAACTCTGGAACTATTTTAAAGTCACCTTTGTCCTCATGGTAAAATCCTGTCCGGCAACTGAGTTAGGAAGGACGACTGTATCTTTGTAGTGACTGGGTGTATTGATACACCATCCAAAGTGTAATTAATAACTTCACCATGCTCAAAGGGATATTCAATGTCTGCTTTATTTATATTTTTACAGATCAACCAATAGGTGCCCTTTTTTGCAAGGCGTTTGAAAACCTCCCTGGTCTTTGTGGTTGAATCTATGTTTGATATTCACTGCTCGACTGAGGGATCTTACAAATAGTTGTATGTGTGGGGTATAGAGGTAAGGTAGTCAGTTAAAAATCATGTGAAACACTATTATTGCACAGTGAGTCCATGCAACTTATTATGTGATTTGTTAAGCAAATTTTGACTCCTGAGCTTATTTAAGCTTGCCACAATAGAGGGGTTGAATACTTATTGACTCAAACATTTCAGCTTTTCATTTATTTATTATTATTTGTATATATAAAAAAATACACTTTGACATTATGGGGTATTGTGTGTAGGCCAGTGACCCAAAAATCTCAATTTAATCCATTTTAAATTCAGGCTGTAACACAACAACATTTGGAAAAAGTCCAAGGGCATGAATACTTTCTGAAAGCACTCACTGTATTTGTTATTGTCACTAGTTAAGTATTTATTAAGCCTTGCCTGGCTTTGTTAGTGTACATAGAGGGACGAAGTCATGACTTCAACAAGTGTTGATTTAAGCCTATAGATAGGACCCTGGTTGATTGGCAGACTTGATATGATGAGGCTGAGTGTTGACTTTGAAGCCAAACCCATGCAGGAGTGTGATGAGTGTATCGAGGCGTTCATCCCGCCTGGCCCTCCCTGCTCACTACTCAATGTAGTCTTTGATACCACCTGCTGTTAATCTTCCAGCAACACAGCAGGGGCTCATACAGTACGATCTGAATCTTATTCTAACCTCTCATTACAATGCTGTTCAAAATAATGAAAGACGACAAGAATCCTTAGATTAACTCCTTCAAGATTTTCTTAGCAATATCATCTTTGTCATTAATGTCAACTCTCCATCATTCATGTCCGCTAATGGAAATTGAGTTTTGAATTAGATACACCAAATACAGACCAAAATGTACCTTGCCCATGTGCTCATTGTTTATTAATGGTTGGCAAGTCCAACAAAACCCTCGCTAGGTTTTAAGGCAGTATGACCATACAACACATAAAGGGTTAACCAAAAAGGTTATGTCTGTAGCCAGGAAATGCAATATTACAGTCCGTGGGAGAAAGTCAAACCGAAAGACTGTGCTTCATTACTGCTTACCTTGTTATGACAAATTCTTTGCTCCCCCTCAGACAAAAGACTTGGGCTAGTGTGGTTCTGAGGATATCTACATAGGATCTACATAGTACACTAATAGGGGCTTGACAAACAGAGAATGTCTGAAATAACTACTCTGTCCAAAGAGCATATAGGGGTATTTTACACACACTGTCTCTGTCCACATTATGGTGTGAATTCCTGCTCAGTCCTGATTGCAATTCTCATATCTCACCACTAAGAGGTGCTAAAGGCTCACAGGGAAAAGGGCTACAGCAGCAACATCACCTATTCTACGTTCTTCTCACAGCATCCACATCTGCATATGGCCCGTAGCCTGTAATGTTAATGTAGCATTGAAATATTAACCTCACTAGGGTACGTGGGATGGTAGCGTCCCACCTGACCAACATCCAGTGAAATTGGGGGAAGCTGGAATGAACCTGCCAAAATTCTGGAATTACCTTTGCTGTAGGTATTACTACAGGAGTCATGTAATGAAACCCAAAGCCAGTACAGAGCCTGAGGTGTTGCCCTAAATGCTGCTGTCCTTGTGTTGTGTTCTGTTTTGCTGTGCTGTGTTGTGTTCTGTTTTGCTGTGTTGTATTCTGTTATGTTTTACTCTGCTGTGTTGTGTTGTGTTCTGTTTTACTCTGCTGTGTTATGTTTTGCTGTGTTGTGTTATGTTATGTTTTACTCTGCTGTGTTATGTTTTGCTGTGTTGTGTTATGTTATGTTTTACTCTGCTGTGTTGTGTTCTGTTCTGTTCTGTTTTACTCTGCTGTGTTGTGTTGTGTTTTGCTGCGCTGTGTTGTGTTCTGTTATGTTTTACTCTGCTGTGTTATGTTTTGCTGTGTTGTGTTGTGTTCTGTTTTGTTTTACTCTGCTGTGTTATGTTTTGCTGTGTTGTGTTGTGTTCTGTTTTGTTTTACCCTGCTGTGTTGTGTTGTGTTCTGTTTTGTTTTACCCTGCTGTGTTATGTTTTGCTGTGTTGTGTTATGTTTTACTCTGCTGTGTTGTGTTGTGTTCTGTTATGTTTTACTCTGCTGTGTTGTGTTGTGTTCTGTTATGTTTTACTCTGCTGTGTTGTGTTGTGTTCTGTTATGTTTTACTCTGCTGTGTTGTGTTGTGTTATGTTTTACTCTGCTGTGTTGTGTTGTGTTCTGTTTTGTTTTACTCTGCTGTGTTGTGTTGTGTTCTGTTTTGTTTTACTCTGCTGTGTTGTGTTGTGTTCTGTTTTGTTTTACTCTGCTGTGTTATGTTTTGCTGTGTTGTGTTGTGTTCTGTTTTGTTTTACTCTGCTGTGTTGTGTTGTGTTCTGTTTTGTTTTACCCTGCTGTGTTGTGTTGTGTTATGTTTTACTCTTTTACTTCTGTTCTGTTTTACTCTGCTGTGTTCTGTTCTGTTCTGTTTTACTCTGCTGTGTTGTGTTCTGTTCTGTTTTACTCTGCTGTGTTGTGTTCTGTTCTGTTTTACTCTGCTGTGTTATGTTCTGTTCTGTTTTACTCTGCTGTGTTGTGTTGTGTTTTGCTGCGCTGTGTTGTGTTCTGTTCTGTTTTACTCTGCTGTGTTGTGTTCTGTTCTGTTTTACTCTGTTGTGTTGTGTTCTGTTCTGTTTTACTCTGTTGTGTTGTGTTCTGTTGTGTTTTGCTGCGCTGTGTTGTGTTCTGTTCTGTTTTACTCTGTTGTGTTGTGTTCTGTTGTGTTTTGCTGCGCTGTGTTGTGTTCTGTTCTGTTTTACTCTGCTGTGTTGTGTTCTGTTCTGTTTTACTCTGTTGTGTTGTGTTCTGTTCCGTTTTGCTGCGCTGTGTTGTGTTCTGTTCTGTTTTACTCTGCTGTGTTGTGTTCTGTTCTGTTTTACTCTGCTGTGTTGTGCTGTGTTCTGTTATGTTTTGCTGCGCTGTGTTGTGTTCTGTTCTGTTTTACTCTGCTGTGTTGTGTTCTGTTCTGTTTTACTCTGTTGTGTTGTGTTCTGTTCTGTTTTACTCTGCTGTGTTGTGTTCTGTTCTGTTTTACTCTGCTGTGTTGTGTTCTGTTCTGTTTTACTCTGCTGTGTTGTGTTCTGTTCTGTTTTACTCTGCTGTGTTGTGTTCTGTTATTTTTTACCCTGCTGTGTTGTGTTGTGTTCTGTTCTGGTTTAATCTGCTGTGTTGTGGTGTGTTGTGGTGCGGTGTGTTGTGTGTCTTTGCGTCTCCACATGCCCCAGGACCTGAGTGATGACCTGTATTCCTTAAACATTCATGGGACAGGTTAGTGCTTAATTGCACCGCTGGCTCATGGGTTAGTGTGAAAAAGCTTTGTTTTCTCACAAAGTCCATGAGGGGTCCAGCACCCACCCACATACTGTACCCTAAGTCCTTCAGACTCAATGTTGCAATATAGCTGGAAGCTAGCATGCATATATAGATGTAACATCCCCTGTGCAGTCATTTGCTTACATTGCCTACATAAAATGCCTTATTTCATGTTTTGTACTCATGCTTTCACACATTGGACAAACTGACTTTTCAAAGTCACCTGCCTTACACATACTGTATATTAACACAGACTCCTTCTGCACCTAATTTAAGCTAAAACATACTGTTTTGCTGCCCTAGATTGTCATAAACTGTGTAGTTGGTAAACATTCTTCTACCCAGGATGCTGCTGTGTGTAATTGGCGCCCATGGCCAGTCTGTCTGTCACACGAGGGTGCACAGCTGACTGTGGCTGATGTACAGTAGAGATGGAGCTGACTGTGGCTGATGTACAGTAGAGATGGAGCTGACTGTGGCTGATGTACAGTAGAGATGGAGCTGACTGTGGCTGATGTACAGTAGAGATGGAGCTGACTGTGGCTGATGTACAGTAGAGATGGAGCTGACTGTGGCTGATGTACAGTAGAGATGGAGCTGACTGTCTGAATGGATCTGGCTGAGCTCCTCATCATGCCATGATGCTCAGTCACTTGGAAATCATCCTACAGGTCCCACAGGGAGGGGAAGAGTCACCCGCCTGCTGCGGCATAGGCAGGGCTGAGTGCAAACAGGGAGGGGAGAGTCACCCGCCTGCTGCGGCAGAGGCAGGGCTGAGTGCAACAGGGAGGGGAGAGTCACCCGCCTGCTGCGGCAGAGGCAGGGCTGAGTGCAACAGGGAGGGGAGAGTCACCCGCCTGCTGCGGCAGAGGCAGGGCTGAGTGCAACAGGGAGGGGAGAGTCACCCGCCTGCTGCGGCAGAGGCAGGGCTGAGTGCAACAGGGAGGGGAGAGTCACCCGCCTGCTGCGGCAGAGGCAGGGCTGAGTGCAACAGGGAGGGGAGAGTCACCCGCCTGCTGCGGCAGAGGCAAGGCTGAGTGCAACAGGGAGGGGAGAGTCACCCGCCTGCTGCGGCAGAGGCAAGGCTGAGTGCAACAGGGAGGGGAGAGTCACCCGCCTGCTGCGGCAGAGGCAGGGCTCAGTGCAACAGGGAGGGGAGAGTCACCCGCCTGCTGCGGCAGAGGCAGGGCTGAGTGCAACAGGGAGGGGAGAGTCACCCGCCTGCTGCGGCAGAGGCTGAGTGCAACAGGGAGGGGAGAGTCACCCGCCTGCTGCGGCAGAGGCAGGGCTGAGTGCAACAGGGAGGGGAGAGTCACCCGCCTGCTGCGGCAGAGGCAGGGCTGAGTGCAACAGGGAGGGGAGAGTCACCCGCCTGCTGCGGCAGAGGCAGGGCTGAGTGCAACAGGGAGGGGAGAGTCACCCGCCTGCTGCGGCAGAGGCAGGGCTGAGTGCAACAGGGAGGGGAGAGTCACCCGCCTGCTGCGGCAGAGGCAGGGCTGAGTGCAACAGGGAGGGGAGAGTCACCCGCCTGCTGCGGCAGAGGCAAGGCTGAGTGCAACAGGGAGGGGAGAGTCACCCGCCTGCTGCGGCAGAGGCAAGGCTGAGTGCAACAGGGAGGGGAGAGTCACCCGCCTGCTGCGGCAGAGGCAGGGCTCAGTGCAACAGGGAGGGGAGAGTCACCCGCCTGCTGCGGCAGAGGCAGGGCTGAGTGCAACAGGGAGGGGAGAGTCACCCGCCTGCTGCGGCAGAGGCAAGGCTGAGTGCAACAGGGAGGGGAGAGTCACCCGCCTGCTGCGGCAGAGGCAGGGCTGAGTGCAACAGGGAGGGGAGAGTCACCCGCCTGCTGCGGCAGAGGCAGGGCTGAGTGCAACAGGGAGGGGAGAGTCACCCGCCTGCTGCGGCAGAGGCAGGGCTGAGTGCAACAGGGAGGGGAGAGTCACCCGCCTGCTGCGGCAGAGGCAGGGCTGAGTGCAACAGGGAGGGGAGAGTCACCCGCCTGCTGCGGCAGAGGCAAGGCTGAGTGCAACAGGGAGGGGAGAGTCACCCGCCTGCTGCGGCAGAGGCAAGGCTGAGTGCAACAGGGAGGGGAGAGTCACCCGCCTGCTGCGGCAGAGGCAGGGCTCAGTGCAACAGGGAGGGGAGAGTCACCCGCCTGCTGCGGCAGAGGCAGGGCTGAGTGCAACAGGGAGGGGAGAGTCACCCGCCTGCTGCGGCAGAGGCAAGGCTGAGTGCAACAGGGAGGGGAGAGTCACCCGCCTGCTGCGGCAGAGGCAGGGCTGAGTGCAACAGGGAGGGGAGAGTCACCCGCCTGCTGCGGCAGAGGCAGGGCTGAGTGCAACAGGGAGGGGAGAGTCACCCGCCTGCTGCGGCAGAGGCAGGGCTGAGTGCAACAGGGAGGGGAGAGTCACCCGCCTGCTGCGGCAGAGGCAGGGCTGAGTGCAACAGGGAGGGGAGAGTCACCCGCCTGCTGCGGCAGAGGCAGGGCTGAGTGCAACAGGGAGGTGGTGGGGGGTGTTATTTGAGCAGAATGTCTGTCTACTTGACATTTTCTCATTGTTTCTCTTATCAGGTATACATCACATTCAGTGAATGACCTCCAAAACCGACGATAGTGTTGTTGATAGAATAGAATGGCAGGCTGCATGTGTTTGTATTCGCCATTAAAGAGCATTCACATATGAGAGTGATTGATGGTGCCCTGTAGCGCTGCTGTTGAGGCGGTCAGTTCTCTGTGGGTCGTGTGTACAGAGGTCTGATTGATGTCATAGCCCCGGGCGGCATTGCCAAAGCTCCCCTCCTCTCTTCAGACTGGCTCAGGCTCTGCACACCGCACTGCTATGCTTCTGCCTACAAGACCTCTCACCGTGCTAATAATGCATGTCATCAATACCAGAGAGGGAGAGAGAGGGAGGCAGGGAGGGAGCGAGCGAGCGAGAGAAAGAGAGAGTGGTAAAGGGCTAGAGAGAGAGGCATGGAGGGAGAGAGAGAATCATGTAAACTGCGCATTAGCAGCCTACTAAATGAGAGCGCCATTGTCTTATAACTCAATCAGACCAGCAGCGCCACTGTCCTCTTACTAACTCGTTAGCATTTCTCTTTGTGATGTCACCCTGGAATTCCTCTCTCACTTTGAATTAGTCTCAGCTAATTTAGCTTGTATTAGATACAACCTTCGAAAACTGTAATGTACTAGCCTCATTTCAAGCTTCTAATACACCTGTTTTTTCATAGGTTCTGCACATCAACTAGTAAAGTAGCATGACACATGACGACAACTTTAGGGCCTTGAAGCTGTAGAGCACGTCTCTAGCTGAACACTAACATTCCTACTGTCCAGTAGGACTGGTATGAGAGGGAATTGTTATTGACATTGTCATTATTGAATTGGTGTAACACAGTAAAATAACACAGATATATACATAAATCATTGCAATGATCAATGTAGCCACCTCTAGCTACAGCCTTTTATCAATACGTGGCACTATACTTCACATAGTCAGTTATAGGAAAGCAGTGATATTCTATTACACCGTACTCCATGGTTTGACAGTTCCCACTAGCAGGTGATCCTTTACTGAGTCAACAACTTCACAGACATGAATGATTTTTCTAAAGCAAATTAAGTTGCCAAATTTCTATTGCTTCTGACACACTGAAGTAGAGACAATGATGCCAATCAGTCATTCTTACAGTAAGTTAGTCTGGCACATTTTGAATCATCCGTTTCCCTAGTTTGTGCTCTCACGTTCTCTCATATTTTAATTGTGTTTCTGGTGCACTATAGACCAATAGCCCTCTAAAAGACGTGGAAAAACTGTACTGGAATCTAAGGTTATGTATCAAGTCAGAAATCAAAGTATTCAAATAGAAACACTACGAGGTCTTTCTCTACAGGAAGAACAGGTAGCCATTTGATTTGACATTCAGAAGTCTTATGGCTTGGGGGTAGAAGCTGTTTAGAAGTCTTTTGGACCTAGACTTGGCGCTCCGGTACCGCTTGCCGTGCGATAGCAGAGAGAACAGTCTATGACTAGGGTGACTAGAGTCTTTGACCATTTTTAGGGCCTTCCTCTGACACGGCCTGGTATAGAGGTCCTGGATGGCAATGGAAAGTGTTGTGGTTCCGGCGGCGTCCGGTGAACTCTCACTGGCCCTTGAAAATCTGGGGGAGAGGGTGTAAATCTCGCGCCGGCCCGTACCCATATCCGCAGCATGTCTCCAAGCTGAACAGCCTCTGGCATGTTAGAACAATCTAGGTAAGGGAAGTCGGCAAGTCAGATCTGTAACTTCGGGATAAGGATTGCCTTGACCAATCAGCCCAGGACGATAGTAAAAATGGCAATAAGTTATACTTCAAGAAAGGGAACAAATATATAACCGTAAAA
Source organism: Salvelinus fontinalis (assembly GCF_029448725.1). Classification (NCBI taxonomy): domain Eukaryota; kingdom Metazoa; phylum Chordata; class Actinopteri; order Salmoniformes; family Salmonidae; genus Salvelinus; species Salvelinus fontinalis. Next base: position 15,637,880 of record NC_074698.1, read on the forward strand.
AAGGTCTGCAGGTCCGAGGGCCATCAAACGAAACCGACCAATGAAGCGCGGGTAAACGGCGGGAGTATCTATGACTCTCTGAAGACTGGGTAGGCTTCTCCCTTCTCTCTGTGTGTGGCTCTGGGCCGGGAGGGTGGCTTCGGCTCTCGCCCAAGCTTAGTTCCCCGCTTCTCCATGTCGCCTGGGTTGCGCCCGATCGGCTCCATCCCCTCTTTCCCCGTTAGGCACGGCCGCATGGTGCACCTGTGGGCAGGTGCGTCGGCCGCGTACGAAGGGGATCGGGGGTTGCCGGTTTATCCGGGTATTCCCACCTAGGTTTCCAATATCAAGCGCTTGGGTCTCGCCCAAGACCCGTGCGTGGCTCGGGGTACCTTGTCAACCGCTCTGCACTCTGGCGCAGGCGGGGGTTCAATGTCTACCCCAATTCACGTTAAGTATAAAATAATACAATAAAAAAAACTGCTGACACCATTCAAACCAATGAGGGTTTCGGAATTTAAAGCCAATTACCTAAGAATCATCTTTTTGCAGATAGAACCTTCTAGTCCCAAGCTCTCAATGTGCTCATTTGATGGGACATCCATTCACAAACATCTAATACTGCACATTGGATATGATAAACCAAAATTCTATATGGCATCACCACAGAACATCTCTGTGTGATGGCCCTATCTCCACCTCTCCCTCTCTCCTCGTTCCCTCTCTCCCACACACAGCCTCACTCAGCGGGGTAAGCCACTCTCTGTCCGTCTCCTCCTGGTTCTAGTCTGTTATGACAGTAAGTGTCCACCTCTGTCTCCGGAGCATGTAGTGGCCTGCCACTCTTCCCAGGCACAGTGACCGTAGACTGGGGATGCTCTTTCAACGTGACATGGAACTCAACCACTGAATTATGAGACATGGCTACAGCCTCCCACCCACACAACCACCTGTAGGATGACGCTGTTACAGTGTGAATGCTTTTTCTCCCTTCCTTGCTTTTTTCATCAAAGCATTGCTACCCTCTTTTTCTTGCTTTTCGGTCTCTCTCTCTCTCTCTCTCTCTCTCTCTCTCTCTCTCTCTCTCTCTCTCTCTCTCTCTCTCTCTCTCTCTCTCTCTCTCTCTCTCTCCCCCCCCCCCCCCCCCCCTCTGGCAAATTCTGAAACTCGGTAACAGGGAAACAATTGAAGTAAAACATTTGGGGGTCACACATAGGGCTTTGGCGATATGAAAACAGTTGGTGCTATTCTGTGTACAGACACATCACTGTTTGCTATTTACGGCTGCATGTGTCTTAGCACAAGCTTCAAACTTCTAAGTTTTACTTGTCGCACTACGATAAACACACATGCACACAGACACCCAACACAAAAACACATTCTACACAGACAGCTCCATCTGAGTCTCCACAGGGGTCTATTGTTCTCAATCGCCCGCTGTAGCACACTCGTCACAGAGAGCTGGGCTGCATGATCTAACATACTGCTACACTGATGGGATGGCTAAACAGGGGCTGTTAACAAGGCTTGTGTACTGAGACTTAGATGTCAGGGGTGGTATCTGTCTCCAACTCAGAGCTTCTCTAGCTGCTGGCCTGCTTTGAGGGTGCAGGAGAGTTCTCCTAGAGAGAGATATGGAGAGTTTTGGTAACAGGTTTGTGGTCTTGAGAAATCCCCCTCATACAAAGAACTGAGTCAATGAAAATCAAACATGAATAATAAACTCGATGATATCAATGTATCATGTTACCCCACACATTCACAAACACATAAAATCATCACAAACCACATGCTGGTAGCCAAGAGGGTGAGGGTGCTGGTGCTGAGTGGAGTGCCTCTAAATAGCTTGCCCAGAATAGAGGCTTTGGGTCCTCATACAACATGAGATGGGCACAGGCTCATTTTCCTGGAGATAGTGCTGACACACCAAGTCATCTAATGCACAGAACCTGCTGAGCTACAGTACCAGCGAGGGAGAGAGGAGACTCATAATCAACCACCACCCTGACCCAGGCCTAAGCCCTCGCTGACTCCAACTTATCCACTAACACTTTGGTCACATGCCATGTTTTTTGTAAATTGCAATTGCAGTCAATACAGCACACAGGAGCAAGAGATTAATGCTCTTCCCGTTTCTCTTGCTCTCTCCATCTCTAAATCTCACTAAATCTCTTCCACGCAGGGCACCAAATATAATGTAACATCTGTCAAAATGTCAAGACTCACCATCTGGAATAATAACTTTCCCTCATTTTATACATAATACCACTCTCAGCCACTGGTGTTTCTCTATCAGTGGCTGACAGTGGTATTATGCATAAAATGATTGTCCTTGAGTTTCTAAAGACCAGAAGCAGACAGTGGCCTACTATGTGCTACTCCGTCCAGTGAGGGGCGCTATATAGACAAGCAATGGCATAGTCAACCCCTTAAGGTCCAGGGCTGACCCTCCCCCGCTAATAACACTGCTTGTGATTTGGTAAGGCCCCTCTTTGAAATAAAATAAAATTTTATTTGTCACATGCGCCGAATACAACAGGTGTAGACCTCACTGGGAAATGCTTACTTACAAGCCCCTAACCAACAATGCAGTGAATTTAAGAAAAATATATAAGAATAAGAAAAAAAAGTAACAAATAATTAAAGAGTTTCAGTAAAATAACAATAGCGAGGCTATATACAGGGGGTACCGGTACAGAGTCAATGTGCGGGGGCACCGGTTAGTCGAGGTTATTGAGATATTATGTACATGTAGGTAGGGCTATTCAAGTGACTATGCATAGATAATAACAGAGAGTAGCAGCAGTGTAAAAGGGGGGGGGGGGGGCAATGCAAATAGTTTGGGTAGCCATTTGATTAGATGTTTAGGAGTCTTATGGCTTGGGGATACAACTGTTGAGAAGCCTCTTGGACCTAGACTTGGCGCTTCGGTACCGATTGCCATGCGGTAACAGAGAGAACAGTCTATGACTAGGGTGGCTGGAGTCTTTGACAGTTTTTAGGACCTTCCTTCGCCTGTTATAGAGGTCTCCTGAGGGGGAATAGATTTTGTCATGCCCTCTTCACAAATGTCTTGGTGTGCTTGGACCATGTTAGTTTGTTGGTGATGTGGACACCAAGGAACTTGAATCTCTCAACCTGCTCCACTACAGCCCCGTCGATGAGGATGGGGGTGTGCTTGGTCCTCTTTTTCCTGTAGTCCACAATCATCTCCTTTACCTTGATCACATTGAGGGAAAGGTTGTTGTCCTGGCACCACACGGCCAGGTCTCTGACCACCTCCCTATAGGCTGTCTCGTTGTTGTCGGTGATCGGGCCTACCACTGTTGCGTCATCGGCAAATTTAATGATGGTGTTGGAGTCGTGCCTGGCCGTGCAGTCATGAGTGAAAAGGGAGTACAGGAGGGGACTGAGCACCACCCCTGAGGTGCCCCCGTGTTGAGGATCAGCGTGGCCGATGTGTTGTTACCTACCCTTACCACCTGGAGGTGGCCCGCTAGGAAGTCCAGGATCCAGTTGCAGAGGGAGGTGTTTAGTCCCAGGGTCCTTAGCTTAGTGATGCGCTTTGAAGGCACTATGGTGTTGAACGCTGAGCTGTAGTCAATGAATAGCATTCTCACATAGGTATTCCATTTGTCCAGGTGGGAAAGGGCAGTGTGGAGTGCAATAGAGATTGCATCATCTGTGGATCTGTTAGGGCAGTATGCAAATTGGAGCGGGTCTAGGGTTTCTGGGACAATGGTGTTGATGTGAGCCATGACAAGCCTTTTAAAGCACTTCATGGCTACAGACGTGAGTGGTACAGTTCAGTAGTCATTTAGGCAGGTTACCTTAGTGTGCTTGGGCACACTCACTATGGTGGTCTGCTTGAAACATGTTGGTATTACAGACTCAGACAGGGAGAGGTTGAAAATGTCAGTGAGGGCACTTGCCAGTCGGTCAGCGCATGCTCGCAGTACACGTCCTGGTAATCCGTCTGGCCCTGCGGCCTTGTCAATGTTGACCTGTTTAAAGGTCTACTCACATTGGCTGTGGAGAGCGTAATCACACAGTCGTCCGGAACAGCTGATGCTCTCATACATGTTTCAGTGTTACTTGCCTCGATGCGAGCATAGAAGTAATTTTGCTCGTCTGGTAGGCTCGTGTCACTGGGCAGCTCTCGGCTGTGCTTCCCTTTGTAGTCTGTAATAGTTTGCAAGCCCTGCCACATCCTACAAGCGTCGGAGCCGGTGTAGTAAAGGTTTTAGCAGTAAAACCTTGAAATCAGCCCTTGTCTTAACAGGAAGCCAGAGTAGGAAGGCTAGCACTGGAGTAATATGATATTTTTTTGGGGTTCTAGTCAGGATTCTAGCAGCCTTATTTAGCACTAACTGAAGTTTATTTAGTGCTTTATCCGGGTAGCCGGAAAGTAGAGCATTGCAGTAATCTAACCTAGAAGTAACAAAAGCATGGATGAATTTTTCTGCATCATTTTTGGACAGAAAGTTTCAGATTTTTGCAATGTTACGTAGATGGAAAAAAGCTGTCCTTCAAACAGTCTTGATATGTTCGTCAAAAGAGAGATCAGGGTCCAGAGTAACGCAGAGGTCCTTCACAGTTTTATTTTTCAGCCATCCACTTCCTTATGTCTGAAACACAGGCTTCTAGCGAGGGCAATTTTGGGGCTTCACCATGTTTCATTGACATGTACAGCTGTGTGTCATCCGCATAGCAGTGAAAGTTAACATTATGTTTTCGAATGACATCCCCAAGAAGTAAAATATATAGTGAAAACAATAGTGGTCCTAAAACGGAACCTTGAAAAACACAGAAATTTACAGTTGATTTGACAGAGGACAAACCATACACAGAGACAAACTGATATCTTTCCGACAGATAAGATCTAAACCAGGCCAGAACTTGTCTGTGTAGACCAATTTGGGTTTCCAATCTCTCCAAAAGAATGTTGTGATCGATGGTATCAAAAGCAGCACTAAGGTCTAGGAGCACGAGGACAGATGTAGAGCCTCGGTCTGACGCCATGAAAAGGTAATTTACCAATGTCACAAGTGCAGTCTCAGTGCTATGATGGGGTCTAAAACCAGACTGAAGCATTTCGTATACATTGTTTGTCTTCAGGAAGGCAGTGAGTTGCTGCGCAACAGATTTTTTTTTTTTTTTCAGAGGAATGGAAGATTCGATATGGGCCAATAGTTTTTTAAATTTTTCTGGGGCTAGTTTTGGCTTTTTCAAGAAAGGCTTTATTACTGCCACTTTTAGTGAGTTTGGTACACATCCGGTGGATAGAGAGCCGTTTATTATGTTCAACATAGGAGGGCCAAGCACAGGAAGCAGATCTTTCAGTAGTTTAGTTGGAATAGGGTCCAGTATGCAGCTTGAAGGTTTAGAGGCCATGATTATTTTCATCATTGTGTCAAGAGATATAGTACTAAAACACTTGAGTGTCTCTCTTGATCCTAGGTCCTGGCAGAGTTGTGCAGACTCAGGACAACTGAGCTTTGGAGGAATACGCAGATTTAAAGAGGAGTCCGTAATTTGCTTTCTAATGATCATGATCTTTTCCTCAAAGAAGTTCATGAATTTATTACTGCTGAAGTGAAAGCCATCCTCTCTTGCGGAATGCTGCTTTTTAGTTAGCTTTGCGACAGTATCAAAAATACATTTCGGATTGTTCTTATTTTCCTCAGTTAAGTTGGAAAAACAGGATGATCGAGCAGCAGTGAGGGCTCTTCGATACTGCACTGTACTGTCTTTCCAAGCTAGTCTGAAGACTTCCAGTTTGGTGTGGTGCCATTTCCGTTCCAATTTTCTGGAAGCTTGCTTCAGAGCCCGGGTATTTTCTGTATACCAGGGAGCTAGTTTCTTATGACAAATGACACATTTTTTTAGTTTCAGTTTTTAGGAGTTTTAGTTTTTAGGGGTGCAACTGCATCTAGGGTATTGCGCAAGGTTAAATTGAGTTCCTCAGTTAGGCGGTTAACCGATTAGCCTACCAGAAGCTTCTAAAGCCATGACATGATTTTCTGGAATTTTCCAAGCTGTTTAAAGTCACAGTCAACTTAGTGTATGTAAACTTCTGACTCACTGGAATTGTGATACAGTGAATTATAAGTGAAATAGTCTGTCTGTAAACAATTGTTGGAAAGATTACTTGTGTCATGCACAAAGTAGATGTCCTAACCGACTTGCCAATACTATAGTTTGTTAACAAGAAATTAGTGGAGTAGTTGAAAAACAAGCTTTAATGACTCCAACCTAAGTGTATGTAAACTTCCAATTTCAACTGTATATATAGGGAAGGTAATCAGGGAAGTGATGGAGTCCAGGTGAGTCTGATGACGCGCAGGTGCGCGTAACGATGGTGACAGATGTGCTCCATAACGAGCAGCCTGGTGACCTAGAGGCTGGAGAGGGAGCACAGTGACAGTACGCCCTCCTCGATGCGTGGCTCCAGCCGCAGAACGCCAACCAAAATGATGATCCCAGGGATCAGGAGCGGACCAGTCACCTCTGCTGATGCGCAGGCACCTGTCAGTCTGGCTGAGACACGGGAGCATGGCAACCTAGAGTGCCAGAGAGAGCATACGTGATGGTACCCCCTCCCCGGCTCGTTCGGCTCCAGCCGCAGGACGCCAACCACTGAAAGCAGTGGAAGCAGTGGAGCCTGGCGATCCGGTGAAGGCATGAAAGCCCGACGAGCCGGCTGTAGTAGGGGAGTCTTGCGATCTGGCTGAGGCATGAGAGACTGTAGCACACAGGTGTCAAACTCATTCCACGGGGGCCGAGTGTCTGCAGGTTTTCGCTCCTCCCTTATACTTGATTGATGAATTAACATCACTAATTAGTTAGGAACTCCCCACACCTGGTTGTCTAGGGCTTTATTGAAAGGAAAAAACAAAAACCTGCAGACACTAGGCCCTCCGTGGAATTAGTTTGACACCCCTGCTGTAGCGGCTCTTGGAGGTAATCAGGGAAATGATGGAGTCCAGGTGAGTCTGATGACGCGCAGGTGTGCGTAAAGATGGTGACAGGTGTGCGCCATAATGAGCAGCCTGGTGACCTAGAGGCTGGAAAGGGAGCACACATGACACGAACAAAATAACACAGTTGGTTAGGAGCACATAAAACGTCAGCCATCCTCTCCGGCACCATTCTACTATTTTAGCTTTTTAGGTTTATTAAAACCTAGCAGTTCCCCTTCCACCGACCAGGGAGTTCTATGGAGAGCCCGCTCACAAATCAATACAAACATCGTATGTGTGTGGAAAAAGACATGAGAGGAAAAGACCCAGCTCACTGAACTTTTTTATGGCAGAACAATGTGTTTAATTTGAAATGCACTGCACCCTGCATAGCTAATGAGCATTCAAGCCAAACATAAATGACTTGAAAAAATGGACCAAGTTGAAGTTAAGCTCACACCTCATATCTTTAAAAATGGCACAAATGCAGCAAAATAGAAAAGGCCCAGCATAAATCTTTAAAGAGCAGACAGTTGATACAGACATTTAAGCAGACATTTGATCATGTAGCTCCTCAAACAATTATTGCAAAAGACTTTGTCAAAATTCCCCTGTTGTGGAGAGGCTAGCTCCACTACCCAGCATCCTCTGCTCTCACACAGCTGCACAGGAGGAGCCCTTGCAGGAACCAATTAAGAGACCGGGTCCTCTACCGTCTCAGAGCGCACTGAGCATTCACAGCTCATCTAAAACACCTGATGAGAGAGAGAGAGAGAGAGAGAGAGAGAGCGAGAGAGAGAGAGAGAGAGAGAGAGAGAGAGAGAGAGAGAGAGAGAGAGAGAGAGAGAGAGAGAGAGAGAGAGAGCCCCTATCATCAGCATAATCCCTCCATCAGGGAGGAATAACACATTCCATCTTTCTGTCTTAGCCTCCAAGAGCCTGCTCTGGGAACAGCTGCCAGTTAAAACTGATTACATTCATTCTGTAACTTTACAGAGGAGCATTTCCATAGAAAAGGATCCAGTTCATGGGAACATGTCAAATTGGGTGTCAAATGAAATCTAACAGTCAACATTTTTCAACCATTTTCCATCAATTACTCTTTGGCATTAGTAAAGACTGATTTCAGGATAAACAGATGGAAAAGAGGTCTTAGACATCTACCAGAAAAAGTCTTAATACGTATCAGAGATACGTCAAAATACAATAATGTTGACGTGAAGACCCCTGCCAACTAATATTAATGATTATATTTAGTTTTGGAGAAACTCTTTACCTTCTGTAAGTTTAGGAAATATTGCCTTGTGCCTTGTAATTCTGTTACCAAAAACAAACATATCTTTAAGATATTTTCACATTTCTTTCCCTCATGAGGAGGAAGGATAATGAAAGTTCACAGAAGTAACAAGTAATGGTAGACCTACCAATTAGTTATAATAATTTTACTGATGTCAATTTGGTTTATGAATTATTAAGTGATTCAATTGATTAATTTTTAAACCTTTATTTAACTAGGCAAATCAGTTAAGAACAAATTCTTATTTTCAATGATGGTCTAGGAACAGTGGGTTAACTGCCTTGTTCAGGGGCAGAACGACAGATTTTTGCCTTGTCAGCTTGGGGATTTAATCTTGCAACGCTCTAACCACTAGGCTACCTGCCACCCCTGCTACTGTTAATGGAGTCACCAACAAATCCGTAACGGATTTACTGCAAATTAATTGGCTACAATGGGAAATCATAGTAGTCACACACCATAGTTGGGTCACATGCTACTCTACTCCCTTCCACTGGCATACTGTTATGTTCAGCTCATGAGGACAGTACAGTTAGTGCTGAGCGATGAACCAAAATTGTGTTTATTTGTAATATTTTTAAATAACTAATTGACCGACGTCAGTTTAATTATTTGAATTCCATTTAATAATTTTTTAAATGTGAACTCAATGCTCAGTTTTATGTATCTCTAGTTGCACAGGTGACATGCTGGTAGAATATAGGGAAGACTTATTTTGTTTTCCTGCTTTAAAATCACCTGCCACTAGGAGCGTCGCCTCTGGATGAGCATCTTCTTGGTTGCTTATGGCCCTATACAGCTCGTTAAGTGTCGTCTTAGTGGCAACATCGGTTTGTGGTGGTAAATAGACAGCTACAACAAAAAAAATAGGTCAACTCTCTTGATAAATAGTATGGTCTAGAGCAATCTTATGGCTTGGGGGTAGAAGCTTTTAAGGAGCTTATTGGACCTAGACTTGGCGCTCCGGTACCGCTTTCTGTGCGGTAGCAGACAGAACAGTCTATGACTTGGGTGACTAGAGTCTTTGAGAATTCTTTGTGCCTTCCTCTGACACCACCTGGTATTGAGGTCCTGGATGGCAGGCAGCTTGGCCCCAGTGATGTACTGGGCCGTACGCACTACCCTCTGTAGTGCCTTACGGTCAGTTGCAACCTTGCAGAATTATGTTGAATGGCAAGGTCTTATTCAATAGACTTTAACCATCATGGAATGAAATTCCACTTAACTTTATTGGCCAAAGCCATATTTGTTGTTGTTGTTAATGCTAGACTCCCGCTCCTAAAAAAGTGATTATCCAAGCAGACTAATAACTCTTAAGCCAAAGTAGCCAAGCGAACAATTAAGCACATTGAGAGGACATTGGGAGGACATTGGGGAACTACAAGTACCTAACAGCTGTGGCAGTCCTGTTAAAACCTTATGCAACAGAACAGAAATTCAAATAGTCTGCCGCTACTGGAATGTCTGCCCAGCGCTGTATACCACCTATTCACTCTGTCCTCAGTTAAGAGCACCCCATCCCTCTCAGACTATGTCTATGAACATGACATTGGTGCTTTGTGCTATGATCCCTCAATCAATCAATCAATCAAGTTTATTTTATATAGCCCTTCGTACATCAGCTAATATCTCGAAGTGCTGTACAGAAACCCGGCCTAAAACCCCAAACAGCAAGCAATGCAGGTGTAGAAGCACGGTGGCTAGGAAAAACTCCCTAGAAAGGCCAAAACCTAGGAAGAAACCTAGAGAGGAACCAGGCTATGAGGGGTGGCCAGTCCTCTTCTGGCTGTGCCGGGTGGAGATTATAACAGAACTATGCCAAGATGTTCAAAATGTTCATAAGTGACAAGCATGGTCAAATAATAATCATGAATAATTTTCAGTTGGCTTTTCATAGACGATCATTAAGAGTTGAAAACAGCAGGTCTGGGACAGGTGGCGGTTCCATAACCGCAGGCAGAACAGTTGAAACTGGAATAGCAGCAAGGCCAGGTGGACTGGGGACAGCAAGGAGTCATCATGCCCGGTAGTCCTGACGTATGGTCCTAGGGCTCAGGTCCTCCGAGAGAGAGAAAGAAAGAGAGAAGGAGAAAATTAGAGAGAGTCAAGATTTTCAAAATGTTCATAAATGACAAGCATGGTCAGATAATAATCAGGAATAAATGTCAGTTGGCTTTTCATAGCCGATCATTAAGAGTTGAAAACAGCAGGTCTGGGACAGGTGGCGGATGCATAACCGCAGGCAGAACAGTTGAAACTGGAATAGCAGCAAGGCCAGGTGGACTGGGGACAGCAAGGAGTCATCATGCCCGGTAGTCCTGACGTATGGTCCTAGGGCTCAGGTCTTCCGAGAGAGAGAAAGAAAGAGAGAAGGAGAAAATTAGAGAGAGCCAAGATTTTCAAAATGTTCATAAATGACAAGCATGGTCAGATAATAATCAGGAATAAATGTCAGTTGGCTTTTCATAGCCGATCGTTAAGAATTGAAAACAGCAGGTCTGGGACAGGTGGCGGTTCCATAACCGCAGGCAGAACAGTTGAAACTGGAACAGCAGCAAGGCCAGGTGGACTGGGGACAGCAAGGAGTCATCATGCCCGGTAGTCCTGACGTATGGTCCTAGGGCTCAGGTCCTCCAAGAGAGAGAAAGAAAGAGAGAAGGAGAAAATTAGAGAGAGCCAAGATTTTCAAAATGTTCATAAATGACAAGCATGGTCAAATAATAATCAGGAATAAAAGTCAGTTGGCTTTTCATAGCCGATCATTAAGAGTTGAAAGCAGCAGGTCTGGGACAGGTAGGGGTTCCATAACCGCAGGCAGAGCAGTTGAAACTGGAACAGCAGCAAGGCCAGGTGGACTGGTGACAGCAAGGAGTCATCATGCCCGGTTTGCCGTGACGTATGGTCCTAGGGCTCAGGTTCTCAGAGAGAGAGAGAAAGAAAGAGAGAACGAGAGAATTAAAGAGAGCATACTTAAATTCACACAGGACACTGGATAAGACAGGAGAAGTACTCCAGGTATAACCAACTGACCCTCACAGGAAATATGCTCATAATAAGTTCTTGTATTCAAAAAATTATCACCATAGTAAATGTTAGGGTACTGAGTGTGCCATGATATGCCACAGCCATTGTCTCTTACACTGTAGCAGGCTGAATATTGTAGCAGAAGTAGCAGTAAAAGATTAATTCATTTGATTCAGCATCTTTCATTGAACCTAAGTGAAAAAGTGGTGGAAATAAGTTTGTGTGAGTGAGAGTGTAGGGAAGAGAGAGAGGGATAGCTAGGGGAAAATAGAGTGGGAGAGAGACAGAGAGCGTGACGGAGACACGGAGTCAGAGAAAACAGGGAGAGATGACGCCATTACCCCGATGAGAAAAAAGAGGGGGAGTCATGACTGACACGAGACTTTCATCTCAGCTATTTTGTTTGATACCAGGGCTGAGTTCACTGAGGGATTGTGGGAAAACGCTTCTGCCCGGTGGGCCTTTCAACTCCAGAGAGCCACGAGACCCTCACTGAGAGAAAGAGAGTAGAGAGATAGAGAAGATGGAGGATTGCCATAGCTTCCAATTAACTTAAAACTTCAATCTCTCTTCTCTCACATCCCACCATTCTCTCCGCAACCCTTCTCTCCACTCCTCTATTGTTGCATTCTTCCCCTTAGCTTGGGCACAGAGCAGGACAGACAGTTCAGATTTAAAGCTACGTCACCCTCCAAATGGTGTGTGTACGTGCGCGGCTGTTTGTGCCCCCACCCCCACCCCAGCCCCGGCCCAAGCCCTAGCCAAGCAGCCTCTGCTGCCGCCACAGGGGCTGTGTCAGCTCTTGTGCTGGGTGCATTAGCCTGGTTGAAAGCTCTGGTAATAGGGCAGGGGTTCACTGCAATGGACTCCAATGGAGCTTCACAGCTCTCCCCATCCACCCTCCACCTCTATATGCTGCTGCTTACTGGGCACATTTACTGCCAAGGCTAACATCTATGCCTCTGTCATAGACACACACATTCAGATACACATGCCCTTGCACACATACACACACAGACAAACATGTGAACACACATAAACTGCACACATGGCCAGGGGCGGACTGCGACCAGAAACTGGCCCTGGCATTTCTAACACACGTGACCTTTTTTTTCCCTTGAGGCCCCCATTATTAGCAAGACCATGATCATTTTGCACAAAAAAAATGAAAAGTTAGACAGGCCCACTAGTCAAAAAATGGACCAGCCAGTCCACCCCTGCACATGGCCATGAGAGGATGGATATGGCAGACGTATTAGTTTAAAGAGAAGGAAGAATGACCAAGAAATAGCGGGTGACAGAGGGTTGTCATCATCCTGACTAAAGGGAGAGTGGAGCCATTTGCTGCTGTTCTGTACCACAGTATGTTTCTCTGAGCTAGAGAGCTAAAAGAGCAGCTCTTTATGCAGATCACGCACACACACTGGAGTTGAGCAGCATTCACAGAACTCTGTCTTTCCTGCCGTCCACATGACCTGGCGTGTGTGTGTGTGTGTGACAGAGAAGAGAGAGTGAGAGAGACAGTGTGTGTGTGCATGCTGAATGAATCAACCGGTGACAGTAACAAAATAGAGCACGTTTGATGACTGTTGGTTGAAAAATCCCTTTGCGCGCGTGTGTGTGTGTGTGTGTGTGTGTGCGTGCGGGGACTACCACACCCCAGCTCGCTCGGCTGGCTGATGTATGAATATAATAACCAGAGTACAGAGCCCAGCACAGTCATTCACACTCAATATTTCAGGTGAAGTTTACGAGTTGTGCTCAGGGTGTGTAGCCGTGTGGCCTCGTGATTTGTGATACTGCATAGTGGGGGGGGGGGGGGGGGGGGGGGGGGGGGGGGGGGGGGGGAAACTCTATTTGGCAGATTCACCAAGCTGGGATAAGACAAGCTGACACAGATTTTCTGAGATAAAGACAAAGATGAAAGCACTAAGAGGGGGAATAGCTCTGGGTGAGCACTGTGACTATTATATAAAGGCCAGCCCTGTCCCAGCGCTACATCAGTAGATACAGATAGAGGTGGGAGGGGGAGGCCAGCCCTGTCCCAGTGCTACATCAGTAAATACAGATAGAGGTGGGAGGGGGAGGCCAGCCCTGTCCCATCGCTACATCAGTAGATACAGATAGAGGTGGGAGGGGGAGGCCAGCCCTGTCCTGGTGCTACATCAGTAGATACAGCTAGAGGTGGGAGGGGGAGGCCAGCCCTGTCCTGGTGCTACATCAGTAGATACAGATAGAGGTGGGAGGGGGAGGCCAGCCCTGTCCCAGCGCTACATCAGTAGATACAGCTAGAGGTGGGGGGGGGGGAGGCCAGCCCTGTCCCATCGCTACATCAGTAGATACAGATAGAGGTGGGAGGGGGAGGCCAGCCCTGTCCCATCGCTACATCAGTAGATATAGATAGAGGTGGGAGGGGGAGGCCAGCCCTGTCCTGGCACTACATCAGTAGATACAGATAGAGGTGGGATATTTGGCAGATTCACCAAGCTGGGATAAGACAAGCTGACACAGATTTTCTGAGATAAAGACAAAGATGAAAGCACTAAGAGGGGGAATAGCTCTGGGTGAGCACTGTGACTATTATATAAAGGCCAGCCCTGTCCCAGCGCTACATCAGTAGATACAGATAGAGGTGGGAGGGGGAGGCCAGCCCTGTCCCAGCGCTACATCAGTAGATACAGATAGAGGTGGGAGGGGGAGGCCAGCCCTGTCCTGGTGCTACATCAGTAGATACAGATAGAGGTGGGAGGGGGAGGCCAGCCCTGTCCTGGTGCTACATCAGTAGATACAGATAGAGGTGGGAGGGGGAGGCCAGCCCTGTCCTGGTGCTACATCAGTAGATACAGATAGAGGTGGGAGGGGGAGGCCAGCCCTGTCCTGGTGCTACATCAGTAGATACAGATAGAGGTGGGAGGGGGAGGCCAGCCCTGTCCCAGCGCTACATCAGTAGATACAGATAGAGGTGGGAGGGGGAGGCCAGCCCTGTCCTGGTGCTACATCAGTAGATACAGATAGAGGTGGGAGGGGGAGGCCAGCCCTGTCCTGGTGCTACATCAGTAGATACAGATAGAGGTGGGAGGGGGAGGCCGGCACTACGTCAGTAGATACAGATAGAGGTGGGAGGGGGAGGCCAGCCCTGTCCCAGCGCTACATCAGTAGATACAGATAGAGGTGGGAGGGGGAGGCCATTCCTGTCCTGGTGCTACATCAGTAGATACAGATAGAGGTGGGAGGGGGAGGCCAGCCCTGTCCTGGTGCTACATCAGTAGATACAGATAGAGGTGGGAGGGGGAGGCCAGCCCTGTCCTGGCGCTACATCAGTAGATACAGATAGAGGTGGGAGGGGGAGGCCAGCCCTGTCCCAGCGCTACATCAGTAGATACAGATAGAGGTGGGAGGGGGAGGCCAGCCCTGTCCTGGTGCTACATCAGTAGATACAGATAGAGGTGGGAGGGGGAGGCCAGCCCTGTCCTGGTGCTACATCAGTAGATACAGATAGAGGTGGGAGGGGAAGGCCAGCCCTGTCCTGGTGCTACATCAGTAGATACAGCTAGAGGTGGGAGGGTAAGGCCAGCCCTGTCCTGGTGCTACATCAGTAGATACAGATAGAGGTGGGAGGGGGAGGCCAGTCCTGTCCTGGTGCTACATCAGTAGATACAGATAGAGGTGGGAGGGGGAGGCCTGCCCTGTCCTGGCGCTACATCAGTAGATACAGATAGAGGTGGGAGGGGGAGGCCAGCCCTGTCCCAGCGCTACATCAGTAGATACAGATAGAGGTGGGAGGGGGAGGCCAGCCCTGTCCTGGTGCTACATCAGTAGATACAGATAGAGGTGGGAGGGGGAGGCCAGCCCTGTCCTGGTGCTACATCAGTAGATACAGATAGAGGTGGGAGGGGGAGGCCAGCCCTGTCCTGGTGCTACATCAGTAGATACAGATAGAGGTGGGAGGGGGAGGCCAGCCCTGTCCTGGTGCTACATCAGTAGATACAGATAGAGGTGGGAGGGGGAGGCCAGTCCTGTCCTGGTGCTACATCAGTAGATACAGATAGAGGTGGGAGGGGGAGGCCAGCCCTGTCCTGGTGCTACATCAGTAGATACAGATAGAGGTGGGAGGGGGAGGCCAGCCCTGTCCTGGTGCTACATCAGTAGATACAGATAGAGGTGGGAGGGGGAGGGGGGGGGGGCAGCCCTGTCCCATCGCTACATCAGTAGAGACAGATAGAGGTGGGAGGGGGAGGCCAGCCCTGTCCCAGCGCTACATCAGTAGATACAGATAGAGGTGAGAGGGGGAGGCCAGCCCTGTCCTGGTGCTACATCAGTAGATACAGATAGAGGTGGGAGGGGGAGGCCGGCACTGCGTCAATAGATACAGATAGAGGTGGGAGGGGGAGGCCAGCCCTGTCCCAGCGCTACATCAGTAGATACAGATAGAGGTGGGAGGGGGAGGCCAGCCCTGTCCCAGCGCTACATCAGTAGATACAGATAGAGGTGGGAGGGGGAGGCCAGCCCTGTCCTGGTGCTATATCAGTAGATACAGATAGAGGTGGGAGGGGGAGGCCAGCCCTGTCCCAGCGCTACATCAGTAGATACAGATAGAGGTGGGAGGGGGAGGCCAGCCCTGTCCCGGCACTACATCAGTAGATACAGATAGAGATGGGAGGGGGAGGCCAGCCCTGTCCCGGTGCTACATCAGTAGATACAGATAGAGGTGGGAGGGGGAGGCCAGCCCTGTCCTGGTGCTACATCAGTAGATACAGATAGAGGTGGGAGGGGGAGGCCAGCCCTGTCCTGGTGCTACATCAGTAGATACAGATAGAGGTGGGAGGGGGAGGCCAGCCCTGTCCCAGCGCTACATCAGTAGATACAGATAGAGGTGGGAGGGGGAGGCCAGCCCTGTCCTGGTGCTGCATCAGTAGATACAGATAGAGGTGGGAGGGGGAGGCCAGCCCTGTCCTGGTGCTACATCAGTAGATACAGATAGAGGTGGGAGGGGGAGGCCAGCCCTGTCCTGGTGCTACATCAGTAGATACAGATAGAGGTGGGAGGGGGAGGCCAGCCCTGTCCCAGCGCTACATCAGTAGATACAGATAGAGGTGGGAGGGGGAGGCCAGCCCTGTCCTGGTGCTACATCAGTAGATACAGATAGAGGTGGGAGGGGGAGGCCGGCACTACGTCAGTAGATACAGATAGAGGTGGGAGGGGGAGGCCAGCCCTGTCCCAGCGCTACATCAGTAGATACAGATAGAGGTGGGAGGGGGAGGCCATTCCTGTCCTGGTGCTACATCAGTAGATACAGATAGAGGTGGGAGGGGGAGGCCAGCCCTGTCCTGGTGCTACATCAGTAGATACAGATAGAGGTGGGAGGGGGAGGCCAGCCCTGTCCTGGCGCTACATCAGTAGATACAGATAGAGGTGGGAGGGGGAGGCCAGCCCTGTCCCAGCGCTACATCAGTAGATACAGATAGAGGTGGGAGGGGGAGGCCAGCCCTGTCCTGGTGCTACATCAGTAGATACAGATAGAGGTGGGAGGGGGAGGCCAGCCCTGTCCTGGTGCTACATCAGTAGATACAGATAGAGGTGGGAGGGGAAGGCCAGCCCTGACCTGGTGCTACATCAGTAGATACAGCTAGAGGTGGGAGGGTAAGGCCAGCCCTGTCCTGGTGCTACATCAGTAGATACAGATAGAGGTGGGAGGGGGAGGCCAGTCCTGTCCTGGTGCTACATCAGTAGATACAGATAGAGGTGGGAGGGGGAGGCCTGCCCTGTCCTGGCGCTACATCAGTAGATACAGATAGAGGTGGGAGGGGGAGGCCAGCCCTGTCCCAGCGCTACATCAGTAGATACAGATAGAGGTGGGAGGGGGAGGCCAGCCCTGTCCTGGTGCTACATCAGTAGATACAGATAGAGGTGGGAGGGGGAGGCCAGCCCTGTCCTGGTGCTACATCAGTAGATACAGATAGAGGTGGGAGGGGGAGGCCAGCCCTGTCCCGGCACTACATCAGTAGATACAGATAGAGATGGGAGGGGGAGGCCAGCCCTGTCCCGGTGCTACATCAGTAGATACAGATAGAGATGGGAGGGGAGGCCAGCCCTGTCCCAGCGCTACATCAGTAGATACAGATAGAGATGGGAGGGGGAGGCCAGCCCTGTCCTGGTGCTACATCATTAGATACAGATAGAGATGGGAGGGGGAGGCCAGCCCTGTCCTGGCTCTACATCAGTAGATACAGATAGAGGTGGGAGGGGGAGGCCAGCCCTGTCCCAGCGCTACATCAGTAGATACAGATAGAGGTGGGAGGGGAGGCCAGCCCTGTCCTGGTGCTACATCAGTAGATACAGCTAGAGGTGGGAGGGGGAGGCCAGCCCTGTCCTGGTGCTACATCAGTAGATACAGATAGAGGTGGGAGGGGGAGGCCAGCCCTGTCCTGGTGCTACATCAGTAGATACAGCTAGAGGTGGGAGGGGATGCCAGCCCTGTCCTGGTGCTACATCAGTAGATATGATAGAGGTGGGAGGGGGAGGCCAGCCTTGTCCTGGTGCTACATCAGTAGATACAGATAGAGGTGGGAGGGGAAGGCCAGCCCTGTCCTGGTGCTACATCAGTAGATACAGATAGAGGTGGGAGGGGGAGGCCAGCCCTGTCCCGGCGCTACATCAGTAGATACAGATAGAGGTGGGAGGGGAGGCCAGCCCTGTCCTGGCGCTACATCAGTAGATACAGCTAGAGGTGGGAGGGGGAGGCCAGCCCTGTCCCGGCGCTACATCAGTAGATACAGATAGAGATGGGAGGGGGAGGCCAGCCCTGTCCCAGCGCTACATCAGTAGATACAGATAGAGGTGGGAGGGGAGGCCAGCCCTGTCCTGGTGCTACATCAGTAGATACAGCTAGAGGTGGGAGGGGGAGGCCAGCCCTGTCCTGGTGCTACATCAGTAGATACAGATAGAGGTGGGAGGGGGAGGCCAGCCCTGTCCTGGTGCTACATCAGTAGATACAGCTAGAGGTGGGAGGGGATGCCAGCCCTGTCCCATCGCTACATCAGTAGATATGATAGAGGTGGGAGGGGGAGGCCAGCCTTGTCCTGGTGCTACATCAGTAGATACAGATAGAGGTGGGAGGGGAAGGCCAGCCCTGTCCTGGTGCTACATCAGTAGATACAGATAGAGGTGGGAGGGGGAGGCCAGCCCTGTCCCGGCGCTACATCAGTAGATACAGATAGAGGTGGGAGGGGAGGCCAGCCCTGTCCTGGCGCTACATCAGTAGATACAGCTAGAGGTGGGAGGGGGAGGCCAGCCCTGTCCCGGCGCTACATCAGTAGATACAGCTAGAGGTGGGAGGGGGAGGCCAGCCCTGTCCTGGTGCTACATCAGTAGATACAGATAGAGGTGGGAGGGGGAGGCCAGCCCTGTCCTGGTGCTATATCAGTAGATACAGATAGAGGTCGGAGGGGGAGCCCAGCCCTGTCCCGGCGCTACATCAGTAGATACAGATAGAGGTGTGAGGGGGAGGCCAGGCCTGTCCCGGCGCTACATCAGTAGATACAGATTGAGGTGGGAGGGGGAGGCCAGCCCTGTCCCGGCGCTACATCAGTAGATACAGCTAGAGGTGGGAGGGGATGCCAGCCCTGTCCTGGTAATACATCAGCAGATACAGATAGAGGTCGGAGGGGGAGGCCAGCCTTGTCCTGGTGCTACATCAGTAGATACAGATAGAGGTGGGAGGGGAAGGCCAGCCCTGTCCTGGTGCTACATCAGTAGATACAGATAGAGGTGGGAGGGGGAGGCCAGCCCTGTCCTGGTGCTACATCAGTAGATACAGATAGAGGTGGGAGGGGGAGGCCAGCCCTGTCCCAGCGCTACATCAGTAGATACAGATAGAGGTGGGAGGGGGAGGCCAGCCCTGTCCTGGTGCTACATCAGTAGATACAGATAGAGTTGGGAGGGGGAGGCCAGACCTGTCCTGGTGCTACATCAGTAGATACAGATAGAGGTGGGAGGGGAAGACCAGCCCTGTCCTGGTGCTACATCAGTAGATACAGCTAGAGGTGGGAGGAGGAGGCCAGCCCTGTCCCAGCGCTACATCAGTAGATACAGATAGAGATGGGAGGGGGAGGCCAGCCCTGTCCCGGCGCTACATCAGTAGATACAGTAAGAGGTGGGAGGGGAGGCCAGCCCTGTCCTGGTGCTACATCAGTAGATACAGATAGAGGTGGGAGGGGAGGCCAGCCCTGTCCTGGTGCTACATCAGTAGATACAGATAGAGATGGGAGGGGGAGGCCAGCCCTGTCCTGGCGCTACATCAGTAGATACAGATAGAAATGGGAGGGGGAGGCCAGCCCTGTCCCGGCGCTACATCAGTAGATACAGTAAGAGTTGGGAGGGGGAGGCCAGCCCTGTCCCAGCGCTACATCAGTAGATACAGATAGAGGTGGGAGGGGAGGCCAGCCCTGTCCTGGTGCTACATCAGTAGATACAGATAGAGATGGGAGGGGGAGGCCAGCCCTGTCCTGGCGCTACATCAGTAGATACAGATAGAGGTGGGAGGGGGAGGCCAGCCCTGTCCCAGCGCTACATCAGTAGATACAGCTAGAGGTGGGAGGGGGAGGCCAGCCCTGTCCTGGTGCTACATCAGTAGATACAGATAGAGGTGGGAGGGGGAGGCCAGCCCTGTCCTGGTGCTACATCAGTAGATACAGCTAGAGGTGGGAGGGGATGCCAGCCCTGTCCTGGTGCTACATCAGTAGATATGATAGAGGTGGGAGGGGGAGGCCAGCCTTGTCCTGGTGCTACATCAGTAGAGACAGATAGAGGTGGGAGGGGAAGGCCAGCCCTGTCCTGGTGCTACATCAGTAGATACAGATAGAGGTGGGAGGGGGAGGCCAGCCCTGTCCCAGCGCTACATCAGTAGATACAGCTAGAGGTGGGAGGGGGAGGCCAGCCCTGTCCTGGTGCTACATCAGTAGATACAGATAGAGGTGGGAGGGGGAGGCCAGCCCTGTCCCGGCGCTATATCAGTAGATACAGCTAGAGGTGGGAGGGGATGACAGCCCTGTCCTGGTAATACATCAGTAGATACAGATAGAGGTCGGAGGGGGAGGCCAGCCTTGTCCTGGTGCTACATCAGTAGATACAGATAGAGGTGGGAGGGGAAGGCCAGCCCTGTCCTGGTGCTACATCAGTAGATACAGATAGAGGTGGGAGGGGGAGGCCAGCCCTGTCCTGGTGCTACATCAGCAGATACAGATAGAGGTGGGAGGGGGAGGCCAGCCCTGTCCCAGCGCTACATCAGTAGATACAGATAGAGGTGGGAGGGGGAGGCCAGCCCTGTCCTGGTGCAACATCAGTAGATACAGATAGAGGTGGGACGGGGAGGCCAGACCTGTCCTGGTGCTACATCAGTAGATACAGATAGAGGTGGGAGGGGAAGACCAGCCCTGTCCTGGTGCTACATCAGTAGATACAGCTAGAGGTGGGAGGAGGAGGCCAGCCCTGTCCCAGCGCTACATCAGTAGATACAGATAGAGATGGGAGGGGGAGGCCAGCCCTGTCCCGGCGCTACATCAGTAGATACAGTAAGAGGTGGGAGGGGAGGCCAGCCCTGTCCTGGTGCTACATCAGTAGATACAGATAGAGGTGGGAGGGGGAGGCCAGCCCTGTCCCAGCGCTACATCAGTAGATACAGATAGAGGTGGGAGGGGAGGCCAGCCCTGTCCTGGTGCTACATCAGTAGATACAGATAGAGGTGGGAGGGGGAGGCCAGCCCTGTCCCAGCGCTACATAAGTAGATACAGATAGAGATGGGAGGGGGAGGCCAGCCCTGTCCCGGCGCTACATCAGTAGATACAGATAGAGGTGGGAGGGGAGGACAGCCCTGTCCTGGTGCTACATCAGTAGATACAGATAGAGGTGGGAGGGGGAGGCCAGCCCTGTCCTGGTGCTACATCAGTAGATACAGCTAGAGGTGGGAGGGGGAGGCCAGCCCTGTCCCGGCGCTACATCAGTAGATACAGATAGAGGTGGGAGGGGAGGCCAGCCCTGTCCTGGCGCTACATCAGTAGATACAGCTAGAGGTGGGAGGGGGAGGCCAGCCCTGTCCCGGCGCTACATCAGTAGATACAGCTAGAGGTGGGAGGGGGAGGCCAGCCCTGTCCTGGTGCTACATCAGTAGATACAGATAGAGGTGGGATGGGGAGGCCAGCCCTGTCCTGGTGCTACATCAGTAGATACAGATAGAGGTTGGAGGGGGAGGCCAGCCCTGTCCTGGTGCTACATCAGTAGATACAGATAGAGGTGGGAGGGGGAGGCCAGCCCTGTCCTGGTGCTACATCAGTAGATACAGATAGAGGTGGGAGGGGGAGGCCAGCCCTGTCCTGGTGCTACATCAGTAGATATAGATAGAGGTGGGAGGGGGAGGCCAGGCCTGTCCCGGCGCTACATCAGTAGATACAGCTAGAGGTGGGAGGGGAAGGCCAGCCCTGTCCTGGTGCTACATCAGTAGATACAGCTAGAGGTGGGAGGGGATGCCAGCCCTGTCCTGGTGCTACATCAGTAGATACAGATAGAGGTGCTAGGGGGAGGCCAGCCTTGTCCTGGTGCTACATCAGTAGATACAGATAGAGGTGGGAGGGGAAGGCCAGCCCTGTCCCAGTGCTACATCAGTAGATACAGATAGAGGTGGGAGGGGGAAGCCAGCCCTGTCCCAGCGCTACATCAGTAGATACAGATAGAGGTGGGAGGGGGAGGCCAGCCCTGTCCCATCGCTACATCAGTAGATACAGATAGAGGTGGGAGGGGGAGGCCAGCCCTGTCCCATCGCTACATCAGTAGATACAGATAGAGGTGGGAGGGGAAGGCCAGCCCTGTCCTGGTGCTACATCAGTAGATACAGATAGAGGTAGGAGGGGGAGGCCAGCCCTGTCCTGGTGCTACATCAGTAGATACAGATAGAGGTGGGAGGGGAAGGCCAGCCCTGTCCTGGTGCTACATCAGTAGATACAGATAGAGGTGGGAGGGGGAGGCCAGCCCTGTCCCAGCGCTACATCAGTAGATACAGATAGAGGTGGGAGGGGGAGGCCAGCCCTGTCCTGGTGCTATATCAGTAGATACAGATAGAGGTGGGAGGGGGAGGCCAGCCCTGTCCCAGCGCTACATCAGTAGATACAGATAGAGGTGGGAGGGGGAGGCCAGCCCTGTCCCGGCACTACATCAGTAGATACAGATAGAGATGGGAGGGGGAGGCCAGCCCTGTCCCGGTGCTACATCAGTAGATACAGATAGAGATGGGAGGGGAGGCCAGCCCTGTCCCAGCGCTACATCAGTAGATACAGATAGAGATGGGAGGGGGAGGCCAGCCCTGTCCTGGTGCTACATCATTAGATACAGATAGAGATGGGAGGGGGAGGCCAGCCCTGTCCTGGCTCTACATCAGTAGATACAGATAGAGGTGGGAGGGGGAGGCCAGCCCTGTCCCAGCGCTACATCAGTAGATACAGATAGAGGTGGGAGGGGAGGCCAGCCCTGTCCTGGTGCTACATCAGTAGATACAGCTAGAGGTGGGAGGGGGAGGCCAGCCCTGTCCTGGTGCTACATCAGTAGATACAGATAGAGGTGGGAGGGGGAGGCCAGCCCTGTCCTGGTGCTACATCAGTAGATACAGCTAGAGGTGGGAGGGGATGCCAGCCCTGTCCTGGTGCTACATCAGTAGATATGATAGAGGTGGGAGGGGGAGGCCAGCCTTGTCCTGGTGCTACATCAGTAGATACAGATAGAGGTGGGAGGGGAAGGCCAGCCCTGTCCTGGTGCTACATCAGTAGATACAGATAGAGGTGGGAGGGGGAGGCCAGCCCTGTCCCGGCGCTACATCAGTAGATACAGATAGAGGTGGGAGGGGAGGCCAGCCCTGTCCTGGCGCTACATCAGTAGATACAGCTAGAGGTGGGAGGGGGAGGCCAGCCCTGTCCCGGCGCTACATCAGTAGATACAGATAGAGATGGGAGGGGGAGGCCAGCCCTGTCCCAGCGCTACATCAGTAGATACAGATAGAGGTGGGAGGGGAGGCCAGCCCTGTCCTGGTGCTACATCAGTAGATACAGCTAGAGGTGGGAGGGGGAGGCCAGCCCTGTCCTGGTGCTACATCAGTAGATACAGATAGAGGTGGGAGGGGGAGGCCAGCCCTGTCCTGGTGCTACATCAGTAGATACAGCTAGAGGTGGGAGGGGATGCCAGCCCTGTCCCATCGCTACATCAGTAGATATGATAGAGGTGGGAGGGGGAGGCCAGCCTTGTCCTGGTGCTACATCAGTAGATACAGATAGAGGTGGGAGGGGAAGGCCAGCCCTGTCCTGGTGCTACATCAGTAGATACAGATAGAGGTGGGAGGGGGAGGCCAGCCCTGTCCCGGCGCTACATCAGTAGATACAGATAGAGGTGGGAGGGGAGGCCAGCCCTGTCCTGGCGCTACATCAGTAGATACAGCTAGAGGTGGGAGGGGGAGGCCAGCCCTGTCCCGGCGCTACATCAGTAGATACAGCTAGAGGTGGGAGGGGGAGGCCAGCCCTGTCCTGGTGCTACATCAGTAGATACAGATAGAGGTGGGAGGGGGAGGCCAGCCCTGTCCTGGTGCTATATCAGTAGATACAGATAGAGGTCGGAGGGGGAGCCCAGCCCTGTCCCGGCGCTACATCAGTAGATACAGATAGAGGTGTGAGGGGGAGGCCAGGCCTGTCCCGGCGCTACATCAGTAGATACAGATTGAGGTGGGAGGGGGAGGCCAGCCCTGTCCCGGCGCTACATCAGTAGATACAGCTAGAGGTGGGAGGGGATGCCAGCCCTGTCCTGGTAATACATCAGCAGATACAGATAGAGGTCGGAGGGGGAGGCCAGCCTTGTCCTGGTGCTACATCAGTAGATACAGATAGAGGTGGGAGGGGAAGGCCAGCCCTGTCCTGGTGCTACATCAGTAGATACAGATAGAGGTGGGAGGGGGAGGCCAGCCCTGTCCTGGTGCTACATCAGTAGATACAGATAGAGGTGGGAGGGGGAGGCCAGCCCTGTCCCAGCGCTACATCAGTAGATACAGATAGAGGTGGGAGGGGGAGGCCAGCCCTGTCCTGGTGCTACATCAGTAGATACAGATAGAGTTGGGAGGGGGAGGCCAGACCTGTCCTGGTGCTACATCAGTAGATACAGATAGAGGTGGGAGGGGAAGACCAGCCCTGTCCTGGTGCTACATCAGTAGATACAGCTAGAGGTGGGAGGAGGAGGCCAGCCCTGTCCCAGCGCTACATCAGTAGATACAGATAGAGATGGGAGGGGGAGGCCAGCCCTGTCCCGGCGCTACATCAGTAGATACAGTAAGAGGTGGGAGGGGAGGCCAGCCCTGTCCTGGTGCTACATCAGTAGATACAGATAGAGGTGGGAGGGGAGGCCAGCCCTGTCCTGGTGCTACATCAGTAGATACAGATAGAGATGGGAGGGGGAGGCCAGCCCTGTCCTGGCGCTACATCAGTAGATACAGATAGAAATGGGAGGGGGAGGCCAGCCCTGTCCCGGCGCTACATCAGTAGATACAGTAAGAGTTGGGAGGGGGAGGCCAGCCCTGTCCCAGCGCTACATCAGTAGATACAGATAGAGGTGGGAGGGGAGGCCAGCCCTGTCCTGGTGCTACATCAGTAGATACAGATAGAGATGGGAGGGGGAGGCCAGCCCTGTCCTGGCGCTACATCAGTAGATACAGATAGAGGTGGGAGGGGGAGGCCAGCCCTGTCCCAGCGCTACATCAGTAGATACAGCTAGAGGTGGGAGGGGGAGGCCAGCCCTGTCCTGGTGCTACATCAGTAGATACAGATAGAGGTGGGAGGGGATGCCAGCCCTGTCCTGGTGCTACATCAGTAGATATGATAGAGGTGGGAGGGGGAGGCCAGCCTTGTCCCGGTGCTACATCAGTAGAGACAGATAGAGGTGGGAGGGGAAGGCCAGCCCTGTCCTGGTGCTACATCAGTAGATACAGATAGAGGTGGGAGGGGGAGGCCAGCCCTGTCCCAGCGCTACATCAGTAGATACAGCTAGAGGTGGGAGGGGGAGGCCAGCCCTGTCCTGGTGCTACATCAGTAGATACAGATAGAGGTGGGAGGGGGAGGCCAGCCCTGTCCCGGCGCTACATCAGTAGATACAGCTAGAGGTGGGAGGGGATGACAGCCCTGTCCTGGTAATACATCAGTAGATACAGATAGAGGTCGGAGGGGGAGGCCAGCCTTGTCCTGGTGCTACATCAGTAGATACAGATAGAGGTGGGAGGGGAAGGCCAGCCCTGTCCTGGTGCTACATCAGTAGATACAGATAGAGGTGGGAGGGGGAGGCCAGCCCTGTCCTGGTGCTACATCAGCAGATACAGATAGAGGTGGGAGGGGGAGGCCAGCCCTGTCCCAGCGCTACATCAGTAGATACAGATAGAGGTGGGAGGGGGAGGCCAGCCCTGTCCTGGTGCAACATCAGTAGATACAGATAGAGGTGGGAGGGGAAGACCAGCCCTGTCCTGGTGCTACATCAGTAGATACAGCTAGAGGTGGGAGGAGGAGGCCAGCCCTGTCCCAGCGCTACATCAGTAGATACAGATAGAGATGGGAGGGGGAGGCCAGCCCTGTCCCGGCGCTACATCAGTAGATACAGTAAGAGGTGGGAGGGGAGGCCAGCCCTGTCCTGGTGCTACATCAGTAGATACAGATAGAGGTGGGAGGGGGAGGCCAGCCCTGTCCCAGCGCTACATCAGTAGATACAGATAGAGGTGGGAGGGGAGGCCAGCCCTGTCCTGGTGCTACATCAGTAGATACAGATAGAGGTGGGAGGGGGAGGCCAGCCCTGTCCCAGCGCTACATAAGTAGATACAGATAGAGATGGGAGGGGGAGGCCAGCCCTGTCCCGGCGCTACATCAGTAGATACAGATAGAGGTGGGAGGGGAGGACAGCCCTGTCCTGGTGCTACATCAGTAGATACAGATAGAGGTGGGAGGGGGAGGCCAGCCCTGTCCTGGTGCTACATCAGTAGATACAGCTAGAGGTGGGAGGGGGAGGCCAGCCCTGTCCCGGCGCTACATCAGTAGATACAGATAGAGGTGGGAGGGGAGGCCAGCCCTGTCCTGGCGCTACATCAGTAGATACAGCTAGAGGTGGGAGGGGGAGGCCAGCCCTGTCCCGGCGCTACATCAGTAGATACAGCTAGAGGTGGGAGGGGGAGGCCAGCCCTGTCCTGGTGCTACATCAGTAGATACAGATAGAGGTGGGATGGGGAGGCCAGCCCTGTCCTGGTGCTACATCAGTAGATACAGATAGAGGTTGGAGGGGGAGGCCAGCCCTGTCCTGGTGCTACATCAGTAGATACAGATAGAGGTGGGAGGGGGAGGCCAGCCCTGTCCTGGTGCTACATCAGTAGATACAGATAGAGGTGGGAGGGGGAGGCCAGCCCTGTCCTGGTGCTACATCAGTAGATATAGATAGAGGTGGGAGGGGGAGGCCAGGCCTGTCCCGGCGCTACATCAGTAGATACAGCTAGAGGTGGGAGGGGAAGGCCAGCCCTGTCCTGGTGCTACATCAGTAGATACAGCTAGAGGTGGGAGGGGATGCCAGCCCTGTCCTGGTGCTACATCAGTAGATACAGATAGAGGTGCTAGGGGGAGGCCAGCCTTGTCCTGGTGCTACATCAGTAGATACAGATAGAGGTGGGAGGGGGAGGCCAGCCCTGTCCCATCGCTACATCAGTAGATACAGATAGAGGTGGGAGGGGGAGGCCAGCCCTGTCCCATCGCTACATCAGTAGATACAGATAGAGGTGGGAGGGGAAGGCCAGCCCTGTCCTGGTGCTACATCAGTAGATACAGATAGAGGTAGGAGGGGGAGGCCAGCCCTGTCCTGGTGCTACATCAGTAGATACAGATAGAGGTGGGAGGGGAAGGCCAGCCCTGTCCTGGTGCTACATCAGTAGATACAGATAGAGGTGGGAGGGGGAGGCCAGCCCTGTCCCAGCGCTACATCAGTAGATACAGATAGAGGTGGGAGGGGGAGGCCAGCCCTGTCCCATCGCTACATCAGTAGATACAGCTAGAGGTGGGAGGGGGAGGCCAGCCCTGTCCTGGTGCTACATCAGTAGATACAGATAGAGGTGGGAGGGGGAGGCCAGCCCTGTCCTGGTGCTACATCAGTAGATACAGATAGAGGTGGGAGGGGGAGGCCAGCCCTGTCCTGGTGCTACATCAGTAGATACAGATAGAGGTGGGAGGGGGAGGCCAGCCCTGTCCTGGTGCTACATCAGTAGATACAGATAGAGGTGGGAGGGGGAGGCCAATCCTGTCCTGGTGCTACATCAGTAGATACAGATAGAGGTGGGAGGGGGAGGCCAGCCCTGTCCTGGTGCTACATCAGTAGATACAGATAGAGGTGGGAGGGGGAGGGGGGGGGGGGGAGGCCAGCCCTGTCCCATCGCTACATCAGTAGAGTCAGATAGAGGTGGGAGGGGGAGGCCAGCCCTGTCCCAGCGCTACATCAGTAGATACAGATAGAGGTGAGAGGGGGAGGCCAGCCCTGTCCTGGTGCTACATCAGTAGATACAGATAGAGGTGGGAGGGGGAGGCCGGCACTACGTAAGTAGATACAGATAGAGGTGGGAGGGGGAGGCCAGCCCTGTCCCAGCGCTACATCAGTAGATACAGATAGTGGTGGGAGGGGGATGCCAGCCCTGTCCCAGCGCTACATCAGTAGATACAGCTAGAGGTGGGAGGGGGAGGCCAGCCCTGTCCTGGTGCTACATCAGTAGATACAGATAGAGGTGGGAGGGGGATGCCAGCCCTGTCCCGTCGCTACATCAGTAGATACAGATAGAGGTGAGAGGAGGAGGCCAGCCCTGTCCTGGTGCTACATCAGTAGATACAGATAGAGGTGGGAGGGGGAGGCCAGCCCTGTCCTGGTGCTACATCAGTAGATACAGATAGAGGTGGGAGGGGAAGGCCAGCCCTGTCCTGGTGCTATATCAGTAGATACAGATAGAGGTGGGAGGGGGAGGCCAGCCCTGTCCTGGTGCTACATCAGTAGATACAGATAGAGGTGGGAGGGGGAGGCCAGCCCTGTCCTGGTGCTACATCAGTAGATACAGATAGAGGTGGGAGGGGGAGGGGGGGGGGGGGAGGCCAGCCCTGTCCCATCGCTACATCAGTAGAGTCAGATAGAGGTGGGAGGGGGAGGCCAGCCCTGTCCCAGCGCTACATCAGTAGATACAGATAGAGGTGAGAGGGGGAGGCCAGCCCTGTCCTGGTGCTACATCAGTAGATACAGATAGAGGTGGGAGGGGGAGGCCGGCACTACGTAAGTAGATACAGATAGAGGTGGGAGGGGGAGGCCAGCCCTGTCCCAGCGCTACATCAGTAGATACAGATAGTGGTGGGAGGGGGATGCCAGCCCTGTCCCAGCGCTACATCAGTAGATACAGCTAGAGGTGGGAGGGGGAGGCCAGCCCTGTCCTGGTGCTACATCAGTAGATACAGATAGAGGTGGGAGGGGGATGCCAGCCCTGTCCCGTCGCTACATCAGTAGATACAGATAGAGGTGAGAGGAGGAGGCCAGCCCTGTCCTGGTGCTACATCAGTAGATACAGATAGAGGTGGGAGGGGGAGGCCAGCCCTGTCCTGGTGCTACATCAGTAGATACAGATAGAGGTGGGAGGGGAAGGCCAGCCCTGTCCTGGTGCTATATCAGTAGATACAGATAGAGGTGGGAGGGGAGGCCAGCCCTGTCCTGGTGCTACATCAGTAGATACAGATAGAGGTGGGAGGGGGAGGCCAGCCCTGTCCTGGTGCTACATCAGTAGATACAGATAGAGGTGGGAGGGGGAGGCCAGCCCTGTCCTGGTGCTACATCAGTAGATACAGATAGAGGTGGGAGGGGGAGGCCAGCCCTGTCCTGGTGCTACATCAGTAGATACAGATAGAGGTGGGAGGGGAGGGCCAGCCCTGTCCTGGTGCTACATCAGTAGATACAGATAGAGGTGGGAGTGGGAGGCCAGCCCTGTCCCAGCGCTACATCAGTAGATACAGATAGACGTGGGAGGGGGAGGCCAGCCCTGTCCTGGTGCTACATCAGTAGATACAGATAGAGGTGGGAGGGGGAGGGGGAGGCCAGCCCTGTCCTGGTGCTACATCAGTAGATACAGATAGAGGTGGGAGGGGGAGGCCAGCCCTGTCCCGGCGCTACATCAGTAGATACAGATAGAGGTGGTAGGGGGAGGCCAGCCCTGTCCCATCGCTACATCAGTAGATACAGCTAGAGGTGGGAGGGGGAGGCCAGCCCTGTCCTGGTGCTACATCAGTAGATACAGATAGAGGTGGGAGGGGGAGGCCAGCCCTGTCCTGGTGCTACATCAGTAGATACAGATAGAGGTGGGAGGGGGAGGCCAGCCCTGTCCTGGTGCTACATCAGTAGATACAGATAGAGGTGGGAGGGGGAGGCCAGCCCTGTCCTGGTGCTACATCAGTAGATACAGATAGAGGTGGGAGGGGGAGGCCAGCCCTGTCCCGGTGCTACATCAGTAGATACAGATAGAGGTGGGAGGGGGAGGCCAGCCCTGTCCTGGTGCTACATCAGTAGATACAGATAGAGGTGGGAGGGGGAGGCCAGCCCTGTCCTGGTGCTACATCAGTAGATACAGATAGAGGTGGGAGGGGAGGGCCAGCCCTGTCCTGGTGCTACATCAGTAGATACAGATAGAGGTGGGAGTGGGAGGCCAGCCCTGTCCCGGCGCTACATCAGTAGATACAGCTAGAGGTGGGAGGGGGAGGCCAGCCCTGTCCCGGCTCTACATCAGTAGATACAGATAGAGGTGGGAGGGGGAGGCCAGCCCTGTCCTGGTGCTACATCAGTAGATACAGATAGAGGTGTGAGGGGGAGGCCAGCCCTGTCCTGGTGCTACATCAGTAGATACAGATAGAGGTGGGAGGGGGAGGCCAGCCCTGTCCCGGCTCTACATCAGTAGATACAGATAGAGGTGGGAGGGGGAGGCCAGCCCTGTCCTGGCGCTACATCAGTAGATACAGATAGAGGTGGGAGGGGGAGGCCAGCCCTGTCCTGGTGCCACATCAGTAGATACAGATAGAGGTGGGAGGGGGAGGCCAGCCCTGTCCTGGTGCTACATCAGTAGATACAGATAGAGGTGGGAGGGGGAGGCCAGTCAAAGGCCACGGATGCTGGATGTTTTGCCATTCACTCAGTGTTCTTTAGTACAGCCTCTTAGTCAGCATGTTGAGAAAAGCATGACATCCATTTTCCACTGGTGACGTATGCCCAGGAAGTGGTGATTAGAGTACAGGTCAACCTCACTTTAACAAGGTGGGCATAACGTTTTAGGCTGTTTTTTTAAGTAGTATGAACAAATGGGGACGAAGTGTGTTTTTTGCAGCATACGGTACATATGCACAATCACACTCACGTGCAAATCATGAGGTCAATATTTGATAGTTGCTGAGGATTTTATGCAACGTAATCTTTCCTTAAATCTTCAGGAAGTCCCTCTCACCCCACCCCGTCATCCATCATCCTTTAGCCACTCTCCCCAACACAATCTGACAGAAGCCACAGAGAGACATACACCAGGCATCACACTTTCAGAGCGGCAGGGGCATAGAGAGAGAGATCATGCTGTGAATTAAAGATGTAGAACAAAGGCAGGGAAACTCTGCCTTTTTCTTTCTCAGTGGCCAGGAGGACACAGTAGGTCTCCCACTGATAATGAAGTGGGTCCTGCTACTGAATTAGTCATATTGACTGCCTCTGCTAATTATCCAGGACCTGCTTGCTGCAGGGAGACACTGCAGAGCTCCTCTCTCTCACACTTACAGCCTCACCCAGATTATTACACACTTACTAACATGCTCCTCCCTCAGCAACTGTACAGATCGATTCCTAAATTGAGGCTGGAAAAGAAGCAAATCAAGTCAGACAGGCAGATCCCACAGAAGGGAGTCAGCTGTGAGTCAACTTAAATTACCTCTCCAAAACATTACCCTGTAGAGCTTAGCGAAGTCTAAATGAATGCCAGCAAAGCCTGATGAATATAATTATTTAAACAAATGACACATTGTTGTAGTGTTTCAAGGTGGTTTAAAGGGAATCTGACTTTGTAAAACATTAGTGTTGTGCTTGTTACACTCTAAGGAGTTTGAAAAAAAGTAGACTGGACAGAATTGATACTTATGTACTGAAGAAATTCATTAGTTAGAGAAACAAGACAATGGCTAATTAGAAAGTCACTGAGTCAACAGTGGAGAAACGTCTTTGTTTGGAATGAATACAACTGGCTAGTGTTCAAACATACACATCAGGAGTCAGTACACAACTCTCAGACAGGCTAACGCACACAGGTAGGCACACACACCACACACATGCACACACAGGCACACATGCATGCGTCACACACAAAAACAACAATTGTTTCATGTCCTTGAGGAGACTAGTATCAGCAGAAAACACAGACACGACCCTACAGGCTTGGGAGGATCAATCCACTTGTTTACATCTTGATTATTTTGATGGGGTATGAAGGAACTCACATTACATTCGTACTAAGTACTGTGATTCAACACAAAACATTTAATTAGTTGACTCATACCAACAGAGAGAGAGGAGAAAGGCTTTGATTGTGTCTATTTTAGAAGCAGGAAAGAGCACACGGGACATATCTGGGGAACATGACTGACGCTTGTGTTTCCACTGCAAAGTGGAACAGAGCAAAAGTTTTTGTAAAACTTTTTTTTTAAAGTTAGCATTAACTTAATCCATTGCACCAGGGGTTAAGTAGGGAATCTGGTTGTGGTGGAGACGTATTTGGAGGGGTTAGGCTACTGATTGAGCCAGGATTGAACATAAGGCTATCGTTAGGGTTATGTCAAGATGAGGGTTAGGTTAACGTTTAGGTCAGGGTAAATACTTTTATACTACCTTCCGTTTTGGAACTGTAAGTTGCTGGAGCTCGGCTCTGCTTGGCTCTCTCTTTGACCCAAGGTGCAGGAGCTCCGGCTCTGGGGAGCTCCTGCTGAATTTAANGTTACTAAGAATAAGCAGAAATCTAGTCCATATATACCCAATGTACAGTCTACTTCCAAAAGATTGCATAACAGTCTCCTGCCTGGCCGAATCGGACCGTGAGCTCAAAAGCCTGTGGATACCTTTGTGAGCGATATCTTCTCAGAAACAACAGCCAGGGGAGAGCAGCAGCCCACTGCTAGACTGGACCAGCCATCTAGTTAGAGTGGTTCTATATGTTCTCTAAATAGGGCCACTCTATATAGGATGAGACCCTGTTTAGAGGCAGCTCTGCCAGTCCCCTGGGAGGCTGTTAGGTAATAGGAGAGGCGGTGTTGGCATACCCCCTGCAACAATCAATAGAGAAGGATTCCCTGGCCAGCCCTCTGTGTGGAAGGGAAAGCCAAGAAGTAAACCGTTTCCCAAGCCTCTCTCCCTGGATTTGTCCAGAGTAAATCAAAGACTTTGGCACTGCTCCAAGACACAACACCTCGGAAGAATCCGATACAAACTCATAAAAGCACTGAGGGGCCCAGGGAATCTCACTCTAGTATCCAGGTCTGCCTGTGGGAGCAGGGGTGTGAGTGTGTCCTTGGGATAAGAGGGAAGGCTCTGTCCCTGCTTTGACTCCTTCAATGCTGCTGCACCAGCAAAACAGTTTTCACTCTACCGCACGAAATCAAATGAAAAACTCTCCAATGGCTCAATTATGTTACAAACCGTCTGAGCTGCACAGTATATCGTTGGTGCAGAAATATGATATATATGAGTGTACAGAACAACTAAATGGTGTGCTAACATTTTGGATAAAATGATAAATCATTTCCAATGTACCGTATTAACACACCCATGGTTGTCATCAAAGAACATTATGAAAATGAATGAATCTGTATGAAAACGGTAGAGATGGACAGCATTTGTCTACATACAGTACATCATGGTTCCCACATGCATGATTCACCATGATGTACTGTTTAAAGTGTGTTGAAAACGGGGATTAACACTGGAATGGACCTGCCAGATGACATGTCTCGTTCTTCAAGGGGCGAGGAAAAGGACTAGATGAAACTAGGTTTGCATGATGTGAACGCTGTTGTGCAATCTGCCTTTACTGGAATCACTGGCACACGGACACACACTAGCCTACATAACATGATCCTTGGATGTGGGTCAGAGAGATTAGATATCCCCACATTGCCTTGGTTATAAGTGCAGAGTCAGATAAGCTCAGAATCATGATTTACTTTTACAGCAAAGATTTCTGAATATTTCAATGAATATGACCCACTGCCATTTGACCGCTGGTTTACACTGCAGCTGATCTCTCATATAGTAAGAATACAATATCACCATTTTTTTGTTTAATTTACATTCCCAAGTTCCCCACTCATCACATAGTCAGTCAGCGTTACTTGACATAAATCATAAATGGTTCATAGAAAGTGTGAAACATGGAAACCACCACAACATTCTGCTCTTTAAAACGGGTTCCCTTTTATTACCATCTGTCCCCAACCCACATCTCAACTCCCTTCTGTTCCCATGTACACAACACTGTACAGAAGCACTCAGCAACAATGAGTTACAATGCCACCGCTCGCAGCTCAAATTGTGTCTGAAATTGCAGCTGGGGTTGTGAGTGTATGACTAATGGGCTGGCAGGTTGAACAAGTCATTACTGGTAATTGGGCGAGGGGCTGGTGAGTACCTGGAACACGTCCTCTAGTGGCCCAGCCTCAGGTCTGAGTTATTGACCAACGCCGTGGCTCATTGTCGGAAAAACCAGAGGCAAGGGCAGCCTTCACTTATTAAGGAGTGAGGCGAGGCAGCCTCCTGAACGATCTATTAAGGAGTGAGGCAGAGGCAGCCTTATGAATGATCTATTAAGGAGTGAGGCGAGGCAGAGGCAGCCTTATGAAAGATCTATTAAGGAGTGAGGCGAGGCAGAGGCAGCCTTATGAACAATCTATTAAGGAGTGAGGCGAGGCAGAGGCAGCCTTATGAACAATCTATTAAGGAGTGAGGCGAGGCAGAGGCAGCCTTATGAACAATCTATTAAGGAGTGAGGCGAGGCAGAGGCAGCCTTATGAATGATCTATTAAGGAGTGAGGCGAGGCAGAGGCAGCCTTATGAACGATCTATTAAGGAGTGAGGCAGGGGCAGCCTTATGAATGATCTATTAAGGAGTGAGGCGAGGCAGAGGCAGCCTTATGAACAATCTATTAAGGAGTGAGGCGAGGCAGAGGCAGCCTTATGAATGATCTATTAAGGAGTGAGGCGAGACAGAGGCAGCCTTATGAATGATCTATTAAGGAGTGAGGCGAGGCAGAGGCAGCCTTATGAATGATCCATTAAGGAGTGAGGCGAGGCAGAGGCAGCCTTATGAACGATCTATTAAGGAGTGAGGCGAGGCAGCCTTATGAATGATCTATTAAGGAGTGAGGCGAGGCAGAGGCAGCCTTATGAACGATCTATTAAGGAAAGAGGCGAGGCAGAGGCAGCCTTATGAACGATCTATTAAGGAGTGAGGCGAGGCAGAGGCAGCCTTATGAACGATCTATTAAGGAGTGAGGCGAGGCAGAGGCAGCCTTATGAACGATCTATTAAGGAGTGAGGCGAGGCAGAGGCAGCCTTATGAATGATCTATTAAGGAGTGAGACGAGGCAGCCTTATGAACAATCTATTAAGGAGTGAGGCGAGGCAGAGGCAGTTGCAGCCTTATGAACGATCTATTAAGGAGTGAGGCGAGGCAGAGGCAGCCTTATGAACAATCTATTAAGGAGTGAGGCAGAGGCAGAGGCAGCCTTATGAACGATCTATTAAGGAGTGAGGCGAGGCAGAGGCAGCCTTATGAACGATCTATTAAGGAGTGAGGCGAGGCAGAGGCAGCCTTATGAACAATCTATTAAGGAGTGAGACAGAGGCAGAGGCAGCCTTATGAACGATCTATTAAGGAGTGAGGCAGAGGCAGCCTTATGAAAGATCTATTAAGGAGTGAGGCGAGGCAGCCTCTGGCCCGCTAGTAATGTTCCCTCTCATGCATTATGCAACAGACCAAGCGGGAGATATGATGTTGATAATGTGGTGTTTTAATGCCTGCCCACTGGGCACACACTGGTTGAAACAATGTTGTTGTCACACCCCAATCTGTTTCACCTGTCTTGTGCTTGTCTCCACCCCTCACCAGGTGTCCCCCATTTCCCCCCATTATCCCCTGTGTCCTTATACCTGCGTGTCTGTTGGTCTGTTGCCAGTTTGTCTTGTCTTGTCAAGTCTTATCTGCGTGTTTTCCCATTTTCCAGTAGCTCTAGTTTCTGTTTTCTAGTCCTCCCGGTTCTGACCATTCTGCCTGTCCTGAGCCCGAGGCTGAACCTGCCTGCCATCCTGTACCTGTCGGACTCTGACCTGGTTACGAACTTCTGCCTGTCCTTGACTTGCCCTTTGCCTGCCCACCGTGTTACAATAAATTATCTGAGAACTGAACCATCCGCCTCCTGTGTCTGCATCTGGGTCATATCCTGAGTCCTGACAGTTGTTTCCACGTCATTTCAATGACGTTGAACCAACGTGGAATAGACGTTGAATTGACGTCTGTGCACAGTGGGTGGCTGTGTGAGCAGCCTCAGTGGTAAAGAGTGCTGCTGCTCTACTGCAGACTGCTATCCCTCTCCACACAGAAACCATGAGGCCATTAATGTGGTGGATGGTGATCAGGTCTCTTATACAATAGACACTGAGTATCATTATAAACCTACACGGAGTGAAGGGCTCTACTGTGATGACAGAGAATGGAGATGTAAATAGTGGGACTAAAACGACCAAGCCTTATTGAACACACTGGAGCTAAGCAGGAGTGACTTGTTTACTACTGTATTACTAAACTGAGAGAGGATCATTGGAATTGCGATCGAGAAGGAAATGCTGAGCCTGGCACAACACATTGACAAGCAAGCTATTTGGTGAATCCAAATGCAACAAAGTGATTGGGGGACTTTATTGACCTCGGTGTCAGAGAAATGCTTTCCTCTGAATCAACTCATCTGCTGTGTCAGGCAATTACTGCATCCAACTTAAACTGTGAAAAAAACAGGAAAGATTAGGCTTTTAGCAGCCAGACCTCCATTATGCTGTTTCCTCCGGACATTATACTTGCCTTCTGTTTCCGCAACCACAACATTAAACGTAGTAAAGTGTCAAGTGAAAATTGCTCTGCAGTAGGCGCCATTATTTCCTTAGGCACAATAAATACATAAAATACATGGTCCTTAAGTGAACAAGATGTTCAAGATGTCTCTCTCTCTCTGTCTCCTCAGCCACATAGTTAACGTGTTAATCCCTGTTCATTGAAGGAAGCCTGTTACACAAGATGTGACTCAAGGGTTTTTAAACATCTCTTCCCCTCTCAACAGACTGCATGGTCTCTGAGTGATCTTACCATCATCTTACCATCTAATTATGCCACCCTATTTGCTCATCATCACATCTACAGTGGAGGCCTTCTGATGAGTTGTGTATGATTCAGTCCTATGTTTGAAGACCTCTCATTCCTATGTTTCCAACTTCCCCTAGTCTTCACAGGCTTCTGTTAGAATATCTGCTGCAGAGGCAGCCTGGGTATGAGGATGAATCATGGCTCTTGAAGAACAAAGAGGTTGTGAAGGATGGCTGGAAGAGAGATCTGTAAAGCTATATTAAACCGCCTCTCATACAACCATAATGGAGCCCTGCATGGACCAATACAGTTAGTTTCAAAAGTATTGAACTCGCCAAAAACAAATGGGTAAATATACCAGAACAGCAAGCATGTTACAGAAGAGGAACATTATAATCAAAGGCTCTGGTTATACAGGGTCGTACAGGCTGGCGTAGTGCATGGATCATCTAGTTTTCATGATCAAATACTGTAACAGATTTGAAGACTTGACAGTTTTTTTTGCCATATATTTAGTAAGGCCATACCTCCATTACTGAAAATCAATTTGTCAAGTTTATGACAAACTATCAGTGCTGTTGTTTTACTGTCCACCTATATCCTGTGAGCTGCAAGGTGAGAACATCAAACATCCCTGCTGAACCATTAGAAAAACTAATTTCCAATATTAATTCTGTCCAATCATTTCAGCGACTTCGCAGCTTGGTTTAATTGCCAATCACAAATGACTGTCACGCCCTGATCTGTTTCACCTGTCCTTGTGCTCATCTCCACCCCTTCCAGGTGTCTCCCATCTTCCCCATTATCCCCTGGGTACTTATACCTGCGTTCTCTGTTTGTCTGTTGCCAGTTCGTCTTGTTTGTCAAGTCAACCAGCATTTTGTTTCTCATCTCCTGCTTTTCCCCAGTCTCTCTTTTCTCGCTCTCCTGGTTTTGACCATTGCCTGTCCTGACTCTGACTCTGCCTGTCCTGACCCCGCCTGCCTGACCACTCTGCCTGGCCCTGCCCCTGAGCTTGCCTGCCGTCTGGTGCCTTTGCCCCTACTCTGGATTACCGCCCCCTGCCTGCCCTGACCTGTCGTTTGCCTGCCCCTGTTGTTGTAATAAACATTGTTACTTCAACACAGTCTGCACTTGGGTCTTACCTGAAACATGATAATTACATTACATTGCTGAGTAACAGAACTCTCTCTCGGGTCAGGACTGTAATAAATCAAGGTAACTCCACCTGCAACGACCACAGAGGCAATTAAACAAATGTGACCTCAATCTTTCGCCCACTGGCACCTTGGCACCGGATGGTTGGCACCCGTTGGCACCACCTGTTTAGCTCTCTGCTAATGTGACAGCCTCGGGGGAGATGATGGATGTGTGTTTGTGGCGTGACTACAGAATGTCACCTGATGTCTCTGCTTCCATCTGGGAGTGAATATTTAAACCAGAAGCCTGCATATGTAACCTATACAGTGGATTGCGAAGGTATTCATCCCCTTGGCATTTTTCCTATTTTGATGACTTACAACCTGGAATTAAAATAGATTTTTGGGGGGTTTGTATCATTTACACAACATGCCAACCACTTTAAAGATGCACATTTTTGGGGGGGGTGAAACAAACAAGAAATAAGACAAAACAGAACATTTGAGCATGCATAACTATTCACCTCCCCAAAGTCAATACTTTGTAGAGCCACCTTTTGCAGCAATTACAGCTGCAAGTCTCTTGGAGTGTGTCTCTATAAGCTTGGCACCACAGGGATTCTTGCCCATTCTTCAAGGCAAAACTGCTCCAGCTCCTTCAAGTTAGATGGGTTCCGCTGGTGTACAGCAATCTTTAAGTCATACCACAGATTCTCAATTGGATTGAGGTCTGGGCTTTGACTAGGCCATTCCAAGACATTTAAATGTTTCCCCTTTAACCACTTGAGTGTTGCTTTAGCAGTATGCTTTAGGATCATTGTCCTGCTGGAAGGTGAACCTCCGTCCCAGTCTCAAATCTTTTGAAGACTGAAACAGGTCTCCCACAAGAATTTCCCTGTATTTAGCGCCATCCATCATTCCTTCAATTCTGACCAGTTTCCCAGTCCCTGCCGATGAAAAACATCCCCACAGCATGATGCTGCCACCACCATGCTTCACTGTGGGGATGGTGTTCTCGAGTGATGAGAGGTGTTGGGTTTGCGCCAGACATAGTGTTTTCCTTGATGGCCAAAAAGCTACATTTTAGTCTCATCTAACCAGAGTACCTTCTTCCATATGTTTGGGGAGTCTCCCACATGCCTTTTGGCGAACACCAAAGATGTTTGCTTATTTTGTCTTTAAGCAATGGCTTTTTTCTGGCTACTCTTCCGTAAATCCCAACTCTGTGGAGTGTACGCCTTAAAGTGGTCCTATGGACAGATATTCCAATCTCCGCTGTGGAGCTTTGCTGCTCCTTCAGAGTTATCTTTGGTCTCTTTGTTGCCTCTCTGATTAATGCCCTCCTTGCCTGGTCCGTGAGTTTTGGTGGGTGGCCCTCTCTTGGCAGGTTTGTTGTGGTGACATATTTTTTCAATTTTTTAATAATGGATGTAATGGTGCTCTGTGGGATGTTCAAAGTTTCTGATATTTTTTTATAACCCAACTTTGATCTGCTTCTACCCCCAAGCCATAAGACTCCTGAACAGCTATTCAAATGGCTACCCAGACTATTTGCATTGCCCCCCCCCCCCCCCCCCCCTATACACTGCTGCTACTCTCTGTTACTATCCATGCATAGTCACTTTAATAACTCTACCTATATGTACATATTACCTCAATTACCTCAACACCAGTGCTCCCGCACATTGACTCTGTACCGGTACCCCCTGTATAAAGCCTCGCTATTGTCATTTACTGCTGCTCTTTAATCATTTGTTATTCTTATCTCTTACTTTTTGGGGGTATTTTCTTAAAACTGCATTGTTGGTTAAGGACATGTAAGTAAGCGTTTCACTGTAAGGTCTACACCTGTTGTATTCGGTGCATGTGACAACTAAAATTTGATTTGATTTGATATATACATATAAATATATGGATGAGCAATGAACGAGCGGCATAGGCAAGATGCAATAGATGGTATAAAATAGAGTATATACATATGAGATAAGTAATGCAAAATATATAAACATGATTAAAGTGGCATTATTAAAGTGACTAGTGATCCATTTATTAAAGTGGCCAATGATTTCAAGTCTGTATGTAGGCAGCAACCTCTCTGTGTTAGTGATGGCTGTCCGATGGCTTTGAGATAGAAGCTGTTTTTCAGACTCTTGGTCCCAGCTTTAATGCACCTGTACTGACCTCGCCTTCTGGACCCAGACCATGTTATGTTTCCTCCCTTGATCCCTCTCCATCCACACGGTGGCCTCCTTTCCAGATCGGTTCCATTCCCTTCATTACAGCCCACGCTCAAAATAATGAGATACCTGGCGGTCTACATTTTCCTCCAAAGGTGTGACATTTACTGAACTTCCCACCTCCCTGGGACCCCGACTCAACAGATTCAGATTCACAGCCTGCCTGCCTGGGCTCTGTATGAATAAATCATATACACTATGTTCCAGTTCGGTTTCAGCCGGGTAGTGGGAAGTGTGAGAGCGAGTCGGGGCGGCAGGGACGAAGCAGTGTGGCCAGACAGCGGATGGATGGACAGATGGTGGGACATGTTCAGGGACGGCTGGGATTAGAGCTGCTGCTGTTCTCTGCATGAATACATGGGGCGATGAGACTAAAGCAGGCTAATCCTCCCACCACCACCTACGCCCCCTCTGGATCTATACTGAACATCTGAAAACTGGACCTGGCTGCTCCCAGGCTACCAGAAAGTGACAGACTAAACAGGTCGATGGAGCCAGTGGGGTATAATATCACTACATTTGAAGCAAACACAATTTACTTTAGTTGAAATGGGTGTAAAAATGTCAAAAGATGCTATGCAACATCCATCAGTTCCTTGGGGGAAAAAAACATTTTCACTAACAGTTTGAATTTGAACCTGTGATCTCAACTCAAATGTGCTCGAATCATCAATCTAATTCAGGAACAATCTGGGAAAGTGACAAATCTATGACAGTAGATCTAGGAATAAGTTCCCATGAGACAGTCCATTCTGGAACAGATGGGAACCTAGTACTGTTCTATACCCTCTACTGCTCTCTATTGCTCTCTACCCTCTACTGCTCTCTACTTCTCTCTATTCCTCTACTGCTCTCTATCCTCTACTGCTCTCTATTGCTCTACTGCTCTCTATCCTCTACTGCTCTCTATTGCTCTACTGCTCTCTATCCTCTACTGCTCTCTACCCTCTACTGCTCTCTATCCTCTACTGTTCTCTACCCTCTACTGCTCTCTATCCTCTACTGTTCTCTATCCTCTACTGCTCTCTACTGTTCTCTACCCTCTACTGCTCTCTACCCTCTAATGCTCTCTACTGTTCTCTACCCTCTACTGCTCTATACCCTCTAATGCTCTCTACTGTTCTCTACCCTCTACTGCTCTATACCCTCTACTGCTCTCTACTGTTCTCTACCCTCTACTGCTCTCTATCCTCTACTGCTCTCTACTGTTCTCTACCCTCTACTGTTCTCTACCCTCTACTGCTCTCTACCCTCTACTGCTCTCTACTGTTCTCTACCCTCTACTGTTCTCTACCCTCTACTGCTCTCTACTGTTCTCTACCCTCTACTGCTCTCTACTGTTCTCTACCCTCTACTGCTCTCTACTGCTCTCAACCCTCTACTGTTCTCTACCCTCTACTGCTCTCTATCCTCTACTGCTCTCTACTGTTCTCTACCCTCTACTGTTCTCTACCCTCTATTGCTCTCTACCCTCTACTGCTCTCTACTGTTCTCTACCCTCTACTGCTCTCTACCCTCTACTGCTCTCTACTGTTCTCTACCCTCTACTGTTCTCTACCCTCTACTGTTCTCTACCCTCTACTGCTCTCTATCCTCTACTGCTCTCTACTGTTCTCTACCCTCTACTGTTCTCTACCCTCTACTGCTCTCTACCCTCTACTGCTCTCCATTGTTCTCTACCCTCTACTGCTCTCTACCCTCTACTGCTCTTTACTGTTCTCTACCCTTTACTGTTCTCTACCCTCTACTGCTCTCTACGGTTCTCTACCCTCTAATGCTCTCTACTGCTCTCTAACCTCTACTGCTCTCTACCCTCTACTGCTCTCTAACCTATACTGCTCAAACTGTTCTCTACCCTCTACTGCTCTCTAACCTCTAATGCTCTCTACTGCTCTCTACCCTCTACTGCTCTCTACCCTCTAATGCTCTCTACTGTTCTCTACCCTCCAATGCTCTCTACTGTTCTCTACTGTTCTCTACCCTGTAATGCTCTCTACTGTTCTCTAACCTCTACTGCTCTCTACCCTCTAATGCTCTCTACTGTTCTCTACCCTCCAATGCTCTCTACTGTTCTCTACTGTTCTCTACCCTCTACTGCTCTCTACCCTCTAATGCTCTCTAACCTCTACTGCTCTCTACTGTTCTCTACCCTCTACTGCTCTCTACTGTTCTCTACCCTCTAATGATCTCTACTGTTCTCTACTGTTCTCTACCCTCTACTGCTCTCTATCCCTCTACTGCTCTCTACTGTTCTCTACCCTCTAATGCTCTCTAACCTCTACTGCTCTCTACTGTTCTCTACCCTCTACTGCTCTCTACTGTTCTCTACCCTCTAATGCTCTCTACTGTTCTCTACTGTTCTCTACCCTCTACTGCTCTCTACCCTCTACTGCTCTCTACTGTTCTCTAACCTCTACTGCTCTCTACTGTTCTCTAACCTCTACTGTTCTCTAACATCCACTGCTCTCTACTGTTCTCTACCCTCTAATGCTCTCTAACCTCTACTGCTCTCTACCTTCTACTGTTCTCTACCCTCTACTGCTCTCTACCTTCTACTGTTCTCTACCCTCTACTGCTCTCTACCCTCTAATGCTCTCTATCCTCTACTGTTCTCTAACCTCTACTGTTCTCTAACCTCCACTGTTCTCTACTGTTCTCTACCCTCTACCGCTCTCTACTGTTCTCTACCCTCTAATGCTCTCTACTGTTCTCTACTGTTCTCTACCCTCTACTGCTCTCTACCCTCTACTGCTCTCTACTGTTCTCTAACCTCTACTGCTCTCTACTGTTCTC
Source organism: Salvelinus fontinalis (assembly GCF_029448725.1). Lineage (NCBI taxonomy): Eukaryota > Metazoa > Chordata > Actinopteri > Salmoniformes > Salmonidae > Salvelinus > Salvelinus fontinalis. Next base: position 15,680,797 of record NC_074698.1, read on the forward strand.
TAACCTCTACTGTTCACTAACATCCACTGCTCTCTACTGTTCTCTACCCTCTAATGCTCTCTACTGTTCTCTAACCTCTACTGCTCTCTACCCTCTACTGTTCTCTACCCTCTACTGCTCTCTAACCTCTACTGTTCTCTACCCTCTACTGTTCTCTACTGTTCTCTACTGTTCTCTACTGTTCTCTACCCTCCACTGCTCTCTACCCTCTAATGCTCTCTATCCTCTACTGTTCTCTAACATCCACTGCTCTCTACTGTTCTCTACCCTCTACTGCTCTCTACTGTTCTCTACCCTCTACTGCTCTCTACCCTCTAATGCTCTCTACTGTTCTCTACCCTCTAATGCTCTCTACTGTTCTCTAATGTTCTCTACCCTCTACTGCTCTCTACTGATCTCTACCCTCTAATGCTCTCTACTGTTCTCTACCCTCTAATGCTCTCTACTATCCTCTACTCCCCTCTACACTCTACTGCTCTCTACTGTTCTCTACCCTCTAATGCTCTCTACTGTTCTCTACCCTCTACTGCTCTCTACCCTCTACTGCTCTCTACTGTTCTCTACCCTCTAATGCTCTCTACTGTTCTCTACTGCTCTCTACTGTTCTCTACTGCTCTCTACCCTCTACTGTTCTCTGTCCTCTACTGCTCTCTAACCTCTACTGCTCTCTACCTTCTACTGTTCTCTACCCTCTACTGCTCTCTACCCTCTAATGCTCTCTATCCTCTACTGCTCTCTACTGTTCTCTAACCTCTACTGCTCTCTACTGTTCTCTAACCTCTACTGTTCTCTAACATCCACTGCTCTCTACTGTTCTCTGCCCTCTAATGCTCTCTACTGTTCTCTACCCTCTACTGCTCTCTAACCTCTACTGCTCTCGACCCTCTACTATTCTCTACCCTCTACTGCTCTCTAACCTCTACTGCTCTCTACCCTCTACTGTTCTCTACCCTCTACTGCTCTCTACCCTCTAATGCTCTCTATCCTCTACTGTTCTCTAACCTCTACTGTTCTCTAACCTCCACTGCTCTCTACTGTTCTCTAACCTCTACTGCTCTCTACCCTCTACTGCTCTCTAACCTCTAATGCACTCTACTGCTCTCTAACCTCTACTGCTCTCTACTGTTCTCTACCCTCTAATGCTCTCTACTGTTCTCTACCCTCTACTGCTCTCTACCCTCTACTGCTCTCTATCCTCTACTGCTCTCTATCCTCTACTGCTCTCTATCCTCTACTGCTCTCTATCCTCTACTGCTCTCTATCCTCTACTGCTCTCTACTGCTCTCTATCCTCTACTGCCCTCTACTGTTCTCTACCCCCTACTGCTCTCTACTGTTCTCTAACCTCTACTGCTCTCTACACTCTAATGCTCTCTACTGCTCTCTATCCTCTACTGCTCTCTATCCTCTACTGCTCTCTATCATTTACTGCTCTCTATCCTCTACTGTTCTCTACCCTCTACTGCTCTCTACCCTCTACTGCTCTCTATCCTCTACTGCTCTCTATCCTCTACTGCTCTCTATCCTCTGCTGCTCTCTATCCTCTACTGTTCTCTATCCTCTACTGCTCTCTACTGCTCTCTATCCTCTACTGCCCTCTACTGTTCTCTACCCTCTACTGCACTCTACTGTTCTCTAACCTCTACTGCTCTCTACACTACTGCTCTCTACTGCTCTCTATCCTCTACTGCTCTCTATCCTCTAATGCTCTCTATCCTCTACTGTTCTCTACCCTCTACTGCTCTCTATCCTCTACTGCTCTCTACACTCTACTGCTCTCTACTGCTCTCTATCCTCTACTGCTCTCTATCCTCTACTGCTCTCTAACCTCTACTGTTCTCTACACTCTACTGCTCTCTACTGCTCTCTATCCTCTACTGCTCTCTATCCTCTACTGTTCTCTATCCTCTACTGCTCTCTATCCTCTACTGCTCTCTATCCTCTACTGCTCTCTACACTCTACTGCTCTCTACTGCTCTCTATCCTCTACTGCTCTCTATCCTCTACTGTTCTCTATCCTCTACTGCTCTCTATCCTCTACTGCTCTCTATCCTCTACTGCTCTCTATCCTCTATTGCTCTCTATCCTCTACTGCTCTCTATCCCTCTACTGCTCTCTATCCTCTACTGCTCTCTATCCTCTATTGCTCTCTATCCTCTACTGCTCTCTATCCCTCTACTGCTCTCTATCCCTCTACTGCTCTCTATCCTCTACTGCTCTCTACACTCTACTGCTCTATACTGTTCTCTAACCTCTACTGCTCTCTACTGTTCTCTATCCTCTACTGTTCTCTAACCTCTACTGTTCTCTAACCTCTACTGTTCTCTACACTCTACTACTCTCTGCTGCTCTCTATCCTATACTGTTCTCTATCCTCTACTGCTCTCTATCCTCTACTGTTTTCTATCCTCTGCTGCTTTCTATCCTCTATTGCTCTCTATCCTCTACTGCTCTCTATCCTCTACTGCTCTCTACTCTCTACTGCTCTCTATCCTCTACTGCTCTCTATCCTCTACTGCTTTATATCCTCTGCTGCTTTCTATCCTCTACTTCTCTCTATCCTCTACTGCTCTCTATCCTCTACTGCTCTCTATCCTATACTGCTCTCTACCCTCTACTGCTCTCTACCCTCTACTGCTCTCTATCCTCTAGTGCTCTCTATTCCTCTTCTGCTCTCTATCCTCTAGTGCTCTCTATCCCTCTACTGCTCTCTATCCCTCTACTGCTCTCTACCCGCTACTGCTCTCTACCCTCTACTGCTCTCTATCCTCTACTGCTCTCTATCCTCTACTGCTCTCTATCCTCTACTGCTCTCTACACTCTACTGCTCTCTACTGCTCTCTATCTTCTACTGCTCTTTATCCTCTACTGTTCTCTATCCTCTACTGCTCTCTATCCTCTACTGCTCTCTATCCTCTACTGCTCTCTATCCTCTATTGCTCTCTATCCTCTACTGCTCTCTATCCTCTATTGCTCTCTATCCTCTACTGCTCTCTATCCCTCTACTGCTCTCTATCCCTCTACTGCTCTCTATCCTCTACTGCTCTCTACACTCTACTGCTCTCTACTGTTCTCTAACCTCTACTGCTCTCTACTGTTCTCTATCCTCTACTGTTCTCTAACCTCTACTGTTCTCTAACCTCTACTGTTCTCTACACTCTACTGCTCTCTATCCTCTACTGTTCTCTATCCTCTGCTGCTTTCTATCCTCTATTGCTCTCTATCCTCTACTGCTCTCTATCCTCTACTGCTCTCTATCCTCTACTGCTCTCTATCCTCTACTGCTCTCTATCCTCTACTGCTCTCTATTGCTCTACTGCTCTCTACCCTCTACTGTTCTCTATCCTCTACTGCTCTCTATCCTATACTGCTCTCTACCCTCTACTGCTCTCTACCCTCTACTGCTCTCTACCCTCTACTGCTCTCTATCCTCTACTGCTCTCTATCCTCTACTGCTCTCTATCCTATACTGCTCTCTACCCTCTACTGCTCTCTACCCTCTATTGCTCTCTATCCTATACTGCTCTCTATCCTCTACTGCTCTCTATCCTCTACTGCTCTCTATCCTCTACTGCTCTCTATCCCTCTACTGCTCTCTATCCCTCTACTGCTCTCTATCCCTCTACTGCTCTCTATCCCTCTACTGCTCTCTATCCTCTACTGCTCTCTATCATCTACTGCTCTCTATCCCTCTACTGCTCTCTATTCCTCTACTGCTCTCTATCCTCTACTGCTCTCTATCCTCTACTGCTCTCTATCCTCTGCTGCTCTCTATCCTCTGCTGCTCTCTATCCTCTACTGCTCTCTATCCTCTACTGCTCTCTATCCTCTACTGCTCTCTATCCCTCTACTGCTCTCTATTCCTCTACTGCTCTCTATCCTATACTGCTCTCTATCCTCTACTGCTCTCTACCCTCTACTGCTCTATATCCTCTACTGCTCTCTATCCTCTACTGCTCTCTATCCTCTACTGCTCTCTATCCTCTGCTGCTCTCTACCCTCTACTGCTCTCTATCCTCTACTGCTCTCTACCCTCTACTGCTCTCTATTCCTCTACTGCTCTCTATCATCTACTGCTCTCTATCTTCTGCGGCTCTCTATCCTCTACTGCTCTCTACCCTCTACTGCTCTCTACCCTCTACTGCTCTCTATCCTCTACTGCTCTCTATCCTCTACTGCTCTCTATCCTCTACTGCTCTCTATCCTCTACTGCTCTCTATCCTCTACTGCTCTCTACCCTCTACTGCTCTCTACCCTCTACTGCTCTCTATCCTCTACTGCTCTCTATCCTCTACTGCTCTCTACCCTCTACTGCTCTCTATCCTCTACTGCTCTCTACCCTCTACTGCTCTCTATTCCTCTACTGCTCTCTATCATCTACTGCTCTCTATCCTCTACTGCTCTCTATCCTCTACTGCTCTCTACACTACTGTTCTCTACTGCTCTCTATCCTCTACTGCTCTCTATCCTCTACTGCTCTCTATTGCTCTACTGCTCTCTATCCTCTACTGCTCTCTACCCTTTACTGCTCTCTATTCCTCTACTGCTCTCTATTCCTCTACTGCTCTCTATCCTCTACTGCTCTCTATTGCTCTACTGCTCTCTATCCTCTACTGCTTTCTATCCTCTACTGTTCTCTACCCTCTACTGCTCTCTATCCTCTACTGCTCTCTATCCTCTACTGCTCTCTATCCTCTGCTGCTTTCTATCCTCAATCCTCTACTGCTCTCTATCCTCTACTGCTTTCTATCCTCTACTGCTTTCTATCCTTTACTGCTCTCTATCCTCTACTGCTCTCTATCCTCTACTGCTCTCTACCCTTTACTGCTCTCTATTCCTCTACTGCTCTCTATTCCTCTACTGCTCTCTATTCTCTACTGCTCTCTATTGCTCTACTGCTCTCTATCCTCTACTACTTTCTATCCTCTACTGTTCTCTACCCTCTACTGCTCTCTATCCTCTACTGCTCTCTATCCTCTACTGCTCTCTACCCTTTACTGCTCTCTATTCCTCTACTGCTCTCTATTCCTCTACTGCTCTCTATCCTCTACTGCTCTCTATTGCTCTACTGCTCTCTATCCTCTACTGCTTTCTATCCTCTACTGTTCTCTACCCTCTACTGCTCTCTATCCTCTACTGCTCTCTATCTTTTACTGCTCTCTATCCTCTGCTGCTTTCTATCCTCAATCCTCTACTGCTCTCTATCCTCTACTGCTTTCTATCCTCTACTGCTTTCTATCCTCTACTGCTCTCTATCCTCTACTGTTCTCTATCCTCTACTGCTCTCTATCCTCTACTGCTCTCTATCCTCTACTGCTCTCTATCCTCTATTGCTCTCTATCCTCTACTGCTCTCTATCCCTCTACTGCTCTCTATCCTCTACTGCTCTCTATCCTCTATTGCTCTCTATCCTCTACTGCTCTCTATCCCTCTACTGCTCTCTATCCCTCTACTGCTCTCTATCCTCTACTGCTCTCTACACTCTACTGCTCTCTACTGTTCTCTATCCTCTACTGTTCTCTAACATCTACTGTTCTCTAACCTCTACTGTTCTCTACACTCTACTGCTCTCTACTGCTCTCTATCCTCTACTGTTCTCTATCCTCTACTGCTCTCTATCCTCTACTGTTCTCTATCCTCTGCTGCTTTCTATCCTCTATTGCTCTCTATCCTCTACTGCTCTCTATCCTCTACTGCTCTCTACCCTCTACTGCTCTCTATCCTCTACTGCTCTCTATCCTCTGCTGCTTTCTATCCTCTACTTCTCTCTATCCTCTACTGCTCTCTATCCTCTACTGCTCTCTATCCTATACTGCTCTCTACCCTCTACTGCTCTCTACCCTCTACTGCTCTCTACCCTCTACTGCTCTCTATCCTCTACTGCTCTCTATCCTATACTGCTCTCTACCCGCTACTGCTCTCTATCCTCTGCTGCTTTCTATCCTCTACTTCTCTCTATCCTCTACTGCTCTCTATCCTCTACTGCTCTCTATCCTATACTGCTCTCTACCCTCTACTGCTCTCTACCCTCTACTGCTCTCTACCCTCTACTGCTCTCTACCCTCTACTGCTCTCTATCCTCTACTGCTCTCTACCCTCTACTGCTCTCTATCCTATACTGCTCTCTACCCTCTACTGCTCTCTACCCTCTACTGCTCTCTACCCTCTACTGCTCTCTACCCTCTACTGCTCTCTATCCTCTACTGCTCTCTATCCTCTACTGCTCTCTATCCTCTACTGCTCTCTATCCTCTACTGCTCTCTATCCTCTACTGCTCTTTATCCTCTACTGCTCTCTATCCTCTACTGCTCTCTATCCTCTACTGCTCTCTATCCTCTACTGCTCTCTATCCTCTACTGCTCTCTATCCTCTACTGCTCTCTCTCCTCTACTGCTCTCTATCATCTACTGCTCTCTACCCTCTACTGCTCTCTATCCTATACTGCTTTCTATCCTCTACTGCTCTCTATCCTCTACTGCTCTCTATCCTCTACTGCTCTCTATCCTCTACTGCTCTCTATCCTCTACTGCTCTCTATCCTCTACTGCTCTCTATCATTTACTGCTCTCTACCCGCTACTGCTCTCTATCCTCTGCTGCTTTCTATCCTCTACTTCTCTCTATCCTCTACTGCTCTCTATCCTCTACTGCTCTCAATCCTCTACTGCTCTCTATCCTCTACTGCTCTCTATCCTCTAGTGCTCTCTATCCCTCTACTGCTCTCTATCCCTCTACTGCTCTCTATCCCTCTACTGCTCTCTATCCTCTACTGCTCTCTATTCCTCTTCTGCTCTCTATCCTCTACTGCTCTCTATCCTCTACTGCTCTCTATCCTATACTGCTCTCTATCCTCTACTGCTTTCTATCCTCTGCTGCTTTCTACCCTCTACTTCTCTCTATCCTCTACTGCTCTCTATCCTCTACTGCTCTCTATCCCTCTACTGCTCTCTATTCCTCTACTGCTCTCTATCCTCTACTGCTCTCTATCCTCTACTGCTCTCTATCCTCTGCTGCTCTCTATCCTCTGCTGCTTTCTATCCTCTACTGCTCTCTATCCTCTACTGCTCTCTATCCTCTACTGCTCTCTATCCCTCTACTGCTCTCTATTCCTCTACTGCTCTCTATCCTCTACTGCTCTCTATCCTCTACTGCTCTCTACCCTCTACTGCTTTCTACCCTCTATTGCTCTCTATCTTCTGCGGCTCTCTATCCTCTACTGCTCTCTACCCTCTACTGCTCTCTACCCTCTACTGCTCTCTATCCTCTACTGCTCTCTATCCTCTACTGCTCTCTATCCTCTACTGCTCTCTACCCTCTACCGCTCTCTATCCTGTACTGCTCTCTACCCTCTACTGCTCTCTATTCCTCTACTGCTCTCTATCATCTACTGCTCTCTATCCTCTACTGCTCTCTATCCTCTACTGCTCTCTACACTACTGCTCTCTACTGCTCTCTATCTTCTACTGCTCTCTATCCTCTACTGCTCTCTACCCTCTACTGCTCTCTACCCTCTACTGCTCTCTATTGCTCTACTGCTCTCTATCCTCTACTGCTCTCTATCCTCTACTGCTCTCTACCCTTTACTGCTCTCTATTCCTCTACTGCTCTCTATTCCTCTACTGCTCTCTATCCTCTACTGCTCTCTATTGCTCTACTGCTCTCTATCCTCTACTGCTTTCTATCCTCTGCTGCTCTCTATCCTCTACTGCTCTCTATCCTCTACTGCTCTCTATCCCTCTACTGCTCTCTATTCCTCTACTGCTCTCTATCCTATACTGCTCTCTATCCTCTACTGCTCTCTACCCTCTACTGCTCTATATCCTCTACTGCTCTCTATCCTCTACTGCTCTCTATCCTCTACTGCTCTCTATCCTCTACTGCTCTCTACCCTCTACTGCTCTCTATCCTCTACTGCTCTCTACCCTCTACTGCTCTCTATTCCTCTACTGCTCTCTATCATCTACTGCTCTCTATCTTCTGCGGCTCTCTATCCTCTACTGCTCTCTACCCTCTACTGCTCTCTACCCTCTACTGCTCTCTATCCTCTACTGCTCTCTATCCTCTACTGCTCTCTATCCTCTACTGCTCTCTATCCTCTACTGCTCTCTACCCTCTACTGCTCTCTATCCTCTACTGCTCTCTATCCTCTACTGCTCTCTACCCTCTACTGCTCTCTATCCTCTACTGCTCTCTACCCTCTACTGCTCTCTATTCCTCTACTGCTCTCTATCATCTACTGCTCTCTATCCTCTACTGCTCTCTATCCTCTACTGCTCTCTACACTACTGTTCTCTACTGCTCTCTATCCTCTACTGCTCTCTATCCTCTACTGCTCTCTATTGCTCTACTGCTCTCTATCCTCTACTGCTCTCTATCATCTACTGCTCTCTACCCTTTACTGCTCTCTATTCCTCTACTGCTCTCTATTCCTCTACTGCTCTCTATCCTCTACTGCTCTCTATTGCTCTACTGCTCTCTATCCTCTACTGCTTTCTATCCTCTACTGTTCTCTACCCTCTACTGCTCTCTATCCTCTACTGCTCTCTATCCTCTACTGCTCTCTATCCTCTGCTGCTTTCTATCCTCAATCCTCTACTGCTCTCTATCCTCTACTGCTTTCTATCCTCTACTGCTTTCTATCCTTTACTGCTCTCTATCCTCTACTGCTCTCTATCCTCTACTGCTCTCTACCCTTTACTGCTCTCTATTCCTCTACTGCTCTCTATTCCTCTACTGCTCTCTATTCTCTACTGCTCTCTATTGCTCTACTGCTCTCTATCCTCTACTACTTTCTATCCTCTACTGTTCTCTACCCTCTACTGCTCTCTATCCTCTACTGCTCTCTATCCTCTACTGCTCTCTACCCTTTACTGCTCTCTATTCCTCTACTGCTCTCTATTCCTCTACTGCTCTCTATCCTCTACTGCTCTCTATTGCTCTACTGCTCTCTATCCTCTACTGCTTTCTATCCTCTACTGTTCTCTACCCTCTACTGCTCTCTATCCTCTACTGCTCTCTATCTTTTACTGCTCTCTATCCTCTGCTGCTTTCTATCCTCAATCCTCTACTGCTCTCTATCCTCTACTGCTTTCTATCCTCTACTGCTTTCTATCCTCTACTGCTCTCTATCCTCTACTGTTCTCTATCCTCTACTGCTCTCTATCCTCTACTGCTCTCTATCCTCTACTGCTCTCTATCCTCTATTGCTCTCTATCCTCTACTGCTCTCTATCCCTCTACTGCTCTCTATCCTCTACTGCTCTCTATCCTCTATTGCTCTCTATCCTCTACTGCTCTCTATCCCTCTACTGCTCTCTATCCCTCTACTGCTCTCTATCCTCTACTGCTCTCTACACTCTACTGCTCTCTACTGTTCTCTATCCTCTACTGTTCTCTAACATCTACTGTTCTCTAACCTCTACTGTTCTCTACACTCTACTGCTCTCTACTGCTCTCTATCCTCTACTGTTCTCTATCCTCTACTGCTCTCTATCCTCTACTGTTCTCTATCCTCTGCTGCTTTCTATCCTCTATTGCTCTCTATCCTCTACTGCTCTCTATCCTCTACTGCTCTCTACCCTCTACTGCTCTCTATCCTCTACTGCTCTCTATCCTCTGCTGCTTTCTATCCTCTACTTCTCTCTATCCTCTACTGCTCTCTATCCTCTACTGCTCTCTATCCTATACTGCTCTCTACCCTCTACTGCTCTCTACCCTCTACTGCTCTCTACCCTCTACTGCTCTCTATCCTCTACTGCTCTCTATCCTATACTGCTCTCTACCCGCTACTGCTCTCTATCCTCTGCTGCTTTCTATCCTCTACTTCTCTCTATCCTCTACTGCTCTCTATCCTCTACTGCTCTCTATCCTATACTGCTCTCTACCCTCTACTGCTCTCTACCCTCTACTGCTCTCTACCCTCTACTGCTCTCTATCCTCTACTGCTCTCTACCCTCTACTGCTCTCTATCCTATACTGCTCTCTACCCTCTACTGCTCTCTACCCTCTACTGCTCTCTACCCTCTACTGCTCTCTACCCTCTACTGCTCTCTATCCTCTACTGCTCTCTATCCTCTACTGCTCTCTATCCTCTACTGCTCTCTATCCTCTACTGCTCTCTATCCTCTACTGCTCTTTATCCTCTACTGCTCTCTATCCTCTACTGCTCTCTATCCTCTACTGCTCTCTATCCTCTACTGCTCTCTATCCTCTACTGCTCTCTATCCTCTACTGCTCTCTCTCCTCTACTGCTCTCTATCATCTACTGCTCTCTACCCTCTACTGCTCTCTATCCTATACTGCTCTCTATCCTCTGCTGCTTTCTATCCTCTACTGCTCTCTATCCTCTACTGCTCTCTATCCTCTACTGCTCTCTATCCTCTACTGCTCTCTATCCTCTACTGCTCTCTATCCTCTACTGCTCTCTATCCTATACTGCTCTCTACCCGCTACTGCTCTCTATCCTCTGCTGCTTTCTATCCTCTACTTCTCTCTATCCTCTACTGCTCTCTATCCTCTACTGCTCTCAATCCTCTACTGCTCTCTATCCTCTACTGCTCTCTATCCTCTAGTGCTCTCTATCCCTCTACTGCTCTCTATCCCTCTACTGCTCTCTATCCCTCTACTGCTCTCTATCCTCTACTGCTCTCTATTCCTCTTCTGCTCTCTATCCTCTACTGCTCTCTATCCTCTACTGCTCTCTATCCTATACTGCTCTCTATTCTCTACTGCTTTCTATCCTCTGCTGCTTTCTACCCTCTACTTCTCTCTATCCTCTACTGCTCTCTATCCTCTACTGCTCTCTATCCCTCTACTGCTCTCTATTCCTCTACTGCTCTCTATCCTCTACTGCTCTCTATCCTCTACTGCTCTCTATCCTCTGCTGCTCTCTATCCTCTGCTGCTTTCTATCCTCTACTGCTCTCTATCCTCTACTGCTCTCTATCCTCTACTGCTCTCTATCCCTCTACTGCTCTCTATTCCTCTACTGCTCTCTATCCTCTACTGCTCTCTATCCTCTACTGCTCTCTACCCTCTACTGCTTTCTACCCTCTATTGCTCTCTATCTTCTGCGGCTCTCTATCCTCTACTGCTCTCTACCCTCTACTGCTCTCTACCCTCTACTGCTCTCTATCCTCTACTGCTCTCTATCCTCTACTGCTCTCTATCCTCTACTGCTCTCTACCCTCTACCGCTCTCTATCCTGTACTGCTCTCTACCCTCTACTGCTCTCTATTCCTCTACTGCTCTCTATCATCTACTGCTCTCTATCCTCTACTGCTCTCTATCCTCTACTGCTCTCTACACTACTGCTCTCTACTGCTCTCTATCTTCTACTGCTCTCTACCCTCTACTGCTCTCTACCCTCTACTGCTCTCTACCCTCTACTGCTCTCTATTGCTCTACTGCTCTCTATCCTCTACTGCTCTCTATCCTCTACTGCTCTCTACCCTTTACTGCTCTCTATTCCTCTACTGCTCTCTATTCCTCTACTGCTCTCTATCCTCTACTGCTCTCTATTGCTCTACTGCTCTCTATCCTCTACTGCTTTCTATCCTCTGCTGCTTTCTATCCTCAATCCTCTACTGCTCTCTACTGTTCTCTACCCTCTACTGCTCTCTATCCTCTACTGCTCTCTATCCTCTGCTGCTTTCTATCCTCAATCCTCTACTGCTCTCTACTGTTCTCTACCCTCTACTGCTCTCTATCCTCTACTGCTCTCTATCCTTTACTGCTCTCTATCCTTTGCTGCTTTCTATCCTCAATCCTCTACTGCTCTCTATCCTCTACTGCTTTCTATCCTCTACTGCTTTCTATCCTCTACTGCTCTCTATCCTCTACTGCTCTCTATCCTCTACTGCTCTCTACCCTTTACTGCTCTCTATTCCTCTACTGCTCTCTATTCCTCTACTGCTCTCTATCCTCTACTGCTCTCTATTGCTCTACTGCTCTCTATCCTCTACTGCTTTCTATCCTCTACTGTTCTCTCCCCTCTACTGCTCTCTATCCTCTACTGCTCTCTATCTTTTACTGCTCTCTATCCTCTGCTGCTTTCTATCCTCAATCCTCTACTGCTCTCTATCCTCTACTGCTTTCTATCCTCTACTGCTTTCTATCCTCTACTGCTCTCTATCCTCTACTGCTTTCTATCCTCTACTGCTTTCTATCCTCTACTGCTCTCTATCCTCTACTGCTCTCTATCCTCTACTGTTCTCTATTGCTCTACTGCTCTCTATCCTCTACTGCTCTCTATCCTCTACTGCTCTCTATCCTCTATTGCTCTCTATCCTCTACTGCTCTCTATCCCTCTACTGCTCTCTATCCTCTACTGCTCTCTATCCTCTATTGCTCTCTATCCTCTACTGCTCTCTATCCCTCTACTGCTCTCTATCCTCTACTGCTCTCTACACTCTACTGCTCTCTACTGTTCTCTAACCTCTACTGCTCTCTACTGTTCTCTATCCTCTACTGTTCTCTAACCTCTACTGTTCTCTAACCTCTACTGTTCTCTAACCTCTACTGTTCTCTACACTCTACTGCTCTCTACTGCTCTCTATCCTCTACTGTTCTCTATCCTCTACTGCTCTCTATCCTCTACTGTTCTCTATCCTCTACTGTTCTCTAACCTCTACTGTTCTCTAACCTCTACTGTTCTCTACACTCTACTGCTCTCTACTGCTCTCTATCCTCTACTGTTCTCTATCCTCTACTGCTCTCTACACTCTACTGCTCTCTACTGTTCTCTAACCTCTACTGCTCTCTACTGTTCTCTATCCTCTACTGTTCTCTAACCTCTACTGTTCTCTAACCTCTACTGTTCTCTACACTCTACTGCTCTCTACTGCTCTCTATCCTCTACTGTTCTCTAACCTCTACTGCTCTCTACTGTTCTCTATCCTCTACTGTTCTCTAACCTCTACTGTTCTCTAACCTCTACTGTTCTCTACACTCTACTGCTCTCTACTGCTCTCTACTGTTCTCTATCCTCTACTGTTCTCTATCCTCTACTGTTCTCTATCCTCTACTGCTCTCTATCATCTACTGCTCTCTACCCTCTACTGCTCTCTATCCTATACTGCTCTCTACCCTCTACTGCTCTCTATCCTCTACTGCTCTCTATCCTATACTGCTCTCTATCCTATACTGCTCTCTATCCTCTACTACTCTCTATCCTATACTGCTCTCTATCCTATACTGCTCTCTACCCTCTACTGCTCTCTACCCTCTACTGCTCTCTACCCTCTACTGCTCTCTACCCTCTACTGCTCTCTATCCTCTACTGCTCTCTATCCTCTACTGCTTTCTATCCTCTACTTCTCTCTATCCTCTACTGCTCTCTATCCTCTACTGCTCTCTATCCTATACTGCTCTCTACCCTCTACTGCTCTCTACCCTCTACTGCTCTCTACCCTCTACTGCTCTCTATCCTCTACTGCTCTCTATCCTATACTGCTCTCTACCCTCTATTGCTCTCTATCCTCTACTGCTCTCTATCCTCTACTGCTCTCTATTCCTCTTCTGCTCTCTATCCTCTAGTGCTCTCTATCCCTCTACTGCTCTCTATCCCTCTACTGCTCTCTATCCCTCTACTGCTCTCTATCCCTCTACTGCTCTCTATCCCTCTACTGCTCTCTATCCTCTACTGCTTTCTATCCTCTACTGCTTTCTATCCTCTGCTGCTTTCTACCCTCTACTTCTCTCTATCCTCTACTGCTCTCTATCCTCTACTGTTCTCTATCCCTCTACTGCTCTCTATTCCTCTACTGCTCTCTATCCTCTACTGCTCTCTATCCTCTACTGCTCTCTATCCTCTGCTGCTCTCTATCCTCTGCTGCTTTCTATCCTCTACTGCTCTCTATCCTCTACTGTTCTCTATCCTCTACTGCTCTCTATCCCTCTACTGCTCTCTATTCCTCTACTGCTCTCTATCCTATACTGCTCTCTATCCTCTACTGCTCTCTATCCTCTACTGCTCTCTATCCTCTACTGCTCTCTACCCTTTACTGCTCTCTATTCCTCTACTGCTCTCTATTCCTCTACTGCTCTCTATCCTCTACTGCTCTCTATTGCTCTACTAATCTCTATCCTCTACTGCTTTCTATCCTCTACTGTTCTCTACCCTCTACTGCTCTCTATCCTCTACTGCTCTCTATCCTCTACTGCTCTCTATCCTCTGCTGCTTTCTATCCCCAATCCTCTACTGCTCTCTACCCTCTACTGCTCTCTATCCTCTACTGCTCTCTATTGCTCTACTGCTCTCTATCCTCTACTGCTCTCTATCCTCTACTGCTCTCTACCCTTTACTGCTCTCTATTCCTCTACTGCTCTCTATTCCTCTACTGCTCTCTATCCTCTACTGCTCTCTATCCTCTACTGCTCTCTATCCTCTACTGCTCTCTACCCTTTACTGCTCTCTATTCCTCTACTGCTCTCTATTCCTCTACTGCTCTCTATCCTCTACTGCTCTCTATTGCTCTACTAATCTCTATCCTCTACTGCTTTCTATCCTCTACTGTTCTCTACCCTCTACTGCTCTCTATCCTCTACTGCTCTCTATCCTCTACTGCTCTCTATCCTCTGCTGCTTTCTATCCTCAATCCTCTACTGCTCTCTACCCTCTACTGCTCTCTATCCTCTACTGCTCTCTATTGCTCTACTGCTCTCTATCCTCTACTGCTCTCTATCCTCTACTGCTCTCTACCCTTTACTGCTCTCTATTCCTCTACTGCTCTCTATTCCTCTACTGCTCTCTATCCTCTACTGCTCTCTATTGCTCTACTAATCTCTATCCTCTACTGCTCTCTATCCTCTACTGCTCTCTATCCCTCTACTGCTCTCTATTCCTCTACTGCTCTCTATCCTATACTGCTCTCTATCCTCTACTGCTCTCTACCCTCTACTGCTTTCTACCCTCTATTGCTCTCTATCTTCTGCGGCTCTCTATCCTCTACTGCTCTCTACCCTCTACTGCTCTCTACCCTCTACTGCTCTCTATCCTCTACTGCTCTCTATCCTCTACTGCTCTCTATCCTCTACTGCTCTCTACCCTCTACTGCTCTCTATCCTCTACTGCTCTCTACCCTCTACTGCTCTCTATTCCTCTACTGCTCTCTATCCTCTGCTGCTTTCTATCCTCAATCCTCTACTGCTCTCTACTGCTCTCTATCCTCTACTGCTTTCTATCCTCTACTGCTTTCTATCCTCTACTGCTCTCTATCCTCTACTGCTCTCTATCCTCTGCTGCTTTCTATCCTCAATCCTCTACTGCTCTCTACTGCTCTCTATCCTCTACTGCTTTCTATCCTCTACTGCTTTCTATCCTCTACTGCTCTCTATCCTCTACTGCTCTCTATCCTCTACTGCTCTCTACCCTTTACTGCTCTCTATTCCTCTACTGCTCTCTATTCCTCTACTGCTCTCTATCCTCTACTGCTCTCTATTGGTCTACTGCTCTCTATCCTCTACTGCTTTCTATCCTCTACTGTTCTCTACCCTCTACTGCTCTCTATCCTCTACTGCTCTCTATCCTTTACTGCTCTCTATCCTCTGCTGCTTTCTATCCTCAATCCTCTACTGCTCTCTATCCTCTACTGCTTTCTATCCTCTACTGCTTTCTATCCTCTACTGCTCTCTATCCTCTACTGCTCTCTATCCTCTACTGCTCTCTACCCTTTACTGCTCTCTATTCCTCTACTGCTCTCTATTCCTCTACTGCTTTCTATCCTCTACTGCTCTCTATTGCTCTACTGCTCTCTATCCTCTACTGCTTTCTATCCTCTACTGTTCTCTACCCTCTACTGCTCTCTATCCTCTACTGCTCTCTATCTTTTACTGCTCTCTATCCTCTGCTGCTTTCTATCCTCAATCCTCTACTGCTCTCTATCCTCTACTGCTTTCTATCCTCTACTGTTCTCTACCCTCTACTGCTCTCTATCCTCTACTGCTCTCTATCTTTTACTGCTCTCTATCCTCTGCTGCTTTCTATCCTCAATCCTCTACTGCTCTCTATCCTCTGCTGCTCTCTATCCTCTGCTGCTTTCTATCCTCTACTGCTCTCTATCCTCTACTGCTCTCTATCCTCTACTGCTCTCTATCCCTCTACTGCTCTCTATTCCTCTACTGCTCTCTATCCTATACTGCTCTCTATCCTCTACTGCTCTCTACCCTCTACTGCTTTCTACCCTCTATTGCTCTCTATCTTCTGCGGCTCTCTATCCTCTACTGCTCTCTACCCTCTACTGCTCTCTACCCTCTACTGCTCTCTATCCTCTACTGCTCTCTATCCTCTACTGCTCTCTATCCTCTACTGCTCTCTACCCTCTACTGCTCTCTATCCTCTACTGCTCTCTACCCTCTACTGCTCTCTATTCCTCTACTGCTCTCTATCATCTACTGCTCTCTATCCTCTACTGCTCTCTATCCTCTACTGCTCTCTACACTACTGCTCTCTACTGCTCTCTATCTTCTACTGCTCTCTATCCTCTACTGCTCTCTACCCTCTACTGCTCTCTATCCTCTACTGCTCTCTATTGCTCTACTGCTCTCTATCCTCTACTGCTCTCTATTGCTCTACTGCTCTCTATCCTCTACTGCTTTCTATCCTCTACTGTTCTCTACCCTCTACTGCTCTCTATTGCTCTACTGCTTTCTATCCTCTACTGCTTTCTATCCTCTACTGCTCTCTATCCTCTACTGCTTTCTATCCTCTACTGCTCTCTATCCTCTGCTGCTTTCTATCCTCAATCCTCTACTACTCTCTATCCTCTACTGCTTTCTATCCTCTACTGCTTTCTATCCTCTACTGCTCTCTATCCTCTACTGCTCTCTATCCTCTACTGCTCTCTATCCTCTACTGCTTTCTATCCTCTACTGCTCTCTATCCTCTACTGTTCTCTATCCTCTACTGCTCTCTATCCTCTGCTGCTTTCTATCCTCAAACCTCTACTACTCTCTATCCTCTACTGCTTTCTATCCTCTACTGCTTTCTATCCTCTACTGCTCTCTATCCTCTACTACTCTCTATCCTCTACTGCTCTCTATCCTCTACTGCTTTCTATCCTCTACTGCTCTCTATCCTCTACTGCTCTCTATCCTCTACTGCTTTCTATCCTCTACTGCTCTCTATCCTCTACTGCTCTCTATCCTCTACTGCTCTCTATCCTCTGCTGCTTTCTATCCTCAATCCTCTACTACTCTCTATCCTCTACTGCTTTCTATCCTCTACTGCTTTCAATCCTCTACTGCTCTCTATCCTCTACTGGTCTCTATCCTCTACTGTTCTCTACCCTCTACTGGTCTCTACCCTCTACTGCTCTCTATCCTCTACTGCTCTCTATCCTCTACTGTTTTCTACCCTCTACTGGTCTCTACCCTCTACTGCTCTCTATCCTCTACTGGTCTCTATCCTCTACTGCTCTCTATCCTCTACTGGTCTCTATCCTCTACTGCTCTCTATCCTCTACTGGTCTCTATCCTCTACTGTTCTCTATCCTCTACTGTTCTCTACCCTCTACTGGTCTCTACCCTCTACTGCTCTCTATCCTCTACTGGTCTCTATCCTCTACTGCTCTCTACCCTCTACTGCTCTCAATACTCTACTGCTCTCTGTTCAACACGACTGTTCCCCCCCCTCCTCCTCTTACAACTGCCGTACTGTGTGTAGTTCTCAAAGCCCCTTCACTTTACACATGTTTATCAATGACTAGCAGGTTTGCGTGCTAATCTGCCCCTGCAGAAACAACCCTGTGACGATGACCCACTCCCCCCTCTCCAGATGCTGTCAAAGCAAACAACCAGCCTGAACAGGAGACAGGAGCATGCAGCCTGGCACACACCAACCAGCCTGAACAGGAGACAGGAGCATGCAGCCAGGCACACAACAACCAGCCTGAACAGGAGAGAGGAGCATGCAGCCTGGCATACAACAACCAGCCTGAACAGGAGACAGGAGCATGCAGCCTGGCACACAACAACCAGCCTGAACAGGAGACAGGAGCATGCAGCCTGGCACACAACAACCAGCCTGAACAGGAGACAGGAGCATGCAGCCTGGCACACAACAACCAGCCTGAACAAGAGACAGGAGCATGCAGCCTGGCACACAACAACCAGCCTGAACAGGAGACAGGAGCATACAGCCTGGCACACAACAACCAGCCTGAACAGGAGACAGGAGCATGCAGAGCTACAGTTAAAACCCCATGAGATTCAACTTCTTTCTTCTTTTGTTACCCCAGTGGGATAATAGTTTTATTTCAATTGTATTTGATATGTTATTGTAGTGAGCCTCATAAAATCGCCCGGCCAGAGCATCATTGCATAGGGGCCAATTACCCAGGCTGAAGGGCAGGAGTCAGAGAGTGCTGGGAGAGAGAGCGAGAGGGACAGAGAGAGGGACAGAGAGAGGGACAGAGAGAGGGACAGAGAGAGGGACAGAGAGATGGACAGAGAGATGGACAGAGAGAGGGACAGAGAGAGGGACAGAGAGAGGGACAGAGAGAGGGACAGAGAGAGGGACAGAGAGAGGGACAGAGAGAGGGACAGAGAGATGGACAGAGAGAGGGACAGAGAGAGGGACAGAGAGAGGGACAGAGAGATGGACAGAGAGAGGGACAGAGAGAGGGACAGAGAGAGGGACAGAGAGAGGGACAGAGAGTGGGACAGAGAGAGGGACAGAGAGAGGGACATAGAGTGGGACAGAGAGTGGGACAGAGAGTGGGACAGAGAGAGGGACAGAGAGAGGGACAGAGAGAGGGACAGAGAGAGGGACAGAGAGAGGGACAGAGAGAGGGACAGAGAGAGGGACAGAGAGAGGGACAGAGAGAGGGACAGAGAGAGGGACAGAGAGAGGGACAGAGAGTGCTGGGAGAGAGAGAGGGACAGAGAGAGGGACAGAGAGAGGGACAGAGAGAGGGACAAAGAGTGCTGGGACAGAGAGAGGGACAGAGAGAGGGACAGAGAGTGGGACAGAGAGTGGGACAGAGAGTGGGACAGAGAGAGGGACAGAGAGAGGGACAGAGAGTGGGACAGAGAGAGGGACAGAGAGTGCTGGGAGAGAGAGAGAGGAGGGAGGGAAGCCGACTAACATTAAATCCATTGTATTCATGGTGGAACAAAGACAGGGATGCATCAGGAATGCAAAGACATTATAATATTATCTAGGTCATTATAAACTATACTTTAAGTCAAGACAGGTGAACAAGGAAAGGAATCTGTCATAACTGTTTCATCACCCAATCAATGTGAAATGGTACAAAATAACTTTGGTACCACCCTCAGGCATTTCAGTCTTTAGAGTACGTTGGACTGGTTCCACTTTATAGACTGACACATCATCAAGCACTTAGTCCCTTCAAGGCACGCTGACCATGACAAACAGGGGGGTTCTTCACAAACAGTCCCACACTAAATCAACTGGGCTATATTTCAGCCATGGATCTTGTTCCTGTGCCTGATTGATTTCACCCCTCTGGAAAACATGTCAGGATGTCTCTCCCCTCAGGATGTCTCCCCCTCAGGATGTCTCCCCCTCAGGATGTCTCCCCCTCAGGATGTCTCTCCCCTCAGGATGTCTCCCCCTCAGGATGTCTCTCCCCTCAGGATGTCTCCCCCTCAGGATGTCTCTCCCCTCAGGATGTCTCCCCCTCAGGATGTCTCTCCCCTCAGGATGTCTCCCCCTCAGGATGTCTCTCCCCTCAGGATGTCTCCCCCTCAGGATGTCTCTCCCCTCAGGATGTCTCCCCCTCAGGATGTCTCCCCCTCAGGATGTCTCCCCTCAGGATGTCTCTCCCCTAACTAAGTGCTTATCACGGCTCACAGCCCCACACATGTCAGATATTCACAAAGGGAACCACGGTGCAGCCAACCCAAATATATGTCAAAACAGATATGGCAACCCCTGATGATTAGGGTGTGTACCGCAATCAGTGTTCTCACAATCTCCCAAAACACATTGTGTAATAAAGTCGAAACAATTTCTATCCTGACCTTGGCAGTGTAGACTGTAGATATTTCAATTGCTTAAAATCATTCATCTACATTTTTTTGTCTCAAATGCCATTAGTGAAAAGTTGTTGTCCATTGTGTATGTTGAGGCTGAGGGGAAGGGGGGCTATACTTCAGCCAGGTGTACCGCGATTTGGGGTGTGATATCCCTCATTGAGACAGAAGAGAGCCAGCTAACTTCCACTTCTGCATTGTCGGCAGCGCTCGGCAACAGCCCACTGTCTCTGGGCAACTCAACAGCCAATAGGCAATTCATCTCTCTTTAATGAACTACATCAATAATGCAACAGACTGGAATTAATTTGAACAGCAGCGGTGCATGTGTGTGCTGTTGTGGATAATATTTCACAGTTTGTTTTATTGTCCTATCAGTTAGATATACACTTAGCTCCTGTCTATGGGGGATGTTTTGGGATATCTTGAGATATCACTCCAGAATCTAATTTATTTCACAGCTGTGAAAGTCTTGGGTGTTTTCAAAATGGAGACATTCGACCCATGTACTTGTGTGTGGATTTGAATCTGTCACTCAAAACTAATGTCACTCAAAAGTAATTCTGCAGTGTCCCCATTTGGGCTGATCCCCTAGCGCTATACTAATCCCCCAGGGGGATCGTGGGAACACAAGAGTTTTTCCAGAGGATCAGACAACAGCATCGGACAGTGTTTTAGAGTGGACATGAACTCATTTCACATCCCAGCATGTTATGATAGAGATGCTCAGAATCTAGTGAACTACACCGTATCTGATGGGATTTCCATCTATTTTCAGGGAGTATTTGAAAGCTACACCTGAAATAAATGTGTTATGAACCTTGTGAGATATTGGCTTGGATACTCTACATGTCACTCAGTTCTTTGCAGTAGGAGACATACCAGCCTCTCCCTATGCCTGATGACACCCTTCCCAATCCATGTCAATGTGCACAATATCCCACTGTGTTAGAACAGGGTGTTAGAACAGGGAGAAGGAGGAAGTGCTTCCCCCAGCAGTAATGCCCATAGAGATAGGAGTGACAGGGCTCATCTGTCATGATGCTAGAATCACTACACTGAGAGGAGGGGAGAAGTGATGCCATTAAACAACTCAACCCAGCACTAACGTTAGGTTACATTCTGTGTGCATTCATAAAGCTTCACTTCACTGTTATTACATTTTGAGCTGTCTATTTCAATCATTTGACTCATGTTGTTACATCACAAGATGTTCACAAGCTCTGTCAGGGTTTCTGGCTAGTCAGACTGTCACTGCACAAGCTCTGTCAGGGTTTCTGGCCAGTCAGACTGTCACTACACAAGCTCTGTCAGGGTTTCTGGCCAGTCAGACTGTCTCTGCACAAGCTCTGTCAGGGTTTCTGGCCAGTCAGACTGTCACTGCACAAGCTCTGTCAGGGTTTCTGGCCAGTCAGACTGTCTCTGCACAAGCTCTGTCAGGGTTTCTGGCCAGTCAGACTGTCTCTGCACAAGCTCTGTCAGGGTTTCTGGCCAGTCAGACTGTCTCTGCACAAGCTCTGTCAGGGTTTCTGGCCAGTCAGACTGTCTCTGCAAAAGCTCTGTCAGGGTTTCTGGCCAGTCAGACTGTCACTGCACAAGCTCTGTCAGGGTTTCTGGCCAGTCAGACTGTCTCTGCACAAGCTCTGTCAGGGTTTCTGGCCAGTCAGACTGTCTCTGCACAAGCTATGTCAGGGTTTCTGGCCAGTCAGACTGTCACTGCACAAGCTCTGTCAGGGTTTCTGGCCAGTCAGACTGTCTCTGCACAAGCTCTGTCAGGGTTTCTGGCCAGTCAGACTGTCTCTGCACAAGCTCTGTCAGGGTTTCTGGCCAGTCAGACTGTCACTGCACAAGCTCTGTCAGGGATGCGCACATTAAAGCATAAACCTCCCACGTCACAAACTGATGTTCCGCACCATTTGACCAAGGACGCTGACTCCATCAACAGGATGACGCCAGAAGTCCTACGTCATTGCAGATACACACCTGTCTTTTCTGCACACGTAGCACAGTCAGCACAACACCTGTCTTTTCTGCACACGTAGCACAGTCAGCACAACACCTGTCTTTTCTGCACACGTAGCACAGTCAGCACAACACCTGTCTTTTCTGCACACGTAGCACAGTCAGCACAGTCAGCACAGTCAGCACAGTCAGCACAGTCAGCACAGTCAGCACAGTCAGCACAACACCTGTCTTTTCTGCACACGTAGCACAGTCAGCACAGTCAGCACAGTCAGCACAGTCAGCACAGTCAGCACAACACCTGTCTTTTCTGCACACGTAGCACAGTCAGCACAACACCTGTCTTTTCTGCACACGTAGCACAGTCAGCACAGTCAGCACAGTCAGCACAGTCAGCACAACACCTGTCTTTTCTGCACACGTAGCACAGTCAGCACAGTCAGCACAGTCAGCACAGTCAGCACAACACCTGTCTTTTCTGCACACGTAGCACAGTCAGCACAACACCTGTCTTTTCTGCACACGTAGCACAGTCAGCACAGTCAGCACAGTCAGCACAGTCAGCACAACACCTGTCTTTTCTGCACACGTAGCACAGTCAGCACAGTCAGCACAGTCAGCACAACACCTGTCTTTTCTGCACACGTAGCACAGTCAGCACACCTGTGATCGTGTCATTACACCGGAAAAAAGATAATATCCTATAATTGATGTGTGTTTGTGTGCATTCTGTATGTGTTAATGTATGAACATGTACTATGTGTGTGTGTGTGTGTGTATGTGTGTGTGTGTGTGTGTGTGTGTGTGTGCGTGCGTGCGTGCGTGCGTGTGTGAGGCAGGATTTTTGCAGAGAGAGAGAGAGAGAGACTGTACACACCGCCCTTCCCTTCTCTGTAGAAAGTTCCATGGATCACTGGTATCAGACAGGCCACAGATCAAATGAACACATAAACACACCTGCTCACACACACAAGGGATCTAACATATGCACATAATATCCTGCAGACATATGTTTAGGAACACTGTTTATCACATGTGCAAATTACAGCAGCTACACAACAATTGATTTCCCTTGGCCTCCACTCCCAGTGGGGGAAATAGGAGTGTGTGTGTGTGTACATGTGCAAGACAAGTGTGGCTCAGCTACCATCAGAAAACTGATCAACAGTGAAAAGCTGCATGGGCAAGAGGAGGGGAGGAGGGTGAGGAAGAGAGGAGTTAGGGACAGACGGGTGAGAGAGAATAGCAGCGCTGAGGAATCAGAATCTTCCTTGCAGCATAAGGGGGCATGAGCAGAATACTGAGGGGAATCTAATGAGATTACATTAAGCACACATGAACAAATCCCACCTCTACAATGCAGTTGGTAATGTCATTTATTTAGGGAGAGCCTTCCGTTGTTTAACTGTTGGAATATCACGGATAGTTCTGACCGTCCTTTTTAGTAGTGGACCGAACTAGGGAATTGTGCAATGGCCAATTGTTTAGCATGAATGGATGCAGCCCAACGGGACCTTCCACTTAACCCAATTCATCTGTAATTGTGTAGTGACTGACATTAATCACCCTCACAATGCCTGGCACAGGTAGACTGGGCACTGTTCTGGGTCCACCTGGCATCACCACCCAATAACTCACCCTGGAGATTCCCCTGGCGCTGTACCCAACGCTCCTATGATCTGTTCCTACTGCTCCAGCCAAGGTGCCGGTGGGTCATACACACCGTGCAGCTTTCTAGTACTGGCCAGGATGTGGTAGTAGTTTGATAGGTGTGGGAGATGCAAGAGGAGGAGGCCTGAGACTGAGGATGCTGGTCTCTTAGCTCCACTGGTGTTGACAATAATGATCCAGTTGTGTCATGTTAAGTTCATCTTTTTGACGCCAGATGCAACCGAAGACAGACTCATGCAGTGCCTGCTGTGCTAGAAGCTTCTGAAAGCCATTCAACAAACAGACAGCAACAGGAAGCAGAGAGCCTGTCTGAGGAAGTGGGTGTGAGTTACCTGCTATAAAAACATGCTAAAAGAATAAGAGCTTTCAAGTGAACACGCAGAGGTCAAGACTGACTCATTACGTTGCTTAGTTAAACTTTTCAAAATCCCTCTTTTTAACCTCAGTGAGTTGTACTGTATGTTGCCAGTCAACAACTGCTATGACCTGTGGGATTAACCTGATTTCATTTGACACATTCAAGCCTGATGTTTTGACCCTTTGTATCTTGATGATGACTCAGGGATTTAATAGCTGTGGCTAACAGTAGTGATGGGTCGTATATGTGGCTCTTTGATTTGCATACTGTTACTAACTTTTTCAGCTCCAGACATGGACTATTTGATGAAGATGGTAATTCCTCAGTCCAGGAACAATAGAGTGAGGAGAGAGCCTCATTCTGGTCCACACCTTTTTCAGTGTGTCAAATGTTTTGTTCATTCTTTTCTGTTGGCCATCTAAGAATTTGGTCAGGTAAAAATGTATTTGAACTCATATTTCACAATCTGACGTAATGGTAGACAATGTTTTAGGCTTGGAATTAGAGATCAACATTTTACTCATGGTTTTAGGTCCAATTCTATGCGTTACTGATAGTAGAGCCGAACGGCTCTTTAAGGTGAAGGGAGCCGAAGGATCCGGCTCACAAGCTAACAGGCCCTGTCTGAAAACACTGCATCAACACAACTGCTCCATAGCATTGAGCCTAATGGATCTCTGTACCGTTGAACTGAAGAGCGGCTTGTGGGATTGTCTGTGGTTGACATTCACATGTGTGGATGTGCTACAGTCCATGTGCACTGTAGGTGATGGATGGCTCCAATATGAGACCCCGCTTGTAATTAGGGGCCCAATGGCTTTCCAATGACTAATTACTGATGCAGCCCAGACGTGAGACAGCCACTTATAAATACCCATGCAGGTTGGAAATCTCACAACTGCTGCCTTAACGATCCAGAGAAGAGAGGAGGAGGAAAGAGAGAGAGAGAGAGATAAAATGAGAGTAGGAGAGACATAATGTGCCAAAGGACATTTCTGTTTCTAATGCCGTTAAGCCTCTCTCCGATGACAGTGATGCATGGTCTCAGTCATGTGCATCAGAATAGGAGGGGTTCAGGAGGAGAGAGGGAACCTTCTGTCAGGTTGCTGGAGACATTTCCCGATGAGAGGATCAAAAGAGTTTCACATACTGTAGGCTTTATGGGCGCCACACTCTCAAGCATGTCATTCACAAAACCACCATCAAAAACCTTCAGACTTAAAAAAGGCCCAAACTTAAATTGAAGTCAACCTAGTTTAGTTGCAGAGCTTGTTGGTGTCTGAAAGATGTAAATCAGACCCAGCATGCCAAGCGACAGCCTCATTTTCTCAGCCTCATTTTCTCTTGGCCTGTTTAATGGATGGCTCTGAAAATAGGTGGAGTGCGTGATAGGCTAACGGAGGGGAGAGGACAGAACGGCGTGGAGAGTGTTGGACAACAAAACCTGTGTGTAATTAAGCTGCATAATTCATAATCACAAGTCTGAGTGGCTTCACTGTAATCAAGCTGTCCTGGCCTATTATCTAATGAGCAACCTCCTCCTGAGACAACACTTCAACCACAGCTCACTCTCTCTCTCCATTTTTCTCTCCATCTCTCTCTCCCTCCCTAACTCTTTCTCTCCCTCACGTTCTCTCTCTCTCTTTCCCTCACGTTCTCTCTCTCTTTCCCTCACGTTCTCTCTCTCTCCCTCATGTTCTCTCTCTCTCTATTTCTCTCTCCTTCACGTTCTCTCTCTCTCCCTCCCTCCCTCCCTCCCTCACGTTCTCCCTCATTTTCTCTCTCTTTCTCTCCCTCACATTCTCTCTCTCCCTCCCTCTTATTATCTCTCTCTCCCTCCCTCTCTCCCTCACATTCTCTCTCTCTCTCCTTTATGACTCTCTCTCCTCCATAACCATGAGCTGTTCCACCGCCCCACTGGGACAGAGAGCATCAACGTGTGGCATATAACTCTTTGTATTCTCCCTCACAATGCAGTTGATGAACCATTACAAACAGCAAAGCCAGCCTTACCAGAATCCTCCGAGAACACCACTTGATGTTGGTTTTGTTTGATACGTGCTGTTATTATGATGTTCTTTTTTCCTCCCAGTGGCTGACATTCTATTCTTATATCCATCTCAATTCTAGCCATCTAAATTGGTAGTAATTAAGTGAAATTTTCATGCATATTGAACAGCACATCTCTGTTATAAAATGGAAATGTACTTTATTTTTCTTGTGGGAAGTAGGTTCATAACTTGTTTTACATCAACTGTGTGCCCTCAGGAAATATAAAGGAAAAGGTCATTAGCATTAGATGTACACATTTTTGGGACAACACCAACAGAGGAATACTATATTACTGTTTTGTAAAGTTTTGTTTTTGCATAAGTTTGGATTTAGGGTGAGTGATCGACATTAATGATGCACAGTGCGGAGGAGGACAAGCGTATGTCTTGAGGGAGATCAGGGGAGTGCTATGCTATCAAAAGTTGTGTCAGTCAGAGTCAAGTTCATTGACAGTAGGAAGGTAGGAAACAGAATACCTGACTGTGGTAAATGAAGTAATCTCCTTCAAACAGTAAACTCAGGGAGTCCCAGCACTCAGCAGGAGTATGCTACCCTGCTAATCACGTCTTCACACTGCTTGCTCCTATTAGACAACTGAATACCCTTACTGCTGATTGTGCAACATCAATATACCAGACATCCCTGACAAGTAATAGCATCTCTTGTGCTATCTCTAATGTTTCACATTGACCACGAGTGAAAAAAGAAAAAAAATCTTGACATGACAAATAAGAGTTTTGTAATTGTTTTCTCATTGGCTCTAGCAGAAATGCTTTGTATCAATTCATGTCTGCACGCAAACTATTCCCTCAAATATACATGGCAGTGAAAATATGTGATGTGCAAATCTGGAAGTCATTCAAAGGGTTACTCTTCTTGCAGGGTATTTTTTACTTTCTATTGTATTGTCCACTTACTTTAACTATCAGGTACTGTGGTGTCTCCGCCACCTCTTCCTCAACCCAGAGGAATCACCTGGTTTGAAGGGAAACTTCTCTCAACAACGTCTCCGTCAACCGCCTCTGCAGGAGAACCTCACAGAGCTCTGGCATTTCCCTACAGAAATCCTGTCGTCTCTTATGAGCCTGCTGCTGCCACAAAACTTCCTCAAAGTTTCCCCAGTTAAACTCTAGTGGAATATATTACTTGGGGTTTGGATAGGAAGGCTGAGGCATTGCTCTTTGTTGTACCCAGCTCTGTGAGGAGGAGTGTTCTACAGTCAGCACCTCAATCATGGCTGCCTCCCAGCTTTCTCTGTCTCTCTCCCTCTCTCTCTCTCAGAGAAAAACCTCTCTTCAGAAAAGGCTTCCGGTATGGGGCATTCATAACTCTGTCTACCAATACAATTCACTGTCATCTCTTTAATCACTTTCTCACAATGCTCACCAGATGAAATCCCCTAACTCTGCAGAATACAATATATCCCTCAATAATAATGCTCACCAAATGAAATCCCCTAACTCTGCAGAATACAATATATCCCTCAATAACAATGCCAACACTTATTCATCACCCCCAAACTGACTTAGGCTACTAGGCAACAATAAGGTCTTCAGTTACAGAAGCCTACTTTATTAAAAAAAGGAGTTTGGATCAAACAAATTATAGCTGAGAGCGACGATGGAGGGTGAGACAAAACAATGGGGAAAAGTCTAATTAAAGTTGAGCTTCTTAAGGCAACCAAACTTCCATGGGGAGTCCAACATGACTCTAGAGCAGATACCTCTGCATGGTAAGGCTGCAGGAACAGCACTGTGTAAACTATGAGGGAATGTAAAGATTGTCATATACTGTACCTATAAACTGATTTATTTTTATTTTTTACAACAAATCAATAATGAATGTGTTAGAATAATGGACCATGAACCCAATTCCCTTTGAATATTAAAGGTGGAAATCAATAACTATAATATTCTGCTCACATAGAGGTTTTAGTTGAACACATGTTCCTATATTGAATGTGTTTTATTGATAACAATCACATTTCAACAGCCTCTGGAAAAGTCTCAGTGCCAGGTCTGAAGGACATTTACAGCTGTACTGCAAATGTCTCTCCTCTCTCCATGTGTTCCCTGGGAGGTCAAGCGAGGAGGGGGGCAGTAGCAGAATGTAATCACAGGACATAGAACCGGTTCAATCTTGGCAGGGTATCATCCCCATGGGGGATCGAAAACCTTGTAACTGTAATGTCAACGGAGCTCAGTCTATGTGTGGTAGTGTCACTATTACATCCCCACACTGTACCCACCATGGCATAGCAGGTTAAAACACAACTGTTGTGCAGGAAATCCGATCTCACTGTCAGAATCTGTCTCCTTCAGACAAGCACGTAAAGCGCAGTTCTCTAGGAGCCCATCGTGGGACAAAAGGGACAACTTCAGATACAGTGGTTTGGCTTAGGCATGGACATTTACTGTGAACTTAATCATGACACTCAGGTTCTCCTCATGGCTTTATGATGGTTGTTTATGTTTGTTGTTTATCCCGAGAAACAGCATTGTATCTTTAACTGGTTTTAGAGCCATGATACACAATAGCAATTATAGTGGTGTTGTTTTTATTTGAGTTTTTTACAGCCCAGACATACCAACTCTCCTTTTAATTGTTCTGTGTTTATCATGCTTGCCCAGGAGTAGGAGGACGAGGAGAGCTAATTCTGCATTGATGAAAAGAGTTCACCTAATCAGTTATGAACGGCCTGTCCTGAGTACCATCTACATTTACACTTCAGAAACATTCTTCATGTTCGATTAACAGTTAAATCCAATTAAGCTATGAAACAATATATTAACTAAGCAGCACCGCAAACAAGTTTTTTTCCCTTTCGTTAAAGTAACACTTGTATTTTGCAACCACTGCCTGGTCACTGCCTGCCTTTTGACTCTGTCAACCACCACATCCTCATCGGCAGACTCGACAGCCTTGGTTTCTCTAATGATTGCCTCGCCTGGTTCACCAACTACTTCTCTGATCGAGTTCAGTGTGTCAAATCGGAGGCTCTGTTGTCCGGGCCTCTGGCAGTCTCTATGGGGGTGCCACAGGGTTCAATTCTTGGACCGACTCTCTTCTCTGTATACATCAATGATGTCGCTCTTGCTGCTGGTGATTCTCTGATCCATCTCTACGCAGACGACACTATTCTGTATACTTCTGGCCCTTCTTTTGACACTGTGTTAACAACCCTCCAGGCGAGCTTCAATGCCATACAACTCTCCTTCCGTGGCCTCCATTTGCTCTTAAATACAAGTAAAACTAAATGCATGCTCTTCAACCGATCGCTGCCTGCACCTGCCCGCCTGTCCAACATCACTACTCTGGACGGCTCTGACTTAGAATATGTGGACAACTACAAATACCTAGGTGTCTGGTTAGACTGTAAACTCTCCTTCCAGACTCACATCAAACATCTCCAATCCAAAGTTAAATCTAGAATTGGCTTCCTATTCCGCAACAAAGCATCCTTCACTCATGCTGCCAAACATACCCTTGTAAAACTGACCATCCTACCAATCCTCGACTTCGGTGATGTCATTTACAAAATAGCCTCCAAAACCCTACTCAATAAATTGGATGCAGTCTATCACAGTGCCATCCGTTTTGTCACCAAAGCCCCATATACTACCCACCACTGCGACCTGTACACTCTCATTGGCTGGCCCTCGCTTCATACTCGTCGTCAAACCCACTGGCTCCAGGTCATCTACAAGACCCTGCTAGGTAAAGTCCCCCCTTATCTCAGCTCGCTGGTCACCATAGCAGCACCTACCTGTAGCACGCGCTCCAGCAGGTATATCTCTCTGGTCACCCCCAAAACCAATTCTTCCTTTGGCCGCCTCTCCTTCCAGTTCTCTGCTGCCAATGACTGGAACGAACTACAAAAATCTCTGAAACTGGAAACACTTATCTCCCTCACTAGCTTTAAGCACCAGCTGTCAGAGCAGCTCATAGATTACTGCACCTGTACATAGCCCATCTATAATTTAGCCCAAACAACTACCTCTTTACCTACTGTATTTATTTATTTATTTATTTTGCTCCTTTGCACCCCATTATTTCTATCTCTACTTTTTTCTATCTCTACTATCTCTACTTTTTTTACTTTTTTTTACTTGCTATATTGTATTTACTTCGCCACCATGGCCTTTTTATATTTTTATTTATTTATATATATATTTTGTTTGCCTTCACCTCCCTTATCTCACCTCACTTGCTCATATTGTATATAGACTTATGTTTCACTGTATTATTGACTGTATGTTTGTTTTACTCCATGTGTAACTATGTGTTGTTGTATGTGTCGAACTGCTTTGCTTTATCTTGGCCAGGTCGCAATTGTAAATGAGAACGTGTTCTCAATTTGCCTACCTGGTTAAATAAAGGTGAAATAAATAAAAAAAAGAAACAATGAGAATTAGTAAAAGTGTTCCATTTGTAAGACAAAATAAGTTAACTCTGCAAAAGAGCTAGAAGGCATAAACTTTAAACATACACTTCTAAAATTAAGAATACTCTAATTTGGGAGAATTCCTCCTGTCATTTTGTACCATTATACACTGAGTGTAGAAAACATCAAGAACACCTGCTCTTTCTATGACATAGACAAATGGAAAGGAAATCCCAGAAGATTTAATTGGTTATAGCAGCAGCAGGGTAGTTTTGGGGTATCAGAGATTTTAGTGCAAAAGAACTACAGGGTGTTTGGTATCTGGTATTTCATTAGGATCCCCATTAGCTGTTGCAAAAGCAGCATCTACACTTCCTGTAGTCCACACAAAACATGAAACATGACATAATACAGAACATCAATAGACAATAACAGCTGAAGGACAGAACTACATACATTTTTTTAAAGGCACACGTAGCCTACATATCAATGCATACACACAGTATCTAGGTCAAATAGGGGCGAGGCGTTGTGCCGTGAGGTGTTGCTTTATCTGTTTTTTGAAACCAGGTTTGCTGTTTATTTGAGCAATATGAGATGGAATGTAGTTCCATGCAATATTGGCTCTATATAATACTGTACGCTTTCTTGAATTTGTTCTGGATTTGGGGATTGTGAAAAGACCCCTGGTGGCATGTCTGGTGGGGTAAGTGTGTGTCAGAGCTGTGTGTAAATTGACTATGTAAACAATTTGGGATTTTCAACACATTAATGTTTCTTATAAAAAGAAGAAGTAATGCAGTCAGTCGCTGCTCAACTCTTAGCCAAGAGAGATTGGCATGCATAGTATTTATATCAGCCTTCTGATTACAATGAAGAGCAAGACGTGCAGCTTTGTTCTGGGCCAGCTGCAGCTTAACTACCCCGTTGGTTCCAGGTAGAACCCTTTGGGTTCCATGAAGGACCCTTTCCACATAGGGTTCTACGTGGAACCAAAAAGGGTTATCCTATGGGCAATGCTGAAGAACCCTTTTGGAAACATTTTTTTAAGAGTCTATAAGCACACTGTAAGGACATTCATTTTTAGTTTTTCTACCATTTCTGTCACACCATGATCTGTTTCATCTGCCTTTGTGATTGTCTCCAACCCCCTCCAGGTGTCACCCATCTTCCCCATTATCCCTTGTGTATTTATACCTGTGTTCTCTGTTTGTTTGTTGCCAGTTCGTCTTGTTTGTCAAGTCAACCAGAGTTTTTGTCGCAGCTCCTGCTTTCCCCCAGTCTCTCTTTTTCTCTCAAAATCCTCCTGGTTTTGAACCTTGCCTGTCCTGTCTCTGTGCCCGCCTGCCTGACTGCTCTGCCTGCCCCTGACCCTGAGTCTGCCTGCCGTGCTGTACCTTTGCCGCACCTCTGGATTACCGACCTCTGCCTGACCCGACCCTGAACCTGCCTGCCGTCCTGTACCTTTCCCCCACTACATTGGTTATTGACACCTGCCTGCCTTGACCTGTCGTTTGCCTGCCCTGTCGCTGTAATAAACATTGCTACTCCGACACAGTCTGCATCTGGGTCTTACCTTCAAACCTGATAATTCCACAGGGTTGTATAGCAGCTCCATGCCAAAATTACTACTGGCTCAAATCCTGTACAACTTTCCAATGGAGCAGAACAAAGATTGTTTAAGAATATCTTTATCTGAAGATACAGGAAGAAGGCTGAAAGTTCTTCAACTGCATGGAACATGAGATCAGCAACATAGTACATTGGTTTGAAGTCAGACCTGTCCAACCTCTTACACACGTAACCAAATAGGAACTTGTCTGTGTGTTATGCATCTGGCCTAACACGTCAATGCTCAGGCCATGCTCACACACAGGGAGACCCCTAACACAGTTACACACAAGCCATTCTTTCATATCAGCCCCCCTGCTGCTCAGGGATTGCCCCAGCTACATCCGTCATAGCAGACTACTCTGAGGAAGGCGTCACGCACGGGAGGGAATGCACAGTGGAGAACACACCTCTTGTGCCAGTGTCAGGAGCACGTCAGGAGCACATTGTGGGGGGGTACACATGTACCTAAATTGGGACATAAAACTAGTGTGGGAGCAACACTTATAGGGTCCTGGGAACCTGCATACTAGACACGCAAGAAGAGGGAGAAAAGGGTGAGAGAGAGAAGAGTGAGAGAGAGAGCAAGAGAGGCATACTCTACAAACGGCTTCAGATAAGACATTGAAGCTAAATCCAAAGATGAAATAAGATAGCATGAAAGCTCAAATAAAAAAACGGATCATTCTGCTAAGTTTTGGAGCTGATAAACATGTTATGAGGAGAGATACAGCCTGGCTGGCAGTTGGTGAGAACAGAAGCAGAACATCTCCACAGGGTTCTGGGAGAAAGTGAAGCAGAGCAGAGGAGGAGTGGTGGAAGCTGTAACATGGTAAATGTTCACTAGTAAATGCCAGCCCTCCCCAGCCCAGTTTCCCCAGACAGCTACAACTCACTGGGGTCCAACACTGATATATAATTAGGCCTGATTCACATGTCCTGCTTATGAGCTACTGCATGGTGATGGAGCCAAGAGACTCTGGATCTACAGTTAATCTCCTATATGTTTGTTGATGGTGGTGGAAAAGTCACAGGTGCCGCTCCAGAATCTCACATAAATGTTCAGTTGGGGTGAGATCTGGTGACAAAATCTCTGAGATGATATCATATGACCTTTTATGATCATGTCCTCAATTGATACATGAAGTGTATTCAGTTGACTGCATGTGACTGCATATGCAATGACTGCATATATTAATGTTGAACCATGCACTTACAGTAGGAATGACAAACGAGAGAAGCTTATAGTCTCTGGTTCGCTTGGATTTGTTCCAGTTTTATTCTTTCATTGCTAATTTGACAAAGTGAACATCCAAATGAGCCAGATTTTCCCAAGCGTTTAAAATGCCTGTCTAGGAACGAACATGAACATAACTCACCATTCTGTACAACGTTTTAGTGCTGCTTCCGCAGAATAACAGTGTAGAATGTGGAGTTCTCTCTCATTGTATTGACTAAGTGAAGTTTTCTGTGAGTCAGAACATCCCTCAGGCAGAGACATGGAGGACGGAGGGAGGACGAAGGGAGGTGGGCAGTAGACCTACACAACATGGCAAGCAGCTCTGACCTAGCACGTCCTCTCTGTCCAAGGGGACTGGAGGTGTAGGAGTGGACTGGAGGTAAGTACTGCATGTTATAGAACAGCAGATCGTGGGTGTTGGGACCCCAGAGGCAGCACTTTATTCACACCTCAATACCCAATCCCATTCCTCTCTCTGTACTGTGACGGAAATAGCAGCGTTGGAAGGCCATCATCTGCACCATCCGCAGCGAAGCCTTTTGTCACTGTGACTAGCAGGAGAGCTGCATTACAGTCGAAATATAGGACGGCTATTATCCACACATAGAATGCACACAAACACTATCTCATACATGACCAAGCCCTTTACGCTCTATATGCGAAGCTGAAAGCAAAGATGAAAACTCTGGAAACTCTGGCTGGTGTGTGTTGAAAACACCACAAGTGAAATATTAAAAACATAAAAGAATACCTGACCTTCCTTTAGAATCTTGGTGTGAGCCAAGAATCAAATTGATCTCTTTAGAGTTGCACATTATACCACTTAATGCAGTGATTAATGTCAGCAAGGTGCCTTCTGGCCAATAGAACATTCCTGTAATCAGCTTTCCTTGCTCACACAAAAATGTAGGCATGGCATGCACTCAGATCATCTTTTACTGCACAGTACCAAGGAGCGGGGAAATCAGTGGATCATGCAAAGCAATATACTGAAAGGAAGGCAGGGGAATATTGGCAAATGCAGGCAGCTAATAATTGAGCATTCAAACACGTTCGCATGTTGGAGGGTAGCACACGAAAACCGCCTCTTCCTTGCTCCCTCTTTTTTCTTTGATGTCCCATCAGTCTGTACTTACAGGTCTGTTGAAGGGTTTGGCTGTGGACAGACAGGATTGACCTTTATTCTGGTAGCCCTAAGGTCCATGTATTACAGGCCATGAATCAGGCACATATACAGTATTTTCCCACTGAGATAAAAACGTGTCTACTTACAGTACCAGTCAAAAGATTTGGACACAGCTACTCATTCAAGGGTTTTTCTTTATTTTCACTATTTTTTACATTGTAGAATAATAGTGAAGACATCAAAACTATGAAATAACACATATGGAATCATGTAGTAACCAAAAAAGTGTTAAACAAATCAAAATATATTTTATATTTGAGATTCGTCAAAATTAGCCACCCTTTGCCTTGATGACAGCTTTGCACACTCTTGGCATTCTCTCAACTAGATTCATGAGGTAGTCATCTGGAATGCATTTCAATTAACAGGTGTGCCTTGTTAAAAGTTAATGCGTTTGAGGCAATCAGTTGTGTTGTGGTGTGACTTGGTAAAAGACCAAGTCCATATTATGGTAAGAACAGCTCAAATAAACAAAGAGAAACTACAGTCCATCATTACTTTAAGACATGAAGGTCAGTTAGTATGTACAATTTCAAGTACTTTTAAAGTTTCTTCAAGTGCAGTCGCAAAAAACATCAAGCACTATGATGAAACTGGCTCTCATGAGGACTGCCACAGGAAAGGAAGACCCAGTTACGTTTGCTGCAGAGGATAAGTTCAATAGAGTTACCAGCCTCAGAAATTGCAGCCCAAATAAACACACCTCAACATCAACTGCATGAATTTTAAATGTATTAATTCATTTTATTTTACCTTTGTTTAACCAGGTATGCAAGATGAGAACAAGTTCTCATTTACAACTGCGACCTGGCCAAGATAAAGCAAAGCAGTTCGACACATACAACAACACAGTTACACATGGAGTAAAACAAACATACAGTCAATAATACAGTACAAAAACAAGTCTATATACAATGTGAGCAAATGAGGTGAGATAAGGGAGGTAAAGGCAATAAAAAGGCCACGGTGGCGAAGTAAATACAATATAGCAATTAAAAACACTGGAATTGTAGATTTGCAGTAGGTGAATGTGAAAAGTATAAATACTTTAGCTTCAATGACTGCAACCAAATGCTTCCTGTAGTTATTGATAAGTCTCTCACAGCGCTGTGGGGGGATTTTGGCTCACTCTTGCATGCAGAATTGCTTTACCTCAGCGACATTTGTGGGTTTTCAAGCATGCAACTGTTCGTTTCAAGTCCTGCCACAACATTTCAACTGTGATTAGGTCTGGACTTTGACTACATTTACATTACGTTTAAGTCACTTAGCAGACACTCTTATCCAGAGCGACTTACAAATTGGTGCATTCACCTTATATCCAGTGGAACAGCCACTTTACAATAGTGCATCTAAATCTTTTAAGGGGGGGGTTAGAAAGATTACTTTATCCTATCCTAGGTATTCCTTAAAGAAGTGAGGTTTCAGGTGTCTCCGGAAGGTGGTGATTGACTCCGCTGACCTGGCGTCGTGAGGGAGTTTGTTCCACCATTGGGGTGCCAGAGCAGCGAACAGTTTTGACTGGGCTGAGCGGGAACTGTACTTCCTCAGAGGTAGAGAGGCGAGCAGGCCAGGGGTGGATGAACGCAGTGTCCTTGTTTGGGTGTAGGGCCTGACTAGGCCATTCCAAACCTTTAAATTTGTTGCTTTTTATTGATTTTCATGTAGAATTGATTGTGTGTTTTGGATCATTGTCTTGCTGCATGACCCAGCTGCGCTTCAGCTTCAGCTCACAGAAAGATTGCCTGACATTCTCCTGTAGAATTCTCGGATACAGAGCAGAATTCATGGTTCATTCTATTAAAACTTCTTATGGCTGCATCCCGCTAACCGGACCGATATAACAACAGCCAGTGAAAGTGCAGGGCGCCAAATTCAAACAACAGAAATCTCATAATTAAAATTCCTCAAACATACATGTGTCTTATATCATTTTAAAGGTAATCTTGTTGTTAATCCCACCAAAGTGTCCGATTTCAAATATGCTTTTCAGCGAAAGCACTACAAACGATTATGTTAGGTCACCACCAAACCACAATAAGCACAGCCATTTTTTCAGCGAAATATAGCAGTCACAAAAAGCAGAAATAGAGATAAAATTAATCACTAACCTTTGATGATCTTCATCAGATGACACTCATAGGACTACATGTTACACAATACATGCATGTTTTGTTTGATAAAGTTTATATTTATATAAAAAATCTGAGTTTACATTGGCACGTTATATTCACTAGTTCCAAAAACATCAAGTGATTTTGCATAGCCACATAGTTTCAACAGAAATACTCATGATAAATGTAGATGATAATACAAGTTATATACATGGAATTATAGATATACCTCTCCTTAATGCAACCGCTGTGTCAGATTTCAAAAAAACTTTACGGAAAAAGCAAATCATGCAATAATCTGAGACGGCGCTCAGAACAATAGCCAAATTAGCCGCCATGTTGGAGTCAACAGAAACCAGAAAATACATGATAAATGTTTCCTTAACTTTGATGAACTTCATCAGAATGCAGTCTTAGGAATCCCAGGTCCACAATAAATGCTTGATTTGTTCGATAATGTCCGTTATTTATGTCCAATTAGCTACTTTGGTTACCACGTTTGGTAAACAATTCCAAAGTCACAAAGCGCGTCCACTATAACGTGACGAAATGTTCAAAAGTTCCATAACAGTCAGTAGAAACATGTCAAACGATGTACTGAATCAATCTTTAGAATGTTGTTAACATACATCTTGAATAACGTTCCAACCGGAGAATTAGATTGACTTCAGTTGAGCGATGGAACGGAGCTGCCTACACATGAACGTGCGTGGTCAAAGCATGGTCAGCTCGTGCAGTGGTGACTAATTCCTGTCTCCTTCGGCCCCCTTTCACATTAAAGTCATCAGACAAAGTTCTATTTACTGTTGACATCTAGTGGAAGCCGTAGGAAGTGAAAACTCATCAATATCTCACTGTAATTTCAATGAGAGCTTGGTTGAAAATCTGCCACCTCAGAAAAAATTCAAACAGGAAGTGGAACTTCTCAGGTTTATTCCTGCCATATGAGTTCTGTTATACTCACAGAAATAATTCAAACAGTTTTAGAAACTTCAGAGTGCTTTCTATCCAATACTACTAATAATGTGCAAATATTAGCAACTATGACTGAGGAGCAGGCCGTTTACTCTGGGCACCTCTGTGCACCTTTCATCCAAGCTACTCAATACTGCCCCTGCAGCCATAAGAAGTTAAGGCAAGTCATCCATGATCCATGGCCCATAGCTCATTGGAAGGAAGAGAGAAGTCATATCCTGAAAGGCCATACCCCAAGAGTCCCTGGGGTAGAGAGAGAAAGAAAGAGGGAGAGTGTATCTCACCAGCGCAGATCAGGAACAATGAAGCTAAGACCTTTTTATAAACATTTGAGTTGTTTGGATTCAAAATCTGAGTTGTTGACCAATAGCATTACTGTTGAGTTAAATTCCAACCAGATATCAGACCTCCAGGATGTAAAGACAACAGAACTTCTGCTACCCAGAAGTGTGACAAAATGGAGGTTGGCAAGAGCAACACACAGAATGCTGAATTCCTGAAACACAAAGGAAATTCCTGAATACAGTTGATAAGAGTCACTTCAGGGGCTGGGTCGCCCTACACTGTCCCCATGTTCAATATTAGCCAACGTCTGTAATGACACGTCACGTCATTCTGATTGGTGATATAATGTTGAGACTCAGAAGAATAACTTGCTTTTGAGCCCTTAGGGTCTTTGAGCCATTTGGCTTCCTAGCCATCTTAGTTTCAAGTTTTAATGTCACATGCACAAGTATGGTGAAATGCCTTTCTTGCAAGCTCTAACCCCAACAATGCAGTAATAAATAATAATGTAATCATAAAAATAACAAGGTAGAAAAAAACACAAGAGAAATAAAAAATAATAGCAATTGTATCAGGTGCATTTTGGGAGGTTAAATACATTTTCTGAACTTTATGACCTCTGTGTCACCTGGATCACCACCTCAAGCTGAACCTCGGCAAGACGGAGCTGCCCGTTCCACGTTCCATGATCTCGCCATCACGGTTGACAACTCCATTGTGTCCTCCTCCCAGAGTGCTAAGAACCTTGGCGTGATCCTGGACAACACCCTGTCGTTCTCAACTAACATCAAGGCGGTGACCCGTTCCTGTAGGTTCATGCTCTACAACATTCGCAGAGTACGACCCTGCCTCACGCAGGAAGCGGCGCAGGTCCTAATCCAGGCACTTGTCATCTCCCGTCTGGATTACTGCAACTCGCTGTTGGCTGGGCTCCCTGCCTGTGCCATTAAACCCCTACAACTCATCCAGAACGCCGCAGCCCGTCTGGTGTTCAACTTTCCTAAGTTCTCTCACGTCACCCCGCTCCTCCGCTCTCTCCACTGGCTTCCAGTTGAAGCTCGCATCCGCTACAAGACCATGGTGCTTGCCTACGGAGCTGTGAGGGGAACGGCACCTCCGTACCTTCAGGCTCTGATCAGGCCCTACACCCAAACAAGGGCACTGCGTTCATCCACCTCTGGCCTGCTCGCCTCCCTACCTCTGAGGAAGTACAGTTCCCGCTCAGCCCAGTCAAAACTGTTCGCTGCTCTGGCACCCCAATGGTGGAACAAACTCCCTCACGACGCCAGGTCAGCGGAGTCAATCACCACCTTCCGGAGACACCTGAAACCCCACCTCTTTAAGGAATACCTAGGATAGGATAAAGTAATCCTTCTAAACCCCCCCCCCCCCCCCCCCCCCCCCTTAAAAGAGTTAGATGCACTATTGTAAAGTGGTTGTTCCACTGGATATCATAAGGTGAATGCACCAATTTGTAAGTCGCTCTGGATAAGAGCGTCTGCTAAATGACTTAAATGTAAATGTAATGTAATGTAAATGTGTCACGCCCTGACCATAGAGAGCTGTTTATTCTCTGTTGGTTGGGGCGTGATAGTGACTAGGGTGGGTCATCTAGGTGTTTAATGGTTTATGTTGGCCTGGTATGGTTTCCAATCAGAGACAGCTGTTTCTTGTTGTCTCTGATTGGGGATCATATTTAGGCAGCCATTTCCCCTTTGTGTTTCATGGGATCTTGTCTACAGTTAGTTGCCTGCGTGCACACCAGTAGCGGCACGTTTCGCTTGTGCGTTATTGTTTTGTTTGGTGAGTTTCTATTTATAAAAAATGTGGAACTCTACGCACGCTGCGCCTTGGTCCAATCCTTTCGACGAGCGTGACACTCTGTCTGAATTGTCTCCTTTTACACTGAATTCTCCCCCTGGAGCCTTCACTATAGAGTATGTATTTGACTCGATTGTATACTATGGTCCCCACTTGAAACAGTGGAAGATCCCTCTGCATCTTTAATTCTCTACAGACTGAAAAAGAGTTGAACCTTTTCTCCAACTATCAGTCTTTCCTTCTCTTTGTGCACACTATGCATAATCAAATTGTTTAATACATTACATTATTCTGTGATAAAACCATTTAGCCCTGATGCATCTGTGCAAATAGGAGATTAGGAGAAAGGCAATACAATGGTGCATACAAATAGGCAGCCATTCAGCCCGCTACAATCGCTCACACAAAGCCAAGCTGTCATCGTGTTTACGACTCTTGGCAAGGCACTTCAGCTCACATCTCCAGCAGTACATTGTTAAAAAGGCTGCTGCAGTTAACGCTGTGTAAACAAACAATCATGTTGTCAGATCATATCCACAGCTCTCGTAACACAGTTCCTTCAGACCTCTCACAGTAACTTTCCTAGTAAGTCTAAAATTAAGATTTATGCAGCTCAGACATTGAGAATCATGGTTACTGGCATTTTCTGGCAGAATCTGGGGAGTGATTGCTCATGTGTGTGGCCTGAAATGGATTTTAGGTTTAAATATAACAGTGTGAACTAGCATCCCTCTACCTGTTTAACGCTGCCTGTTCTGTCAGACCTCTTTGATTTTAAACTGTTACTGATACTCAACTGAACTGGCTATTGCCCAATATTCCTCTTTAATTCTGATTCCCAAATCCTGACTCTTTTCCACATGAAGAGCTCTTTTTCTCTGGTGTGGCACAATTTAATCCTCGAAACCAGATGGTATAGCAGGATTACCGCAATTTCACTGGTGTTTTCCATGTCTGTTAAACGCCACAGAGAATAAAAGGCACGGATGGTTGGTGCGGTGGTATAAAAGAGAGGAGGCATGCTGCGGGGTACAGCATGAGCAGACGGTGAAAATCTGGAAAGGTTTATTTTATGATTTCTCTTCCTCTCAGAGTGTTTCCAAGATCATCTACTACATTTTCAAACTTTCCTATCAATTATTAAAGTTGGTTGTAGCTATAAAGAGGATTTTAAAAAGAGTACACAGAGGATGTTGGGTTGGGGGAAGAAGAGGTAGTGTGGAGTACAGGGAAGGGACACAAACCAAAGCTTACCTTATTATTAATTCATCTGATTCCTACCGCAAATATATTTAACAGGGACATAGAATGAAAACCACTCCAGTCCTTTTCCTCTACGTCAGCACGTTTATTTGTGTCGCTCTCTCCTAGGACCTTTTCCAGGCATGTACAGTATACAGGGAGAAAACACACTTGCTTAGGGGTTCACACAGTTCAACATACGTAGCACAGTGCCTGCATTGACGTTTCAAGATATTTCCATATGGGCTTAGAATGTTTAGAATTCCACTTTTTGATGGAAAACAGGAACCCTGAGATGAAGCCTTAACACCTATCTGTATCTCCTCTTAAACACCCATTGTGTGTTTCCCAGTGTGGGGTTAAGATCACTTCTAAATGCCAGATTGAATTGTATTCCTGTGGAGAAAATTCCCATGTTCAATTCAACAGACGATGGATTTGCCCTTAACTCTGGTGCTTGAGTCAAGCATTCCCTCATCTCTCACAAACAATGTGCTAGTTACAAATTCAATCATCGAAACCATGCCCTTCAAGATTCTCATCTAATATTGCACTCAGGGCAATACTTAAGCCAGCCCAAGGACAGAGGAGTGAAATAGAATAGAAATGGAACCAGGGGCCTCATCCAGTAATGTCTCCCCTGGTGGAATGAGGGTGGCTGAGGCACAGACTAGTCACAGACTCTATGGACCAGGCTGCCTCTGGCTCAATGACACATACAGATACAGAGGCTACAAATTCCTTCTCCACCTGCTGACAGTCTGTAACCTGTTTGTCCCAAAGTCACATGGCAACAGTTCCCATCCAGTGCCTAATGGACATAATAACCTGCTCTAGATTTGATACCACTGTTTGGATCGAACATTCACTGAGAGTTAGCAATCCAGAGGGAAAAACTGTGTGGTTTTATTCTGGTGGTAATTATGTCATTTCAGCCTTGATTGTAGTGATGTCATTTGAACCAGTTTTACCATCTGGGAAGTCAGTGCTAAGGCTGCAATTAATTTCACCATGTGTGTCATACCTGAGATCTCTACAGTTTATTATGCACGCTCAATTATATGAGTGTTCAAATAACAATACATTCCTATTAGATAATAATTACAATGTAAGGATTATGAGGGGCACTCTTGTCACGTTCCTGACCTGTTTTCTGTTGTTTTGTATGTGTTTAGTTGGTCAGGACGTGACAGTTTGTCTGTTTCTATGTCAGCCTAGTGTGGGTTCTCAATCAGAGGCAGATGGTAGTCGTTGTCTCTGATTGAGACTCATATATAGGAGGCTTGTTTTGTGTTGGGATTTTGTGGGTGTTTGTTACCTGTCTCTGTGTTCTGCACCAGATAGGTCTGTATCGGTTTTGCACGTTTGTTATTTTGTATGTTGTTTGTAGTGTTTCACTTGTGTTTGTATTAAACATGTTTAACACTAGCCGC
Source organism: Salvelinus fontinalis (assembly GCF_029448725.1). Taxonomy (NCBI): domain Eukaryota; kingdom Metazoa; phylum Chordata; class Actinopteri; order Salmoniformes; family Salmonidae; genus Salvelinus; species Salvelinus fontinalis. The sequence goes on from NC_074698.1 coordinate 15,723,124, forward strand.
GCTGCACTTTGGTCCTCTCCTTCACCCCTGGAAGAAAACCTTTACAACTCTTAAATGTTTTTCCTTAGGTATACCTTTCCTGACCCTTTCCTGACCCTTGACAGATAATGTGCTGGAAGTGAGAGGAGCTCAGGGGGATACCAGGGGAGGAAAGGAGGAGGAGGGTGGGGCGTCCACATCCAGTGGTGGAAAAAGTACCCAATTATCATACTTGAGTAAAAGTATAGATACGTTAATAGAAAGTTACACAAGTAAAAGTTAAAGTCAGCCAGTAAAATACTGCTTGGGTAAAAGTCTAAAAGTGTTTTGTTTTAAATATACTTAAGTATCAAAAGTAAATGTAAATGCTACAATATACTTAAATCAAATTTGATTTGTCACACGTACCAAATACAACAGGTGTAGACCTTACAGTGAAATGCTTACTTAAAAACCCTTAACCAACAATGCTTTAAGAAGTTTTAAGAAAAAATAAGTGTTAAGTAAAAAACAGACAAATAAAAAATAAAAGTAACAAATAGTTAAACAGCAGCAGTAAAATAACAATAGTGAGGCTATATACAGGGTGTACAGGTACAGAGTCAATGTGCGGGGGCACCAGTTAGTCGAGGTAATATGTACATGTAGGTAGAGTTAAAGTGACTATGCATAGATAATAAACAGTATCAAAAGTAAAGGTGAAAATATAAATCATTTAAAATTCCTTGAATTAAGCAAAGCAGATGTCACCATTTTCTTGTTTAAAAATGTATGGATAGCCAGGGGCAAACTCCAACACTCAGACATTATTTGGATGCATTTGTGTTTAGTGAGTCCGCCAGGACAGCGGCAGTAGGGTTGATCACGTGTTCTCTTGATAAGTATGTGAATTTGACCATTTTCCTGTCCTGCTAAGCATCCAAAATGCAACGAGTACTTTTGGAAAATGTATGGAGCAAAAAGTACAATAGTTTCTTTAGGAATGTAGTCAAGTTAAAAGTTAAAGGAGTCAAAAATAGAAATAATAAAGTAGAGATACACCAAAAAAACAACTTAAAGTACTTTACACCACTGTCCACATCCCACCCCACTGTAGTGCAGACAAAGTAGCCATCAACCCTCTTACTGGTCCTGGCTCCTAGCTATGGCTGGGAGTTGGGATCATCCCTCCCCCGATATCTGACGCTTCAGTAAGGATAGAAAACAGTGACACAAAGATCCTGTCACGGATCCCTCTGGAACTTTCATCGCTCACACCTGGCCCCTATTCCCAGTGATTGTATTTGTATACATGTGCTCTTTGTTCACCATGGTGCTGTCCATTATTGTTACAATGTCCGTTGGTGCGTGTGAGTACCTGTGCTGTGTGTTTTGGGCTTTCTTGCCCTTGTGGATTGCGCAGATGATTATGGGTCTCGTCCCGTGTGTTTATCATCGTGTGCATGTGTTCTTTATTCAAGGTAAACCTCTGTCTTTTGCTTTGGGTTTCAACCCTGTGTTTTTGTATAGTGTTTGTTTGGTCTTTACACGGTACATCGTGATTTGGGGCTTAATAAAAAAAACTATTACTATTACGCACACAGATCCACAGAGTATTTATGAGTCATACTAGATTCAATATCCAAGGATTATACAGTAACTAGCAACATAAATATGATAAAGAGAAAATACAGTATTACCCAGACCTGACTTGTTTAATGCCCACCCGATGACACAGCTGAATGATAGTGATGGATGATGATGGAAATGGAATCACCTGCTGAAGAGTTGAGTGGATGAGGGGATTGTAAAACCCATTCCCCCTCAGGAGACTAAAAATATTTGGCATGGGTTCACAGATCCCCAAAAGGTTTTACAGGTGCACCCTCGAGAGCATCCTGACGGGTTGCATCACTGCCTGATATGGCAACTGCTCGGCCTCCGACCGCAAGGCACTACAGAGGGTAGTGCGTACGGCCCAGTACATCACCGTGGCCAAGCTTCCTGCCATCCAGGACCTGGATGTCAGAGGAAGGCCCTAAAAATTGTCCAAGACTCCAGACACCCTAGTCATAGACTGTTCTTTCTGCTACTGCATGGCAAGTGGTACCGGAGCGCCAAGTCTAGGTCCAAGAGGCCTCTAAACAGCTTATACCCCCAAGCCATAAGACTCCTGAACAGCTGTATATAGCCTCGCTATTGTTATTTACTGCTGCTCTTTAATCATTTGATATTCTTATCTCTTACTTATTTGGGGGCATTTTCTTAAAGTTGCATTGTTGGTTAAGAGTATGTAAGTAAGCATTTCACTGTAAGGTCTATACCTATACCTGTATTCAGCGCACGTGACAAATACAATTTGATTTGATTTGATTGGCTGGAATCAGATCAGAGGCAACAGCCTGATTTGTGTGATCATGCAGATTGGATTGGGGGTATTTTCAATTTAACCTTGCACAATACCCTAGATGCAGTTGCACCCCTAAAAACGAAAAACATTTGTCATAAGAAACTAGCTCCCTGGTATACAGAAAATATCCGAGCTCTGAAGCAAGCTTCCAGAAAATTGGAACGGAAATGGCGCCACACCAAACTGGAAGTCCTTCGACTAGCTTGGAAAGACAGTACCTTGCAGTATCGAAGAGCCCTCACTGCTGCTCGATCATCCTATTTTTCCAACTTAATTGAGGAAAACAAGAACAATCCGAAATGTCTTTTTGATACTGTCGCAAAGCTAACTAAAAAGCAGCATTCCCCAAGTGAGGATGGCTTTCACTTCAGCAGTAATAAATTCATGAAATTCTTTGAGGAAAAGATCATGATCATTAGAAAGCAAATTACTGACTCCTCTTTAAATCTGCTTATTCCTCCAAAGCTCAGCTGTCCTGAGTCTGTACAACTCTGCCAGGACCTAGGATCAAGAGAGACTCTCAAGTGTTTTAGTACTATATCTCTTGACACAATGATGAAAATAATCATGGCCTCTAAACCTTCAAGCTGCATACTGGACCCTATTCCAACTAAACTACTGAAAGAGCTGCTTCCTGTGCTTGGCCCTCCTATGTTGAACATAATAAACGTCTCTCTATCCACCGGATGTGTACCAAACTCACTAAAAGTGGCAGTAATAAAGCCTCTCTTGATAAAGTTTGTCTCTGTGAATGGTTTGTCCTCTGACAAATCAACTGTACATTTTGATGTTCCTCAAGGTTCTGTTTTAGGACCACTATTGTTTTCACTATATATTTTACCTCTTGGGGATGTCATTTGAAAACATCATGTTAACTTTCACTGTTATGCGGATGACACACAGCTGTACATTTCAATGAAACATGGTGAAGCCCTAAAATTGTCCCCGCTAGAAGCCTGTGTTTCAGACATAAGGAAGTGGATGGCTGAAAACGTTCTACTTTTAAACTCGGACAAAACAGAGATGCTTGTTCTAGGTCCCAAGAAACAAAGAGATCTGTTGAATCTGACAATTAATCTTGATGGTTGTAAAGTCGTCTCAAATAAAACTGTGAGGGACCTCGGCGTTGCTCTGGACCCTGATCTCTCTTTTGACGAACATATCAAGACTGTTTCAAGGACAGCTTTTTTACATCTACGTAACATTGCAAAAATCAGAAACTTTCTGTCCAAAAATGATGCAGAATAATTAATCCATTCTTTTGTTACTTCTAGGTTAGACTACTGCAATGCTCTACTTTCCGGCTACCCGGATAAAGCACTAAATAAACTTCAGTTAGTGCTAAATACGGCAGCTAGAATCCTGACTAGAACCAAAAAATGTGATCATATTACTCCAGTGCTAGCCTCCCTACACTGGCTTCCTGTTAGCCACCATGCTTCTACACCTGCATTGCTTGCTGTTTGGGGTTTTAGGCTGGGTTTCTGTACAGCACTTTGAGATATCAGCTGATGTACGAAGGGCTATATAAATTGATTTGATTTGATGATTATGGGTTCAGGTGGGAACGTGTCAGGAGGGAACACAGAGGGAGAAGAAAGGAGGAGAGAAGAGAAAGCAGGAGGGATTAAATCAAACCAGATAAAACTGATATAATTTGTGAGATATCGTATAAAGAGTAGTGAAGTGAGGTAAAACTCAACGTAAAGAGCAGTGAGGTAGACCTAACAAAATGCAGTCCCTATAAAACCCATCCAATAAGGCTGAGGATCTGGAGGAAACCCTGCATGCCCAACAGATGTTATGAGGCCCTTGCACACCAGCCAGGGTTTCCCATACCACTCCTGCATGGAACTCTTCCATATGCTTCTGACTAAAGACTATGGGTTGTATGACCCTTATTCATACTCATTTCATTCCTGTAATCCCTGGGTGGAGAGGGGCAAAGTTGCACCAGACGGTGGACTTCAGCCTTCTGACACTGACTGGGATCTAGGTGCTCAGCTTAGTTGAGCCAAAGCAAAGAGCCTCAAACAGGGCCATGTGTTTGTAGTGCAGCCAGGCAGCCATGGTAAGATGACTCTGTGGGTCAGAGCAGGGCTAGCGAAGATGGAAGTGCATCTATCAGATCCATGTTAAACAGCTGGGAGAAAGAGTGGGAGAGATGAGAGATCGTCAAAGAGTAGCTCAGCAGGGCAGAGGGCATCCCTTAGAGCAGAACAGACAGACAGAGGCTGGAAGAGAGAGAGGATGAGAGGATATTGGCTAAGCTTGTTAGGCACTTCTTTGGGTCTGTCTGGTCTGTGTTGTTGACTTGGATCAGATGGTCGGGATGGAATAGATAAACCCTGGCTAACGGAGGAGGGGAGATGGAGGAGAGATGGAGTGGGCTGAGGGGGAAGATGGATGTGGTGGGTTAAAATGATTGATGATGGCCTTTCTACTGCTCTGTACAAACTTCACTTCAAATAAAAGAGGAATGGTGAATTTTTTTTATACAACGGAGAGAAGTTGAATTCTATCTGATCTAATTTGTGACAGTATACAGACATCATGCTGACTTCAAGCACACCCCTCCTTCTCTCTGTCTCTCTCTATCTGAGCCTCTGGCAGAGCAGAGAGGGTTTTAATGGGATACAAATAGGTGGCTGGTGGGCGGACTGAAGTGGAGTCTGACTCCGTATCACGTCCTCATGGAGAGCCACTTAACTGGAATTGTTTCTCACTAAACCAATTGTCCTCATAGAGAGAACAATTAACACAAGCCACTGTCAAGGTCAGAACCCAAGCCGTGCTTTTGCTTCTGTTTCTGCCTCAGTAGTCTAAGTCCCAATATGCCAGGGGATTTACTAAGTACTGTACAAAAACTATGCCGACAGGCCCATGTCTGCATATCCTGAATGTTAGCAGGGGAATTGGCATGTTTTCAAGTGTCATTGTTCCACAGCCACACCTGCAGGAGGAGTCCTGCAGGAGGAGTCCCAGCATCCATCAACGGTTGAGGGTGGTAGGCTACTGTACTGTTCTGTACAATTTCTGCACAAAACAATGTGTTCAAGCATTATTTTATTTGCATATGCATTCAGTATATTAAGGCAACTACAGATCTAAATATAGCATCCAACAAATTGCTTTCCCCTCCTTCTCCTCTTTCACTGTGATTCAATATTTTTTTATGTGATAAATCACATTACCCATTTTATGTGATTCATTGGTTTTTGCTTCTACTGCTAATAAGAATGCGGACATTCGTTTTCTGAAACTAGAACGTCTTTGAAATCAAAGGCTCAGGACTGAAAACCAATTTCCCTTTGAGTATGTGAGAATCCCCTGAAGAGCTGGGAAGTATCAGTTTCCCCTAGAGAACACACGCTTCGTTATTCTGTTCCAGCTCTAAGGTCCTCTTTCTTTGATCTCTGATGATAGTTTGGACCATAGAGTTGGAATGACTGTGTCCCTCATCTGTGTTTGTCCAATGGCAGATCAGTTGCTCAAACATGTTCATATCCTAGATTCTCTATAATGTTCTCTTAACCTTCACCTGCAATGCCTCGTCCACTGCTGCTTAGATGTACGTTACCTCTACTTGGAATTTTTCCATTACTACCTCCATTTCAATTTATTCTTGGGTCTGACTGCACTAATCTGATTAAGGCAGGCTTATCACAAATGCATAGACAATTTAAAAAATATGGGATGGCTTTACATTTCAAAATGTGTATACTGGAACAAGTAGAATGTCATGCAGCTAAATATCCAGTCTATTGAAAGTATGAGCAATCATTTTATAACTCATTAGCACGTACATACGTGCACACACGTTTGTCTGTGCACAGCATTTTTATCTATTACATAACTGTGTCACTCCAGCCAGTCTCCACAGTGGTAGTGGAGGGGGGAGGATGGGGGAGGCTCAGGATTTGGTTCTGTTTAATCCAGGGTCTTAATCTAATGCCTCCTGGCTGGCTGTGTGGTTGTGTGGCTGAGCGTGAGAGTCATCCAATAGAATCCCTGACATGGAGCCAGACCTCCTGCTGATCCCCGTCTTACAGAAAACTCTGGAAATACGAGTCAGTGAACACTCAACCACACTCTCACATCCTAAACAGACACACTCAATTACTCTCTCTCTCACTGTCACAGATAGGACAGTGGAGCCCTGCTGATACTGTCTGCATGCCAGGGGGTTAATGTTACATCATTGGCTTACAGTAGGGCACACTGGGGGTTCAGAGCAGACAAAAGGGCAGGGATACATTTTGTCATTATGGGTAATCCTGAGAGTGAACAGCAAGTCAAGTATAACACACACTATTGTCAATGTTAAGACTCACCATCACAAACATACAAACTATACATACACATGGAAATACACGCACACATGCACATGAACACAGGCTATAAACTAAAGCTATCTGTTTACTAGGACACTCCTACTGATGTCCTTTTGATCACACACATGGCAACGTAGAGTGGTGTCGTGAGCAGTAAGCATTCCCTTATGACCTTTAACCTTTACCTTTTGACCTTGGACTTTGACATTTACCACAGGTCACATCCTCTCCCCTCTCCCACTCAGTATCTACAGGCTCGCTCCTGTTATCCCGGCAGTGTGATTTCCTGAGCTCTTTATTCCTCCTGTCTGTCCCTGTGCAAGGCGGGGCCCTCTGAGAACCAGGCAGACTCATCAAAGGCTTTGGGAGCTGGGAGAGACAGGGAACAAGAAAGGGGGGAACTCAATTTGGAGGCCTAATTTGGTCTGGTCAGGTCCACGTTAATGCCTGGTCCCTCTGGGCTGCCGCTAACAGCTCATCATAATCTCTTCATTCCAATTCCCTACCACGGCCCACTGCACCAGGCAGCGCAACCACCTCCCTGTACTACCCTGCACCCAGCCCAGGGAGGCCCGGCAGGGGAGGGAGGCTACAGCAGCCAGGGCCCTGCCTGGGAGGCTGGAGGAACAGCTGCACAGACAGAAGTGTGTTTCCAGAGTTAATTAGTACAATAGTGTTGGGAGTACTGAGGGCAGCATTTAAAAGAAGGGCTCCAATGGCCAGTATACAAGTGGCCAAAATGGCTGTAGAAACTAACAGCTCCTGCTAATGAAAAAATACTTCAAATTCACATTTTCACATGTGAAATACCTGTTTTCACATGGTAAACTTAAATTTCATGTGAAACAATGTTTTCACATGTATTACATTTTGAGTTCACATGTTAACACCACCTTTTCACATGTTCATCAAACATGTTTTCACCTTGGATATGAATTGCAATTGCACGTGTGAAATGTATGGTTTCACATGTGAAAATCAAATTTGCATTAAGAAACGCCCTGACCTTAGAGATCCTTTATTCTCTATTTTGGTTAGGCCGGGGTGTGACTAGGGTGAGCATTCTAGTTTCTTTATTTCTAGGTTGGCTTGGTATGGTTCCCAATCAGAGGCAGCTGTCTATCGTTGTCTCTGATTGGGGATCATATTTAGGCAGCCTTTTCGCTCCTGTTTGTTGTGGGATCTTGTTTTTGTATTGTTGCCTTTGAGTACGACAAAGCTGCACGTTCGTTTCTTTGCTCATTATTGTTTTTGTGCTGGTTCTCATAATAAAAGATGATGAACCCAAACCACGCTGCATTTTGGTCCGGTTCTTACAACAACGTTATTCTCTTCACATGTGAAAAGTCACGCCCACATGTTGCTGTCACGCCCTGATCTGTTTCACCTGTCTTTGTGATTATCTCCACCCCCCTCCAGGTGTTTTCCATCTTCCCCATTATCCCCTGTGTATTTATACCTGTGTTCTCTGTTTGTCTGTTGCCAGTTTGTTTTGTTTCGTCAAGCCTGCCAGGGGTTTTCCCTCTGCTCCTGTCTCTCTATTGTTCCTGTTTCCCGGTTTTGACCATTCTGCACACCCTGACCCTGAGCCTGCCTACCGTCCTGTGTCTTTGCCCCACTATTCTGGATTACCGACCCCTGCTTGCCTTGACCTGTCGTTTGCCTGCCCCTGTTGCTGTAATTAACATTGTTACTTTGACACAGTCTGCATTTGGGTCTTACCTGAAACGTGTTAATGGAATTGCAAATTTTGTAATGCGATTCTGTAAATAATTATAATAATTAAAGTGTGTTAAAAAATAATAATGTATTATTTCTGAGCCATCCATTCAGCGTGTTACTGCTGCAGGCACATGCCTCTTCTTCATATGTTGATCAGTGACCATTGGAATAACAGAGAAGCTAGCAGTGGTGTATACTACTTAAGTAGTTTGTTTGGGGTATCTGTACTTTACTTTTATTTTTTACAACTTTTACTTTTACTTCACTATATTCCTAAAGAAAATAATGTACTTTTTAATCCATACATCATAATCCACCCAAAAGTACTCATTACATTTTGAATGGTAACCGGGGCAGAAAATTATCCCATTCACACACTTCAAGAGAACATCCCTGGTCAGCTTTACTGCCAGATTCACTCAACACAAATGGTTCGTTTGTAGATTTAAAAATATATATATATTTATTTCACCTTTATTTAACCAGGTAGGCCAGTTGAGAACAAGTTCTCATTTACAACTGTGACCTGGCCAAGATAAAGCAAAGCAGTCCAACACATACAACAACACAGAGTTACACATGGAATAAACAAACATACAGTCAATAATACAGTAATACAGATGATGTCTGAGTGTTGGAGTGTGCCCCTGGCTATCTGTACTTTGCAATTACATTAACCTTTAATACTTAAATATACTTAAAACCAAATACTTTTAGACTTTTACTCAAGTAGTATTTTATAGAGTGACTAACCTTTACTTGAGCCGTTTTCTGTTAAGGTATCTTTACATTTACTTAAGTATGACAACTGGGTACGTTTTCCACCATTGGAAGCTAGCTTTCGTCTCCTTACTTATCCTGTTGAACATATTAAAATAAGCGCTGTCAGCGTTAATCAGTTAAAACCCCCTAAGGTCGGTGTTAGCATAATAGAACAATCCCGATCAAATCCGTCAGTTTAAGCTAGTAATATTTTGTATTGGATGTGTCTCAATCCACCACATCCGCCTATGTCACACTTCCTCATCTGCGGTGAAAGGTGACAGAGCTAGAGTGGTGTTTGTCAGACCATGAGACATAGGTATTCTCACAAAAGACTCTGAAGCATCCAAACAGTTTGGCCTAAAAACGAATACTCTCACAAGCACGATGGTGTTCTCCGTTTTGCTCTATGACCCTGGGACTCGTCTGAAGTCGGTACAGCTGATCTGACAACTTCTGTTTGTATCTTCCGAACAGTTTGGGCTACTCACTAATATGACCCCCCTGTGCAGAGGTGATACTCTCACAAACACGTATATATTTTTTGCTCTAGTATGCCCATAGGCCTCACAAGACTCGTCTGAAGGTCCCGAGGTACCAGTTAAAAACATTATGGAAGTATTTACGGAGACTGTTTACTGCCAAAAAATAAGGGTTAAATAAATGTTTAAAAACTAAAATAAATGTTTCCTGATTTTTCTTATATCTCTGATATATGACAGACACTTCAGAACAAACTTCAACAATCTGTTGTTCCATGTAGGGAATATGGTATTCAATGCATTTGCATGCGCTTATAGCAGTAAAGCCAAATACAATTTTTTATTAAAAAACAAGAATAAAAAAGTTTGTTCAAAAACATGAATAAAAAAAAATCAACAGCAAAATTATCTTTGATATGTCCTGCTTAGTAACCCCCTTCCCCCGGCTTAGACAGGGCTCAGACTCTTATGGGTTAACTTTTTGTAATTTTGTGCACAATTTTTTTGCCAGTTGTCTGAAAATGTTCAAAATACACTGAAAACATTCAACATAAATTACAGCTCAATTTGAGCAAATCATGAAATTCCGGTTACTCGTGATTAATCACAGAAAATCCTGCGATGAACTCGATAAAACATATTTTATTGTTTAACAGCACTAGACATTAAAAGTGAGAAAATACACATGTGAAAGTGTTGTGGACATGAGTCGGTCATGGTTGCTCATGGTAACATGATGTCACGATCGTGTGGCGGATTGACGGACCAAAACGCAGCATTTGGAAAATAAGCCATCTTCTTTTATTTTTAAAGACGACGAAAAATAAACACGAAACACTTAATACAAACTAACAAAACAACAAACGATCGTGAAGCTAATAAACGTCGTGCACATACACAGGCTACAAACGTTCTGACATAGACAACTACTCACAACCAATGAGAGCCCATGGCTACCCTAAATAAGGCTCCCAATCAGAGACAACCGAAATCAGCTGTCTCTAATTGGGAACTCATTCAGGTAACCATAGACTCTCGTAGACAACTAAACATACATAGACAACACTAGACACATGTACTCCACACAAACCCATATACTATACCCAACAACCCCTTTACCATAAAAACACCCAAAACACAAACATTCCCCATGTCACACCCTGACCTAACTAAAATAATAAAGAAAACAAAGAATACTAAGGCCAGGGCGTGACATAACCCCCCCCTTAAGGTGCGAACTCCGGGCGCACCATTACACAGTCTAGGGGAGGGTCTGGGTGGGCTTCCATCCACGGTGGCGGCTCCGGCTCTGGTTGTGGTCCCCACGTCACCACAGTCCCTAACCACCTCCTAGGCTTCCTCCAAATGACCCCCCTCCACATTAACCCCATTGCATTAAGGGGCAGTTCCGGACTAAGGGGCAGCTCCGGACTAAGGGGCAGTACCAGGGTCAGGGGCAGTACCAGGGTCAGGGGCAGTACCAGGGTCAGGGGCAGTACCAGGGTCAGGGGCAGTACCAGGGTCAGGGGCAGTACCAGGGTCAGGGGCAGTACCAGGGTCAGGGGCAGTACCAGGGTCAGGGGCAGCACCAGGGTAAGGGGCAGCACCAGGGTAAGGGGCAGCACCAGGGTAAGGGGCAGCACCAGGGTAAGGGGCAGCTCCGGACTGAGGAATGGCAGCTCCGGACTGAGGAATGGCAGCTCCGGACTGAGGAATGGCAGCTCCGGACTGAGGAATGGCAGCTCCGGACTGAGGAATGGCAGCTCCGGACTGAGGAATGGCAGCTCCGGACTGAGGGACGGCCCATGGCTGGCTGACAGATCTGGCTGCTCATGGCTGGCTGACGGATCTGGCTGCTCATGGCTGGCTGACGGATCTGGCTGCTCATGGCTGGCTGACGGATCTGGCTGCTCATGGCTGGCTGACGGATCTGGCTGCTCATGGCTGGCTGACGGATCTGGCTGCTCATGGCTGGCTGACGGATCTGGCTGCTCATGGCTGGCTGACGGATCTGGCTGCTCATGGCTGGCTGACGGATCTGGCTGCTCATGGCTAGCTGACGGATCTGGCTGCTCATGGCTAGCTGACGGATCTGGCTGCTCATGGCTAGCTGACGGATCTGGCTGCTCATGGCTAGCTGACGGATCTGGCTGCTCATGGCTAGCTGACGGATCTGGCTGCTCATGGCTGGCTGACGGATCTGGCTGCTCATGGCTGGCTGACGGATCTGGCTGCTCATGGCTGGCTGACGGATCTGGCTGCTCATGGCTGGCTGACGGATCTGGCTGCTCATGGCTGGCTGACGGATCTGGCTGCTCATGGCTGGCTGACGGATCTGGCTGCTCATGGCTGGCTGACGGATCTGGCTGCTCATGGCTGGCTGACGGATCTGGCTGCTCATGGCTGGCTGACGGATCTGGCTGCTCATGGCTGGCTGACGGATCTGGCTGCTCATGGCTGGCTGACGGATCTGGCTGCTCATGGCTGGCTGACGGATCTGGCTGCTCATGGCTGGCTGACGGATCTGGCTGCTCATGGCTGGCTGACGGATCTGGCTGCTCATGGCTGGCTGACTGATCTGGCAGATCCTGTCTGGTTGGCGGCTCTGGCAGATCCTGTCTGGTTGGCGGCTCTGGCAGATCCTGTCTGGTTGGCGGCTCTGGCAGATCCTGTCTGGTTGGCGGCTCTGGCAGATCCTGTCTGACGGACGGCTCTAGCGGCTCCTGTCTGGCTGGCGGCTCTAGCGGCTCCTGTCTGGCGGACGGCTCAGTGGGCTCATGGCAGACGGGCGGCTTTGCAGGCTCATTGCAGACGGATGGCTCAGATGGCGCTGGGGAGACGGATGGCTCAGATGGCGCTGGGGAGACGGATGGCTCAGATGGCGCTGGGGAGACGGATGGCTCAGATGGCGCTTGGCAGACGGGCAGTTCAGTCATCGCTGTGCAGACGGCAGACTCCTGCCGGCTGAGGCGCACTGTAGGCCTGGTGCGTGGTGCCGGGACTGGTAGCACCGGGCTGGGGACACGCATCTCAGGGCTAGTGCGGGGAGCAGCAACAGGACGCACAGGACTCTGGGGACACACAGGAGGCTTGGTGCGTGGTTTAGGCACTGGTGGTAAAGGGCTGGAGACACGCACCATATAGCTAGTGCGTGGAGGAGGCACTGGTGGTACTGGGTTGGGGCGAGGAGGTGGCGCCGGAAATACCGGACCGTGCAGGCGTACTGGCTCCCTTGAACGCCGAGCCTGCCCAACCTTACCTGGTTGTATGCTCCCCGTCGCCTGACCAGTGCGGGGAGGTGGAATAACCCGCACCGGCCTATGTAGGCGAACCGGGGACACCATGCGTAAGGCTGGTGCCATGTACGCCGGCCCGAGGAGACGCACTGGTGACCAGATGCGTTGGGCCGGCTTCATGACATATGGCTCAACGCTCAGTCTAGCCCGGCCGATACGTGGAGCTGAAATGTACCGAACCGGGCTATGCACGCGTACAGGAGACACCGTGCGCTCTACTGCGTAACACGGTGTCTGCCCGTACTCTCGCTCTCCACGGTAAGTACAGGGAGTAGGCGCAGGTTTCCTACCTGACTTCGCCACACTCCCTTTAAGGCCCCCCCCAAGAAATTTTTGGGTTGTACTCACGGGCTTCCAGCCTTGTCTCCGTGCTGCCTCCTCATATCGCCTCCTCTCGGCTTTAGCTGCCTCCAGCTCTTCACGAGGAAGGCGATATTCTCCCGGTTGAGCCCACGGCCCCTTACCATCCAGTATCTCCTCCCATGTCCACGAATCCTGTGTAGGTAGGTCCTGTTGCCGCTTTCCATGCCGCTTGGTCCTGTAATGGTGAGTAGTTCTGTCACGATCGTGTGGCGGATTGACGGACCAAAACGCAGCATTTGGAAAATAAGCCATCTTCTTTTATTTTTAAAGACGACGAAAAATAAACACGAAACACTTAATACAAACTAACAAAACAACAAACGATCGTGAAGCTAATAAACGTTGTGCACATACACAGGCTACAAACGTTCTGACATAGACAACTACTCACAACCAATGAGAGCCCATGGCTACCCTAAATAAGGCTCCCAATCAGAGACAACCGAAATCAGCTGTCTCTAATTGGGAACTCATTCAGGTAACCATAGACTCTCGTAGACAACTAAACATACATAGACAACACTAGACACATGTACTCCACACAAACCCATATACTATACCCAACAACCCCTTTACCATAAAAACACCCAAAACCAACAAAACACAAACATTCCCCATGTCACACCCTGACCTAACTAAAATAATAAAGAAAACAAAGAATACTAAGGCCAGGGCGTGACACATGATGAGGTAGCCCCACCTTCAACCTCAAAATTATTGTTGGCCCTCTTGGTCGAATGGTCAAGACATTGCTCCCGTGGGAGACCTGGGTTCTAAATCCGCAAGTGACAAAAGCACACATGTGAAACGTATAATATCACATGTTGGAAAACAACATGTCAGAGTCATGTGAAAAATGTACATGTGAAAAATGCATGTGAAAAATCAAACGTGTCTGAAAACCACGTCTGACTCGTGAAATGTCTCGTGTCAATAAAATTGTCTTTTTTTTTTACATGTGAAAATGTTCTTGTGATTTGTTCACACGTGATATTTTGTAAGGGAGGTACAACAGATGCATTATTACAATGCATTCTGGTTCGAACACATGCTGCAGGACTGAACAACTGTCACGTGACGACAACTGAAAGGCAAACAACAGAAAATTTGATTTTTATGAAAAGGTACTATGCGCTTGTCAACACATCAGCTCCAGGAAAAGCTATGGCTCGCTTCAAAGAATAAAATCACATTTGAGTTGAGCTGTATTCCTTGACTACAGAGCATTTCTCAGAAACACAGTTGGATTGGTGACTTCACCTGCCGTTTATCTTTCCATCTCCCTCCCTCCCTCCCACCACTCTCTTCCTGTCTCCATGCTTTCTCCTTCTCTCTCTGTCCCCTCTCTCACGCAGGCAGGCAGATCGGCCACATGACAGCCCTGCTGGAGTCTGTCAGGTTGTTGTGGCAGGTGGATAGGAAATTAAAGGAGAGAGGAGGAGAGGAAGGGATCGCAGGGGAGGAAAGGGGAGGAGAGGAAAGGAGCGAGGAGGGGATTGGAGGGGAGGAGAGCAGAGAGGAGGGGATCGGAGGGGGGGAGAGGAGAAGAGAGGAGAGGGGAAGAGTGGGGAGGAGAGGGGAAGAGGGAGGGGAAGAGAGAGAAGAGGAGGGGATCGGAGGGGACGGCAGGAGAGGGGAGGAGGAGAGGAAACAGCCTGTATGCCATGGCTCAGAATCCAGAAGCAGTCTATGTATCCCCTGATGTACAGTAACAATGCTTTGTGCTAAAGTCATAAGTCCTACACAGGGGTGTTTAAGTTGATTTGTGTTGAAGGCTGGGTTAGGGGAAGTTGGTTATGTTTTTTTGTATATATTGCATTACATTTATTGTACAGCCTGAAGATCTGGTGTCTCTAGCTGTAGGCCCTGTTGACTCTAAATCAGAGTCACTGAGTCAAGTCGTCCCTCTCATCATTCGTGACAGTAAGAAAATAACTCAGTGTTTGAAATTCAAGCTCAATATGAATCTTTTCTACTTACACAGATGTACTAGTGGGATGACTGTTGTTGAATGTTAAGACGTGTCGTCTTGACAGGCAATATGCAAAATCTTATGGCAGCAGCAATTACATCTAATGGCCCCCACTTCAAGTTTAGTGTTCAGAGTAAAAAAAAGAAGAAATCACATGGACTCTCAACAAACACAACACTCCATAGATGGGTTGGTTGGCTGACAACGTCACAAAAATGATGTGTGCGCATCAATGGGGCCCGAAGTCGTGCTTTGTTATGATTCTGAACGGTCAGATAGCGAGAAACAATGACAAGAAGCTTCCATGTTGGGAATGGTAGGTGGCTCGTTTCAGCTAGTTTTATCTTGTTGTTAATACCGTGTCTTGTTTTGAGGTGTTTTGACTGATTTCATGTCAATGTGAATATGGCTAAAATTCACTAGCTAGCTAACCAACAACTGTAACGATGTATTTGAGAGACAACAAGTACTCATTGTGCAAATGTTTTTATGTTTTCAATAAACATTCGTAGACTAAATATAGTTTACATGGTGTCAACAATCTAAGCCAACCCTGTCTGTTTTGCCCCATAGTTGCGAAAGTGTCGCTTTTGTTGCTTAAACCTGTCTATGGCACGTGAACTGAGAGAGAATGACAATTATGAAAGTCTTTCGAGACAAATAAACAACTCTAACTCCTACCACACAGACAGCCTTGGAGCTGGTTCCATCGTACTGTTCCATCCAGACTCCCTATAGACCAGGGGTGTCAAACATACGGCCCGCGGGCCGGAACCGGCCCCCAAGGAGGTTCGATCAGGCCCGCAGGATAATTTGAAAGTGGAAAAAATGCATAAAAGACATGGAATTAATATTTTTAATTCGCTGCAATTCATGGATTATCCGCTAAGGGGCGCACTCTTTCCATCAGAGTAGAAGACAAGCCGCATCACTGAGACAGACTGAAAACAGCAGACGGTATCAATGCGCCATCTGCTGCTTGTTACGACGTTGTTAATACCTTGGTCTCTACCTCTCCGCTACACCCTCATTAGCCAAAATGTCGTTATCCAAACGGAGAAAAGTAGATAAGGAGTGTAGAATTTTCAAAGAAAAATGGACCACGTCCTATTTATTTACAGAGATGCACGGAAAACCTTCGTGCTTGGTGTGTTTGCAACAAGTTTCGGTATTGAAGGAATATAATATTCGACGCCACTACGAGACTCATCACAGCGAAAAATATGACGGCTTGCAAGGACAACTGAGAAGAGATAAGATTAACGAATTGCTGGCGGGTCTGAGGAAACAGCAGTCAACTTTCATCCAGAGCCGAGAAGTCAGTGAAGCAGCAGTAAAAGCCAGCTACCTAATTGCTAGCGAAATAGCATTAGCATCGAAGCCGTATTCCGACGGTGACTTTGTTAAACGATGCATGATGAAGGCGGCTGAACTTGTATGTCCCGAGAAGCGACAAGCTTTTGCCAATATTAGCCTGACGAGGAATACTATAGCAGAGAGGATTTCGGAACTATCGGCAGATTTAGACAGTCAATTGAAACAGAGAGTCAAGTCATTTATTGCATTTTCCGTGGCAATTGACGAGAGCACTGACATCACAGACGTGGCCCAACTGGCCATATTTATTCGAGGAGTTGATGAGACATTGACTGTTACTGAAGAGTTTCTTGAGTTGGTGCCAATGATGGACACCACAACAGCCGAGGACATTTTCGGCTCTGTCGTTGCTGCATTGGACAGAGTTGGAGTGGACTGGTCCCGCGCTGTCAGCCTGGCTACAGACGGCGCGCCATCCATGGTCGGAAAGAAAGCAGGTGTCGCGACAAAGTTCAAAGACAAAGTACAAGCCCTTAATGGAGGAGATCGTTTCTGGACATTTCACTGTATTTTGCACCAGGAGGCATTGTGTTGCAAGTCGCTGAAAATGGACCACGTCATGGAGGTGGTTGTTCGCACTGTAAATTTCATCCGGTCCAGAGGTCTGAACCATCGTCAGTTTGACAAACTTCTCGGCGACAGCAACATTACCCACAGCCTGCCATACCACACTGAAGTGAGATGGTTAAGCCGAGGCGCTGTGCTGAGGCATTTCTTTGATCTACGAGAGGAAATCGGACAGTTCATGGAGAAAAAAGGAAAACCGGTGTTGGAATTACAATCTCAGGAATGGCTACGGGACCTTGCATTCTTGGTTGATATTACTGAACACTTGAACAATCTGAACAAAATGTTGCAAGGCCGCAAAAAAGTTGTCACACAGTTTTCTGACAACATACATGCATTTAAGTTGAAGCTGACTTTGTGGGAGATGCAACTGGCAAATGGCAACCCTGCTCATTTCCCCTGTCTGAGAGATGTGTGTGTGACCAGACCTGATGCGGACATGAAACGGTACAAAGACAAAATTGCAGGACTACTGCGGGAGTTTGAGAAACGTTTTCAGGTATTTGGTAAACTTGAGACAGAATTTTCAGTTTTTCGCTCACCTTTCACAGTTAAAGCTTCTGATCTGCCGGTCGAAATTCAGCTAGAGATAATTGATTTGCAGTGTGATGCAGATTTGAAGGGCAAATTTGCCTCTGTAGGTCTGGACAGATTTTATCAGTATCTACTACCAGGGTACCCCAAATTAACAGCCCTGGCTGCTAAAATTTTGTGCATGTTTGGGACAACCTACCTTTGTGAACAAATTTTCTCAGTGATGAATATCAATAAAACAAAAATGCGTTCAAGGCTCACAAACAAGCACTTAAATGACATTCTGAAAGTGACAGCTAGTCAGGACATGACACCTGGTGTTGATGCACTTGTACAGGCCAAAAGATGCCAAGTTTCAGGAACAAATACAAGTCCAGACTAGACTAACACCTTTAAAATGCTGCCTTAGATACTGTTTGCATTGAAAGAATACAGCTCTGTGAAGATGAATCCTTACTGTGGTGATTTAAAAAATGTGCACTTTAATGTTAGTCAGCAGCTTCAAAACAAAAGTTGTGTGATGGAATTCTACTGTTCATACAACTTCATAAATTTTCAGTATGTATTGTATGTGTATGTATGTTTCATGTATGAAGTTTACAGATTTACAGGACAGGCGAACACTTTCTTCATTACACATTTAAAATCACTCTCCTTAGTTTGTAAGGTGTACGCAGGGATTACATTTAGATTTTATATGCGTATGTGTAAGTGGTTTAAAAATTCCTTTCTTTAAAAGTCTCATTTAATCTTAAAGTGCATTACTATATTTTTCAGTACATATTAAAGTTTTGTGCCTTTGTACAATCAGTGGGATCAGTTGCAATGCATATTTGTGAATGATAAAAGTAAATTGCACATTTGTCTAAGGAAATATGAGGTGTTTCATGAAATGTTTTGTAAAAGGATAGTTCATTAAATTTCAATATTTTCCTAATGTTCTTGTGCTTCTTTACACCAAAACAAAGGAAAGACATGATATTTTGGTTATTTATAGCAGAGTATGGTATAATTTTAATGGTCCGGCCCACTTGACATCTCCCTAGGCCGTATGTGGCCCACGATGCGAAATGAGTTTGACACCCCTGCTATAGACGATAGCCATTTGGGAGAAACAACACAGCTGAACCTTACAGGACCTCTGCTGCTGCCTACTCCACTTTCTATTAGACTGTTGTTCTTTGTCTTTCCCAGCCCAGGGAGAGTTAGTACATGTCCTGACTGGATGGGGCCAGAATCAGGATCAGGCTGTGTCTGTGTTGCTGACCACGCAGTGTTGATCAGGGGCATTCTGCAGGAAGGGAGCGCTAGGATAATCACAGACACTGCAGGCTGGTGTTTAGAGGAGGGACTGAGGTCAAGGGTCATGACCCTGAGAGTTCAGGAGGTTACTTTCAGTGTGTCTTTTCCGACCTTGTTTGAGTATTACTACTAATAAACAGACTACAACCTGAAAGGTTTTCTAGTGAGCTAAAGCTCTCAAATGAAATCACAAAGCACCCAAAGACATTGCTCAGTAAACAGAGATAAGGTCAATTAGATTATTTTTTTAGGTTATTGTATTTTCATCCATTGGTGCCTTTTTTCTCAGTTTGTCTGGTTCATTCCCTGGTTGGTCTGGAATGAGTTGTCTCTACTGGGACCCAGTGACTTCACAGCCTCTCTTGATTTAAGAACTACTTTAATTAATATCCATGAAATAATTCACATCAGACAAATTAAAAGGAAAACTCCCACCACCATTTTTCTGCTATTCTTCTGCAATGTAATGTTACTGCTGAACAGTTTACGTTTTTGAGAAGGTCATAGAGAAATAGGTGTTTAGGTACAGTGTGTACCTTTATTGTCCCGGGGGATGATGACAGTGGGGTTGAATGACAGCTGACTGACAAGAACAGGTTATGTGAAGGTAGGAGAGAATGGTGACGTCTTTCACGTACGTCACAATGGAGGACACAGGACAGGGACACAAAGTCACAGTGACATCAAACAGGTGATCAGTAGATCACATGTTTTTGTGTGTGTGTGTGTGTGTGTGTGTGTGTGTGTGTGTGTGTGTGTGTGTGCACGTACATGGACATATGTGTCCCTTTCCCCTCCCTCTACCACCAAACCTGATTAAACCTCATCCCCTCACTCCATCTTTCCCCCATATTTGAGGATTTTCCTAATCATGTTTGGATTACTTCCCTGAAAGAAATAACTGCACCATATATTATAATTCAGAAATGTTCAAAAGTTGTTCACTGTTTTCACAAGAAACAGACTGACACACATTTTCTGTTTTGACTGAGTTTGACTGTTGTCATACTATTTCAATGTCATTTTAGAGGCATTTTCCCCTCTTTGATTTGCTCTTCCCTCATTCCTCGTAATGTAATGTTCCCTTCTCATCTCTCTTTCTCTCCCTCCCGCTCACACTTTTCAGTTCAAACATTCATTATGTTGCAGTGGCGTCTCAAGTGGAATGTACGTTATAAGAGCAGTCGTGCTTTGCACTCCCCCAGGAGCCATCTACAGCACTTTACCAGTGGACCTGGGCGGCACTCTGTCAGCACTGTGTGTGTCTGAGAGGGAAACATTTACAGCACTTTACCAGTGGACCTGGGCGGCACTCTGTCAGCACTGTGTGTGTGTCTGAGAGGGAAACATTTACAGCACTTTACCAGTGGACCTGGGCGGCACTCTGTCAGCACTGTGTGTGTCTGAGAGGGAAACATTTACAGCACTTTACCAGTGGACCTGGGCGGCACTCTGTCAGCACTGTGTGTGTCTGAGAGGGAAACATTTACAGCACTTTACCAGTGGACCTGGGCGGCACTCTGTCAGCACTGTGTGTGTCTGAGAGGGAAACATTTACAGCACTTTACCAGTGGACCTGGGCGGCACTCTGTCAGCACTGTGTGTGTCTGAGAGGGAAACATTTACAGCACTTTACCAGTGGACCTGGGCGGCACTCTGTCAGCACTGTGTGTGTCTGAGAGGGAAACATTTACAGCACTTTACCAGTGGACCTGGGCGGCACTCTGTCAGCACTGTGTGTGTCTGAGAGGGAAACATTTACAGCACTTTACCAGTGGACCTGGGCGGCACTCTGTCAGCACTGTGTGTGTCTGAGAGGGAAACATTTACAGCACTTTACCAGTGGACCTGGGCGGCACTCTGTCAGCACTGTGTGTGTCTGAGAGGGAAACATTTACAGCACTTTACCAGTGGACCTGGGCGGCACTCTGTCTTCACTGTGTGTGTGTCTGAGAGGGAAACATTTACAGCACTTTACCAGTGGACCTGGGCGGCACTCTGTCAGCACTGTGTGTGTCTGAGAGGGAAACATTTACAGCACTTTACCAGTGGACCTGGGCGGCACTCTGTCAGCACTGTGTGTGTCTGAGAGGGAAACATTTACAGCACTTTACCAGTGGACCTGGGCGGCACTCTGTCAGCACTGTGTGTGTCTGAGAGGGAAACATTTACAGCACTTTACCAGTGGACCTGGGCGGCACTCTGTCAGCACTGTGTGTGTCTGAGAGGGAAACATTTACAGCACTTTACCAGTGGACCTGGGCGGCACTCTGTCAGCACTGTGTGTGTCTGAGAGGGAAACATTTACAGCACTTTACCAGTGGACCTGGGCGGCACTCTGTCAGCACTGTGTGTGTCTGAGAGGGAAACATCTACAGCATCCCATGAATATCAGAGAGAGTCGGGGGTGGGGGTGGGGGGGAATAAAGAACAAACATTGCTACAGCACAGTGCTGTAGCTTTAAAGGGCCATAGAAAACATTTTGATTAAGTGAAATAAACACTGTAAACCCCTACTTGAACACAAGTGTTTTTGACGGACAGCCATTTGCAACTATTATTCATGTCTATCATGAGCAAAGCTTTGTGGATGAAGACGTGAGCATCAAGCACCATTTCTGAGGAGGTTATGGAAAAGCAGTCTGTTCTGAAAAAGAAACAAACCAGCCAGACTGAGCGAGAGGGCGTATGACTTTTGTGCAATGAAAAAATGTTTGACACACATATTTTCTAAAACAACTTTGATGATGTCAGCATGTGTTTGTTGGACACTGAGAATAGACTCATGAGTCACGGGTGAGATGGAAAAGGAACATCATTCAAGGTTGTGGATGGAAACGTTAAGCCGCTTTAAAGTGCCAGCCCAGGACGATGTGTCTAAACCGCCTTAAAACAGCTCTCGACCTTAGACACGACCTCAAACAAATCCATACCAGTGTTTTGCTAGCAAGTAAACAACATGTATATTTAGAGAGAAGCAGAAACAGGCTACGGTGAACTATATATACAGGATAGTCGTTGAGTAATGGCATAAAATAAAACGCAACATGGACATTCTGTACCTTCAGCCCCTTATGTTTCTAGTCTCTCCAAAACACACACTTTAAAACCTTCTCACTAAACCACTGCCAACACACATAAACACAACAACACACACAGTACAAAATGAGAGATAATGTGAAAGTCTTCCCAGACCATATGTAATGGTATTCAGTCATTCCGGTATGGACACATTTGGTAAAACTGTTGTTGCATACAGACAATAGTAGTCGATTCTTCATTGTACACTCTGCTCCTTCCGTGTAGCTCACTGCCAGAGCGAAGTGTGATAAAAAGATGATAACAGAACTACGGGCAGTGAGCATGATATGCTATATCAAATGAATGAAGAAACACAGAACCCAGACAGGTGGAAGCTAGGGTGGTGGTGGTGGAATATCAGAACAGCAAGCATAGTTAGTAACAGGCAGGAAGAGACACCAGCGCATATGACATCCGGCATTGAGGAAGCATGTGTAGAACTGGTCAACTTAAATAGACAGCATGTACTGTAAGTAGAGTGTGATTCCAACTGGTGCAATATCCGCTGATGCGATCAGCTGATGACACCACACTCGTGTTTCCCTTCTGTTCCGGCTTCACTTTATTTCAGAAAGGAAACACCACCGTTTAAGAGCTCTCAATAGACCAGCGAAGGTCATCCCACACCCCATGTGTTAATGCTAACTATGTGTAGCATGAGCTAACGCAGCCTTTTGACTTTCTCATATGACACGCCGCTGGGTATCCTCAATGAGGCAAGATGAGCAGTCATCTTGGTACATGGAAAATATACTACCAATCTAATGAATCAACCGGAAGTAGTATGAACCTGCCTGCCATAGGGAAGCCCTGCTGTTGCCCTCACTGAGGCATGATGAGCTGAGAATACTCTACCTATGAGCCCAGCCAACCACCTACAAAATAGATGAACCGCCGGGTGAGAGTCAACCACCTATAGCCAGAAAACAGTGTTATATCATATTGCGATGCAGAAGAGAGATGCAACATAGCTACTGGACAGAGAGGCTGACACAATCATGATCATATTAGCAATTATTGCAGGAACTCACGAAGGCTCCACACAGAATTCCAATCGAGTGTAACATTGTAGGCAAGAGAGGATTATGGGCCCATAATCTTGAGGGTGAAGCTGTGAACGATTGAGAAGCAGTAGCAGCACTAATACAGTAGTGGATGGCCCATAGCTCAGAACTACCCTGCAACGCGGATGAAGGAACCAGAGCTGTGAGGAGTTCCAGTATCTTGTCAATGTTGAACAGCGCTCTAAAATGGCACCGGAGCAGAAGGCAGACTTTTTACGTGTCCCTAACCAATTGTGTTTCTTGTTCGTTTATCTGCGTTGTTTGTAAATTATTTTTTTACTCTTTTTGTACATAATGTTGCCGCTACCATCTCTTATGACCGAAAATAACTTCTAGACATCAGGACTACAATTACTCACCACGGACTAGCAGAATCCTTTTTCTTCTTTCACGACTCTGACGAGCGCGAGGCGGAGGATATACGGCTCCCCCAGTGTTCCACGTGAAGAGGAGGCGGAGAAGAGAGGAGAGCGGGCTGCCTGCAGAGAAGTTGAAGGCGATCGAATAAACCCCCACTTCCCTCAATTCTGCTAGCAAATGTGCAATCTTTGGACAATAAAATCGATGAGTTACACTTAAGATGAACTTTTTAAGGCTAGGGGGCAGTATTCTGAAGTTTGGATGACTGAGATGCCCAAAGTAAACTGCCTGTTACTCAAGCCCAGAAGCTAGGATATGCATATGCATGGTAGTATTGGATAGAAAACACTCTAAAGTTTCTAAAAGTGTTAAAATAATGTCTGTGAGTATAACAGAACTGATTTGGCAGGCAAAACCCCGAGGACAATCCATCCAGGAATATTGTTTGAGGTCATTGGACTTTTCAATGCTTTTCTATGGGAAAGTCCAATAATTAGGACCCAGATTGCAGTTCCTATGGCTTCCCCTAGATGTCAACAGTCTTTAGAAGTTTACAGGTAACTTTTTAGATTCCTTTGTAGGCATGTTGGGCAAGTTGGAACAGGTGGATTTCTGAATCAAACGCGCCAAATAAACGGGACATTTTTGGGATATAAAGAAGGACTTTATCGAACAAAACGACCATTCATTGTGTAACTGGGACCCTTTGGATTGCAAAAAGATGAAGATCTTCAAAGGTAAATTATTTATTTTATCACTATTTTTGAGTTTTGTGACGCCTGTGCAGGTTATGAATTCATGTTAATGCAGGAAGTGGGTAAAGCGGTTCGATTACCAAGATTCTAAGCTAAAGAATGGTGTATAACATTTGTATTTTTATGAATGTTTAATATTACTACTTTTGTATTTTGAAATTCGCGCTCTGCAATTTCACCGGATGTTGTCGAGGTGGGACGCTAGCATCCCAGTGATCCGAAAGAAGTTAAACTACCAACGGGACATTAAAAACTGTAACGTCTTATGCTTCACGGAGTTGTGGCTGAACAACGACAACATCAACATACAGCTGCCTGGTTATACAACGTACCGGCAGGATAGAACAACGGCGTCTGGTAAGACGAGGGACGGCGGTCGATGTATTTTTGTAAACAACAGATGGTGCACGATATCTAAGGAAGTCTCAAGTTATTGCTCGCCAGAGGTAGATTTTCTCATGATAAGCTGTAGACCACACTACCTACTGAGAGAGTTTTCATCTGTATTCTTTGTTGCTGTTTACATACCACCACAGTCAGAGGCTGGCACTAAGATAGCATTGAATGGGCTGTATTCCACCATGAGCAAACAAGAAAATGCTCACCCAGAGGCAGCGCTCCTAATAGCAGTGAACTTTAATGCAGGGAAACTTAAATCAGTTTTACCAAATTTCTATCAGCATGTTAAATGTGCAACCAGAGGGGAAAGAATTCTGGACCACCTATACTCCACACACAGAGACGCATACAAAGCTCTCCCTCACCCTCCATTTGGCAAATCTGACCATAATTCCATCCTCCTGATTCCTGCTTACAAGGAAAAATTAAAGCAGGAAGCACCAGTGACTAGATCAATAAAAAAGTGGTCCGATGAAGCAGATGCTAAGCTACTGTTTTTCTAGCACAGACTGGAATATGTTCCTTGATTCCTCCAATGGCATTGATGAGTACACCACATCTGTCATTGGCTTCATCAATAAGTGCATCGATGACGTTGTCCCCACAGTGACCATACGTACGTACCCCAACCAGAAGCCATGGATTACAGGCAGCATCCACACTGTGCTAAAGGCTATGAGCTGCCGCTTTCAAGGAGCGGGACTCTAACCCGGAAGCTTATAAGAAATCCCGCTACGCCCTCTGACGAACCATCAAACAGGCAAAGCGTCAATAGGACTAAGATCGAGTCATACTACACCGGATCTGTCGCTCGTCGGATGTGGCAGGGCCTGCAAACCATTACAGACTACAAAGGGAAGCACAGCCGAGAGCTGCCCAGTGACACGAGCCTACCAGACGAGCTGAACTACTTCTATGCTCGCTCTGAGGCAAATAACACTGAAACATGCATGAGAGCACCAGCTGTACCGGAAGACTGTGTGATCACACTCTCCGCAGCCGATGTGAGTAAGACCTTTAGACAGGTCAACATTCATAAGGCCGCAGGGCCAGACGGATTACCAGGACGTGTACTGCGAGCATGCGCTGACCAACTAGCAAGTGTCTTCACTGACATTTTCAAACTCTCCCTGTCTCTTTTCTGTAATACCAACATGTTTTAAGCAGACCACCATAGTGCCTGTGCGCAAGAACACTCATGTAACCTGACTAAATGACTACCAACCCGTAGCACTCACGTCTGTAGCCATGAAGTGCTTTGAAAGGCTGGTCATGGCTCACATCCACACCATCATCCCAGAAACCCCGGACCCACTCCAATTTGCATACCGCCCTAACAGATCCACAGATGATGCAATCTCTATTGCACTCCACACTGCCCTTTCCCACCTGGACAAAAGGAACACCTATGTGAGAATGCTATTCATTGACTACAGCTCAGCGTTCAACACCATAGTGCCCTCAAAGCTCATCAATAAGCTAAGGACCCTGGGACTAAACACCTCCCTCTGCAACTGGATCCTGGACTTCCTGATGGGCCGCCCCCAGGTGGTAAGGGTAGGTAACAACACATCCGCCATGCTGATCCTCAACACAGGGGCCCCTCAGGGGTGCGTGCTCATCCCCCTCCTGTACTCCCTTTTCACTCATGACTGGACGGCCAGGCACGACTCCAACACCACCATTAAATTTGCTGATGATGCAACAGTGGTAGGCCCGATCACCGTCAACAACGAGACAGCCTATAGGGAGGAGGTCAGAGACCTGGCCGTGTGGTGCCAGGACAACAACCTCTCCCTCAACGTGATCAAGGCAAAGGAGATGATTGTGGACTACAGGAAAAAGAGGACCAAGCACACCCCCATTCTCATCGACGGGGCTGCAGTGGAGCAGGTTGAGAGCTTCAAGTTCCTTGGTGTCCACATCACCAACAAACTAACACGGTACAAGCACACCATGACAGTGGTGAAGCGGGCACGACAAAACCTATTCCCCCTCAGGAGACTGAAAAGATTTGACATGGGTCCTCAGATCCTCAAAAGGTTCTACAGCTGCAACATCGAGAGCATCCTGACTGGTTGCATCACTGCCTGGTATGGCAACCGCTCGGCCTCCGACCGCAAGGCACTACAGGGGGTAGTGCAAACGTTCCAGTACATCACTGGGGCCAAGCTTCCTGCCATCCAGGACCTCAATACCAGGCGGTGTCAGAGGAAGGCCCAAAGAATTGTCAGACTCCCGCCACCCTAGTCATAGATTGTTTTCTCTGCTACCGCATGGCAAGCGGTACCAGAGCACCAAGTCTAGGTCCAAGAGGCTTCTAAACAGCTTCTACCCCAAGCCATAAGACTCCTGAACATCTAGTCAAATGGCTACCCATACGATTTGCATTGCCCCCCCCCCCTCTCTCCCCTCCCCTCTCCACACCACTGCCACTCTCTGTTGTCATCTATGCACAGTCACTTTAATTAGCTCTACCTAAATACTACCTCAACTAACTGCTGCTCTTTAATTACTTGTTACTTTTATCTCTTATTATTATCTGTATTTTTTAAAACTGCACTGTTGGTTAGGGGCTCGTAAGAAAGCATTTCACTTACTAGGTCCACACCTGTTGTATTCGTCGCATGTGACTAATAAAATTTGATTTGATTT
Organism: Salvelinus fontinalis; assembly: GCF_029448725.1. Classification (NCBI taxonomy): domain Eukaryota; kingdom Metazoa; phylum Chordata; class Actinopteri; order Salmoniformes; family Salmonidae; genus Salvelinus; species Salvelinus fontinalis. The sequence goes on from NC_074698.1 coordinate 15,750,517, forward strand.
GAACAGAGGTTCGCCAGGTGCTGCCCGTGCTCATGTAACAGTATAACTTTAAACCGTCCCCTCGCCCCGACACGGGCGCGAACCAGGGACCTTCTGCACACATCAACAACGGTCGCCCACAAAGCATTGTTACCCATCGCTCCACAAAAGCTTTGCAGTGCAAGGGGAAACACTACTTCTAGGTTTCAGAGCAAGTGACGTAACTGATTGAAACGCTATTAGCGCTTACCCGCTAACTAGCTAGCCATTTCACATCCGTTACACTCACCCCCCTTTCAACCTCCTTCTTTTCCGCAGCAACCAGTGATCCGGGTCAACAGCATCAATGTAACAGTATAACTTTAAACCGTCCCCTCGCCCCGACACGGGCGCGAACCAGGAACCTCCTGCACACATCAACAATGGTCACCCACGAAGCATCGTTACCCATCGCTCCACAAAAGCCGGAAACACTACTTCTAGGTTTCGGAGCAAGTGAGGTAACTGATTGAAACGCTATTAGCGCGTACCGGCTAACTAGCTAGCCATTTCACATCCGTTACACTCAGCATGCAGGTAGCATAACATGAAAGAGAGAACAAGGCGGTGTTAGTTCTAGTGATGATGACTAATGTTCCATTGCTAATTCTTTCATTGCTGAGGGTATAAGCACTGTTAACATGTAAGTGTCCATAATGCAACAGAATTTGAGATATCATGAAAAATCTGCAAGAAAGTTGGACTCACAAATATCATGTCCCCAACCTAAACAAAACTCTCACCTTTACAATAACAGGGGATGTTAGCATTTTTTTAGGGGGGTATGATATGTGTGCGTCTGTAACTTTCTCGCTCATTATTCATGATTCTTTCAGGACTATCTGTAATCATGGTAGCATCCACATTAATGTAGAAGTGTTTAAAAAAATATTCTATCCTTTCTTCAATAAAAGTGACTCCAAAATGACACGGTAAGCCATGAGAGAAGAACAGATGACCTAATAACTAAAGAAATGGTAAAGAAATGGGTGTCAGGTAGCCTAGCGATTAAGTGCGTCGGTCAGTAACCGAAAGGTCGCTGGTTCATGGCCCAATGTGCCCTTGAGCAAAGCACTTAACCCTAATTGCTCCTATAAGTTGCTCTAGATAAGAGTGTCTGCTAAATGACTAAAAGGTAAATGTTAATAGACCCCATAGATTACTAGAATGGATATAAGATTGTCTGAAATAAGCTCTCAAACAGAACGTTTCCATTAGAGGCAATGAAAACTTGATCGCCAACAGCTCATCACAATGTGGGTGCTAGAATTACCACAGAATGCTAGGTAATGCTAGTATCACCAGCCAATCCATTGTGTCTGGAAGCTATAGTGAGTCTTGATTGGTCATCACACCACGATACAGCATCAGCTTCTCCACTAAGGCCAAGTGTGATAATTTGAAATATATATATATTTTTTTACTTCTGTCAATATATGCTTAATCTAACGAGTCACAAACCCGGATCCGGGATCCCCCCATCAAAAAAGCTGACTAGCCTAGCCTAAAGCCACAGGGATATCATATAATAAAATGTTCATGAAATCACAAGTCCAAGACACCAAATGAAAGATACACATCTTGTGAATCCAGCCATCATTTCTGATTTTTAAAATGTTTTATAGGGAAGACACAATATGTATTTCTATTAGCTAACCACCATAGCAAAAGACACAACTTTTTTTCATACCATTTTTTTCCTGCATAGGTAGCTATCACAAATTCGACAAAATAAAGATATAAATAGTCACTAACCAAGAAACAACTTCATCAGATGACAGTCTGCTAACATATTTATTGTATAGCATATGTTTTGTTAGAAAAATTTGCATATTTCAGGTATAAATCATAGTTTTACATTGCAGCCACCATCACAACTCTCACCAAAGCAACTAGAATAACTACAGAGAGCAACAGGAATTACCTAAATACTCATCATAAAACATTTATGAAAAATACACAGCGTACAGAAAATGAAAGACAAAGATCTTGTGAATCCAGCCAATATTTCAGATTCTTTAAGTGTTTTACAGCGAAAACACAATTTAGCATTATATTAGCTTACTACAATAGCCAACCACACAGCAGCATTGATTCATGCACGTTAGCGATAGCGAATAAACCAGCAAAAGATATTAATTTTTTCACTAACCTTCTCAAAACTTAATCAGATGACAGTCCTATAACATCATATTACACAATACATATATTGTTTGTTCGAAAATGTGCATATTTAGCGGCACAAATCGTGGTTATACAATGAGAATAGTAGCCAAGCTGCCAACAAAATGTCGGGAGAAATCTTGGGAGAGGCACCTAATCTAATCAATAACTAATCATAAACTTGACAAAAAAATACAGGTTGGACAGCAAATGAAAGATACATTAGTTCTTAATGCAACCGCTGTGTTAGATTTTTAAAATTAACGTTACTACGACATACAGCGTGCGCTAAAGCGAGACCGCACCGAAATTAATGGCGGAATAATAGTTGTACATTTTTCAACAGAACAACGAATTAACATCATAAATAGTTCTTACTTTTTGATGAGCTTCCATCAGAATCTTGTGCAAGTGGTCCTTTGTCCAGAATCATCGTGGCTCGGTTGTAGATTGCCGTCTTCAACTTAGGAATTAGCAGCAAACATTAGCTATGTGGCCCAGACGTGCCCAACTCTTCATAACGCAGCACAAAGAAATATCCGAAAATCGCAATATACTGATATAAACTGATATAACTGGGTTTAAAATAACTACATTATGATGTTGGTAACACCTATATCGAATAAAATCAGAGCCGGATATATCTAAGGCCTATAACGAGAGCTTTTCAGAATGCCATCCTGAGGTCCTCCTTTGCGCCATGACGAACGTTGAAAAGAGTGCACCCCCGGTTCCATGAGCCTTTATTTGGCCTCAGATCTGCCTAGCAACACCATTCCAATTCTCACTGCTTACTGACATCTAGGGGAAATCGTATGCAGTGCATGTCGACTCATAGATAACATGCAATTTAATAAACTGACCCTGGAACAGAGCATCGATTTCAGATTTCTCACTTCCTGACAGGAAGTTAGCTGCAACTTGAGTTCTGTTTTACTCACAGATATAATTCAAACGGTTTTAGAAACTAGAGAGTGTTTTCTATCCAATAGTAATAATAATATGCATATTGTACGAGCAAGAATTGAGTACGAGGCAGTTTAATTTGGGAACGAATTTTTACAAAGTTGAAATGGCGCCCCCCTATTGACAAGAAGTTTTAATGATGGAAATACCCAGTAATGTTGAGCCGGTGACAGACTGACACCATCCGAGTAGCACAAGATATCACACTGCTCGACTGTTGAACAGTACTTGTTGCGCCCCACAGCATTTGGGCCAGCATGATTTTGGTAGATAATAGTCACGCTCAGCTAAAATGACTGTAGCAGAGTGAGCTGCATCATGGTATAAGATACGTATTAGATACCACTATTAGATAACTAGCTGGGGAGAAGCCGGAGAAGTGACCACTTAATGTAAAAGACAGCTATAGATGACAGTAAAACCCGATAATGCATTAGTAAATAAAATAAGATAGTACTTATTAATCCCCCGAAGGGGAAATTTGATTGCACCAGCCCATACATACACCACAATCAATACAGAACAAACATACACTAAAGCAGTACATCATTAATGAATGTAAACTAGGTGTTCATGCTAAAGAGCCTTGTGGGTAAAGAATCTGCGAAGAAGTCCTGTTTTGCACCTGGGTAAAAATGAATCTGTCTGCCATCGTAATGGGATAATCCAAGCAGATGCTGTGGAAGGGGTGGCTAGTATTGGCCTCTATGTCACTACAACCTCACTATGTGCTCTTGGCAATAGCAATAATAGTAGCAATGCCATACGATATGTGCAGATGAAACAGCCAATGCATCAATTAGCATGAGGACAGAGCCTAAGCATGCACATGCTCCCATGAAAACAATATGTACGTACATATCCCAACCAGAAGCCATGGATTACAGGCAACATCCACATCGAGCTAAAGGCTAGAGCTGCCGCTTTCAAGGAGCGTGAGACTAATCTGGATGCTTATAAGAAATCTCGCTATGCCCTCAGATGAACCATCAAACAAGCAAAGCGTCAATACAGGATTAAGATTGAATCCTACTACACCGCCTCTGACTCTCGTCGGATGTGGCAGGGTTTGAAAACTATTACGGACTACAAGGGAAACCCAGACGCGAGCTGCCCAGTGACGCGAGCCTATCAGACGAGCTAAATGTCTTTTATGCTCGCTTCGAGGCAAGCAACACTGAAGCATGCACGAGAGCACCAGCTGTTCTGGATGACTGTGTGATACCGCTCTCAGTAGCCGATGTGAACAAACCTTTATAAACAGGTCAACATTCACAAAGCCGCTGGGCCAGACGGATTACCAGGACGTGTACTTAATGCATGTGAGGACCAACTGACGTGTATTCACTGACATTTTCAACCTCTCCCTGACTGAGTCTGTAATACCTACATGTTTCAAGCAGACCGCCATAGTCCCTGTGCCCAAGGAAGCGAAGGTATCCTGCCAAAATGATTACCTTCCAGTGGCACTGGTCATGGCTCACATCAACACCATCATCCGAGACACCTTAGACCCACTCCAATTTGCACACCACCCCAACAGATCCACAGATGACGCAATCTCAATCGCACTCCACACTGCGCTTTCTCACCTGGACAAAAGGAACACCTATGTGAGAATGCTATTCATTGACTACAGCTCAGCGTTCAACACCATAGTGCCCACGAAGCTCATCACTAAGCTAAGGACTCTGGGACTTAACACCTTCCTCTGCAACTGGATCCTGGACTTCCTGACGGGCCGCCTCCAGTGGTAAGAGTAGGCAACAACCCGTCTGCCACACTGATCCTTAACACTGTGGCCCCTCAGGGGTGTGTACTTAGTCCCCTCCTGTATTTCCTGTTCACCCACGACTGTGTGGCCAAACACGACTCCAACAACATCATTAAGTTTGCTGACAACACAACAGTGGTAGGCCTGATCACCGACAACGATGAGACAGCCTATAGGGAGGAGGTCAGAGAACTGGCAGTGTTGTGCCAGGACAACAACCTCTCCCTCAATGTGAGCAAGACAAAGGAGGTGATCGTAGTCTACAGGAAAAGGCGGGCCGAACAGGCCCCCCATTAACATCGACAGGGGTGTAGTGGAGCGGGTCAAGAGTTTCAAGTTCCTTGGTGTCCACATCACTAACGAACTATCATGGTCCAAACATACCAAGACAGTCATGAAGAGGACACGACAAAACCTTTTCCCCCCAGGAGACTGAAAAGATTTGGCATGGGTCCCCAGATCCTCAAAAGGTTCTACAGCTGCACCATCGAGAGCATCCTATCCTATAGAACTAGCATGTAAGACATGAAGATAAGAAAATGCAAGCAGAAGATGAATTAATAACATTAGCTAATACGTGATGACTACAATTAAGAAATCACTACAATACCATGCAATACAATAGCATATGATAGATAAGAGTACAGTCACTATGCTGTCACTAGAATAATACTTAGAACGCAAAGATGGACCGACAAGGAGGGGATACCTATGTAAAATGCATGACACATGATAGAAACATGGTTAATAAATCAGCCTAAACCTACTGCTGCAGATAAGGATGAAGTAAATATAAATACGTTGACTGAAATGATACTGTAAAATGTATGCTAATAAGTGTGACTCATTGCAACAGTATGCACTAATGTGCTAGCAGATACTTTGGTTTGCTCAGAACAGAAAGCAAAAGCAGCAAAAGTGTAACTATACCAGCACATCAATCCAGACCAGTCTGCACGTTAAACTGAATGCATTTGTAGCTTAAACTGTGTAAAGGAATAAGGTTCCAAAGAATAATAATAGATAGTTACTATCGATTGCCAAATTAACGGCCGCGTGAGACCAAAATACTATCAGATCACTGTGATAAACACCATCTCCTTGCTCATGTCATCAAGAAAACATTGCTACTCACTGTATATCATATCTAGCATAGGCTACTTCCTACTTGTATGGATGAGGGATGATTCTTGTCACGCCCTGATCTGTTTCACCTGTCTTTGTGCACCCCTCCAGGTGCCGCCCATCTTCCCCATTATCCACTGTGTATTTATACCTGTGTTCTCTGTTTGTCTGTTGCCAGTTCGCTTAGTTTGTAGAACCTACCAGCGTTTTATTTCCCTGCTCCCGCTTGTTCCTTGCTCCTGTTTTCTAGTTTTCCGGTTCTGACCGTTCTGCCTACCTTTGCCCCACTACTCTGGATTATCGACCTCTGCCTGACTCACCTGCTATTCCGATGCCTTACACCCTCTCTGGATTATTGACCCCTGCCTGCCTTGACCTGTTGTTTGCCTGCCCCTGTTTAAAGAATAAACTTTCGTCTCTCCAACACTGTTTGCACCTGGGTCATACCTTAAAATGTGATAATTCTCCTTGATGGGATGTAGGTTCATTGACAGACTCTGCCCAAAAGCTAGCATTGGGAGAAACAAAGTATACAATAGGCTACTCCCAGAGCAATTCTACTTCGCTAGCTAGCCAGTTTGTAGCTGGCAGTAGAGCAGTAGAGCATCAACATGACATCCCCACAGCAGCCAAACACTGCAACATGTGCATATTGAACGATGCGAGCGAGATTCAAACACAGCTAGCGAGCATTCACAAAAAAAGTTCCTAGCAGAAACAGCAAGCATAGCGAGTTACAGCAGCAACAGCAGCAATGGCAGCAAGAGACACCAGCACGTGTGTGCGTGACATCCGGCATTGAGGAAGCATGTGAAGAACTAGACAACTTAAATAGACTGCACGTAAGTAGAGTTTGAATCCAATTGGTGCAATATCCGCTGATGTAATAAGCTGATGCCACCACACGGGGGTTTCCCTTCTGAGCCAGCTTCGCTTTATTTCTGTGGATTATCATGAGTGATGGTTTCAATCAACTCAACATCATAAAAACAGAATATTACACAGCCACAAAAACTGAAACCTGCCATTCACAATAGGAAAAGGAACACCTGCTATTCCATCACAATAGCTACTTTTCATTGCAGATATCACCATCCATAAATGTGGAGATAGTGGTGCATCAATGCAGCCCCGGGGATGCCCAATCAATCAGATATCCAAGAACAGACAGAACAGAGAAGACGGATACACATGTGACAGACAGGGTAGACACCAGACACACAGGCAAACATTAAAGACACAAATAGGAAGACACACAGACTTGGAAGATACACAGACAGGGCAAGCAGAGGTGGACACAAAAGAGCAGACTGACACAAAAACAGAGATCTGAGTACTCATCCTGTGTCCACCCATCTGATGTGGACAGAAATAGCCTGCGTGTTGTAGCCAGGGTTGCTTTGTCCCCCCTCCTCTGGAGTGGACGTGCAGGGGAAAGTTGGCTGTGGTCAGGTCGCATGTTGCGGCCCATGTTAACTACTTGTAGAATAAATCGGCTTGGGAAGAGAAGACGAGCTTAGTGAGGGGAGAGCCACGCTTACAACTCCTCTCACTTGTCCACAGTAACAGGTCACAGGTTAAAAGAGCTTTGCAATGAGGAGCCAATCCAAACAAACACAGGGTCAATCAGTACAGACACAATGGGACAGGGTTGTTAAGGCAACATTTATTGGCTTTATGTTACACAGGAAGCTCCCTGAAGGCACAGGTTTTTGATTCATGGTATGCCTAATTCTTTAACTTCCTGCTCTTCATAACAATATTGCCTATGCGTTTGGGAATTGGCAAATACTTTAGTATTAAAACTGTAAATTCAAAAACAAATCCCCCCAAACTGCTAAGCAATAAATTGACTAGCCAACACCAGCACTTAAACATGCAATACAAACGTACAATACAAACGTACAACAGCACTGGGCCACATGCAGACAATTTCTCCAAACAAACATTCTCTCATGGCTTTTTTTCATGTTTGCCAGAGCTCCAGATTTCACTAGTGTTCACAAAGACGTCATCCCTGTGTGTGAGCTGTGTAGCTGTCTTGTCCAAGGGCATGGCAAGGACCATGTTCTTTCTCTATCTTCACCATCTGCTCCAGGAGCCTGTCAGGCTGCCAGCCCAGGGAAACAGGAGAGGCCCGGCCTGCCAAACATGCTGTAATACTACAACAACAACCACCAGACACTGAGAAACACACTAACTGAGCTACACAACAACTACAGACGCTACCTATCACATCTCCCAGAAGCCTGTGGTGTTTCGAGGTAAAAAAACCCAGAGAAAATGAGTTCTGTGACTCACCTGGCTGAATAAGGATAAATAAATAAGCATCATAAAACTGTGAAAGCCTATGAATCATGATGGGATATTCCAATTATAAATGATCTACAACAAATGTGTACAGATGCTTGTGAAAGTATTCACCCCCTTGGCATTTTTCCTATTTTGTTGCTTTACAACCTGGAATTAAAATAGATTTTGTATCATTTGATTGACAAAACATGCCTACCACTTTGAAGATGCAAAATATTTTTCTTTTGAAACAAACAAGAAATAAGACAAAAAAAACTGAAAACTTGAGCATGCATAACTATTCACCCCCCCAAAGTCAATACTTTGTAGAGCCACCTTTTGCATCAATTACAGCTGCAAGTCTACTGGGGTATGTCTCTATAAGCTTGAAACATCTAGCCACTGGGAGTTTTGCCCATTCTTCAAGGCAAAACTGCTCCAGCTCCTTCAAATTGGATGGGTTCCGCTGGTGTACAGCAATTTTTAAGTCATACCACAGATTCTCAATTGGATTGAGGTCTGGGCTTTGACTAGGCCATTCCAAGATATTTAAATGCTTCCCCTTAAACCACTCGAGTGTTGCTTTAGCAGTATGCTTAGGATCATTGTCCTGCTGGAAGGTGAACCTCTGTCCCAGTTTCACATCTCTGGATGACTGAAACAGGTTTCCTTCAAGAATTTCCCTGTATTTAGCGCCATCCATCATTCCTTCAATTCTGACCAGTTTCCCAGTCCCTGCCGATGAAAAACATCCCCACAGCATGATGCTGCCACCACCATGCTTCACTGTGGGGATGGTGTTCTCGAGGTGATGAGAGGTTTTGGGTTTGCGCCAGACATAGCGTTTTCCTTGATGGACAAAAAGCTCAATTTTAGTCTCATCTGACCAGAGTACCTTCTTCCATATGTTTGGGGAGTCTCCTACACGTCTTTTGGCAAACACCAAACGTGTTTGCTTATTTTTTTCTTTAAGCAATGGCTTTTTTTATGGCTAGTCTTCCGTAATGCCCAGCTCTGTGGAGTGTGCGGCTTAAAGTGGTCCTATGGACAGATACTCCAATCTCCACTGTGGAGCTTTGCAGCTCCTTCAGGGTTATTTTTGGTCTCTTTGTTGCCTCTCTGATTAATGCCCACCTTGCCTGGTCCGTGGGTTTTGGTGGGCGGCCCTTTCTTGGCAGGTTTGTTGTGGTGCCATATTCTTTCCATTTTTTTTACAAGGGATTTAATGGTGCCCGTGGGATGTTCAAAGTTTCTGATATTTTTTATAACCCGACCCTGATCTGTACTTCTCCACAACTTTGTCCCTGACCTGTTTGGAGAGCTCCTTGGTCTTCCTAGTGCCGCTTGGTTGGTGGTACCCCTTGCTTTGTGGTGTTGCAGACTCTGGGGCCTTTCAGAACAGGTGTATATATACTGGGATCATGTGACAGATCATGTGACACTTAGATTGCACACAGGTGAACTACTGTATATTTAACTAATTATGTGACTTCTGAAGGCAATTGGTTGCACCAGATCTTATTTAGGGGCTTCATAGCAAAGGGGGTGAATACATATACACGTACCACTTTTCATTTTTTTCATTTTTCTTTGAAGCCAGTTATATTTTTCATTTCACTTCACCAATTTGGACTATTTTGTGTATGTAAATTACATGAAATCCAAATAAAATCAATTTAAATTACAGGTTGTAATGCAACAAAATAGGAAAAACGCCAAAGGGGTTGAATACTTTTGCAAGGCACTGTACCTTTCTTTCTACAGCACAATACAAGGCCTGCCATTTGCTCATTTCTATAACTATGTCTATGCATGCAGTGGGATAACACTGGGTTGTAGCCAGGTGGTGGAGATGAGTGGACAAGGTGGTTGGCTGACTCAGGTTGACAGTGCTAAATCAGAGGGCCTGAGAGAGACCTCGATGACGGGAAAAAGGCTGCAGTCAGCTTACATATATGTCTCCAAATTGGCTTTGTTTGTGTGCGTCCATGTGCGTACATGTGTGCGTGCATGTGGCGGTGTGACTGTCCGTGGCCCCCTCGCTCAGACCTGTGTGTGTCTCAGCTGGTCTCTCTTTCTCTGTGCAGCTGAGAGGGGAGGTAATGAAGTGAGACTGTGGCCACTAAGCACTGCCGCACCAGCCCAGCTCTCCATTTAACTTCCTCTGCTGTCACAGCATCACACCCACCCACCCACCCACACACACACACCTACCAACCTACCCACCCACCCCCCCACCCCCCCCACACACACACACACACAAACAAACAGGTGTTTGCCAACACACAGAGAAGTACTGTAAACACAACATTTGCTGTAGACAGGTGTGTATAAACACACAGAGTTACGCAAGCAGCAGCTGTGAATAAAGATGAAAACATACTCCCACACATGTCATAAACCAATTTACAAACATTAACACATGAACAGACACATAGCTGCTGAACGGATATGCTGTATACTGTATCTCATAGTGTGCTAAGAGTACAATTAAACTACCTACCACATTTGGCCTAGAGATCAGCTGACATTCCTCTCTTTGTAGAGGACATCCATCCATCCTGCAAAATGCCTTTAAGGCTGATAAATTAATGGCTTGTCACAATGTTCAATAGATACAGGCCTATGAACGCTCCATCATCATGCGACCCCATCATGTGACCCTTAAAGCTGACCTTACAGGTGACTTTACAGGTGCCAGCTATTGTTACAAGGCAGTCACCAACGCCAATGTTGACAATGCAGCGACACACATACAAACAGAAGAAGATACACAGAGGGAAAATACACACAATCAAACTGATATCCACCCAATTTAAGGCTCTATATTAGGGAACAATACAGCAGGAAAGGGGTCTAACTCCTGTCCCTTCGAGGCCCCAGCACCCCTTCAGCTAGTATAGTATCATATTATGTGTGTGGCATCTCCTCTCTCCACTCCAGTAAGCCAACTAAAGCTAGTGTCCTTCTCTCCAATCCACTTAGCCAGCTACAGCTGGCGTCCCTCTCTCCACTCAACCGCCTACAGCTAGCGTCCCTCTCTCCACTCCAGTCAGCCAGCTACAGCTAGCGTCCCTCTCTCCACTCCAGTCAACCAGCTACAGCTAGCGTCCCTCTCTCCACTCCAGTCAGCCAGATACAGCTAGCGTCACACTTTCCACTCCAGTCAGCCAGCTACAGCTAGCGTCCCTCTCTCCACTCCAGTCAGCCAGATACAGCTAGCGTCCCTCTCTCCATTCCAGTCAACCAGCTACAGCTAGCGTCACTCTCTCCACTCCAGTCAGCCAGATACAGCTAGCGTCCCTCTCTCCATTCCAGTCAGCCAGCTACAGCTAGCATCCCTCTTCCATTCCAGTCAGCCAGATACAGCTAACGTCCCTCTCTCCATTCCAGTCAACCAGCTACAGCTAGCGTCCCTCTCTCCACTCCAGTCAGCCAAGTACAGCTAGCGTCCCTCTCTCCATTCCAGTAAGCCAGCTACAGCTAGCGTCCCTCTCTCCACTCCAGTCAGCCATCTACAGCTAGCGTCCCTCTCTCCATTCCAGTCAGCCAAGTACAGCTAGCGTCCCTCTCTCCACTCCAGTCAGCCAAGTACAGCTAGCGTCCCTCTCTCCACTCCAGTCAGCCAAGTACAGCTAGCGTCCCTCTCTCCATTCCAGTCAGCCAAGTACAGCTAGCGTCCCTCTCTCCACTCCAGTCAGCCAGATACAGCTAGCATCCCTCTTCCATTCCAGTCAGCCAAGTACAGCTAGCGTCCCTCTCTCCACTCCAGTCAGCCATCTACAGCTAGCGTCCCTCTCTCCACTCCAATGGGCCAGCTACAGCTAGCTTCCCTCTCTCCACTCTAGTCAGCCAGATACAGCTAGCGTCTCTCTCTCCATTCCAGTCAGCCATATACAGCTAGAATCCCTCTCTCCATTACAGTCAGCCAGATACAGCTAGCGTCCCTCTCTCCATTCCAGTCAGCCAGCTACAGCTAGCGTCCCTCTCTCCATTCCAGTCAGCAGGCTATAGCTAGCGTCCCTCTCTCCATTCCAGTCAGCAGGCTCTAGCTAGCGTCCCTCTCTCCACTCCAGTCAGACAGATACAGCTAGCGTCCCTCTCTCCACTCCAAACAACCAGATACAGCTAGTGTCCCTCTCTCCATTCCAGTCAGCCAGATACAGCTAGCGTCTCTCTCTCCATTCCAGTCAGCCAGATACAGCTAGAGTCCCTCTCTCCATTACAGTCAGCCAGATACAGCTAGCATCCCTCTTCCATTCCAGTCAGCCAGATACAGCTAGCGTCCCTCTCTCCACTCCAGTCAGCCAGATACAGCTAGCGTCCCTCTCTCCACTCCAATCAACCAGATACAGCTAGTGTCCCTCTCTCCATTCCAGTCAGCCAGATACAGCTAGCGTCTCTCTCTCCATTCCAGTCAGCCAGATACAGCTAGCGTCCCTCTCTCCACTCCAATGAGCTAGCTACAGCTAGCGTCCCTCTCTCCACTCTAGTCAGCCAGATAAAGCTAGAGCCCCTCTCTCCATTACAGTCAGCCAGATACAGCTAGCGTCCCTCTCTCCATTCCAGTCAGCCAGCTACAGCTAGCGTCCCTCTCTCCATTCCAGTCAGCCAGCTACAGCTAGTGTCCCTCTCTCCACTCAGCCAGATACAGCTAGCATCTCCTCTTTCCACTCCAGTCAGCCAGCTACAGCTAGCGTCTCTCTCTCCATTCCAATCAACCAGCTACAGCTAGCGTCCCTCTCTCCACTCCAGTCAGCCAGCTACAACTAGCGTCCCTCTCTCCACTCCAATCAACCAGATACAACTAGCGTCCCTCTCTCCATTCCAGTCAGCCAGATACAGCTAGCATCCCTCTTCCATTCCAGTCAGCCAGATACAGCTAGCGTCCCTCTCTCCACTCCAGTCAACCAGCTACAGCTAGCGTCCCTCTCTCCATTCCAGTCAGCCAGATACAGCTAGCATCCCTCTTCCATTCCAGTCAGCCAGATACAGCTAGCGTCCCTCTCTCCACTCCAGTAGACCAGCTACAGCTAGCATCCCTCTCTCCACTCCAGTCAGCCAGCTACAGCTAGCATCCCTCTCTCAGCTCCAGTCAGCCCGCTACAGCTAGCGTCCCTCTCTCCACTCCAGTAGACCAGCTACAGCTAGCATCCCTCTGTTCACTCTAGTCAATCAGATAAAGCTAGCGTCCCTCTCTCCACTCCAATCAACCAGATACACCTAGCATCCCTCTCTCCACTCCAATCAGCCAGATACATCTAGCATCCCTCTCTCCAATCCAGTCAGCCAGATACAGCTAGCGTCCCTCTCTCCACTCCAGGAGACCAGCTACAGCTAGCATCCCTCTCTCCACTCCAGTCAGCCAGCTACAGCTAGCGTCCCTCTTTCCATTCCAGTCAGCCGGCTACAGCTAGTGTCCCTCTCTCCACTCCAGTCAGCCAGATACAGCTAGCGTCTCCTCTTTCCACTCCAGTCATCCAGATACAGCTAGCTTCCCTCTCTCCATTCCAGTAAGCCAGATACAGCTAGCGTCCCTCTCTCCATTCCAGTAAGCCAGAACAGCTAGCATCTCCTCTTTCCACTCCAGTCAGCCAGCTACAGCTAGCATCCCTATTTCCACTCCAGTCAGCCAGCTACAGCTAGCGTCCCTCTCTCCATTCCAGTCAGCCAGATACAGCTAGCGTCCCTCTCTCCACTCCAGTCAACCAGCTACAGCTAGCGTCCCTCTCTCCATTCCAGTCAGCCAGATACAGCTAACGTCCCTCTCTCCACTCCAGTCAACGAGCTACAGCTAGCGTCCCTCTCTCCACTCCAATCAACCAGATACAGCTAGCGTTCCTCTCTCCCTTCCAGTCAGCCAGATACAGCTAGCGTCCCTCTCTCCATTACAGTCAGCCAGCTACAGCTAGCGTCCCTCTCTCCATTCCAGTCAACCAGCTACAGCTAGCGTCCCTCTCTCCATTCCAGTCAGCCAAATACAGCTAGCGTCCCTCTCTCCACCCCAGTCAACCAGCTACAGCTAGCGTCTTTCTCTCCATTCCAATCAACCAGATACAGCTAGCGTCCCTCTCTCCACTCCAATCAACCAGATACAGCTAGCGCCCCTCTCTCCATTCCAGTCAGCCAGCTACAGCTAGCGTCCCTCTCTCCACTCCAATGAGCTAGCTACAGCTAGCGTCCCTCTCTCCACTCTAGTCAGCCAGATACAGCTAGCATCCCTCTTCCATTCCAGTCAGCCAGATACAGCTAGCGTCCCTCTCTCCACTCTAGTAGATCAGCTACAGCTAGCATCCCTCTTCCATTCCAGTCAGCCAGCTACAGCTAGCGTCCCTCTCTCCATTCCAGTAAGCCAGCTACAGCTAGCGTCCCTCTCTCCACTCCAATGAGATAGCTACAGCTAGCTTCCCTCTCTCCACTCTAGTCATCCAGATACAGCTAGCATCCCTCTTCCATTCCAGTCAGCCAGATACAGCTAGCGTTCCTCTCTCCACTCCAGTCAGCCAGATACAGCTAGCATCTCCTCTTTCCACTCCAATCAGCCAGCTACAGCTAGCGTCCCTCTCTCCATTCCAGTCAGCAGGCTATAGCTAGCGTCCCTCTCTCCACTCCAGTCAGCCAGCTACAGCTAGCGTCCCTCTCTCCATTCCAGTCAGCCAGCTACAGCTAGTGTCCCTCTCTCCACTCAGCCAGATACAGCTAGCATATCCTCTTTCCACTCCAGTCAGCCAGCTACAGCTAGCGTCTCTCTCTCCATTCCAGTCAGCCAGATACAGTGAGCGTCTCTCTCTCCAATCCAGTCAGCCAGCTACAACTAGCGTCCCTCTCTCCATTCCAGTCAGCCAGCTACAGCTAGCGTTCCTCTCTCCATTCCAATCAACCAGATACAGCTAGCGTCCCTCTCTCCACTCCAGTCAACCAGCTACAACTAGCGTCCCTCTCTCCACTCCAATCAACCAGATACAACTAGCGTCCCTCTCTCCATTCCAGTCAGCCAGATACAGCTAGCATCCCTCTTCCATTCCAGTCAGCCAGATACAGCTAGCGTCCCTCTCTCCACTCCAGTAGACCAGCTACAGCTAGCATCCCTCTCTCCACTCCAGTCAGCCAGCTACAGCTAGCGTCCCTCTCTCCACTCCAGTCAGCCCGCTACAGCTAGCGTCCCTCTCTCCACTCCAGTAGACCAGCTACAGCTAGCATCCCTCTGTCCACTCTAGTCAATCAGATAAAGCTAGCGTCCCTCTCTCCACTCCAATCAACCAGATACACCTAGCATCCCTCTCTCCACTCCAATCAGCCAGATACATCTAGCGTCCCTCTCTCCACTCCAGTCAGCCCGCTACAGCTAGCGTCCCTCTCTCCACTCCAGTAGACCAGCTACAGCTAGCATCCCTCTGTCCACTCTAGTCAATCAGATAAAGCTAGCGTCCCTATCTCCACTCCAATCAACCAGATACAGCTAGCATCCCTCTCTCCACTCCAGTCAGCCAGCTACAGCTAGCGTCCCTCTTTCCACTCCAGTCAGCCCACTACATCTAGCGTCCCTCTCTCCATTCCAGTCAGCCGGCTACAGCTAGTGTCCCTCTCTCCACTCCAGTCAGCCAGATACAGCTAGCGTCCCTCTCTCCACTCCAGTCAACCAGCTACAGCTAGCGTCCCTCTCTCCATTCCAGTCAGCCAGATACAGCTAACGTCCCTCTCTCCACTCCAGTAGACCAGCTACAGCTAGCATCCCTCTCTCCACTCCAGTCAGCCAGCTACAGCTAGCGTCCCTCTCTCCACTCCAGTCAGCCCGCTACAGCTAGCGTCCCTCTCTCCACTCCAGTAGACCAGCTACAGCTAGCATCCCTCTGTCCACTCTAGTCAATCAGATAAAGCTAGCGTCCCTCTCTCCACTCCAATCAACCAGATACACCTAGCATCCCTCTCTCCACTCCAATCAGCCAGATACATCTAGCGTCCCTCTCTCCACTCCAGTCAGCCCGCTACAGCTAGCGTCCCTCTCTCCACTCCAGTAGACCAGCTACAGCTAGCATCCCTCTGTCCACTCTAGTCAATCAGATAAAGCTAGCGTCCCTCTCTCCACTCCAATCAACCAGATACAGCTAGCATCCCTCTCTCCACTCCAGTCAGCCAGCTACAGCTAGCGTCCCTCTTTCCACTCCAGTCAGCCCACTACATCTAGCGTCCCTCTCTCCATTCCAGTCAGCCGGCTACAGCTAGTGTCCCTCTCTCCACTCCAGTCAGCCAGATACAGCTAGCGTCTCCTCTTTCCACTCCAGTCATCCAGATACAGCTAGCTTCCCTCTCTCCATTCCAGTAAGCCAGATACAGCTAGCGTCCCTCTCTCCATTCCAGTAAGCCAGAACAGCTAGCATCTCCTCTTTCAACTCCAGTCAGCCAGCTACAGCTAGCATCCCTATTTCCACTCCAGTCAGCCAGCTACAGCTAGCGTCCCTCTCTCCATTCCAGTCAGCCAGATACAGCTAGCGTCCCTCTCTCCATTACAGTCAGCCAGATACAGCTAGCGTCCCTCTCTCCACTCCAGTCAACCAGCTACAGCTAGCGTCCCTCTCTCCATTCCAGTCAGCCAGATACAGCTAACGTCCCTCTCTCCACTCCAGTCAACGAGCTACAGCTAGCGTCCCTCTCTCCACTCCAATCAACCAGATACAGCTAGCGTTCCTCTCTCCCTTCCAGTCAGCCAGATACAGCTAGCGTCCCTCCCTCCATTACAGTCAGCCAGCTAGAGCTAGCGTCCCTCTCTCCATTCCAGTCAACCAGCTACAGCTAGCGTCCCTCTCTCCATTCCAGTCAGCCAAATACAGCTAGCGTCCCTCTCTCCACCCCAGTCAACCAGCTACAGCTAGCGTCTTTCTCTCCATTCCAATCAACCAGATACAGCTAGCGTCCCTCTCTCCACTCCAATCAACCAGATACAGCTAGCGTACCTCTCTCCATTCCAGTCAGCCAGATACAGCTAGCGTCCCTCTCTCCACTCCAGTCAACCAGCTACAACTAGCGTCCCTCTCTCCACTCCAATCAACCAGATACAGCTAACGTCCCTCTCTCCATTCCAGTCAGCCAGATACAGCTAGCGTCCCTCTCTCCATTCCAGTCAGCCAGCTACAGCTAGCGTCCCTCTCTCCACTCCAGTCAGCCCGCTACAGCTAGTGTCCCTCTCGCCACTCCAGTCAGCCGGATACAGCTAGCATCTCCTCTCTCCATTCCAGTCAGCCAGCTACAACTAGCGTCCCTCTCTCCATTCCAGTCAGCCAGCTACAGTGAGCGTCCCTCTCTCCATTCCAGTAAGCCAGCTACAACTAGCGTCCCTCTCTCCATTACAGTCAGCCAGCAACAGCTAGCGTCCTTCTCTCCATTCCAGTCAGCCAGCTACAGCTAGCGTCCCTCTCTCCATTCTAGTCAGCCAGCTACAGCTAGCGTCCCTCTCTCCACTCCAGTCAGCCAGCTACAGCTAGCGTCCCTCTCTCCACTCCAGTCAGCCAGCTACAGCTAGCGTCCCTCTCTCCACTCCAGTCAGCAAGATACAGCTAGCATCCCTTTCTCCACTCCAGTCAGCCAGCTACAGCTAGCTTCCCTCTCTCCACTCCAGTAAGCCAGATACAGCTAGAGTCCCTCCATTCCAGTCAGCCAGATACAGCTAGCGTCTCTCTCTCTACTCCAGTCAGCCAGGTACAGCTAGCATCCCTTTCTCCACTCCAGTCAGCCAGCTACAGCTAGCGTCCCTCTCTCCATTCCAGTCAGCCAGATACAGCTAGCGTCCCTCTCTCCATTCCAGTCAGCCAGATACAGCTAGCGTCCCTCTCGCCACTCCAGTCAACCAGATACAGCTAGCATCGCTCTCTCCATTCCAGTAAGCCAGCTACAGCTAGCGTCCCTCTCTCCATTCCAGTAAGCCAGATACAGCTATCATCTCCTCTTTCCACTCCAGTCAACCAGCTACAGCTAGCGTCCCTCTCTCCATTCCAGTAAGCCAGATACAGCTAGCGTCCCTCTCTCCATTCTAGTCAGTCAGCTACAGCTAGCATCTCATCTCTCCACTCCAGTCAGCCATGTACAGCTAGCATCCCTCTGTCCATTCCAGTCAACCAGATACAGCTAGCATCTCATCTCTCCATTCCAGTAAGCCATCTACAGCTAGCATCCCTCTCTCCACTCCAGTTCTACATGACCTCTGGTTCAGCTCTCATTCTCTCTGGTGAGAACAAGAACGGAGCCTACCATCTCCTGGACTCTTGCACCTTCCATTGATATTTGATTCCCCTGACCCTGTGCTTCTCATCATAAGCACAATGTTTACAGATCTGACACTGAAGGCCAGAGAAGTCCATACCAATATATTCTCCTCCTCATATCTATCTACCACAATCACTAACAATCTTCCCTCTCCCCCACGGGCTGCAAATTATTTGGAAAACCCAACAACTTGCTGAGCAGTAGTTTGTGGAGCCGTCAGACCCCCTTCACCATCTCCCCATTCCCCTTGACCCCTCCCCCTCTCTCAATCTGAGAGACCAATAATCTCTCCAGCCTGTCTAATTCTCTTTCCATATTGGTTGTGTGTGCGACTGTCTGGGTCCCTCGCTCTGGCCTGTGTGTGTGCCGGTGTTTCAGCTGGTCCCTCTCTCCCTCCCCCATCCACCCCTCTCCTGCTCTCCCTCCCTCCCTCTCCCCCTCTCTCCCCCTCCCCCTCCAGGTGCTCCTTCTTCCACCGTGATTTAAACACCACCTCTGTGCTATATATTTTGAAGAAAAACCTTTAAAAAATACTTACTTTTTCAGCAGTGGATTGATTGATAATTCAGGGGCAAGGTTGACAGCTGCGTGGTGTGGCTGGAGAGAGGCTACTCTGTCTCCCACTGCCTCCCTCACAGCCCTGTGGCAGCTAGCCTCCCTCCTAGTCTCTCCCCAGCCACACAGCTGTCAACCTCACACTGAATTATCAATTCACCGGCGACTCTCAAGGAAAATCTATTTGGAGGAATACGCTGCAGCACAAAAACCTGCAGGTTGTGGTCATGTGACACAACAGTAACTCAACAGTGGCTAAATGTGGTCATTGGTATTCTGAGCGGTACTAGTGCTCCCACACACAGCAGAAGTGAGGGATGCTGTATGGGTGTATCTGTTTATTGCACTAACGGTGAACTTAACGCATTTGTGAACACATTACAGTTGGCATGGACACAACACAAACACCAAAATACAAATAAACCTATTAGTCAAACAGTGCTACAAGCTGTGGTTGTCTTCATCTTGTTTATATTTTTGTTTTGAGGTAGGGGCAATTAAAAGGGGAGTTTTTTTTAGAAGTGGGATGAAAGCAACAGGATTGAATTAATTCAATAGCACATTAAAGAGTGAGAGTGTGTTCTTCACTGTGACTCCCACAAGCACTCTTCAGCCCCAACAGGCAACCTGGCCTCAGGGCAATTTGTACGATTTGGTAAGTACATTTGTTTCCCTCCATTTAGTATGATATATTATGTTACGTTAGGTTACGTTACGTTATGAATGGAATAGCAGTCGTACAATATCCTACGAATTAGAGGATGTATAGTATCATACATCTTACCCAGTCATACAATATCAAACGAATTAGATGATGTAAGTTATCATGCGTCTTGGAGGATGAAAAGTATTACATGTCTCTGAGACCAGGCTGCTTTTGCTTTACAACAACAAAGGAGAATTAAACAAGGAGAATTGTATGTTGCTGGATAGGAGAACTAACAACAAACGTTAGGAGAATTTACATAAAAAGTTAGAAGACTTAACAACTAAGGTGAGGATAATTTACGTAGCAGGTTATGTGAATTAGGTTAAGCTTAGGAAAAGGATTAGGGGAAGGGTTAGCTAAAATGTTACAGTTGTCCCCGATGTGTCTCGAACAAACAAACTTTGGATTGCTAGACGTTCACTGTCTATGCCCACCCATCCTCCCCAATCATCCTCCCTTTCGTTTCTGTCTTAAGTACCCATACCATTATGGTTATTGCATGTGTAACATAACGTAACATATCATACTTATTGGAGGTACACATATTTATGTAAAATAGCCTTTGTCTGTCCAGTGAGTCCAGTCTGCAACAGGGTGACCTAATGTGGGCTAGCCGCCGTCAAGCACATGTGGCATTGATGGATCCATCTTCATAGAGCTGAAAATCTGGTGACTGAAACTTCGTTCTGGTGACTGAACCTTTGTTGTGTTTCTCATAGGAATCTCACTGTGGGCCATTGAAGGTGTACTGTATAGTAATTGGCTTGTGACTGTAGTGAATCCTTTGGCTGGGTCCGTGCTCATACCCATCTCCTAGGCGACAGATATGCTAATGATCTATGGAACTACTTTGAGAACGGGCCAAGGCTCTCACCACACCTCTGTCATTGGCCAGCTACGAGACCTCATTCATCAGATACGAGATAGTAGTGTAGTAAGGGCTGAGCAAAACTTGGCAAAACAAACCATGTCAAAGACTATTAGGATCTTCATCTACAAATAGCCCTGTCAAACACCCTGATCGAAAGAAGAAACCAGAACACAGATATACTGAAGCACTATTGTGCATTTGCAGGTTAATTGCTCTAGCTCTAGTAATCCTCCCATCTGAATGGCTGATATGTAGGCCATTGATCCCTGCAGCTGGCTGGGGCCACGTGAACATCTGGTGGCAGGGCCAGGCTAGAGGCTATAGCCACGCTGTACCCAGTTAGGATAGATTGCCTCACCTCATCCTGCACCCTGCTAGGATAGGCTGGTTCAGACACCTGATGCATGGAGACTCGAGGGGGGTGAACAAATCTAAAGCACCACATGCTATTCCTCCCAGACAAAAGCTGATAACACCTTGAAACTCGTTTGTTTTGTTGTTCAGGACAGAGCCCCCCTAGGTGCATTAGGCCACTGAAGGGCAGAGCAACAGCAGGCAGGCTAACTCAGAGAATAAAAACAACCTACAGGGTTCTGTGTTTTTGTACTTTGGTTGATTGTGTCTGCACAAAGGATAGGCCGGGAGAGGGAGAGATGCCCGTGATCACAGCAAACAACTCACAGATAACGGGTGGTGTGTATGTGTGCAATCGTGTGTGTGTGTGTGTGTGCCCCTCGTTCTTCCTCCACAGAGTACTTTCGTCTGAAGGTCTCCCACCTAGCCTCAGACCAGGGCCATAGACAAACACTTTCTACTGAGTACCCATTCATTTTCTCTATACCATAGATGCAATGCAGGGTTGGCTGCTTCTTTAGTCGTGAACAATTTTGGTAAAGTACAATATAATTTCACTTAAACTAACAGATTTTTATAGGTTTTTTTTATTATGGTAATTAGATACACTTTCACTGCAATTTCATCGACCTGAATTTGTATGTGACATCTAAATAAACCTTTAATGACAAACACACACACACACCAATCTGCCGCATGTCTTTCTACTGTGAGAAAGACAGATTGTAAGTTCTGCACTGATCCATCCCCAGGTTTCACTGTGATGCCTGTATGAGATACTGCATCAGTATGTAAATGGACAATGGAAAAAGGGATGTTCTAGAGGTAAACTCAACAGTGGGTGGTTTGAATCACACAGCTGTGTCCCTGCAGACTGAGATAAATTAATTTGGGATCCTGCGTTTTGACTAAAATATATCCCAGTCAAAATATCAAGCTGAATCATTGGGACTTTTCAGACATTTTCTCCAAATAAAAACAGAACATTTGTGCATGTTTGTTTTGCCTCCAGCTGTGTGTGCTTGATGCTGATGCCTAGATGAAAGGTGGTGGAAGGGCGTTGTTCGCTATGGTGGATCAGAGGATCGGCAGAACACAGCCCACACACAGCTGTGCCGGCTAGGAGAGCCCTGTACACAGAACATCCTCTCAGGGTGGATGGATAGCATGTGGTACAGACACTGCAGGGACTAAGTCACAAGCACACACACACACACACACACACACACACACACACACACACACACACACACACACACACACACACACACACACACACACACACACACACACACACACACACACACACACACACACACACACACACACACACACACACGTACATGCTGTACATACACACATACAGTCCCCATAATTCTTACTTACAAGTACTGTGAACCTTACAAATATAGTTAATAACTCTCTAAATATCTTTGGGGGGGAAACTTTTCTCTTACATAAACATGGAAATGAATAAATTAAATTTATGCTGCATGTGATTTCTTACACAACTGGGCACACACACGCTATTTGGAGTGTAGCTGACTTTCTATGGAAATGAGTTGGAAAGGTTGCCCAGGCCGATACACTGCAGGAATGAATTGGGGTCTCTACTTAAAATAAAACACAAAGACTTCTGAGTCCCTAAAAACAAATCCATTCATTTTCACTTTCATCACCAGAGGGGAAATGGCTTCAGTTCTAGTAGCAACATATGTGTTGAAAGGCAGTTAATATCATGTGGATTCACTTTTTATCAAATTTTGCACACAACACACTGAGCATCAGGTTGGCTCAGCTCACATTGCGTTTTGTATTGATAGACATCTAATCTCATACAGCACGTCTGCAGTTTGAGATGGCATATTCCAGGAATTAGTTTGATGCAGATCCCAAGAATAAGATGAAACATATTGTTATGAGTGTGATAATGAGAACAACATTGACAGCCCTTTCATGAACCATAAGACTAAAGCTCCAATTAGAGAGAAAACCTTGGCCCTGCAATAGGTTAGCCAGAGTACACTTCACATTCCTCCAATTAGAGAGAGGACAAATGTTCCAAGGACACAGTGATCTCTGTCAACCTGTACCATAAAGCCTCCTGGAAACAAGGTGTTCCTTTTAAAAACGGCTATAGTTGACGGTTTGAAATGTGATCTCGGTGTGACCTTTGAAGTAATTCAAACGCTAAAGGTTGCAGTTAAAGTGCTGATAGCTTCAATTATTCTCCAACAGAACAAGTATCAGCACCTATTATACCAAAGCCCAGACACTAACTAGACCAGAGCAATGCCGTAACCCAACATAAGTCACATTCTCCAAAAGTCTAAGTGCTGTTTACTTTCAAGTTGGCAATGTCTTCTGTCCACAGGACCAGAATGCCCTGTCCTTTTGAGGCAACAGAGACAGGACTGAAGTGTTCCTGTATCTAGTTTCCAGAGCCTAGGAGGTCCAGGAGTTCCAGCAGGTCCAGTAAGTCAGACATACACAGATTGATAGGTTGGTACAAAATGGAGCAGGTCTTAGGTCTCTCTTTATCACACACAGGGTCTCTCTGGCACCCTGCCAGAAGTGGTAACACAAGTGCTCCCATAGCACTGCAGTACTTAAAGGCCGTAGGCATCACTTCCACTCAGGGCACTAGTCTGTCGTCTTAACACAATAGATCCACATTGACATTCAACAGTCATCAACAGCTCCTCAATCAATCAAATGTATTTAAAAAGCTCTTCTTACATCCGCTGATGTTACAAAGTGCTGTACAGAAACCCAGCCTAAAACCCCAAACAGCAAGCAATGCAGGTGTAGAAGCACGGTGGCTAGGAAAAACTCCCTAGAAAGGCCGGAACCTAGGAAGAAACCTAGAGAGGAACCAGGCTATGAGGGGTGGCCAGTCCTCTTCTGGCTGTGCCGGGTGGAGATTATAACAGAGCATGGCCATCAGAGTTTTATTACCATAGCTTAAAATACCCATCATTTTCACCAAGCACGATATCAGCCTATCATGCTGGTCTGTGTTGTTAGAGTGGGCAGTGTGCTGGCTGAGCTGAGGCTCTGACTCTCCTCCACATTCTCACTTTGACCCTGGACCGATGGGGGAGGAGCTAGGACCACCCATAATGTGTTTTCAGAACCAACCCTCCCACCCGAGACCTGCCCTATGACCCCGCCTACTTAAAAAACACACTTGTGACTGTGAGTCACCTACACTGGACTGGCAAGTCAGTGATCAGGTAAAGATAGTGAATAGTACTTAGTTATAGAATATGCCCACTGTATTGATCCTAGAACCCCCAGGCAAGTTCACTCCAGGTTTGTCTCTAGGTGTCCTACTCTTCCAACACGATCAATTCAATCCAACAAACTTTTATAAACTAGCTGGATCTATGGGATGTTGATGGATGACAAAATACAGATAGGCAGGTTACGCTGTCACAAAACGGCAAGACTAAAAAACTTGCTAAGAGTGAGAGACCTCTTGACACACAAAAATGACTGGATGAACAAGATGGATGACTGGATTGAGTGAAGTATGCCATGGATGGATGAATCTCATGCTGACTGCTCAACCAATAGCTTCACAAGGAGCAGACAGGCTCTGTGCTTCCTATAGTAAAACCACCTAGCTCTCCTCAATAGAACCAGCAGCCCTCTCTGTCCCTTTCTCTCTGCTGAGTCTTTCTTAACCCCTAACTCTGAGTGAGTCTCTGCTGAGTCTTTCTTAACCCCTAACTCTGAGTGAGTCTCTGCTGCCTGCTCAGCAGTCTACTACAGCACAACCTTCAGCCTGGTCACTTTGAATTTGCAGAAATGTGCAATATTGCTTTTGTTTGAAACCTGGACAGCGGTTTCTTTGATCGATGCACGGAGGCTTAGGAGGCAGTGCTGCCTGGAACCTGGGAAGAACATTGAGTTTGAATTGTTGAGCCATGAGGTGTCTGGGAGAATCAGGGAGAATCACATTTTAGTCTTTAGGATGGGAGGTGTCAACTAGATATCACTGGGTGTAACTCAGATTTTGGGGCGCAAATCTCATATATGTATTAATGCAAAATGAACCACAATGTCCAAGCTATAATAGAATTAGGGGATTCAGCCCACAATGTAGGGCAGCCCAGTTCCCAAAGTAACCCTTATCAACACTATGCAAGAGGGTTTATTGTCTGCTCAGGAATTCAGTCTTCTCCATGTTGCTCTTGCCAACCCCTATTCTGTTTTGCTGTGATAACATCCTGTAAGTCTGATATCTGATTGGACGTTAACTCAACAGTAATGCTACTGGTCAACAACTCAGATTTTAAATCCAAATAACTCAGATGTTATAGAGTCTCAGATTCATTGTCTCTTTTTCTTTGTTCTTGACCTGCACTGGTGAGATATACTCTTTCTCCCTCTCTCTCTCTCCCATGAGCAATGGACCATGGCACAAGCCATGGTTTCTTTGTTTCTCTCTCTCTCTCCCTCTCTGATCATGCCTACAATAATGCATTGTAATGCTTGTTAATTCTTTGTAACTTAGGCTTTATGCTTTATATATGATTTCATTCATTTTACAATGTAATTCAATATCTGCCGTTGATATAGACAATTCTTAGTCCTTTCTTGACCTTTCTATTACTGTAACTCAACACTAGTCTCTTGCATATTGCTAAGTCATCTTTATGGAGTCAGATATTCCGTTTAATAGCCGTAATCATATTAATTTCAGATTCTTATTATGGGTTGCATGTGAGGTATAGATAATATTGATAACTATTTCCCCACTACACAATAAAGCTGTGTGTTTGTGTAGAGCGGGTCGTTCTTGTACTGTGCTTAGATAATAGTCAGTGGCGGTGCTAGTGGGCAGGAATGTCCATAACTGAGGTTCATGAGGTGAAGAGAGAGGCAGTAAAACACATGCCCTCCAGATTTATCGGCTGATGAAAGGAACCATCACAGGTGCTTAGCCTCACTGCACATTGTGACACATCACATGTCTTCTGCCCCCAGTCCTTAATTACAGCTACACTCAGCCCCTTTAACACCCCTTCACAACAGAGACTGTCCATGATTTACCAGTTAGCTTTCATTACTGACTTTAAATGCAATATTAGGATGGTTACAGAGTCCCTTCTGATAACAGGATCTATCCCAGTGCTTAATGCACTTCCTCATAACTTGAATGAGGAAGTGAGTGAACTGAGCTGAAAAGGAATGTGATGCATCAAGCAGTGCACACAGGGCTGCCTGCCTCCTCCCCCACTATTTCAGTGTACCCTGAATAAGGAACATAGCTTTTAAGAGTAAACACAGCTTTTATGTGTGCACACAGATGCCCCAGGATGTTTATGACGATACAGTGCTGAAGTATGGATACGCACTGTAAAGGTCTGCAGGGAGCATATAGCGTTTAGCATTCTGCAATGTAAAACATCAAAGAACTAGCTGAAATAGCGTTAGACTATGATGAAATTCCTTGCTTGCAGCTACCGTTGTCAGCTAAGCCTCTTCAGAACTTAGGATGCAACCTGAGCTGATGGTGGGCCTGGTTGGGTGAATTTACAGTAAGTAATGTCTAAAGACAACAGAACACACTGTCAGTGCCCAGCATACTAATAGAGCTGTACTTGTTTACATGTCAACAGCACAAACAACTGTGTCCTGAGAGACGAGAGAGGGAGAGAGAAAGACAAAGCGAGAAAGAAAGATTGAGTAGCGGGACAGATGAGTTTGATGTATTGTAGTTGACCGACTGTGCTGCTATGCTCATTACCTAATGAACACACACAGGTGTCAGAGGTCAGTAAAACATGACCTTTAACTTACATTTAACTGGTTCCCTGCACCCCCAGATTGATAGACAGTGATCATTCGGCCTGCTCCGGTCATTAAGGCCATTACCACTGTAGTCTTCATCGATCGCTGGACTCCGTCCCCCGTATCCCCAGTAGACGATAGATGTCCGATGGACAAAGTTAACACTCTCTCACCCTCCACACCTCTGCTGCCTCTCCATCACGCAGAAACAAGGACAAACAGAGATACTCACAGCAGGTTGCAGGCCACAGGGGCCAATAACAATCAGACACTGGGAAAACATTGGAGAGAGACAAGCACTGGTCTAAAAGTATTATTCAAAGATGTAGCTGACCCTTAAGTTTCATGCTTTTGAAAAGAGGTTGGTTCAGATGTTTTGTCAAGGCAATGGGTTTTTCGAGGGTAAAGTCAAAGTGCAACATGGCTATGTTTAGGTCTGGTTATTAATAGTTTGGACTTATACTGTAGAGCTGAGGTCTGTCAGGGAGTTATGATTGATTCCACTGTGGGCAGAGGTTACTGGCTACAATGCTCTGATAGAAAAGATACAACTCACATCTGAAGGACACAGTGCTATTTTTACCTTGTTATCAAATAAATAAAGTACAATCTCACAGGAAAGAGAATTATTTCAAACGTATGCCAGAAGAACAATTTGGGATTAGTAGTATGTCTTGAAATACATTAAGATTTATTCAAGCACTATTGTCTTTCAACATTGTTTTTGTGATTTCACTGTAACTTTGAATTCTGATTTGAAAAACATATTGTAACGACCCGGTATTGTGTTCTGTGTTTGTGGGTGTGTTATGGTTCTCATGGCTACTAGCAGGGGTACTAGCAGGGGTTAAATATGTCAGGACAGATAGAAAGGTTGATGGGTATGATGGGTAATCCCGCGGGGTTTGGAAATGCATAAATAGGGATTACTGTCTCGTCTCTCTCTCTTCTGTTCGGGGCCTTGATCTGTTCCTATGAGAGTGACCCTTAACTCGACATGGTATAATTGTGTACGTTCGGCATTTAGCAGCGTGGGCTGTGGCCTGAACAATAGCCCAGTTTAGGAATAAACCTGTGTTCTGACCTGCACACCTGGAGTCCGTCTCTTTTCCTTTTATGACCCAGCCGGGTCATTACAATATGTATATTCATATATTCATATGTTCACTAGTTTTGTCTTATTTGATCACTTATTAATTAATCACATGCATTATATAGTACAATATCTTATTCCTAACTAGAGAAGGACTATTGTATCATATTAGCATGTCCAGGTAAAGCCCCTAAACCGAACCCAGTCTCTGAGTAACCCGTTGTCTGAGGAACCCGTTGTCTGAGGAACCCATTGACTGAGGAACCCATTGTCTGAGGAACCGGTTGTCTGAGGAACTGGTTGTCTGAGGAACCCATTGTCTGAGCCTGCGTCCAAGTATGACAGACATGGTAAACAGGAGAGAATAATCTCAACAGTACTTTAATCCCTTCTCCAAACATCATTATAATGTACCTCTGGGATCAAATACGCAAACAGAATAAAATAATAAACAGTTATATCTGGAGAACACTGTGTACTAATGTTGCTTTGCTTATTCTACTGGGGTTGGAATGTTAGACGCATCAAGACAAATATAATCAAATACAGTCAGCCTATAAGGTAATAGTGGGGGCTCCTCCTTGGGCTCTGTAAAAAGACAGAAGTATGGCCGTTTCAAGGTTGAACTAGGTTGAGGGTTGGCCTGCCTCAGGTGTCGCTGTACAGGGTGGTGCAGTGCTGAAGGGACAGCCCTCTCACAGTCAGACATTGGAATATTGAATGAAAAAATCTTGAAAATACTGCTGATCATATAGCCTAGTATAATAATTTAACATGGCAAGCATATTTTTTCCAGAAACATGGCAGAAACACAGTACTGTATGTCATCTCTGACACAGCATCCCACTTCCAATGAATTCCTCTTATTAAAATAAGAGCTGCATGCATAGGGGAACTGCACAGCCTTGCCCCACACACCTACACAATGTCAAGGGCAAGCAGGGAGGGGGGCAGGATAGATAGGGGGCTTCCCTCATCAGAAGTATTTGTCCATTAGCAGGTAGCTGTGATCAGTTTGAACAAGTTACTTAACAGGGACAGACCAGCAGGCCTAACTAAATTAAACTCTCAGCAAAGCACTCTTCTCCCCATCACTCTTCTCATACAGTCTACAGGGGTCTAAGGGGAAACATTAGCCTGACGTTACAGAAAACGTCAACCACACAGCCAGCTAAAAGCACACCGAGGAGAAAGATAGGTGAGATGGACCCAACAACCCTAAAAGCCTCCCCCTAAAAAGCAGAGACTATTTTTACCCAGTGAATTGCTGATATGGAATGAATGACCGTGTGACGCACGAATGAGTGTGCTTTCCATAGACATCATCCCCTCCTTAAACACTTACACTGCAATTTCCCCTCAGTCTATATTATGCCTCTCTTGATGATGAATGAGAGTCCACTCACATTGAAAAACATGAAGTGTCCTGGTTTAGAAACTATTATGGAAGTGGAAAGGTCGTGGAGAGGTCAAATGGAATATTGGTCTTTTGTGGGAAGAAAAACCCTGATGATGCAAAGTGCTACACCATTGTGAGTGTGTGGTCTAAATTAAATGGACCCCAGCCAGAGTAAAGACAATAGATGTGGAGAATAAATTGGCTGAAAAATGTGACAGTTAAGCTTCATTTCTTTAACCCCTAATGTGAGTCACAGCTCACAAAGAATGAACCAGATTCAAAAAACCTTAAGTGTTATTACAAACAGCCGGGAAGAAAAAATAAATAAAAATTCTCACCTAAAACCCTGACAAACTTTTACAGATGCACAATTGAGAGCATCCTGTCGGGATGTCACACCGCCTGCTATGGTAACTGCACCGCTCACAGCCACAAGGCTCTCCAGAGGGTGGTGCGGTCTGTACAACACATCACTGGGGGAAAACTACCTGCCCTCCAGGACCCAGCACCCAATGTCACAGGAAGGTCAAAAAGATCATCAAGGACAACAACCACCCGAGCCACTGCCTCTTCACCCCGCTACCATCCAGAAGGCGAGGTCAGTACAGGTACATCAAGCTGGGACAGAAAGACTGCAAAACAGCTTCCAGCTCAAGCCCATCAGACTGTTAAACAGCCATCACTAACACAGAGAAGCTGATGCCTACATACAGACTTGAAATCATTGGCCACTTTAATAAATGTATCAATAGTCACTTTAATAATGCCAATGTAATAATATTTACATATCTTGCATTACTCATCTCATATGTATATACAGTTGAAGTTGGAAGTTTACATACACTTAGGTTGGAGTCATTAAAACTAGTTTTTCAACCACTCCACAAATGTCTTGTCAACTAACAATAGTTTCGGCAAGTCGGTTAGGACTTCTACTTTGTGCATGACACAAGTCATTTTTCCAACAATTATTTACAGTGTCACAACTTCCACCGAAGGTGGCTCCTCTCCCTATTCGGGCGGTGCTCGGCAGTCGTCGTCGCCGGCCTACAAGCTGCCACGATCCATTTTTCCTTTTTGTTTGTGTCTGTCTGTATTGTTTACACCTGTGTCTTATTAGTTGATTTCGGTGGGTATATTTACCTCTGCTGCCTGCTAGTCTTTGTGCGGGATTGTTTTCTGTGGTTACGTTGTTAGGGGTGCATGGCTGCACCACGGGGTTTCTTTTCTCATGGCAGTTGTGCCGTTTGGTATGAGTTGAGGAGTAGAGGTTTCTAATCCGTGTGTAGTGTTTATTTCCCTGCGTGTGTGGCGACCTCGTTTGGGTGTGTTTCCGTCCCATGTTGTAGTTGAGTTGGGACTGCTCAATAAACTATTTTGCCACTGGGACTTGCTTGCTCTCCCGCTCCTGATTCCTGCACCTCCATCCTTTAGGAGGCACGTAACATATAGACAGATTATTTTACTTATAATTCACTGTATCACAATTACAGTGGGTCAGAAGTTGACTGTGCCTTTAAACATGAAGTTGACTGTGCCTTTAAACAGCTTGGAAAATTCCAGAAAATGAAATCATGGCTTTAGAAGCTTCTGATAGGCTAATTGACATCCTTTGCGTCAATTGGAGGTGTACCTGTGGATGTATTTCAAGGCCTACCTTCAAACTCAGTGCCTCTTTGCTTGACATCATGGGAAAATCAAAAGAAATCAGCTTAGACCTCAGAGAAAAACTGTCTGGTTCATCCTTGGGAACAATTTCCAAACGCCTGAAGGTACCACGTCCATCTGTACAAACAATAGTACGCAAGTATAAACACCATGGGACCACGCAGCCGTCATACCGCTCAGAAAGGAGACGCGTTCTGTCTCCGAGAGATGAATATACTTCGCTGCGAAAAGTGCAAATCAATCCCAGAGCAACAGCAAAAGACCTTGTGAAGATGCTGGAGGAAACAGGTGCAAAAGTATCTATATCCAGACTAAAACGAGTCCTATATCGACATAACATGAAAGGCCGCACAGCAAGGAAGAAGCCACTGCTCCAAAACCGCCATAAAAAAGCCAGACTACGGTTTGCAACTGCACATGGGGACAAAGATTATACTTTTTGGAGAAATGTCCTCTGGTCTGATGAAACAAAAATAGAACTGTTTGGCCATAATGACCATCGTTATGTTTGGAGGAAAAAGGGGGACGCTTGCAAGCCGAAGAACACCATCCCAACCGTGATGCACAGGGGTGGCAGCATCACATTGTGGGGGTGCTTTGCTGCAGGAGGGACTGGTGCACTTCACAAAATAGATGGCGACATGAGGAAGGAAAATTATGTGGATTTATTGAAGCAACATCTCAAGACATCAGTCAGAAAGTTAAAGCTTAGTCGCAAATAGGTCTTCCAAATGGACATTGATCCCAAGCATACTTCCAAAGTTGTGGCAAAATGGCTTAAGGACAACAAAGTCAAGGTAGTGGAGTGGACATCACAAAGCCCTGACCTCAATCCCATAAAAATATGTGGGCAGAACTGAAAAGGCATGTGCGAGCAAGGAAGCCTACAAACCTGACTCAGTTTCACCAGCTCTGTCAGGAGGAATGGGCCAAAATTCACCCAACTTATTGTGGGAAGCTTGTGGAAGAATACCCGAAATGTTTGACCCAAGTTTAACAATTTAAAGGCAATGCTACCAAACACTAATTGAGTGTATGTAAACTTCTGACCCACTGGGAATGTGATAAAAGAAATAAAAGCTGAAATAAATAATTCTCTCTACTATTATTCTGACATTTCACATTCTTAAAATAAAGTTGTGATCCTAACTGACCACAGACAGGGAATTGTTATTAGGATTAAATGTATTTGGCTAAGGTGTATGTAAACTTCCGACTTCAACTGTACCCTATTTTATACCGTCTATTGCATCTTCCCTATGCCGCTCTGTCATTGCGCATCCATATATTTATATGTATATATTCTTATTCTATTCCTTTACTTAGATGGGTGTGTATAAGGTAGCTGTTGTGGAATTGTTAGATTACTTGATTGATATTACTACACTGTCGGAACTAGAAGCACAAGCATTTCCCTACACTCACAATAACATCTCCTAACCATAAGTATGTGACCAATAAAATTTGAATTAATTTGATTTGACAGCATCCAACACACATTGACTGGGCATATGGAGAATACTGGGAAAGTGGAGATGAGATGGACGGACTGAAGGACATGGGAAAAGCCAGCTAGACATTGGACGTGCAGAGCATGGATTATTTGGGGAACATAGAGGGAGGGTACATTAGAGGAGGGAGGTGGGGGTGGGAGGTTGCATCCATTTGTGAGTATGTTGTTTCTTCAACCTCTGGCCTCCCTAAAAGCCCCTCTTTCTCCTCCGTAAAGGAGATAGAGGAGAGAAGAAGAATAAGGAGGAATGAAATATTCAACCAAAAAGGATATCTATTTTTAGAAGCAGGGGGAAAGCTTGAGTTGTATTATTGATGTTGGAGTGTGAGTGGGGCCTCTCGGGCTCTCTGTCTGACAGAAGAAGAAGTACAGGAAGGCCTGTCAGAGTGGACGTGTGTGTGTGTGTGTGTGTGTGTGTGTGTGTGTGTGTGTGTGTGTGTGTGTGTGTGTGTGTGTGTGTGTGTGTGTGTGTGTGTGTGTGTGTGTGTGTGTGTGTGTGTGTGTGTGTGTGTGTGTGTGTGTGTGTGTGTGTGCACGTGCACATGTGTGTGTGCGTGTGCGTGTGTTTGTGTGCGTGTGTGTGTGTGCGTGCGTGTGTGCGCATGTGTGTGTGTGCACTCATGGACAGAGGACGCGAGCACAGCATGGGTTTGGCAAGGAGGAACTCCTTGGAATTGAGTAGGATAGAGAGAGATTTTTTTTTTAAAGATGTGGAGAGGGTGGAAGAGATAAATACTATAAAATAAGAGCAACAAAATCCAAGGAGAAAAGGAAGGAAAAAGGAAAAATTAAGACAGGCTGAGAGAAAGAGAATGAAAAAAGAGTCAGATAGAGAGTAGAGAGAGACAGTGAGCATGGGAGAGACGGAGAGATGGAAAGAGGGAAGATGGACGAGAGAGAGAGCGAGAGAGAGAGGGACAGCTCAGGGGCCTATACTGCCTGAGCTGCATTCCCTCCAGACAACAACACAAGTGTATAAAAAACACCTGCCTCCGCTTTCTGCCACAACATTGTGATTCCACACAGGAGTGGAGTGGGATCACCTGGGTTCCGCTGGTGGTTTGGGGAGACGGGTGTTTCATGTGGAGACATTGATCCTGATCTGTTTTCAGACCAGCCATCGGAGCTGGAGGGGGGAGTTTATTGGGCTTCTACATGACAATAGACAGGTCTGGCTTAATAGCACTGCTCTGAGCACAGTCTGAGGACCAATGGCTGTTAAGGTCCAGATGTTGATGGACAGACTGTAAGGCACGATCAATTCTAACCATAAAGCCTTCTGTATTGTGCCTACATCTATTTAGGGTAAAACCATTATCCTTCCCACAGTTATTATCATGCTTTCCAAGCTCAAGGAAGTGAGTGTATGTATCTGTGTTTCTATTCACTCTGGGGTATAAAGTACACGTAATGTATTTCCAATCAGAGAGTTAGGAGATAGTTACCACCAGAGACAGATGGCCCCTGGTGGTAAGTGGAGCTACCCCAGTGAATCAATTCACTCTCAGTCACTTCTTCCCAAATTATCTTCCCCTACTTCACGTCACATTCATATCAGGGAGTTTATACCATCGACTCACAGTCATCCAGGCACAATGAACAGATGCAACGTACATGCAGCTCTGATCCAGCTCACGCATGTTCAACAGTGCATTCAGTAAGGTGCACATTACAAACACAATACCAGTCAAAAGTCTGGACACACCTACTCATTCAAGGGTTTTTCTTTATTTAGACAAATTTTGCTTATTTGAGCTGTTCTTGCCATAATATGTACTTGGTCTTTTACCAAATAGGACTATCTTCTGTATACCACCCCTGCCTTGTCACAACACAACTGATTTTCTCAAATGCATTAAGGAAAGAAATTCCACAAATTAACTTTTAAAAAGACACACCTGAGAATGCCAAGCATGTGCAAAGTTGTCATCAAGGCAAAATGTGGGTAATTTGAAGAATATAAAATAAAATATATTTTGATTTGTTTAATAGTTTTTTGGTTACTACATGATTCCATATGTGTTATTTCATAGTTTTGATGTCTTCACTATTATTCTACAATGTAGAAAATAGTAAAAATAAAGAAAATCCCTTGATGAGTAGGTGTGTCCAAACTTTAGACTGTGTCCAAACTTTAGAATACTTAGGGACATGGAAAGTAATCAAACGTTACCGTAGGCGACCGGATTTGAGCCGTGATAGAGAGGATCTAAGAATCTTTATAAATACACTGTAGCTTGTTGTTAATCCAGTGGGATGAGGAAACGCAAGATACAACTCAGATTCATCTCAACAACACATGCAACATGATGGGGTAAAGTCAAATGGTGCTTAAGGACAATATTAAAGTGACCAACTGTGTCTGAATACAATCTGTGCCTTGATCGAACTGTAGCTTTCTTGCTATTTTAAAACATAAGCATACATCCCCACTTTAGAGAGAAAGGGTGTTTTTCTGTCCAAATAGGGTGATGTTTACAGCTGGCCCAAGTCTCTTCACATTCTCTGGGAATGGGTTATTTCTATCCCTGCCCTTCACTCACATAGGGGTTGGCATGTGAAAGAGACCTTCCCAGAGACCCATAAAATTGGAAAGTATTAATTCTTATGGCTGCAGGGGCAGTATTGAGTAGCTTGGATGAAAAGGTGCACAGAGGTGCCCAGAGTAAACTGCCTGCTCCTCAGTCCCAGTTGCTAATATATGCATATTATTATTAGTATTGGATAGAAAACATGCGAAGTTTCTAAAACTGTTTGAATGATGTCTGTGAGTATAACAGAACTCATATGGCAGGAGGAAAAAACCTGAGAAAAAAATCCTACCAGGAAGTGTGAAATCTGAGGTTTGTAGGTTTTCAACTCATCGCCTATCGAATACACAGTGGGATATGGGTCAGTTTGCACTTCCTACGGCTTCCACTAGATGTCAACAGTCTTTAGAACCTTGTCTGATGCTTCTACTGTGAAGTGGGGCCGAAGGAGACGGGAATGAGTAAGGTCTGCTATGAGCTGACCATGCTCTGACCATGCTCTAACCATGCGCGTTCACATGAGAGGGAACTCTGTTCCATCACACTTCTGAAGACAATGGAATTCTCCGGTTGGAACATTATTGAAGATTTATGTTAAAAACATCCTAAAGATTGATTGAATACATCGTTTGACAAGTTTCTACTGACTGTTACGGTAACTTTTTGACATTTCGTCTGCTTTTAGTGAACGCGCTTCGTGACTTTGGATTTGTTTACCAAACACGCTAACAAAAGTACCTATTTGGACATAAATGATGGACATTACCGAACAAAACGAACATTTCTTGTGGAAGTGGGAGTCCTGGGAGTGCATTCCGACGAAGATCAGCAAAGGTAAGTGAAGATTTATAATGCTATTTATGACTTTTGTTGACTCCACAATTTGGCGGGTAACTGTATGGCCTCCTTTTGTGGCTGAACGCTGTTCTCAGATTATTGAATATTGTGCTTTTGCCGTAAAGCTTTTTTGAAATCTGACACAGCGGTTGCATTAAGAACAAGTTTATCTATGTAAAATTCTATGTAAAACATGTATCTTTCATCAAAGTTTATGATGAGTATTTCTGTTGTTTAATGTGGCTCTCTGCAATTTCTCTGGATATTTTGGAGGCATTTCTGAACATGGCGCCAATGTAAACTGAGGTTTTTAGATATAAATATGAACTTTATCGAACAAAACATATACTGTATATATTGTGTAACATGAAGTCCTATGAGTGATATCTGATGAAGATCATCAAAGGTTAGTGATTCATTTTATCTCTATTTCTGCTTTTTGTGACTCCTGTCTTTGGCTGGAAAAATGGCTGTGTTTTACTGTGATTTTGCAGTGACCTAAAATAATCGTTTGTGGTGCTTTCGCTGTAAAGCCTTTTTGAAATCGGACACTTTGGTGGGATTAACAAGAAGTGTATCTTTAAAATGGTGTGAAATACTTGTATGCTTGAGGAATTTTAATTATGAGATTTCTGTTGTTTGAATTTGGCGCCCTGCACTTTCACTGGCTGTTGTCATATCGATCCCGTTAACGGGATTGCAGCCCTAAGAAGACTCCTTGACTTTTTCCACATTTTGTTACGTTACAGACTTATTCCAAAATGGATGAAATAAATTCAAATCCCCATCAATCGACACACAATAGCCCATAACGACAAAGCAAAAACAGTTTTTCTGAAATGTTTGCTAATTTATTAAAAATAAAAAACAGAAATACCTTATTTACATAAGTATTCAGACCCTTTGCTATGAGACCTGACATTGAGCTCAGGTGCATCCTGTTTCCATTGATCATCCATGTTTCTACAATTTGTTTGGAGTTCACCTGTAGTAAATTCAAATTGATTGGAGATGATTTGGAAAGGCACACCCCTGTCTATATAAGGTCCCACAGTTGACAGTGCATGTCAGAGCAAAAATCCGATGGTCACTCTGACAGAGCTCCAGAGTTCCTCTGTGGAGATTGGAGAACATTTCAGGACAAGCATCTCTACAGCACTCCACCAATCAGGCCTTTAGGGTAGAGTGGCCAGACGGAAGCCACTCCTCAGTAAAAGGCACATGACAGCCCTCTTGGAGTTTGCCAAAAGGCCCCTAAAGACTCTCAGACCATGAGAAACAAGATTCTCTGGTCTAATGAAATCAAGATTAAACTCTTTGGCCTGAATGCCAAATGTCACATCTGGAGGAAACCTGGCACCATCCCTACAGTGAAGCACGGTAGTGGCAGCATCATGCTGTGGGGATGTTTTTCAGCGGCAGGGACTGGGAGACTAGTCAGGATCGAGGGAAAGATGAACGGAGCCGAGTACAGCGAGGTCCTTGATGAAAACCTGCTCTAGAGTACTCAGGACCTCAGACTGGGGTGACGGTTCCCTTTCCAACAGGACAGCGACCCTAAGCACACAACGCAGGAGTGGCTTTGGGAAAAGTCTCTGAATGTCCTTGAGTGGCCCAGCCAGAGCACGGACTTGAACTCGAAACCCAATCGAACTTGAACCCAATCGAAATCTCTGGAGAGACTTGAAAATAGCTGTGCAGCGACGCTCCCCATCCAACCTGACAGAGCTTGAGAGGATCTGCAAAGAAGAATGTGAGACACTTCCCAAATACAGTTGTTCCAAACTTGTAGTGTCATACCCAAGAAGTCTTGAGGCTGTAATCTCTGCTTAAGGTGCTTAAACAAAGTACTGAGTAGGGTTGCACATTTTGGGGAATATTCAGAGGTGGAAACTTTCCGTGGAAATTAATGGGGAATATATGGGAATTAACGGGAATATATGGGAATTCATGGAAATATATGCAAATTAATATTAATACAATTTAAATGTTGATTTTTTTTGCATTGGATATATTTACCATATCATATGGAGACAGAAACATAAACCTTTTACACTATCATAGGTAGGCATAATTGCAAATGATTAAATCCTTCCAATATAATTTTTTTTAAACAATTTAGTTACAAATTAAACTTTAATTAAATGAATTGACTCTTCACATGGAATGACTTCACTGAACAACAAAAGAAAGGGAACATTGAATGTTCCCCAATGATCCATAGCATCTCCCAAAAAATGTTTTCAACATACATCTGTAAAAAACGAAAGCTTTGGTTGTCTTCCTCTCATGTTTCCATGTCATCTCCCTGGACCTCCTCAATGTCCACCACTTGAACATCAGACTGAGGGCTCATCTTCACTGTCACTTTCCTACCATGTTAGAACGGCTCGTTGTCAGGCTCAAAAAGCCTCAAATTTGCCCAGATGGCCACCAATTTTTCAACCCTTGCATTGGTCAGCCTGTTGCGTGCTGTGGTGTGTGTTCCCAAACAAGGACCAGTTGCGCTCTGAGGCGGCGGCTGTTGGTGGGATTTGGAGGATGGAGGCAACAGGGGAAAGAGCCTCAGTTCCACAGAGTCCCTTCCACCAGGTGGCTGATGAGATATATTGGCACGACTACCATATTGCATCTCCAACCCAAAGCCCTTGCTTGGAAGTGTACTTCACCAGACTGCCAAGAACCTTGCCCTCATCCAGGCCAAGGTGGTGAGACACAGTAGTGATGACACCATGGGCCTTGTTGATCTCTGCACCAGACAGGATGCTCTTGCCAGCATACTTGGGGTCCAACATGTACGCTGCGGTGTGTATGGGCTTCAGGCAGAAGTCTTCACGCTTTTTGATGTATTTCAGAACTGCAGTTTCCTCTGCTTGGACCAACAGTGAAGTGGGCAGGGCAGTACGGATTTCTCTCCTTACATCTGCAAGCAGAGTCTGACAATCAGATGGCATTGTCTCCCTGCAATGGCTACTGCTAACGGTTTCAGGAGATTCAGGCTGCTTACCACTCTCTCCCAAAATACACCATCCAGGAGCGTCCTCTTGATGGGGCCGTCCATATCAGCAGACTATGATATGGCCATTTCTTGGAGAGACTCCTTCCCCTCCAGGAAACTGTCAAACATGATGACAACACCACCCCAACGGGTGTTGCTGGGCAGCTTCAACGTGGTGCTCTTATTCTTCTCACTTTGCTTGGTGAAGTAGATTGCTGCTATAACTTGATGACCCTTCACATACCTAACCATTTCCCTGGCTCTCTTATAGAGTGCATGCATTGTTTTCAGTGCCATGATGTCCTTGAGGAGCAGATTCAATGCATGAGCAGCACAGCCAATGGGTGTGATGTGAGGGTAGAACTCCTCCACTTTAGACCAAGCAGCCTTCATGTTCGCAGCATTGTCTGTCACCAGTGCAAATACGTTCTGTGGTCCAAGGTAATTGATGACTGCCTTCAGCTCATCTGCAATGTAGAGACCGGTGTGTCTGTTGTCCCTTGTGTCTGTGCTCTTGTAGAATACTGATTGGGGGGTGGAGATTATGTAGTTAATTATTCCTTGCCCACGAACATTCAATCACCCACCAGAGATGATTGCAATACAGTCTGCATTCTCTATGATTTGCTTGACCTTCAGTTGAACTCTGTTGAACTCTGCATCCAGCAAATGAGTAGATAAAGCATGTCTGGTTGGAGGGGTGTATTCTGGGCGAAGAACGTTCAGAAATCTCTTCCATTACATATTGCCTGTGAGGATCAGAGGTGAACCAGTTGCATACACAGCTCAAGCAAGACATTCATTAACATTTCTCTGACTACGTTCCTCCTCAGTCAAAAAAATGTCTGATTCCAGGAAGACCATGAGCTGTTGCTATCGATAAAGTGTCTGAGTCATCATTTTCACCTCGAATAGAAGTAGAGGGACTTTTGTCAGAGTTTGTTTGTTGTGAGCGCTGAGGGAACTTTATGCACTTGGCCAGATGATTCTGCATCTTTGTTGCATTCTTCACATATGATTTGGCACAGTGTTTGCAAATGTACACAGCTTTTCCTTCTACATTAGCTGCAGTGAAATGTCTCCACACATCAGATAGTGCCGGTGGCATTTTCCTGTAAAGATCAGAAAAAAATGTGTAAAAAAAAACAAATGAAATTCCATGTACAGATAAATTGTTAAACAGTTAGATTAAACAACTCCTTTGTAAGATAAATGTTTTGAAATTGAAACATTCATAGAAATAGGTGAATTATCATTCCTCAGTTAGCAGGCTCAAGCAAGCTAAAACCCACATGGGCACAAAAACTAACTTGCAGAAATTGATAACAAGTTTGAAATGATTTAAACACACTGCCGTAGGCTACTATTTACTAGTTAAAACCTCTCTGGGATAGCGGGACGGTATGTCCCACCTGCCCAATAGCCAGGGAAAATGTAGAGCGCCAAATTCAAAAAAATTATATAAAATCAAACTTTCATTAAATCACACATATAAGATATCAAATTAAAGCTACACTCGTTGTGAATCCAGCCAACATGTCAGATTTCAAAAAGGCTTTTCGGCGAAAGCATAAGATGCTAAAATCTGATGATAGCACAATGTCAACAAAGAGAGTGTAGCATATTTCAACCATGCCGGCGCTACTCAAAACGCAGATATAAAATATAAAACATGCATTACCTTTGACGAGATTCTTTTGTTGGCACTCCAATACGTCCCATAAACATCACAAACGGTCCTTTTGTTCGATTAATTCCGTCCATATATATCCAAATTGTCCATTTATTTGGCGCGGTTGATCCAGAAAAAAACTGCTTCCAATTTGCGCAAAGTCACTACAAAATCTCTCAAAAATTACCTCTAAACTTTGCCAAAACATTTCAAAGTACTTTCGTAATACAACTTAAGGTATTTGTAAACGTTAATAATCGATCAAATTGAAGACGGGTCTATCTGTTTTCAATACAGGAGATCAACAATCAAACGCTACATTTTTTAGTCTTGCGCAACTCTCAAACAGTACACATGACGTTACTCTACTTCCTGATGGCCTTCTTCTTCATTGCACAAATGAATAACCTCAACTTATTTCCTAAGACTGGTGACATCCAGTGAAAGCAGTAGGAACTGAGAACAGAGTGATTAGAAATCTGGCTTCCCAATGAAAACTCATTGAACAGACAGTGACTTTAAAAAAAAAATTATAATAATGGTTAGTCCTCGGGGTTTTGCCTGCTACATAAGTTCTGTTATACTTACAGATATGATTCAAACAGTTTTAGAAACTTCAGAGTGTTTTCTATCCAAATCTACTAATAATATGCATATCTTATATTCTGGGGATGAGTAGAAGGAAGTTGAAATTGGGCACGCTATTTTTCCCAAAGTGAAAACTGCCCCCTATCCTAGAGAAGTTTTTAACAAAAAATATTGTATGTCATAAAATGTATTCACCCCACCCAGTATTGTAAACAAAACTTACCAGAAAGCATGTAGTCCTTGGCTCAGACAGTGTAGTAGTGTGGGCTCAATAGCATCTCATTAGTGTGCAAGATCTTGAGAATCAGCTGTACATGTGATGGAAGAATGCATTGTGCATGCAAAGGGTTGCAATTCCATTTAATTGGGGATAGTTTAACCAAAATATGCCACAAGACCTAGAATTGCCTTGTGTGTATCCCACAAAGAAGTTTCACTGTTATAAGCTAACTTTTTTGATGAATTTAAGCAAAATACCCCAAATTTACCGGAAAGTTTCTGACCCTTTGCAACCCTAGTACTGAGTAATGGGTCTGAATACTTATGTAAATGTGATATTTCCGGCGTTTTTTAAATACATTTGCAAAACTTTCAAAAAAACTGTTTTTGTTTTGTCTTTATGCGGTATTGTGTGTAGATTGATGAGGGGGGAGGGGGGGGCGGACAAGTTAATCAATTTTAGAATAAGGCTGTAACGAAACAAAATGTGTAAAAAGTCAAAAGGTCTAAACTCTTTCCGAATGCACTGCATAACCTCTGAAAAAACACTGTAACCTTCCCATGACCATCCACTTCTCTTGGTCCTCCAGCAGCTACATGGTAGGCCTGAAATAGAGCAAAGAACTAGAGACAATGCTTTCCAAGGTTACAATGTGCACTTCCTGCATTCCATCCATTGCCCCCTCAAGCAGAAAAAAACTTTCATTTTACCAGAATATAATTTTGAATAATTGAGATGTAGCGGAAGTCATCCAGGTCAGAGCAAAGAGAACTCTAGAGAACCAGAGACACAGGTTAGTGGAAAACACATTCCAGAAGCATTTCACAGAATCTTAAAAGCTACTCTGAATACATTTCTTATCTGCCATAATGAGGAAAACACCCATATGGGCTCTGTGCATTAGGAATCTTTATCTCATCAATACAGTGTGGGTGGTTTTGAATATCAATTACTTTACTGTGAAACTAACTTTGTTCAAGATCTTTTATTACATTTTACCTAGACTTTGGAACACAGTTTGACGGACATGACTTTGACGGACATACCAGACAGAGTGCTGGAGGAAGCCAGCTAGTTTCATTTTGTCTGTCTACATCCATTCATTAAACTGGACCTCTTGACAGCTCTGCATGCTTCCTCTGTCTCTCTGACAGGAGACTGCTACATGTCCAGACATGAGATTCCCACCTACACATAACCTGCTGCCAAGAGTTCATATGAGTCATGACTGTATATGGGTTTTGAAAGCATAGTATACAACTTTTCATTGTGCATCCTGTGTTGACGTGAACATGGATCCAATACCCACAGCAGCCCACAGTATTGGAAGTATTTTTACTAATATCTCTTTTCTGATATCCAAAACTGTAAGAGATTCAGAGGCTGATAGTGCTTTGAGCTCTGTGCTTCACATTCATGTGATGTGTTTACACTGTGATCCACCTTTGCATACATTACGCTGAACTCTCACCTTAGTTCGGGCGCTTCATATGCAAAATCCAAAAACCAATGGAGGATTACCAGGGTTTTAGCTAAAACTATGTGAGCTGAGCGTGAAACGTTGGCAGGGCTGGATTCATCTGGATTTATGTCTAATAAAACATGCAGTTATACTTAGGTTGTCTCATTAGTAGCTGTAGGATAGTACTTACACCATACCGTGGCCTACAGACCTGTAGTACTACATAGTTCAAATATTAAAAAACATGTTTGATTTAAACCAATATCTTACAGAAGCTGCTTATGCGATTTTCCAGAGCCAGGTTTCATCTTTGTTTGAGAGCAGTATGAGATTGAAATATAACACCCCCGGCTATGAGAACGAGAGAATGCCTGATGCCTAATTCAAATCATACCTGCAGATTAAGAAAGATTATCTTACCCGGTGTAATCATAAAAAATAAACATTACAAAGCAGTTGTTCAGGTTTCTGAGTGAACTGACTGCTTCAGGGGTGTACACTATCTACAGACAAATCAACGCGTTTACATTCCCTGATAGGAATATGGGCAGGCCAGGGCCATATGATAAATACTATTATAGGGGTACAAGCATATGCCCAATGTTCGCTACACAAGGAAAAGGATCTAAGTCATGAAAGCCAATGATCCATAAATCAAATCATACACAACAGCCAATCATGTAATCTACAGAGGCAAGCTGAGAACATTACTGGAAGCCTGTTTGCTTATTTATGTCAAAATACCACATCAGAAAAATGGCAATGAATAACAGTGCTTTGTAGATCATGTACTGTACATGTCAGAATTACAAGAGAGGGAGCAAAGTAATGATTGATCATGGCATAGTAAAAGGAATGCATCGCACCAGTGTACCTAAACATTTAGATAACATTCTGCATCTCATCATCAAATTCCACCACGGCAATAAAAACATTCTGTCTTCCTCATCCAAGTTTGAGTGCATGGCTTAATGTTTCCTACTATCTCCAACAACCCCCCTCTGCACCGCAACACAGAAAGAATAATGTTGCATCAGCATGGAAACGACTCCAATGGCAGATGATGCATTGGATCATTTCCGTTTGGCCACCTTGCGCAGAGGAAAATAATGAAATGATAACCTTTAATAAAAACATAAGGGGACGAGTGTATGAAGAACATCTTCATCTGAGTGCAGACCATGGGGGAAAGACCAAACAAGAATGAGAAATCAGTAATAACGGCAACGGCTTAATTAGCTTCTCCAAGGCTATTCTTCAGTGTGTTATTACAGACTGTCATTTCCACTCCTCCCATAAGAGGCTGGAATCTGGAGCCCCGGTGAACCCAAAATGACTGCTGTTTTACCTAGTTGGCTGTAGCCCAGTAACTGTCAAGGCAGCTTTAATTGTAGATTGTATTATAATAACGTAGTCATGAAATACAGTCCAATAACTGTCTGAGACAATTTCGCTCAGTCTTCAAATTGCTGAAGGTTTTCTTTTCAGTTCTCCCCCCTCCCCAGCTGCTTGGAAGCCTGGTTCACAGCTAACTCCTCCGTTTCCCCCGTTATCATCTGCTACAGTACATGCCTTAAGTGAAGGTATTCAGGAGAGAAGGGTGTGGTGCCCTTATTATTGTAGAGAACGTGAAAGACTTGATGTAAATAAATAATGTCCCCTAGCAAGCTGCCTGGAGGAAACTGTGGGGTCAGTCAATGTCAACCCTAACCTGGGTACCAGTCTGTGTCATAAGCCACAGAGTACAAGCAGTGGAATGTTAGCTAGACAGACTGGTACCCAGGCTAACCCTCCAAGGCTCAGATTCACTATCTGTTACACTCAGTTACC
The DNA here is from genome assembly GCF_029448725.1 of Salvelinus fontinalis. NCBI lineage: Eukaryota > Metazoa > Chordata > Actinopteri > Salmoniformes > Salmonidae > Salvelinus > Salvelinus fontinalis. Next base: position 15,795,214 of record NC_074698.1, read on the forward strand.
CAAGGAGCTGTACAACACATTGTTTCATCCAGTCATAGGGAAACAGAGTGCCTCCGATGGGCCCTGAGGACTCACAACTAAACAGAGCACTGAGGAGGAGGAAGATGAGGAGGAAAGATAGGAAGGGCCCAAGCGGCAGTCAGTCTTGAATGTGGTTCATGAGGGTAGAGAGGCAAAGAGGAGGCAAAAAGCTGGGGCTACACAATTCCCTTGCCAAGAAGCAACTTACCACAGTGCTTACCATTCATCATCACCATAGACTGCCATCTTATGCACATCAACTTCCATTTAAAAACTGAAAAAAGGCAGAAATGTTGTACGTGGTGGAAATAAAAACCTCTGATAGCACTGGGTGTGCTCTTTTTTAATCTAATGGCCTCCACCACAGCAGAAGGTGGGAAAGTAAGAGCGATGTGAGGCTGGGTGCCAACATTTGAAATTACAGCCATTGATCTCCTGCATTCCAGAATGTTTCCACTGTGTGTGAATGCATTACTGAGGAGGTGCAGCCTAACAGGTGGGTGGCAGTGCTCTGCTCTGGCAGTGTAAGGCTCTATAGCGGTTCTCTACAGGGTGAAGGGAGGTGCTGAAGGAGGTGGTATGAAAGCAGTGAGCATCTGTCTGTATATCTGTAGGATATTAGCATCTCAAATTCTATGCATGTTATGCCATGTTATGTCTGGCTCAATAAACTGCCTTCCAACAACACAGTCAATTCAAATGAGCCCATTATTATTGCATGCACTAGTGGGACATAACTAACAGCATTATAAATTCAGCAGCTGTTGTAAGCGCTTTTCCTCTGTTAAGAGGAGTCAGGATGTTGGCAAGTTTAACTTGATCCACAAGATGCGTTGAATAGAACAGATGAATTATTGTACGCCTGCAGGAAGGAAGGGATGGTGAGACACGGGAGGAGGTCCAGTGATGAAGGGAGGGAGGGAGGGATGGATGGATGCGTGTTTTGGGGATACCTGGAGCACGGAGGAATGGAGGAGGATGTGGATACTGTTCCGGTGTGTAAAACATATGGGCCAGTGATTTGTTTGTGTGGGCAGCAGAGAGATGAATATATAATGAGTGGTAGACTCCTGGACATTTAGCTATGCTGGAAAATTTAGTTAAGGGGTCCCAATGGGTACATTACATGTAGGTGTGGATAACAATAATGTTATACATTTGAAATAGAATGGGCTGTGTTAGCCCTATTAGCTAAAGAATTTGACATTTCTGCAAGTAGACTAATGTAAATTGGGTAAACAGTAATCAGACTTAGATACAGCAATCAGCTTTTATTTATTTTTCAACCTATTAGATCAAATTTACTCACCCAAATTAAATCAAAATAAAATAAAATTGTATTGGTCACATGGTTAGCAGAGGTTAATGCGAGTGTAGTGAAATGCTTGTGCTTCTAGTTTCCGTGCAGTAATATCTAACAAGTAATCTAACAATTCATCAACAACTACCTTATACACACAATTTAAAGGGATTGTAGAAAAGGTCCATGGAGTTGGTGGAAGAATCCTTTAATTCATGGCAATTTACTCAGCTGGGCCAGGGGCGCTTTAATTAGGTCAGGTGGAAATGTCCGACAGATCTCAACTCATTAAAAGGAGGAAATCGCCATCACCTGACCTCGCTGCTATCTCTTCCTTAACTCCGTCTAATCCAGAAGTTCTGTGCGTCCATGAATCCACCGAATCTGAACCTTTCATCTAAACTATCTGTTGTGATCGGGAGAGCGGGCCATCAGTTATTGTTTATAGTTATTACCGCGGAGCACGGCTTGGAGCGCATGTTTCAAACCTATTGTGTAATGTGAATGGTCAATGATCACGTCCCTACGGATCATTATAGGCCAATTATGCTATCGATATATGGATAATAGGTATTGAAATTACATGTACATATTACAACGGAACGATTTGATTAGTGTAGTGCTAGCTAGCTAGTGTTAGCTAGCTACATAGTTGTCTTTGCTGTCCTTGTATCTAAGACAATTGTGTAGTTTAGACTAATTATCTGGCCAGTTACCGAGGTTACCTAGCCAGCTATCGAGGTTACCTAGCCAGCTACACTTTCAAACAAAGTCAACAACGCAGCCACTGCTAGCCAGCCTACTTCAGCAGTACTGTATCATTTTAATCATTTTAGTCAATAAGATTTTTGCAACGTAAGCTTAACTTTCTGAACATTCGAGACGTGTAGTCCACTTGTCATTCCAATCTCCTTTGCATTAGCGTAGCCTCTTCTGTAGCCTGTCAACTATGTGTCTGTCTATCCCTGTTCTCTTCTCTCTGCACAGACCATACAAACGCTTCACACCGCGTGGCCGCGGCCACCCTAACCTGGTGGTCCCAGCGCGCACGACCCACGTGGAGTTCCAGGTCTCCGGTAGCCTCTGGAACTGCCGATCTGCGGCCAACAAGGCAGAGTTCATCTCAGCCTATGCTTCCCTCCAGTCCCTCGACTTCTTGGCACTGACGGAAACATGGATCACCACAGATAACACTGCTACTCCTACTGCTCTCTCTTCGTCTGCCCACGTGTTCTCGCACACCCCGAGAGCTTCTGGTCAGCGGGGTGGTGGCACCGGGATCCTCATCTCTCCCAAGTGGTCATTCTCTCTTTCTCCCCTTACCCATCTGTCTATCGCCGCCTTTGAATTCCATGCTGTCACAGTTACCAGCCCTTTCAAGCTTAACATCCTTATCATTTATCGCCCTCCAGGTTCCCTCGGAGAGTTCATCAATGAGCTTGATGCCTTGATAAGCTCCTTTCCTGAGGACGGCTCACCTCTCACAGTTCTGGGTGACTTTAACCTCCCCACGTCTACCTTTGACTCATTCCTCTCTGCCTCCTTCTTTCCACTCCTCTCCTCTTTTGACCTCACCCTCTCACCTTCACCCCCTACTCACAAGGCAGGCAATACGCTTGACCTCATCTTTACTAGATGCTGTTCTTCCACTAACCTCATTGCAACTCCCCTCCAAGTCTCCGACCACTACCTTGTATCCTTTTCCCTCTCGCTCTCATCCAACACTTCCCACACTGCCCCTACTCGGATGGTATCGCGCCGTCCCAACCTTCGCTCTCTCTCCCCCGCTACTCTCTCCTCTTCCATCCTATCATCTCTTCCCTCTGCTCAAACCTTCTCCAACCTATCTCCTGATTCTGCCTCCTCAACCCTCCTCTCCTCCCTTTCTGCATCCTTTGACTCTCTATGTCCCCTATCATCCAGGCCGGCTCGGTCCTCCCCTCCCGCTCCGTGGCTCGACGACTCATTGCGAGCTCACAGAACAGGGCTCCGGGCAGCCGAGCGGAAATGGAGGAAAACTCGCATCCCTGCGGACCTGGCATCCTTTCACACCCTCCTCTCTACATTTTCCTCTTCTGTCTCTGCTGCTAAAGCCACTTTCTACCACTCTAAATTCCAAGCATCTGCCTCTAACCCTAGGAAGCTCTTTGCCACCTTCTCCTCCCTCCTGAATCCTCCTCCCCCTCCCCCCCCTCCTCCGTCTCTGCAGATGACTTCGTCAACCATTTTGAAAAGAAGGTCGACGACATCCGATCCTCGTTTGCTAAGTCAAACGACACCGCTGGTTCTGCTCACACTGCCCTACCCTGTGCTCTGACCTCTTTCTCCCCTCTCTCTCCAGATGAAATATCGCGTCTTGTGACGGCCGGCCGCCCAACAACCTGCCCGCTTGACCCTATCCCCTCCTCTCTTCTCCAGACCATTTCCGGAGACCTTCTCCCTTACCTCACCTCGCTCATCAACTCATCCTTGACCGCTGGCTACGTCCCTTCCGTCTTCAAGAGAGTGATAGTTGCACCCCTTCTGAAAAAACCTACACTCGATCCCTCCGATGTCAACAACTACAGACCAGTATCCCTTCTTTCTTTTCTCTCCAAAACTCTTGAACGTGCCGTCCTTGGCCAGCTCTCCTGCTATCTCTCTCAGAATGACCTTCTTGATCCAAATCAGTCAGGTTTCAAGACTAGTCATTCAACTGAGACTGCTCTTCTCTGTATCACGGAGGCGCTCCGCACTGCTAAAGCTAACTCTCTCTCCTCTGCTCTCATCCTTCTCGACCTATCGGCTGCCTTCGATACTGTGAACCATCAGATCCTCCTCTCCACCCTCTCCGAGTTGGGCATCTCCGGCGCGGCCCACGCTTGGATTGCGTCCTACCTGACAGGTCGCTCCTACCAGGTGGCGTGGTGAGAATCTGTCTCCTCACCACGTGCTCTCACCACTGGTGTCTCCCAGGGCTCTGTTCTAGGCCCTCTCCTATTCTCGCTATACACCAAGTCACTTGGCTCTGTCATAACCTCACATGGTCTCTCCTATCATTGCTATGCAGACGACACACAATTAATCTTCTCCTTTCCCCCTTCTGATGACCAGGTGGCGAATCGCATCTCTGCATGTCTGGCAGACATATCAGTGTGGATGACGGATCACCACCTCAAGCTGAACCTCGGCAAGACGGAGCAGCTCTTCCTCCCGGGGAAGGACTGCCCGTTCCATGATCTCGCCATCACGGTTGACAACTCCATTGTGTCCTCCTCCAAGAGAGCTAAGAACCTTGACGTGATCCTGGACAACACCCTGTCGTTCTCAACTAACATCAAGGCGGTGGCCCGTTCCTGTAGGTTCATGCTCTACAACATCCGCAGAGTACGACCCTGCCTCACACAGGAAGCGGCGCAGGTCCTAATCCAGGCACTTGTCATCTCCCGTCTGGATTACTGCAACTCATTGTTGGCTGGGCTCCCTGCCTGTGCCATTAAACCCCTACAACTCATCCAGAACGCCGCAGCCCGTCTGGTGTTCAACCTTCCCAAGTTCTCTCACTTCACCCCGCTCCTCCGCTCTCTCCACTGGCTTCCAGTTGAAGCTCGCATCCGCTACAAGACCATTGTGCTTGCCTACGGAGCTGTGAGGGGAACGGCACCTCAGTACCTTCAGGCTCTGATCAGGCCCTACACCCAAACAAGGGCACTGCGTTCATCCACCTCTGGCCTGCTCGCCTCCCTACCACTGAGGAAGTACAGTTCCCGCTCAGCCCAGTCAAAACTGTTCGCTGCTCTGGCACCCCAATGGTGGAACAAACTCCCTCACGACGCCAGGACAGCGGAGTCAATCACCACCTTCCGGAGACACCTAAAACCCCACCTCTTTAAGGAATACCTAGGATAGGATAAAGCAATCCTTCTGACCCCCCCCCCCTTAAAAGATTTAGATGCACTATTGTAAAGTGGCTGTTCCACTGGATGTCATAAGGTGAATGCACCAATTTGTAAGTCGCTCTGGATAAGAGCGTCTGCTAAATGACTTAAATGTAAATGTAAATGTAAGACACTTGAAATGGGTGAAATATGAAACGTCATCGTTTGCTGAACTGATCGATTCTGATATCAAACTAATGGGGACTATAGATTGAATAACCGATTACTGTTTGTATTATTCTTCTCATGATTATGATAAATAGTTACGAGCAGAAATGACTCAAGGATGATTCCTATTGACTTCTTAATGAACTGGATTGTTGAATTCCCTAATTATGTTAATAATGCATGATTGTTATGATTTGATCTTTGTGATTATGAATTTGATTGGATACATGTTATTCTGTTTCCTTTGTTATGCAGCACAGACTACTCAGTAAATATACCACTTTATGGTTAAAGGAATTCCTGCTTCAGTCTCATCCATTCCTCTTTCACCTGACCCGTGACCACCTGTTCACCTTCACTGTCAGTCATCCTACCTATCCAGCTACCCACACAGATTCCACTAATCTTGCAACCTTTCGCTTACTAGTCCAACGCTCTAACCGCTAGGCTACTAGGCCCCATATGTATATACTGTATAAAATACAGGGACGGCAGGTAGCCTAGTGGTTAGAGCATTGGACTAGGAACTGGAAGGTTGCAAGATTGAATCCCCGAGCTGACAAGGTAAAAATCTGTCGTTCTTCCCACGAACAAGGCAGTTAACTCACTGTTCCTAGGCCATCATTGAAAATTAGAATGTGTTCTTAACTGACTTGCCTAGATAAATATATACATATGAGATGATATTAAAGTGGCCAATGATTGAGTCTGTATGAAGGCAGCAGCCTCTCTGTGTTAGTGATGGCTGTTTAACAGTCTAATGGCCTTGAGATAGAAGCTGTTTTTCAGTCTCTCGGTCCCAGCTTTGATGTACCTGTACTGACCTTGCCTTCCGGATGGTAGCGGGGTGAACAGGCAGTGGCTCGGGTGGTTGTTGTCCTTGATGATCTTTTTGGACTTCCTGTGACATCGGGTTCTGTAGGTGTCCTGGAGGACATGTAGTTTGCCCCCAGTGATGCGTTGTGCAGACCACACGACCCTCTGGAGAGCCTTGCAGTTGAGGGCGGTGCAGTTGCCATACCAGGCGGTGATACAGCCCGACAGGATGCTCTCAATTGCTCTCATTTAGTTGGTGGGTAGATACAGTTGAAGTCAGAAGTTTACATACACCTTAGCCAAATACATTTAAACTCAGTTTTTCACAATTACTGAAATTCAATCCGAGTAAAAATGCCCTGGCTTAGGTCAGTTAGGAATGGAATAAGAATATATACATATAAATATATGGATGCGCAATGACAGAGCGGCGTAGGCAAGATGCAATAGACGGTATAAAATACAGTACAGTTGAAGTCGGAAGTTTACATACATTTTAGCCAAATACATTTCACAATTCCTGACATTTAATCCTAATAACAATTCCCTGTCTGAGGTCAGTTAGGATCACAACTTTATTTTAAGAATGTGAAATGTCAGAATAATAGTAGAGAGAATTTCTTTCAGCTTTTATTTTTTTTATCACATTCCCAGTGGGTCAGAAGTTTACATACACTCAATTAGTATTTGGTAGCATTGCCTTTAAATTGTTTAACTTGGGTCAAACGTTTCAGGTATTCTTCCACAAGCTTCCCACAATAAGTTGGGTGAATTTTGGCCCAATCCTCGTGACAGAGCTGGTGAAACAGTCAGGTTTGTAGGCCTCCTTGATCGCACACGCTTTTTCAGTTCTGCCCACACATTTTCTATAGGATTGAGGTCAGGGCTTTGTGATGTCCACTCCAATACCTTGACTTTGTTGTCCTTAAGCCATTTTGCCACAACTTTGGAAGTATGCTTGTGGTCATTGTCCATTTGGAAGACCCATTTGCATCCAAATTTTTACTTCCTGACATGTCTTGAGATGTTGCTTCAATATATCCACATAATTTTCCTTCCTCATGTAGCCATCTATTTTGTGAAGTGCACCAGTCCCTCCTGCAGCAAAGCACCCCCACAATGTGATGCTGCCACCCCTGTGCTCCACGGTTGGGATGGTGTTCTTTGACTTGCAAGCATCCCCCTTTTTCCTCCAAACATAACGATGGTCATTATGGCCAAACAGTTCCACTTTTGTTTTCATCAGACCAGAGGACATTTCTCCAAAAAGTACAATCTTTGTCCCCATGTGCAGTTGCAAACCGTAGTCTGGCTTTTTTGTCGGTTTTGGAACAGTGGCTTCTTCCTTGTTGAGCGGCCTTTCAGGTTATGTCGATATAGGACTCATTTTACTGTGGATATAGATACTTTTGTACCTGTTTGCTCCAGAATTTACAAGGTCCTTTGCTGTTGTTCTGGGATTGATTCGCACCAAAGTATGTTCATCTAGGAGACAGAATGCGTCTCCTTCCTGAGCGGTATGGCGGCTGCGTGGTCCCGTGGTGTTTATACTTGCGTACTATTGATTGTACAGATGAACGTGGTACCTTCAGGCGTTTGGAAATTGCTCCCAAGGATGAACCAGACTCGTGGAGGTCTACAATGTTTTTTCTGAGGTCTTGGTTGATTTCTTTAGATGTCAAGCGAAGAGGCACTGAGTTTGAAGGTAGGCCTTGAAATACATCCACAGGTACACCTCCAATTGACTCAAATTATGTCAATTAGCCTATCAGAAGCTTCTAAAGCCATGACATAATTTTCTGGAATTTTCCAAGCTATTAAAGGCACAGTCAACTTAGTGTATGTAAACTTCTGACCCACTGGAATTGTGATACAGTGAATTATAAGTGAAATAATTTGTCTGTAAACAATTGTTGGAAAAATTACTTGTGTCATGCACAAAGTAGATGTCCTAACCGACTTGCCAAAACTATAGTTTGTTAACAAGAAATTTGTGGAGTGGTTGAAAAACGAGTTTTAATGACTCCAACCTAAGTGTATGTAAACTTCAGACTTCAACTGTGTTACAGTATGTAAGAGTTAAACCTCCAATAAGAAAAACAATTGTGTGTATTTGTTCTTGTATAGTGTCAGAGCAGAGAACAGAGATAAGTCACGACAAAGACTATTAGAGACAGAGCATTTACAACCATCAAAAGTAGAATGACAGTGCAATGCAGTGTTCACTATCATCTTTAAAAATACATATGTTTTATTATCACATAGACCAGCTAGGTGCAGTGAAATGTATTGTTTTACATGGGTCAGCCATGGTAGTACGGCAGTCCTGGACCAATTAGGGTTAAGTGCCTTGCTGAAAAAGATAATACTGCACTCATAGTTTGAAAAACATTTGGTTTTGGTAAGAGGCAACTTCTCTGGGATATAGGGGGTGCTGTTTCGACTTAGGGAAAATTGGTCTCCAAATTAAACTGCCTAGTACTCAATTCTTGCTCGTACAATATGCATATTTTTGTTATTATTGGATAGAAAACACTCTCTAGTTTCTATAACCGTTGGAATTATGTCTCTGAGTGAAACAGAACTCATTCTACAGCACTTTTCCTGCCAGGGAGTGAGATTTCAGAAATCTTGGCCCCTGCTCCCAGGTCAGTTCATAAGTCCCTGTGAATGCTATGATGCTACAAACACTGCCTACGCCTTCCTCTAGATGTCAGTAAGCGGGGAGATTTTGAATGGAGTGGATTGCGCAATCCGGGCTCTATAAATAGACCCTGGAGCGGAAAGAACGTCCTTTTCAACAATGCGCTCGACGCAGAGTGGTCGTCGGACTGGCCTCCTTCCAAGCTTTGGTTTAGCCACTTATATATCGCCGGTCATGTTTTTATTCGTTATAGGTGTTAAAGACATCATAAGGTAGTTAATTTAAACCGTTTTATAGCAATTTATATCCGTTTAGTGCGATTTTGAGGCATTTCTTTGTGATGCACTTTGAAGCGCTGGGCACGTTTCCAGTACCGGTCGAACGTTAGTGGCCATTTCGACAGGACAAGAGGACATCTTTCGACCAAAAGACGATTAGACCGGAGAAAGGATACATTGCCCAAGATTCTGATTGAAGATCAGCTCATAGTAAGAACTATTTTTGATGATAAATCGTTATTCTGTTGAAAAATGTCAAACGCATAAGCCGCCATTTTGTTTTGTGTAGCTTCGCTTGGCGAACCCTGTATTGCACAGTAAGGATAATTTTAGAAATGTAATTCAGCGATTGCATTAAGAACTAATTTGTCTTTCGATTGCTGTCCACCCTATATTTTTTTGTAAAGTTTATGATTAGTTATTCATTAGGCGAGATCACTGTCCAAAATGGCGCCCGACATTTTCAGCCCAGGTTGGCTACTATTCTCATTGTATAACCACGTTTTTTTGTGGCTAAATATGCACATTTTCGAACAAATTCTACATGTATGTTGTAATATGATGTTACAGGAGTGTCATCGGAAGAATTCTGAGAAGGTTAGTGAAAAAATTAATATATTTTGGCGATGATAACGATATCGCTTTCTTTGGCTTGAATCAATGCTCGGGTAACGTTTGCATATGTGGTATGCTAATATAACGATTTATTGTGTTTTCGCTGTAAAACACTTAGAACATCTGAAATATTATCTGAATTCACAAGATCTGTGTCTTTCCATTGCTGTGCGCTGTATATTTTTAAGAAATGTTTTATGATTAGTAATTAGGTAATAAACGTTGCTCTCTGTATTTATTCTAGTCGAGTTGTGATGGTGGGTGCAATTGTAAACTATGATTTCTACCTGAAATATGCACATTTTTCTAACAAAACCTATCCTATACAATAAATATGTTATCAGACTGTCATCTGATGAGGTTTTTTCTTGGTTAGTGGCTATCAATATCTTTATTTGGCCGAATTGGTGATAGCTACTGGTGGAGAGAAAAAATGGTGGACAAAGAAAAATGGTGTCTTTTGCTAACGTGGTTAGCTAATAGATTTACATATTTTGTCTTCCCTGTAAAACATTTTAAAAATCTGAAATGGTGGCTTTATTCACAAGATCTGTATCTTTCATTTGGTGTCTTGGACTTGTGATTTAATGATATTTAGATGCTACTATTTAATTGTGACGCGATGCTAATCAGTGAGGGGGGGGTTGGGGGTGCTTGTCAGTTGGGACGCTAGCGTCCCAACTATCCCAGAGAAGTTTTTAACGCGACTGTAAAATATTTACCTTGGCCTAGGGCTAGTTAACGGAAGAGGGTTAGAGATAGTTTTGACTTTTGCTTGAGCTCACACGAGGCAGAGCAGAAGATATGATCCGTCTTCCAATTCATAAAAGCTTGGTGAAATATTTTACATCATCAACGACTGTAAATTGTGAATTCCAACCATTTCTTATGACAGCATTACTTCACCCTTTACGGATGTACCCCTTACAGCCTGTTATGAAGCACTCAGACAATTACATAACCATAAATGTAGTCTTCCATTCCATCTCTTGAATGCCCCAGAAGAGCTGAGAACAAAGAATTTTCCCTTGGCTTTTTTTGGTGGCAGGAATCAGTGGACACAGAGTTATTTATATTATGGCCCCCTAGCAACTTTATGGTTACACACAGTGCTTAGAGTCGATAAATCTCCTCCTACCCATTTAATTCCTTGTACACATCTGACCTATTTTCATCTAAGAACAGAATAATCTGATCAGAGAACAACCGCGATGGTCAATGAGGATTGAATAGAGGCAGGAATGTCACATTTTGTTCCATGCGCAAAACCAAGAACCACTCGCCCTCAGTTTAGCCATTATACATATACACTACAAAAGTATGTGGACACCTGCTTGTCGAATGTCTCATTCCAAAATCATGGGCATTAATATGGAGTTTAATATGGAACATTGTTGTGGGGACTTGCTTCCATTCAGCCACAAGAGCATTAGTGAGGTCAGGCACTGATGTTGAGCGATTAGGCCTGGCTCGCAGTCGGCGTTCCAATTCATCCCAAATGTGTTCGATGAGGTTGAGGGAAGGGGTCTATGCAGGCCAGTCAAGTTCTTCCACACCAATCTCAACAAACCATTTCTGTATGGACCTCGCTTTGTGCACGGGGATATTGTGATGCTGAAACAGGAAAGGGCCTTCCCCAAACTGTTGCCACAAAGTTGAAAGCACAGAATCGTCTAGAATGTCATTGTATGCTGTAGCATTAAGATTTCCCTTCAATGGAACTAAGGGCCCTAGCCCGAACCATGAAAAACAGCCCCAGACCATTATTCCTCCTTCACCAAACTTTACAGTTGGCAAAATGCATTTGGGCAGGTAGCGTTCTCCTGGCATCCGTCAAATCTAGATTCGTCCGTCGGACTGCCAGATGGTGAAGCGTGATTCATCCCTCTAGAGAACGTGTTTTCACTGCTCCCGAGTCCAATGGAGGCGAGCTTTACACCACTCCAGGAAACGCTTGGCATTGTGCATGGTGATCTAAGGCTTGTGTGCGTATGGAAACCCTTTCATGAAGTTCAGAGGCAGAATGGAACTCTGTACTGAGTGTTGCAACCGAGGACAGACGATCTTTACGCGCCCCGAGCTTCAGCACTCGGTAGTCCTGTTCTGTGAGCTTGTGTGGCCTACCATTTCACGTTTCAACAAAATTATACTGTACAATGAGAAATACATGCAATGTACCAAATAAAGAAAACCACTTAACAACATTCTAATAAACCTGGGTGTGACAGTCAAATAAGTGCAGCTATTGATGGTAAATACAACTGCTGCTCGTGTAATTATATTGATGTTAATGGCTGTAAACATGCAGACCATGTTATCTATTATAAATATTGTAACATGAGAAAATGTACAGTGCTGTGAAAAAGTATTTGCCCCTTTACTGATTTCTTTTTTTTTTGCACATTTGTCACACTTAAATGTTTCAGATCATCAAACACATTTTTATATTACACAAAGATAACCCAATTAAACACAAAATGCCGTTTTTAAGTGATGATTTTCTTTATTAAGGGAAAAAAGCTATCCGAACCTTCATGGCCCTATGTGAAAAAGTAATTGCCCCTAAACCTAATAACTGGTTGTGCCACCCTCAGCAGCAACAACTGCAATCAAGCTTTTGCGATAACTGGCAATGAGTCTTTCACATCGCTGTGGAGGAATTTTGGCCCACTCTTCTTTGCAGAATTGTTTTAATTCAGACACATTGGAGGGTTTTCTAGCATGAACCTCCTTTTTAAGGTCACGCCACAGCAACTCAATCAGATTCAAGTCCGGATTTTGACTAGGCCACTCGAGCCTCGAGCTTCATCTTTGAGCATGAGGCTCCTTCCACCTTGACGTCGAGAGGCGATTAAGCTGCGAGAGTGAGATTCCTCCCCTCCTCTCCGTGATGGGGGAATCTGATCAGCGCAGACCACGCGCGCTATATAAACCGGGAGCGCGCCACGGACGGATTACAACAAAAAGCGACAGCTCCGTGGTCCTGAAATCACTTGCAACAAACACACCACCGCTGCTCCTAAAACAAATGCAACACAACACACACGGCGAAATGCAGGCCACTAAGAAGGCAATCTCTTGGAAACTTTTTATACTTTCATACTTATTCGTGGAGGGTTCGTGCCAAGACTTTGGTGGTGGACAGACTCAATTTATTTGCACGTCGGTGCCCAAGGATATGGACATATGCGCCGCTACCTTACAAAACAGTATGCCTGGAGAGGATTTGAAGACCACTGTAATGCAGCTCCGGGAGACCGTCCTACAGCAGAAGGAGACCATTATGAACCAAAAAGAGACTATCAGAGAACTGACTTCAAAGTTAACTCGCTGTGAGGGTCAGAGTGCGCCCGAGCCCGGACCTGGGGGAAGGAGAAAAGAGACGGGGACCAAAAATACTATGGGGGATGTATCAAGGGGTCCCTCGGACACTTTGGCGCAACTATCGCAGACTTTACAGTCTCTAAAACAGAGATTAGAAAATCTCGAGGTATGTGGAGAACCATAATCTTAACGAAATAATAGCCTTTATACATTTCAGCAATCATTTTGGGTGAAAAACGACATGTTTACACTATGGGCTAAATCACGTTGCACTGTCCTGTCCAACTCGCACTGCCGCCCTTGTACTTTGTTATTACATTTACTTCCAGGAGTGAGGAGCCCTCCACCATGTAGGTTAATACTCTGCACTAATCGTGAAACTTAACAAGTCATGCCGAGGACAGACACCTTGCCGGAGACGAATTTAGTTGCTTGATGTAGGCTACCATGTTGCTAACTCCACAGGGCAATAAACCGTAAAGAATTTAATCTGGCATTAGCGTTGCGATGTCCCTCAGCATATGGGTTGTAATGTTTCTCAGTATTATTTAAACGTTTTTTTAACTAATCATTATTTCATTCCACAGCAATTCAGTCGGAACAACAACTCGGTCCAGGCGAACAGTCTGAAAGACCTGCTACAGAGTAAAATCGACGATTTGGAGAAGCAGGTGTTATCCCGCGTGAACAGTATAGAAGATGGCAAGCCTGGGCTTCGGAACGAGACGGAGCAGCGCGGTAGAGTGGAGTCGACTCTCACATCCCTGCACCAGAGAATCACCGACCTCGAGAAAGGTGCGAGCTCAAAAACGCGCCAAATACTTGGCCCGCATAGTTTAGCTAATTAGTATTGCCGTTTAAAAAACAAAAACGAGCTATTCTGAAAGACCTTTCAAATCCAACTGAAGTGGTGTTTATTACTAATGAATATATTCATGTCAATATACGAAATCAATTGGTAATATGGCTGGTGTCCATTGCATCGCAGGGGAGGGGATGGGATCCGGCGAATAGCTGCATTACTTTGCATATCCAATTCCACAAAGATGTGTGGCTTAAGGTGATGTACTGTTCAAGGCATGCGTAAACAAAGGATGGTGCAACCTTCTGTATTCAGCACTTTCCCCTTAATTCATGCAGATCAAAATGGTTCAATTCTATTGAAACAGCCGTCTCCACTTGCACCACTAGCCGTTTGAGCATAGCAAAGTTCGCCAGGACCTTATGGCGTAAAGCTCCAGCTCCTTATAGCGGGCAACAAACACGATTGTAAAGTCCCGCCGAGGGAGGGGTGAGGAGAGACCAGGACCGCTATTCCAACCGCTTTGCTCATGTGATGCCTATCATGCCGCATAAAAAAACGTGGAACCACAAGAAACAGGACTTTGTTGTATAACTACATTGATCAGTCAACCCTCAGCAGCAATCGGCTGCAAATCTCCCCTGCGCATTACGTGATGCTCAGCGACATATTTTACAACCTTAATTTTTTTTAACTCAAATCCTCACGTTCATCTTGACCTGACAATCACAGTTGGTTGTTAAAGACAGGACAAATGTCCCACCATTGATGTCCAACAAATTGGTGTCACTCAGATAGCCGATATAAAAGGCTCTAACTTCTATACAGGGCTTGATTTGGAGTGAAATATGTTTCTGTACTAATTTTGGGTGCTGGTACTATTTATATTTTTGTGCAGGAGATCCACACTACTTCTTAGCTAATATTCTATAAGAGGAACAATAGCTCAAGCAGTAGAACATTTGAGGTGCCAGTACTCAGTACTGGTGAGCTCCTGCCCAAGTGAAGCACTGCATCTATAGGCTTAGGCTAGCCCACAATAATTATTGTGACAGGTGACATCTTTAACCTTGTCCTCTGTTTTGTTTACAGGTCAGAAGGAAAACAGGCCACTGGATAAATTCCAGTTGACATTCCCGTTGAGGACCAACTACATGTATGCCAAAGTGAAGAAGAGTCTCCCTGAGATGTACGCAGTCACTGTCTGCATGTGGCTCAAATCCAATGCATCACCTGGGGTGGGCACGCCGTTCTCCTACGCAGTGCCAGGGCAGGCCAACGAGCTGGTGCTGATTGAGTGGGGGAATAATCCTATGGAGATACTCATCAATGACAAGGTATACTCACATGTTATTTTACATGATGCATATATCGCCAACAGTAGACAAAATATTATTTGAAAGCAGAGTATTGCATCACATTATTATTAATGTATGAACATGCTGATTGTAGCATGAAGGCCTGCACTGCAAACTACAAAGAAATATCATTTTTGAATTAGACCACACTGACTATAAAGCCTCAAGCTTTTAACTAAGTATGCAAGGTTTTTTATTTTAGTATGCTGTGGTGATACAAATTTAAAAAACTCCACCCATGCATATACTAAAGTAAAATACTGAAATCCATTCCAGGTAGCTAAATTACCATTCATTATCAACGACGGGAAGTGGCATCACATCTGTGTCACATGGACAACTCGAGATGGAGTATGGGAGGCTTTCCAAGATGGAGTCATGAGGGGCAGTGGAGAAAACCTTGCTCCATACCATCCAATCAAACCACAGGGTGTTCTGATATTGGGACAAGAACAGGTATGTCCATTACAATTTTAATGGTCAGTTTTTAATCAATACACTTTGGTACCTTAGGTCATAATATCAAAAGGGACATGGCCTATAGCATAAACATAGCATCAGTCAGACCTTGAGAGAGGAAAAGGCTTATGCATCAATTAAAAACCTGAGCCGCTGACTCTCAGGTTCCATAATACGATGGAGGAATTATCCCGTTTAGGCATGAATTTGGATCAATTATCAAATAAAATCAATAAAATAAAATAATATTCGTCACATGCTTGGTAAACAACAGGTGTAGACTAACAGTGAAATGCTTACCTCCAGGCTCTTCCAAACAATGCAGAGAGAAAAAAAGAGAAACGATAGAAAAATAGACAAATAATAACACGAGGAATAAATACACAATGAGTAACAATAACTTGGCTATATACACGGGGTACCAGTACTGAGTTGATGTGCAGGGGTACGAGGTAATTGAGGGAGATACAGTGCGTTCGGAAAGTATTCAGACCCCTTCTGCTTTTTCCATATTTTGTTACGTTACAGCCTTATTGTAAAATGGATTAAGAAAAAAAACTTTCCTTATCTACACACAATACCCCATAATGAAATTTTATCAAATGTATTTAAAAAAAAACAGAAATATACATTTACATGAGTATTCAGACCCTTTATGCAGTACCTCTGGCAGCAATTACAGCCTTGAGTCTTCTTGGGTATGATGCTACAAGCTTGGCACACCTGCATTTGGGGAGTTTCTCACATTCTTCTTTCCCTCGATTCTGACTAGTCTTCCAGTCCCTGCCGCTGAAAAACATCCCCACAGCATGATGCTGCCACCACCATGCTTCATCATAGGGATGGTGCCAGGTTTCCTCCAGACATGACGCTTGGCATTCAGGCCAAAGAGTTAAACCTTGGTTTCATCAGACCAGAGAATCTTGTTTCTCATGGTCTGAGATTCCTTTAGGTGCGTTTTGGCAAACTCCAAGTGGGCTGTCATGTGCCTTTTACTGAGGAGTGGCTTCCGTCTGGCCACTCTACCATAAAGGCATGATTGTTGGAGAGCTACAGAGATGGTTGTCCTTCTGGAAGGTTCTCCCATCTCCACAGAGGAACTCTGGAGCTATGTATGAGTGACCATTGGGTTCTTGGTCACCTCCCTGACCAAGGCCCTTGTCCCACGATTTTTCAGTTTAGCCAGGTGGCCAGCTCTAGGAAAAGTCTTTGTGATTACAAACTTCTTCCATTTAAGAATGATGGAGGCCACTGTGTTCTTGGGGACCTTCAATTCTGCAGAAATGTTTTGGTACCCTTCCCCAGATCTGTGCCTCGACACAAATCTGTCTCGGAGCTCTACGGACAATTCCTTCAACCTTTCTGTTTTATATTTTAATACATTGGCAAACATTTCTAAAAACCTGTTTTCACTTTGTCATTATCGGGCATTGTTTGTAGATTGACAGAAAAATCTATAATTTAATCCATTTTAGAAGGCTGTAACGTAACAAAATATGGAAAAAGTCAAAGGGTCTGAATGCTTTCCGAATTCACTGTATGTACATATACAGTAGGTAGGGATAAAGTGACTAGGCAACAAGATGGATAATTAACAGTAGCAGCAGCATATGTGATGAGTCAAAAAGAGACTACAAAAAGGGTCAATGCAGATAGTTAAATAGTGAACCAATAGCTTCCCGAACTAACTATTTAGCAGTCTAATGGCTTGTATTAAGCTGTTCAGGGTCATGTTGGTTACAGACTTGGTGCATTGGTAGCACCTGCCATGCGGTACCAGAGAGAACAGTCTATGACTTGGTTGGCTGTAGTCTTTGACAATTTTGACAATTATTAGCGCGTGATGTACTGGGCCGTACGCACTACTCTCTGTAGCGCCTTGTGGTCAGATGCCAAGCAGTTGCCAAACCGGTGATGCAGCCAGTCAAGATGCTCTCAATGGTGCAGCTGTAGAATTTTTTGAGGATCTGAGGGCCCATGCAAATCTTTTCAACCTCCTGAGGGGAAGAGGAATTGTCGTGCCCTCTTCATGACTGTGTTGGTGTGTGTGACCCATGATAATTCCTTCGTGATGTGGACACCGAGGAACTTGAAGCTCTCAAGCTGATCCACTACAGCCCTGTTTATGTGGATGGAGGCATGCTCAGCCCTCCATTTCCTGTACCCACAATCAGCTCCTTTGTCTTGCTGATGTTGAGAGAGAGGTTGTTGTACTGGCACCGCATTGCCCTTAAGGTGCAATGTTGAGGGTCAGAGTGGTGGATCTGTTGTTCCCTACCCTTACCACCTAGGGGGGGCCCGTCAGGAAGTCCAGGATCCAGTTGCATAGAGAGGTGTTTAGTCCCAGGGTCCTTAGCTTAGTGATGAGCTTGGAAGGCACTTTGGTGTTGAACGCTCAGCTGTAGTCAATGAACAGCATTCTCACGTAGATGTTATTTTTGTCCAGATGGGAAAGGGCAGTGTGGAGTGCAATAAAATGGCATAATCTGTGGATCTGTTGGGGCGGTATTCCAATTGGAGTGGGTCCAGGGTGTCTGGGAAGATGGTGTTGATTTTAGCCATGACCAGCCTTTCAAAGCATTTCATGGCTACAGATGTGAGTGCTATGGGCGATAGTCATTTAGACAGGCTAGCTTCGCATTCTTGGGCACAGGCACTATGGTGGTCTGCTTGAAACATGTAGGTATTACAGACTGGGTCAGGGAGAGGTTGAACATCTCAGTGAAGACACTTGCCAGCTGGTCCGCACATGCTCTGAGTACACGCCCTGGTAATTAGTCTGGCCCTGCTGCCTTTTGAATGTTAACCTGTTTAAAGGTCTTACCTTTAAACAGGTTAACTGAGAGCGTGAACACACAGTCGGCTACTGAGAGCGTGAACACACAGTCGTCTTGAACAGCACGTGCTCTCATGCATGGTTCAGTGTTACAAGGCTTGAAGCAAGCATAGAAAGTATTTAGCTCGTCTTGTAGGCTCGCATTACTGGACAGCTCGCGGCTGAGTTTCCCTTTGTAATCCGTGATAGTTTGCAAGCCCTGTCACATCCGACGAGCATCAGAGCCGGTGTAGTAGGATTCGATCTTGGTCCTGTATTGAAGTTTTGCCTGTTTGATGGTTCGTCGGAGGGCGTAGCAGGATTTCTTATAAGCGTCCGGTTAATGTTCTGTACCCAAAAAGCGGCAGCTCTAGCCACTGGGAGTGTGAGAAATTATCGTTTTTACTCATTAAACCAACATAGTCTCGGGGAAATTCGTATTATTCTGTAGGTAAATCTGTGACACTCCATTTAGTATGATATATTACATTATGTACGTCACATTATGAATAGAATAGTGATCGTACAATATCATACGAATTACAGGATGTATAGTACCATATTTTACGTCTTACCCGGCCGTACAATAGCATATGAACTGAATGAAGTATTTTATACTACACTTTGGGGGACGTATACTATTATACGTCTTTCTCTGGGACCAGGTTGCTTATTGCGCCATAACAACAAAGGAGAATTTTGGGGAGAATTTATGTTGGCGGTTAGGGGAACTAACAACAAAGTTAGGATAACTTTTGTAAAAGGTTAGGAGAAATAAAATGACAAAGGTTAGTAGAATTTACGTGGCAGGTTAGGTGAAATTGGTTAAGTTTTTAAAAAAAGAGTTAGGGGAAGAGTAAGTTAAAATGCTATAGTTGTCCCCAACGCGACTCGATCACACAACCTTTGGATCGCTAGACAGTTGCAGATTACTCCCATCCATCCTCCCCAACCAATCTCCCTTTCTAGCTAAAGTAACTACACCATTACTAGGTATCATATGTCTTGGAGGTGCTCAGAAATAAGTAAAGTATGAGGCAAGGCTGACGAAACAGGGAAACCCCAATTCTGATTTTTTAGCTCACACTGCAATGGCAAAATGAAAAGCCGTTTGCATGGTAACGTGATTCATTAGTCAAAACATTAATCTGGATAAATGAAAAGTCTACTAATTTGATATATGAGCTATCCTTGGTTTCTTCTAACAAGCCACATGGATGGACGCATGGATAAATTATTTAATGCACAAATTAACTCCAAAGGTTAACTTGAAATAATTGTTTTCCTTTGTCTTAGCACAATATCCATCTTCATTAATTCAATATTATTTTCCACAGGATACGCTTGGAGGGGGCTTTGATGCTACACAAGCTTTTGTTGGAGACCTGGCGAATTTTCATATCTGGGACCGGAAGTTGTCTATTGGAGAGATATACAACCTGGCAACTTGCAGCAGCAAAGCGCAGATAGGCAACGTGTTTTCGTGGTTGGAGAGCAGTATTGATATTTACGGAGGAGCCTCCAAGTGGACATTTGAGGCTTGTCGCCAACTGAACTGAATTGCAGGGAAAAGTGAAAAGCCAATGAGAAATGCGTGTGTTAAAGCCTCTGTTGATAATGTGTCTGATTTGATAGATAAAGAAGCATTTATTTCAGTAAATGACATCTGGATTTGATATAGATATTGAATACTTTATGTGTGGACACTTACTAGATCTCTACCTGTCTAAAATAAGAATCTGACCTTCTTGTTCATCTTGGATATTTCAGTTGGATAGTTTTGGCATCTGGTTTGGATGCTTCAAAGCGCTTCGTTCAACTGGTTTGTTATCTCATGGTCTTCAGAGCAATTGATACATACAGGCCAGCATATCACCACAACGCAGTGCAGACGCAGACAGCACTCCCAGACAGAGGACCACTTAGAACGTCCACCATAAGTAGAATTGGTGATGTATGTAGTTGTCCCCAACGAGGAAATCAGGGAGGGGACTGGGATCTGTCGCTGTCCGTTAGTACATTAGTGCGTTCGTACATTAGTCACGCGTGACATCTCAGACAGCACTGGCCCGGTTGTGACAAAACTTGAATGATGCGTCTTGCATTAGATATCTGGCATTTACAAAATTATACTGATTGGCCAGATGATGGCGCTATAACAAGAAATGTTAAATATTTCATCAAATGCAAACTTTGAAGGGTCACCCATTACCCCGTTTGACCTAAAGTCATGAAATTCGGTACATATGTCCCTCTCCTTAAAAGAAACAAATTTGCCTCAGGGACCAATAAGCTTCACCATTCTGGATTTCCGTTATTTCGAATTTTGTGAAAGACACTTAAAACGCTACTCTTCTGCCACCGAATGAACGATCTGCATGAAACTTGATATGTGGCATCTATGACAATATTTTCCAGTCTAGTACCTAAAACAACATGGCCACTATTGACCAATAAATATTCACTTGGACATGGTCTGGCAAAAATGAGTCAAGGATATTTGTATTGTAACAAACGCTGTCAAGACTCAACATATGACTCAGAGTGATGAGTCTAGCTAACCCACAAGATATCTCAGACAACACTGGCCCGATTTTAACGAAACTTGGGTGAATGATGCGTCTTGCCATAGAAATCAGTCATTTGTAAAATTATACTGATTGGCCCAAGGGGGGTGCTGCATAATTTGTGGGGGAGGACATGCTTACTGTTGCCTTGTTTTTATTGGACTGGGGACACGCATTTCAACCAATCATGCGATTTTGTTTATATTCCCACTGCCTGGGATTTTCACTGTGAACGACGGGTAGACTTGAAAAGGAATGTATACTTAAACGGTTATGAAACAGGAACAGCTTTCTGCTCTATCGCTATCGTTTCTCTATCACCACCTGCTTGACGCAATTTTGTGTAAAGAATGACATCTTTTTTTGCCAACATACAAGCCTGGGTGCCTTGGGATGTTGAAATAACTCAGCACATTCATTATGATTTGCAAAGTATTTTGTGTGGTATTTATTTTCCTGTAGGCCTGCAACGAGATTTATTTCCAAAAGAGATGTTTATTATCATAACACATTACGTTGGATAATAAGATGATTATTGCACTTAAAAGCAATTCATTGAGGTGTTTGTACTTTAATGGGAATGTTGTCTGTACAGTAACAGCATGACTTAACTAATTGCTGCAGCAGCATCAACAAAATCTGCTTTTACTATCCTCCTTTTGGGTTGAGATTTTATACTGTATTGTTATATGCTCAAAGCATGGCAACACTGAAATATGAAAAAGTTCTAATTTTTTAAATAAAATTGTGATACCTGAATCTATCCCTGTGTGAGTGTGACATTACTGTCACAGAGTAACCCATGCATGTCACAGGCCTACAAATGTTTTTGAAAGCATATGAGAGTCCTCCTACATTTCTCTATAGTCTCAATTAACATTGTGAAACCTATTGTCAAGAATCAATGGCAGGTTCAGAGACCTTTGTACACCACTCCCTTTTATTTCCTCTTACTAGATATGCACAGACTGAGAAGCATTGAGAGGCCTGGGTTGCAGTATGTGGCATCAGTGGATGAACCGGGTCAGCGGTGTAACAGCACAACTGCTCTCTTCTTATGGAACCCTAAAAGTTGAACGCTAAACGTTGTGGCCAGGACCCGGAGAGGATAGAGAAGGTCAACACTATCTGCCTCCTCCTTAAAAGAAAAGCTAGTCCTCATTACCACTGGATAAATCTCCTGGCCACCGCGACCCAGACAACATCTCAAGGTGCATTCCATTGCCACCAAGGTCAAGGGCTACCTGGGAAATATTCTGTCCTCCTGACATAAAAATACACACACACACATGTAAGAACACACACACACCAGTATTCCCGAAGCTTGATGTCTATTAGCAATAGCTTTGAATCGACGACAGGTAGAGAGGAGTTTAACTGAGATACGCAGACGACATGCCCATTTCCTTACATACATTCCTTACATACAAACACTTGACTGACGTGAGAATAATGTCCAATTATAGTAAAGCATGACAGCAGGAGCACAGCAACATACCAAAGTGTAGAATAAAGGGGTCCACTCAATCAAAATAGCACTTGGTTGTTACACTTTGCATAAGAGGGAGTTGCATGGAGTTGGGTTACAGAGACAATTCCTACTGTGGTGGAGAACAGCAGACAGGCTATCTATCCCCTGAGTGACCTCAACCTCTGCGTGGCCCCTGGAGCACTGGCCAGAAATAGACCTGAGATATAATAGGTCAACCTTATCTTCACCTCTGGACCATGTGTGTCTGGTCTGGATCAGGCTTTTTTTGGTCTGACCCAAATCCTGGCGCAGATGTTTTGAGGTTTATTTTTATCCTAGCTGGACAGGAGGGACTCTGGTCAGTACTACGTGGCCAATAGCACTACTATTCTGATGTAAGGTTCCTATCAGGGTCATCTCCTCTACATCTGTTTGTCCTTATTATATCATGGTCTGAAATCTAACAACCAACTCCAGTCTTTCACCATATTCAGAAACCCGTATTCTCTCTCCCTTGGTGTGACGCAGTAGGAGCAGTAAGAATAACACTGGGCGGTAATGAACAGGTAAAGACTGGTAGCTGGAGGCTCCTGGATAACAAGCTCACAGTGCTGCACTGGGAACCCAATATCTTACTATAGGTGTACTTCAGTATCTCATTGCTTGAACTTCAATCCACAACTCGAAGGTAACTGGCTCTCAACAGACAGTCAACAAACCAGTAATATCTACCATGTTACACACAACAGTACTACATATTCAACTATATTGTACATTATAAACTGGGTGGTTTGAGCCCTGAATGCTGATTGGCTGACAGCTGTGGTATATCAGACCGTATACCACGGGTATGACAAAACATTTATTTTTACTGCTCTAATTACATTCGTAACCAGTTAATAATATGGTAACCAGTTTATAATAGCAATAAGGCACCTCAGGGGTTTGTGATATATGGCCAATATACCATTGATAAGGGTCCAGGCGTTGCGTCGTGCTAAGAACAGCCCTTAGCTGTGGTATATTGGCCATATACCACACCCCCTCGTGCCTTATTGCTTGAATATACCCTGTCCCTGACTCTTTGACTCACACTCCACACTGGCAAGTCATCCCATTCACAGCTAATAAAGCATTTGACAGGTGATGTGTGAGGACTAGTACTGCATACAGTTGGCCCACTCAGAATGATCTGCCCTAAATTATGAATTGTATTTGTGTTTGTATGTGTCCATAGCTCTGACCACTATGGTATTCTCACAGATGCCTGGTCCGGTTGACCAGCTTGGCCGGTTGGCCTGTGTGACCTTGCCGTCTGCATCCAGCTAGCTATGACTGTATGAAGGTGGCAGCTAACAAGATCTCTCTCTCCTGCCATCTTCCACCTGCTTTGAATACATAATGAGAAAAAGCCAGGCACTGTCCCACCAGTGACCAGAGCCTGATGAAAAATGCATGACCAGGGTGGGTAAACAGCCTTTCAATGTGGGTCAGCAGAGAGGAGAGGAGGAAATTATGCAAAGGTCATATTGATGTTGAATATGATCCTCACTTCTTGTGATATTTAGAAAAACCTTGGCAGGTGCGTATTGGATTGTTGGTCCGTGACAGTACATGTGGTTAGAGTGACAGAGCTTCTGATAGGTCAGCTGCAGAGCTTGGAAAAACATGACATCATCAGAAAGAGGTCATAGAAGCACTACATCCAGTATGACTCTCTGTCATTAGTCAAAGTATCAATCCCCCATGTGGGTGGGAGTGGCCTTAGACCAATGGAGAGTTTCCTAGAGAGGCTGAATGAAGGGTGACCCTGAGAAATCCAATATCACCAATTACCATTGATGTAAACACTACCATTAAAGGCCTTGTGAAACTCCTTTGTAGTTAGTTTAAAACTCCTTCCCAGCTCATTTGAGCAAGCACAAGCAGTAGATCACTGTTCCAATCAAATCTTATTATGCTAGGCATTTCTGGTCAGCCTTATAAAATATGTACCCTATTCATAATTGCACAGCATTAGCAAACCATTCCCATTCATCTCTCTGGTAATTATTTCATGTTGGATTACAGCAGGCAGAGCTACAGTGGATCCCCTCTGACTGTCCATAACAGAGCCCTGTGGTAGACTGGCGGAGAGACAAGAGAAGAGGCGTTTGTAAGGCAAACTGAAACAGAATATACATGAGACACATCCATATTCTCCCATAATCTCACAGCCTTCTCTATGGCTGTCAGACTCATGCTCAACACTCCATGTCACTGAATGAATAATTGATTTCATCCCGGGAAGCAAAGGAAATTCTCCTCCAGGTATTCTCTTTTGCCAGTGCACCAGCCAGCCACTCAGATTCACTACTTCTTTCACCGCCGCAGTCGACGCTTTGCCTCTCTGGGGAAATACAAACACAAACATTAGGCTGGGCAGATTCCTTTGAAGAACCCTCCCCGAGCTATCCCAGATAGGCAGGTATCTGATATCTTCTCTAGGGGTAAAGTCATTTTGGACTCTTTTCTTTTAAGAGAAGAAGCTAGTTCAGCGTGCTTTACATACAAATGACCTGCTCTTAGCACCAGGGGTAAATATCACTGCAGGTTGTATGAAATCATCAGCACAAATAAAATGTGGGGAGTATATAGATGGTAAGTATGAAACTGCAGCACCCTCAGAAGCCACCAGTTGAGCAGTTCAGTGGGTTTTGGGTCGTGGCGTCTCTGGGGGCCCATACAGTTTGTCTTGTCTAAAGGATGACAGTGCAGATTAATGGGCCAATCCAGCCCACTTCCTGTTGGCTCTTCCTTCCCTGGCGCTGTGCCACACTCTGCAGCTCAGTGCCTGCTGGGAGGCCACAGCCCCCTAGAGGGGGTGGCAGAGTGCTGTTGCCACCAGGGAGAGGGAGGGGAACACATGTTATGTTGTGTGCCCCCCCCCCCCAGTAGTAGTAAAAGGGTTTACTGGGATGGGTGTGTACTGTAATACCATACACTGGCCTTCAGCTTTGCAGAATCCCCCCCCCACCCTCTGGCTGCCAACCTGTCACTGAGAGGCCTTAGCCACGGGAGGTGTATGACAGAAGCCGACACCACAGGAATATTTTTCAAGACATTGCCACAGTCTCTGCACCCTCTGGGAACGATGCCAGGGGCTGTGTTCCATAATCAGGTCAATCAGAGACAGAGCAACTTCCCACCATCTCTCAACCCCACCCAGCAAACCACCCTGCACCTCCTCACTATTCCTGGGTTTGGGCACAGAGCACAGACTACTGGTGCCCTGCTATGTGTGTGAACATACAGAGAAGGTGTGACAGGGCTGGTGCCAGAAGGGGGGAAGAGGGGGGAAGGAGGGGGAGCTTCACACCTAACCAGACAGAAACACAAACAGAAACTATACTGACAATTCTATGTGTCTGAAAAACAGGAAATCAACAGCAACTCTCATGCATACAAATAAAACAGAAACTATAAATTAGTGGCAGCAGGCAGAATGTGAACAAAAGTTCAACATCTGCTACGTTGGGCACATTGGTCCTTTTCATTAGAACCCCAACAAAAATTAAATATGAAGATAAGAACTAAAGCTGCAACCTTAATCATTTTTCTAGGATTGAAAAATTGGGATATCACTACAAAGGATTACAACTTCAAATGAAAACAGATTATGTTGGGAAATGTTTTCTAAAGTATGACGAAAGCTAGCTGTAAAGCCAAAAAAGAGAGAACGAAGTACTCTAGTCTCTAGAACACAAAGGGATGTATGTACCACAGTCTCTACTGTACTGAATGAACTCTTTGAAAGAATCTAAAGAATTTAAAGAATTCATAGGGCTGAGTCACAATCAACTCAGCCCAGACAGTGTTGACAACTTGGATTAAATAGTGGCCAGGAGAAGATGTTGGCCAGAACTGCATACAGTACCACTTCTACAGAATGGAGGACAGACACATAGAGGGAAGTACAGGGCAGGCAGTGTTAAAAAGACCAGCCCGTAGTTTCAGCACCCTTGAACTATTAGTTAGCTGTACTCTCCCAACACCCCTTATTTATTAGTGGTACCTACAAGTCACCCCACTTGTATCAGCCAATCATAGTTCACCATTCCCATGCAGCTCACTGACCTCTGCTGCTGCCATCAGAGCGAGATCGTGGTCAGAAGAGGATGGACATCTTGGACTGTTCCTCACCAATCTGTATTTGACCTGTGTTTTAGTGCGTTCATCTAAGTGTAAGTACTGTTGACATGTCATTAGTATTTTAGTTGGGTGTTGCTAAGGCAGTCGAGATATTTACCAGTTATTCCTTTTCCATGTGTGTCATGCTATTCCTAGCCAGCTAGCCTAGTCATGCTAGCTTGTCTATGCTGTGTACCTCACGCCTTGTTTAGGATAGCCTATTCATATTATTTAGTTCATATTGTCTGTGTACTTGTAGTCATATTTATTGACATGTAGAGCCTTTATGTAGTGCTACTGTGCACTGTATTTAGTCTTGTCTAACAAGTAGCCTAATTTAGCCTTTGCCTTCCTCGTGGCGCAGTTACTATTCCACAGTGGTCGTGGTCTCGTGCTCATGCAGAATCTGGTTGCATTATGGTCATGTTTTCAGTTATATGCTTACCTGTATTTGGGTCTTTATGCTGTAACTGCATTCCATTATTGTTTCTGTATTAGTAATCAGTAATTGAACATTGTAGTGCATAGATTTGTGTATTGATGTACATACTACGCTAAGCCAGTCTATTGATGGTATATAGGCCATACTACTATGATAGGGCAGGACAGGCCATAGTATATGCTAAGCTAGCTTACCTATTAGAGGCCATATGTATCTGTGTATGATATTGTCCAACTGTGCTACTGCCAATGCTCTGTATGGCCATTACTGGAATTAATCTTCATTTCTTCATAGAACCACTCATACACTTTTACTGTGAGCCATCATTACAGAGGAGTGTGGTGTGTTGAACCCAATATCTGCAATAATCCTGTTCTGAAGACATCTGACTTGTTCTTGCCGGACAGACCAGTGGCTGAACCTGATCAACTGGCAGCTATAGCTCTCTACTAGTGCCCAGTTCTAGCTGGTCCTCCCGGATCAGCCTTTAGTATTTTTCAGATAGACAGAAATTAGAGTTAAGGTTAACTCTCAAACGACATTCATGTAGAATGTAGGTATTATGAGGGTATGCTGAATAGACATTCATTGGGGGTAAGAATTGTGAGATTGATAGAAAGGGATAGGACAAAATCATTCAGAGAAATGACTGTATTTTGGAGAAAGAAGTGGAGACAGTATTCACTCCTAACCTCATCAAAGAACAGAACCATTATTCCTTATTCACACTTCAGATTTCCAATAGTCAGGAGACTTAAAACAATTTCTGTATTGTAGTAGTGGTGTGTTTTATTGAATGTAAGAGCATCGAGAGGGCCAGTCAATGATCGGCCAGAATAGACGACCTACCTTGAGACATTCTTATCTGTAAAGTGAAAGAGTAATGTATAACCATTCTGAATCACAAACCACAGGAGATTGTGTCAAATGTACTGTTGGGTAACCATGACTGTCTAAAGGATATAATTGTGAATCTTAATAACACAGGGATATATTTTCGATGAGTTTCATCATGTAATTATTTTTAGATGAGTTTCCTCATCTTCTGCTGAAAGCCTGGTGCTTATTTTTGAATGGTGAGAGTAATGCAATCATTGAGAGATTAAAAAGTTCCAAGAAGCTTACTGATGTTTCCAAAATATTCATATGCACCATAAACATCCACCCAAGTGATACTTCACTTCTCTGAACTCTGTGCGCACAACTGCCTTTTCGGGTGACTTGACGTAGCCGGCATCATCATCGCCAGTCTGAGACACACACAGACTGCGTCATCACCGTCTCTCCTCTATGAATAATCCATGTCCTCAGAGAACCATACCCCCCCAAGTTATATAACAGTTTTAGAGTTTACGGCAGCCCGGAAGTTCTACGTCAATAGGAAGATAAGAGTAGAAGTGACTGAATAATTGTGTTTCCTTTTTTCCCTAACCCTATGCACACAGTGTGACCCAGCAGCACGCCACAGGCCATATCAGAGTCAAGGACACCTGGCCTTATGAGACAGAGACGGTGGTCCTGCTTAGCACATGGCTCCTGGCCTGGTGACATCGCTGTCCTCTGATGGGAATTAGCAGAACGCATAGCTGTGATCAACATTGACTCCCACAGACCCAGAGCAGGCCCCTGCAGTCACAGACCCAGAGCTGGCCCCCGCAGTCACAGACCGAGAGCTGGCCCAGAGCAGGCCCCTGCAGTCACAGACCCAGAGCTGGCCCCTGCAGTCACAGACCCAGAGCTGGCCCCTGTAGTCACAGACCCAGAGCTGGCCCCTGTAGTCACAGACCCAGAGCTGGCCCAGAGCAGGCCCCTGCAGTCACAGACCCAGAGCTGGCCCCTGCAGTCACAGACCCAGAGCTGGCCCCTGCAGTCACAGACCCAGAGCTGGCCCACAGCAGGCCCCTGTAGTCACAGACCCAGAGCTGGCCCACAGCAGGCCCCTGCAGTCACAGACCCAGAGCTGGCACAGAGCAGGCCCTTGCAGTCACAGACCCAGAGCTGGCACAGAGCAGGCCCCTGTAGTCACAGACCCAGAGCTGGCACAGAGCTGGCCCCTGCAGTCACAGACCCAGAGCTGGCCCCTGCAGTCACAGACCCAGAGCTGGCCCCTGCAGTCACAGACCCAGAGCTGGCCCACAGCAGGCCCCTGTAGTCACAGACCCAGAGCTGGCCCACAGCAGGCCCCTGCAGTCACAGACCCAGAGCTGGCACAGAGCAGGCCCCTGCAGTCACAGACCCAGAGCTGGCACAGAGCAGGCCCCTGTAGTCACAGACCCAGAGCTGGCACAGAGCTGGCCCCTGCAGTCACAGACCCAGAGCTGGCCCACAGCAGGCCCCTGCAGTCACAGACCCAGAGCTGGCCCAGAGCAGGCCCCTGTAGTCACAGACCCAGAGCTGGCCCAGAGCAGGCCCCTGTAGTCACAGACCCAGAGCTGGCCCCTGCAGTCACAGACCCAGAGCTGGCCCACAGCAGGCCCCTGCAGTCACAGACCCAGAGCTGGCCCCTGCAGTCACAGATCAACAGAGCTGGCACAGAGCAGGCCCCTGCAGTCACAAACCTCAGTGATCCCACTGCTCCAAAGGGTCAGGGGGCAAGACTGTCACCACCAGAGTTAATATAGGCCACTTAGACCACTGATCCTAGCCTTGGGACACTGGATGGCTCTGGAAAGTCTCATTACTAACTTCCCAAGTCAACATACTTTTTTTGTCACGCTTTGTGGAGACCGTTATACGACATCCAATGGTGTGCTTCTGCTGGAATGGAAAATTATTTTAACAATGTCCCCTCCGTCCCTGAACAGTCTCTGCAGCTCTGGACAGGCTCACACACCGACTCACTGTAACACAGCTAATGAGAGTCCTGCAGTCTGTGTGTGTGTGTGTGTGTGTGTTAGAAAGAAAGTGTGTGTGAGAAAGAGAGTGAATGTGAGTGTACCTGCAGCTCCTCACGGACACATTGATTCCATCTCCCCTTGTCAATCCCCCCTTCCACCCTCTACATCTCCTGGCTGCATTCCCACACACACTGCTCCTTTTCTCCACTGTCATTCTGCCTCCTCTTACTACAGTCAATAGAACCACATGGCTGCTCATTATGGGATTGCAATGGTAGAGAGTTTCTGGCAGCATGGACACATGGAACACAACACCACCAGCCAGCAGGTCAGCCTACAGCACCAACATGATGTTTACAGTGACTATACTATATGAATTCCAAGACAATGTGGACACACTGGACAGGGGTGTATACAGTGATGGTGCTATATGAATTCCAAGACAATGTGGACACACTGGACAGGAGTGTATACAGTGATGGTGCTATATGAATTCCAAGACAATGTGGACACACTGGACAGGGATGTATACAGTGATGATGCCATATGAATTCCAAGACAATGTGGACACACTGGACAGGGATGTATACAGTGACTATACTATATGAATTCCAAGACAATGTGGACACACTGGACAGGGGTGTATACAGTGATGGTGCTATATGAATTCCAAGACAATGTGGACACACTGGACAGGGATGTATACAGTGATGGTGCTATATGAATTCCAAGACAATGTGGACACACTGGACAGGGATGTATACAGTGATGGTGCTATATGAATTCCAAGACAATGTGGACACACTGGACAGGGGTGTATACAGTGATGGTGCTATATGAATTCCAAGACAATGTGGACACACTGGACAGGGATGTATACAGTGACTATACTATATGAATTCCAAGACAATGTGGACACACTGGACAGGGGTGTATACAGTGATGATGCTATATGCATTCCAAGACAATGTGGACACACTGGACAGGGATGTATACAGTGACTATACTATATGAATTCCAAGACAATGTGGACACACTGGACAGGGATGTATACAGTGATGATGCTATATGCATTCCAAGACAATGTGGACACACTGGACAGGGATGTATACAGTGATGATGCTATATGCATTCCAAGACAATGTGGACACACTGGACAGGGATGTATACAGTGACTATACTATATGAATTCCAAGACAATGTGGACACACTGGACAGGGATGTATACAGTGACTATACTATATGAATTCCAAGACAATGTGGACACACTGGACAGGGATGTATACAGTGACTATACTATATGAATTCCAAGACAATGTGGACACACTGGACAGGGATGTATACAGTGACTATACTATATGAATTCCAAGACAATGTGGACACACTGGACAGGGATGTATACAGTGATGATGCTATATGCATTCCAAGACAATGTGGACACACTGGACAGGGGTGTCTTGATCGGTCTATAGACTTGAGGACATGATGACTGCCTGGTCCCATTTCTTAACTTAGACCATTTACTGTGTGTGGATAGCTATTGACAGCCTGGATGAAGTGATCCATTAGAGTGTAACTAGACTATGTCATGTCCATCTAATTGGCTGTTCAGTGGGAGCCAGGATGATCATTTCACTAACGGGCTGCTACAGCCATTAAGACACCACAGAGATAATCAGCTGCCAATTTATGCCTCTAATAAAGAAGGACTGGCACCACTAGAAATGACCCCAGGTCAGCTCATTGGGGAAGAATACTGGGTAACATCAAATCAAACTTTATTCGTCACATGCGCCGAATACAACAGTTGTAGACCCTACCGTGAAATGCTTACAAGCCCTTAACCAACAGTGCAGTTCAAGATGAAAATATTTAACAAATAAACTAAAATAACAAAAAGGTCAAACTATAAAATGACAATAGCGAGGCTTTATACAGGGGGTACCGGTACCGAGTCAATGTCCGGGGGTACAGGTTAGTCGAGGTAATTTGTACATGTAGGTAGGGCTGATAATAAACAGTGAGTAGCGGGTCAGATGCTGAGCAGTTGCCATACCACGCCGTGATACAACCGGTCAGAATACTATCGATGATGCAGCTTTGAGGATCTGGGGACCCATGCCAAATCTTTCCAGTCTCCTGAGGGGGAAAAGGTGTTCTCGTGCCCTCTTCACCACTGTCTTGGTGTGTTTGGACCATGATAGTTTGTTGGTGATGTGGACACCAAGGAACTTGAAACTCTCGACCCGCTCCACTACAGCCCCGGCCTGTTCGGCCCTCCTTTTCCTGTAGTCCACGATCAGGTCCTTTGTCTTGCTCACATTGAGGGAGAGGTTGTTGTCCTGGCACCACACAGCCAGGTCTCTTACCTCCTCCCTATAGGCTGTCTCATCGTTGTCAGTCATCAGTCCTACCACTGTTGTGTCGTCAGCAAACTTAATGATGGTGTTGGAATCGGGTTTGGCCACGCAGTTGGGGGTAAACAGGGAGTAAAGGAGCAGACACCCCTGAGGGGCCCCAGTGTTGAGGATCAGCGTGGCAAACGTGCTGTTGCCTACCCTCACCACCTGGGGGCGGCCCGTCAGGATGTCCAGGATCCAGTCGCAGAGGGAGGTGTTTAGTCCCAGGGTCCTTGGAGGAAATGTCATTGAGTGATGGTATGTTTGGCTACTGGAGGAGTCAGAAAAGGAGAAGTGTCATTGTCTGTCCTTCATATTGTAACAGTGCTCAGGTAGTCACTCAAACAACGTCTGTGTGATTTTGTGTGAGTACAGTACACTGCACAGTCATTGTCCTTGGGATATGGCTTTTTGGTCAGCAAAGAAACATCATCCAGATGTTAGTCATCTCTAAACAAAACCCCATTACTGATTTTCTATACAGAAGACTGAATCACTCACATTCACTCAAATATACAAATACACATTGAAAACCATCTTGTAAGTTAATGAACACACATTTAATCTGAACCATTATGTGAGATGAATGGCGTGTGTGGTGTCTAGTGTGTCAAAGTGCAGATGATTGGTGTGTGTGGTGTCTAGTGTGTCAGAGTGCAGATGATTGGTGTGTGTGGTGTCTAGTGTGTCAAAGTGCAGATGATTGGTGTGTGTGGTGTCTAGTGTGTCAGAGTGCAGATGATTGGTGTGTGTGGTGTCTAGTGTGTCAGAGTGCAGATGATTGGTGTGTGTGGTGTCTAGTGTGTCAGAGTGCAAATGATTGGTGTGTGTGGTGTCTAGTGTGTCAAAGTGCAGATGATTGGTGTGTGTGGTGTCTAGTGTGTCAGAGTGCAGATGATTGGTGTGTGTGGTGTCTAGTGTGTCAGAGTGCAGATGATTGGTGTGTGAGTCCAGTGGATGATTCATTAGAAGACTTAATTACTTTGGTGGTTAGACAGTGGGACTGGGCTAGAGCGTGAGACACTATCTGTGTCACAGCCACTTAAGCAATAAAGACAGGATAACTAATCGTGAAGACTGTAGACGTCATCGCCGAAGCAGCGCTGGGGGACCTGTGACAAGGATGGAGGGAGAGGAAGAAGGATGGCAGCGGCTAACTGTGCCTCACTTAAGAGCATACAGGACAGATGAGAGAGAGGACTGTGACATGAGTTGGGAAAGAATGAAACAGGCTTGGCTTGTTGGACCCGGGAATAATAATATACTACCCCTCATCCCCATTCAAACTTAATAGCCTCCCTGTGGCACATGGGAAATAGGAGACTTGAACAATCACATGCCCTGTTTGCCCTTTTCATCAGTGACTCTCATAGGGCCATCTTTCTAGAGCAATTGTCATCGTCAAGGAAATGTTAATAAAGTTAGGTTTCTATTGAGTACAGACCGAAGCCCTTGTGTGTTTCTCTGCAGTTCTGCATGGAGCAAAAGATCAGTGCAATTAGGCATAGTCTCTGACACAGGTGTATGGAGAGAACACAGGCTGGACTAATGATCCAGGAAAAGGGCCTTTAGTAAATTACTGTATGTGTGTGTACGTCCGTGTGTGTATCCACACAAAGTGACTCAATCTATCCAAGCACCACCCTGCTCTGACAGCAATACCTTGGATAGACACAGAACATATTAAATAACTCCGGGGCCAGAACCAGAGCTTCCCACCAACCAAGAGAGACATCAATCATCTGGAGGCCGGGTCTGGAACCACCGGGCCAAATCCAACTGAGAGACTCCACAGCAACTCCATTACAGAAATATGGAGCAGTCATACTGTACCTTGCTAAGCAATGCATACCAGCACAGGGATGACCTCAGCAGAGTATAAGTACCAGTTCTGCCCCACAGTCCTGGTAGTGTGAGTCATCACAGACACATCATGTAGCAAAACATCTGCCTTCTGACTAAGATACATACGCCCCGTTTATACCTGGTTCTAACATGCGTCCTATGTTCTGATCTTGTCCACATTCTGATTGTACCAACATTTTTAGAAAGGTATAGATGATTAACAGACGCATTGTGATCTGATTGTGATCAGATCTTATAAGTGTAAATAGACTAGATCAGGTCAAGATCAGGACGAAGGACGCATTTTAGCGGAAGGTAAGCGGGACTGGAGTGTCATCAAGGCTAACACAACGGGGTACATAACCGTTATAACATAACCAAAGGTATAGGTCATTCTGTGACTCCTGACGTGGTATAATATGCTGTCATGGGACAAATGTATAGGCTGTACTATGAACTGGAAACATGTTCATCTCTCATCCCACCAGAGTAAAACATACAACAATCCTCCATAAAGGAGCAGGTATAAATAACAGTTGAAGCAGATAGCAGCTGTATTTTCTGTGCTGTTTAGCCATGCTCTCAGGCTATGAGGTTTAGAGC
The DNA here is from genome assembly GCF_029448725.1 of Salvelinus fontinalis. Lineage (NCBI taxonomy): Eukaryota > Metazoa > Chordata > Actinopteri > Salmoniformes > Salmonidae > Salvelinus > Salvelinus fontinalis. The sequence continues at coordinate 15,830,065 of NC_074698.1, forward strand.
TGATGATCTTTGCTGCAGGGCAGGAGGAGGGTTATCTGGATTTGGCCAAATCTCTACCCTGGACCTGTATTTATGGACCAGAGCTAATCATACCTGTCACAACAAAGAGCTAGCATTTCTACTAGCGTTTCCCTGTTCAGTGCTGACACCTGGATAGGAATGTTAATTTGTAGGATTTCGCCTGGCACACCTCCACAAGGAGCACACAGCACCACTCACAGTCATTACAGGAGTAGAGTGCAGGAAGCGTGTACTGTGTTTAAATGGGGAAAACAAACTCTAGTAGAATCAAAGTTCAGTAGGCTACGGCAGGTCAAGGTGAGTCAAGTTCGAAAGACGTGCCATTCAAATCAAAAAGTGAGCTGAATACATATGAGCAGCCTTTCTAGGGGTGATGCCCGGTAGGAACCTGGGAGTAAACATTGTTCTCATAATGCACAAAAAAATGTGTTTGCAGTGACAACACATCATCTCCATTGAAGATCCTCATTGCAGATTGTTCTCTGTCTGATCTCAGTCAGCACTTCTCCTGCTCTACAGAAGCCAGGCTCTTGGACAGCCTCTTGGTTCTGAGAGGGACTTGACTGTCAGTCTCAGCCCACCAGAGGAACAGTAACAAAGCTGATGAAGGCTGCTGAGAGCTGAGCTGCTGATGAGACAGATGCTGAGGGCGTCAGAGACCCAAACTAGTAAACACAGCTTAGAGATGCTCGCATGGCTGCTGTGGAAGACGGGGAGAGTGGCACGAAAGCTGGCACTGAAAACATGCAAAGCCTCTTTCTAAAAGGAAAGTTAAATATATGTAATAAGACAATTTAGTATCTTTATTAAAGAGGCTTTTACAATGAATGACTGATCCATGTGTGTTATGTCCGTAATGATTACATATGATCATTGAACTAGAGCACATTCAAAACACATTTGACATCAACCCTGCGCAGGTCCTAAACCCTGGCGCAGTGATATTGAATAATCCCTGGTATGACACAGGCAGAGGAGTGGTGTGACACAGCAATAATCCCAGGACCTGGCTCTCACCCCAGGTCACCATGGGGACCTGCTCCTAATCCAAGGTCACTTTCTTAACCAACCAGTCTGGTCATAACATAACATTATAACTATGTTACAACAGGACAATAACTGAATACATGGGGAAATGTTCCATTAAACTGCTATTTGTGTCCTTATTTTTTGGGGATTGTAGAGTTTGTTTACAATATCCGGCTACATACACTACAAACAATTTATGGTAGGCTAAATCCATTTACAGCAAGACAAGAACACATTCCCCCACAGATTTATTGTGTGAGTCAAACTGTGAAGAAATACTGGACTTGAAAGTGAGAGACAGTGCCATAAAAATGCAAATCCAAGGTAATTGTAGAGAAGAAGCAAAAAAAAACAAGATTATTTCATTTTGGACAGAGTGAACTAATTCCTTATTGATGTAAGGACAGATGCAGTACTCTACTTAATTTACCAAGTTATGTATAGTAGATGTAAGGACAGATGCAGTACTCTACTTTAGAATTTCATAGAACTTACTAGTTGATATAAAATTACATCTATCACTCGTTGAAAAGTTCAGTCCTTTTGAGGACAACTAGTTTTGCTTTATTGCATTTATATTAATGTAGAGTCTGAATGGGTAAGTAAACCAGCTCCAGCAAGACCTGTGAAGAAATAATAGGCACCACAAGTACTGAGGAGCTGTCCATAGTCCTGCCCAGGCAGGGTGGTGCTGAAGGACAGCCTTGTCACTGGTTGCTGTCCATGGTCCTGTGGAGGTGCTGAAAGGACAACTCTAAGATGAGTCTCTCTAAGATGAGTCACTGGGCATGTCCTCTCATGGTCCCAGAATCACAATTAAACATTTAGTTTTGTTTTGAGTGACTCAATGTGTTGTTTATTCAAGGTCAAAGTTCTGAACACCCGCCTATCTTGAACCCGCATTAGTGCATAATATCAACACGTTTATCAGATTGGATGGAGAAAATAATACAAATTTAAACCTGTAAACAACTCTTTTTTATGCTGTCATGCAGTGTGAAGCTGTATAGAGACGGAAATTCAGAGAGCTGTTATTCAATTTCAATAAGATCAAACAAGGGCCTGATATGAAACCACTCTCTCTCTCATTGTGGTAAATATCATTCTTCCCTGCCTCACAGAGAAAAATATTTTCAACCCAGACCATGAGGACAATCCATTGCAATTCACTTTCTTTGATGTGTGCAACACACTAACAAGGGTGTCCTCACCCCAGCCCCTCCCCAGCTCAGTGCTAAATTGTGTCGTGACTGATCTAATCTCCAGCTCATAAATCAAATATTCATGAAAAAACAGGTCAGCAACGGCCGTTCCAATTTCTATGGACGTAGGTCTGTTTTAAAAATCCCACAACGGCTACAATAATTTGATATCGAATTGACATACACATATGTGAAAGGCCTCGAATGAGTCAGCGTTATCATGGAAAGTCTATCCTTACAGGCTTTACAAAGTAAACTGGGTGGACAGTGAAAACCATTTCAAGCTTTTAAATAATAGTGAGTTTATAGAGATACAGACTGCTTTAGCCGGTGGTCTTATGACAGAGAACCAGGCTTTGATACAGGCCTAGTAAGAACAATGCAGCGCTCTATTCCACACAAGACGAGCCCTATGGGCTGGGTCAGAGGCCCATTTAATCCCTGATGGCGTGACTCACTCTGTAATTACGTTATTGTCTTGTGGTGCCTGCGATGCCACAGCTTAACACTAACACAGGGATTATTGTTAACGTTATTTGATTCTTTCATCATTATTTCCCCGTGGGAAAAGCCTGACATGCCCTCCAACCTTGACTACATAGGTCAGCTTTCAGTAGAGTAGTTAGAGAAGAGGCTATCATCTGCATTTCACACAAAACTAAATCATTATTTTGAAGAAATGCTTTCATTTGAATCTATTTGCATTATATACTCTAGTAGAGAAAGTTGCAAAAACAACGACATAGGATCAAACTCAGTGAATTACTTTAAACTGGACTTCACTGGCTCACAAACAGACAAAGCACTCACAAATGGCAAAAGTTTGTGCTGACATCAGCAAATGCAGTCGATGAAGAAGAGCAAACATTTTCCCTCCAAATCCTGGCAACCAATTTTGAGGGAAGGCAAAAAATATCATGACCCCACAAACATTTACCTGACATTTTTTCCTGCTGCAGCATACCTGACATATCTAGCCTTTAGAGGGCCTCTGCTGCTTTAATATTGATAATGCTCTGCTGAGGGGAAATCTCATTTTGCAGAGATGAAGGCAGGACTGTGCTCCCCAGGTGCCTGTTTGGAGGAAAGTGTTTGACCTTTAAAATGGAATATGGCAGGCCTGGTAATTAAAAGAGCTTCTCCCCTCACTTAGTTTGGACTACAGAGAACTATTTCCAGAACCTGACCTCTCACTCCTGACTGGAGTGGTGAGGAGGAGTCTACCAGGTCCGGAAGAGACTTCACCATACATTTTCTGGATTCAGGTTCACTCAAACATAATTTTAAGCTTTGTTTTACTATTGACAGTTACAGCTGATTTCGGGATTGCATATCAATTTGCTCTCCTTAAATATTTGTCATCTGAAGTATTCGTTTCAGTCTCTGAATTGTTTTACCAAACTTTTCGTCGCCTGCTCTGAATATCAGGGCATAAAAACTACAATCTGTGTCCTGAATTAGCTTAGTGTGCATGTGCACTGTGGGGTTTTTATAAGGTTTTTTGACATGTTTAACTAACTATTCTTATGCATTAAAGTTTGAATTGCTGACTCTTGTGAACCTGCATTTTCCATTAGTCTCTACTCTTACCAGTGCTCTGTCTAACCATGAATATCAGCCTGAAATGTGTGTGTTAGAGAGAGCGCTGTACTGTATGAAATATGTGTGTGTATGCAACAAATGTATCAGTAGTGTGGGCACTGTACTGTGTGGCCGGGACTGTGCTAATCTTAGAGAGACACAGGAGGGGGGTGAATCAGGAGACTGCTGAATAGACAATAACAGATCAACTATACACACGAAAAACATATGTGAGGTTCTGAGTTATGCACTATAACCCAATACTATAAAAGTGATCAGCAACTATATTATATGTGATTGAATACTATAAAAGTGATCAGCAACTATATTATATGTGATTGAATACTATAACTAATGTGATTTGATATTGACAAACTGTTTGGGCGCCTGGATGTCTGTGTGTGTGTGCTGGAAGTAACGGTTAGCTCAGATAAGAAGCTGGGAAGCTGTAGTTAGCCTTGAGCGAGAACAGTGGACATTGTATACAGGTGCAGATATCTCAGTCAATGTTATAAAACTGTCTGACCCCAGTCTCTGGGGTGAAGGAGCGTAATCTACACAGCAACAATGAAGGGACACCAGAAAGCGCAAAGAAGCTGGGACTGGCTTAAGGCGCCAACATCAACGATAGGCTGGGTGAGTCTAAACCACGCCCAGTCTCTACTCTGACAGGCCGGCTCGGAAGCGGAAACTATCTCTGTCATGAGTATAAAATACTATCTTTGTCAGAAACAAATCAGTTGTTGTTCTTTGTCCCACCCTGCGGGGTGGCGCAGTGAGCCCGTATATACGAAAAATGTATTTGCCATTTATTAACTTTTGAATTAAACAATTATTTTAACCAAGTTCAGGTGTTCCTATCTCAGTTGAACTTTCGCAACCCTAACAGCACCCAGCTATATCCTGTCCCGAGCTTGTTTCCCTGGCTAAACTAGCTGGTTAGCTGAACTACGGTAGTTTTCATTGTCAAACTTCATAAATACTGTACCTTCAACTTAAAAACTCCTTTGCTAGATATAGGATCATGTAACTAAGAAATTCGCTGGGAAGAGACTTGAAAATGATTTATTGTTTCGTGGAATAGTCATGACTGGTTCGAGCTATCTGTTGTGTCCTAAGACAATGGTGGGGAAGGATATCGTTGTTACTTAACGTGGATCCAAGTACAGTTTTTTGATCCACCGGCATCATTGGCGTAGGGTTAGCTGACTGAGATACGTACTGAGATACGTACTGAGATACAAACGTCCCTCTCCCCGCTTGGCTTCAGGGGATATGTAGTGATTTTGCCAACACAGACATATATCTACACAGTCTTGTACCCTTAACTGTTTTTACACTGACTATCTTATTTGTTGATTTAATCTGACTTTATTAATATAATGAGCAATCCAGGAATGTCATGAGTTAATTGACATGAGAAAACTAGAGAAAGTAGTAACTCTACAGAGTGCCCATGGCTATAATGAATGGCTGAATTACTTTTGGACACGAAGGGTCCACGGAGCTCCTCCACCTCACCACTCTATGCCAGTCTGACAGAGGGAGTTGTTTAGGGTTAACTTCTAGCTCGTCTAGAAACAGACATCTGTCACTGAGAGGACATGGAGGGCAGACAACTTGAGCTACAGTAAAATAAAAGTATGTGAGGAATTGCATGAATCAGTAATACCTCTAAGTTAGACTGTAATTGTAAAATGTTCATACTTTCTCTCTGCCATTTTCTCCCAACCCTTAATTCAAGACAACCCTTACGAGTTAAGGTGAAGTAACTTTGCTGGCATGTGATTGCAGGCAAAGTTAAAGAGGAAAGGCTGTGGGATCCAGAGACGGACAGCAGTACTGTATGTTAAACATGACACACTGTCAGATGCAATAGTCATTGTAGCCCTCTCTGCTGAGCTCTTGTTTTCAGAAGTGGGACAAAATGAGAGTACTGTCCAAGGTAACATATCCTTGCTTGATAAACACTTCATGGCGCTCCTCATCAATCAAAGCCATTCTACCGTGTATTCACTCATGTTATTCTTCTCTTCACAAAACAAATGGGAGTAGTGCTCTAACAAATAAATCCAGGCTGCAGAGGAAGGTGTGCTGTAAAATAATGAATCATACCGACGCCCACTAGACGTTACTTGTGCAATCACACTCAGACACATGCAGACGCAGACACACACACACGCCTAGATACATGTGCATGCCTAGATACATGTATGTTAAACCATGGATGTCATTGGTAGAGGAATAGCATGGGTCTTTAACTCACGGGTGACTCATACTGTATCTTGTAGGAAAGAAAGGGTACATATGCTGTTTTCCTTACACGTGTAATAGATGGTGTTATTTTTCCCTTGAACCAGGCTACTGTGTTGTGTAAACTAGCTGTGGATAATGGCACGTGTGGGAGGCCTTCTGAGTGGCAAATTGAATGGAGGCTGGTTACTGATACATAAAGAGGGTTGCAGAGCGTGAATGAGTTCCTGGTGCCTCGTCATGGTGTTTGTTCATCGTTATGTCTGTGTGACTCTGATCCCCTGGCATCAGTCAGCCTCCTCTCTGTTCTGCCATTCAGACCCTCTGAGTAATGGCCTGGGTGACAAAGCCTGTCTGGGTGCCATTTGTCAGCATTTGTGGCCAGCTTCACTGACTGGAAGAAGAGTGAAGTGATGATTCATCCCAAAGTGGGGGATATTTAAAATCAGAGCTGGCAACACAACCCATGGTCTGGCCTGGCCAAAGATGTGGGCAAGCCAATGTAGGAAATCTACTGGGAGTTTTGTAAAGTTGTTTTGTAAATTATTATTTATGCACTGACCTGTAAGGCATCTGAACCAGTCAAGTGTTACTAACATGTCAAAGAGAACCCTTGAGAGTTCACCAATCCACATACTTTGTAAAACATGGCATTTCAGCAAAGTCGGGGTAACTATCAGTTCTAATCTCTAATGGTTCTAATGCCCACTGACTTTCTATCCAGTCATTAAGCCACATACAAAACATTAGAATTGGTGGTTTTTCTTGGATTGAAAAGCAAGGCAAATACATTTTACTCTCACCAGGGTAGCTGCAGTATGTAAGACACAGGTAAGGGAGATTCTGTCCGATTATATAATATTTTTCAAAACACGAATAGATAAGGACTATTTACGTGGACTGAAAGAGATGCTGGTACTCAGCTCCGGTGAGCTCCTGCCCAAGTCAAGAACTGAGTATTTACCTGTTTATCATAAATCACATATGCTGGTTATCTACATCATTTGCACAACAGCAGGTGTCAGCTGCCAGCACAGTGTTCTGAAAGGGAGGTTTGACTCTTATATACCTGGAAGACAGCGAAGATAATCCAAAGCATTCTGTTTACATCGCAGACGCATCTGTTTGTGTCAGGTGGATGAGACCGGTGGCTCCAGACATGTAGAGAGGGAGGTGTGTGTGTGTGTGTGTGTGTGTGTGTGGTGTGTGCGAGTATGTCCGCAGAGGGTAGAAAGTTGTGCTACAATCATGCGATGTCATCTGGGTGGAGCAGAGCACACACAAAGCATCTGGTCCTCAGCACAGAGAGGTTTGATAGAGATCCCAGAGTCCCAGAGCAGAGTACAGCCTAATCTCTACCAGAAGGTACTGCGCCTGGAAACAAAATAACACAGATTGCTCCTCATGGATCCTGTTTATGCAATATACACGTTCACACATACAATACATTAATGAGAATGAACAAAGATCCCTCCCATTCACACACACACACTTTTCCCTTTGACGATACACAAATCACAATCTTCGGATGTGATGTGAGCACTCATCATAATAGACAAAGGGAATCGTCGTAGCTACACTTAGCATGATGGATTTTAGCTCCACATTCATTAATAGAATGGCTGAACATTGTCGCGCCATTGTAATAACATATCTCCCGCTATTGTGCCAATTTAGTTACAGATATGCCTATGTTATTCTAATGCCTTTAGAGGCCTTGGATCTCTCTATTTCTTCACCTCTCAGTGTGCAGCCCTGTCCTCCCCCTCCTCGTCTCATATTGGCATCCCATCTCATGTACTTCAGATCTTTGCCGTTGTTCTTTTTGTCACTGAAGATTCTGACGCAATGCTATTCACAAAGGCTCCAACAGTGCAGCTGAGGGGGAGGGAGGGGGCGGCGACAGCAGCCTTCATCTGTAAACTACTCAAAAGCCCAGTCCCTCATACTTACAAGTGCTGAAAACATCAATGCTTCCATCTCTGGTTTGTGATAAACATCAAACATGTCCAAAAGCAAAATGTACACTGTATAAGTTCATTTATGCTTTGGTCTTCTGTAAACAACACCCTCACGCCCGTCTCTTTCAAATGCAATCATATGATACGCACTCGTACGCACGCATGCATGCATTCACACACACACACGCACAAACACGCACAAAGAAAAACATGTTAGTTGATGTATTTCTTTCTGGTTTACCCATCGGATGTTTCTTTTAGTGTATCAACCATGTGTCATTTACAGAATCTTTATGCGATTGAAAATTCCCAACCATTTTGAATTCTGATTTGTTTCTATGAGAAATGTATAAATGCTTATACGACGGCTGGTTTGGAATTCCCATTGTTAGAGCCTCTCCTGCCCATGATATATGAGACAACATACACATGGCCGCGTTCATAGTGGCATCATTACCTAGCAACGCACTACGCTACTACTTTTACAACTACTAGTCTTAGCACCTGTAACTCGTCATGGATGATTTTAAAGTGACTTTTGATTTGTTTTATCTACTAACGTTTAATGAATGGTGCCAACAAGAAGAGGAGGAGGAGGAGGATATTAATGAAATGAAACAAGAAGAGGAGGAGGAGGATATTAAAGAAATTAAACAAGAAGAAGAGTTAGTAAATGTAGCATCACCTTTTGTTGAAAAATTGATGGTTTGGGAAATAATGTTGATTTTAATGCTGGTAACCCGTTGTATAAAAGCAATAATACACTCGAGTTCATGTGTTATGACATTTTACCATGATAAAAATGTCATAACACATGGCCTCTCATGTATTATTGCTTAAATAGGTCATTTCCAGTAATAGTTTCCAGTAAATTTTCAGATAAATTCTGGAAATATTCCCTCCTATTTACAACCCTACTCCGTGAATCCTTCCCGACCTTCTACCGTTGTCCTCAGCTACCCTGTACTTCTCTCACTGCTGGCCTGGGTATTTTAACCATCCCATTTACACTCCACCATCCATCCAATCCTAATGCCATTATAGTTTTGCACATAATGCAGCCAGAGCTGAGGACGTAGCAACGCTGGATCAGTAGAACAATCAAAAACAACCCAGGATGTCTATCTTCTCCCTGTCCTCTTCCTCCCAACACCACGCAGCCTTAACACTACTCCACACAGTCCACCCAGTAGGATCTGCCCATACAAAGAAGACATCTGGCCAATGACTTGCATATAGAGGAGTAGAACTAGATATGTGTTTGTTTCCACACACTGTGCTGAGCAGAATGATGCTTTCCTTGCCTGGCTGGTTGGAGGTGCAATATTGATCAGGCAGCAGGATACTGTGTAGGAAAACATGAGATGGCTCCCAAGTCAATAAAACGCCACCTTCTCCTCAGAAGGCTATTTACTGTGTAATGGTGCTGAAATACACCTGGTTCCACACCTCATAGAGAGGGTGATGTGTTTTATAGGCTACGCCTCAGCCCTCAATGGGTGAAATGAAAACACACTCAACTGACCCACATTGAAATGCTGAAAGTGTTTCTGGGAAAAGCCCTAATGTAATGAAAATGCTGAGTTCATCACGGATTTGAACAACAACTAATCAAACAAGCAGCAAGCACAGCTTATAAACAATCATGATGAACAATCATATACTGTATGAGAGCAGTCATACAACCACATTTTCTTCCATTAGTCTTGTTTTTGATATCAACAAAAGTGAGAACAGAGCAGGAATAATATTCTGTAATAATCTATACCAAACAAATAGCAACTGCTATGATGGGGCTCAGTTCAAACACAGATGGTGTATTAACAATACCAGGACAGGTTAGATAGAGTTCAAACCCAGACTCTACATGCCACTCTATACCCTTGACAAGTCATTAATATTAAGTCCCCATTCATCCATTGATATAAAGCGGTCTCCACCCCTCACATGCACTGGTCAGCCCTGGACCAATAGTTGGAGAGGTCAAACTAACATCAATTAACCAGTGTGGATGGAACAGAGGCTTATCTGCAAGGCCAGTTATTCCCAGAGTTGTAACCTTAACAGTACACTCTTAGAAAAAAAGGTGATATCTAGAACCTTAAAGGGTTCTTTCAGCTGTCCCCATAGAACACTGAAGAACCCCTTTTGGTTCCAGGTAGAACCGTTTTGGGTTCCATGTAGAACCCTCTGTAGAAAGGGTTCTACATGGAATCCAAAACAGTTCTACCTGGATACCAAAAAGGGTTCTTCCTAGAACCAAAGAACCCTTTTGGAACCCGTTTTTCTAAGAGTGTAGCTGTGAGACCAAACATCCCAGCCAGCCACAGAGCCAGCCCAGCAGTAGTAGCAGGCAGGTAGAGTTTGGTACTTAGACCTCCCATTAGTCAGGCAGTCAGTCAGCCAGTGTGAGGAAGAGTGAGCTGTGCACTGCCCTCAAACTGCCAGCCCAGACTCACCCCACTGACCCTCATTCCCAGACTCGCCCAGGTGCCCGCTTGCATTGCTGTGCAATTGAACCCTTGTCTGACTAATTTGGGCCACAGGAGCAAAACCCATAAATCACCTTCCCCCGCTCTGTCTGTCACTAAAAACCCTTCCCCGCCAGCTGGGAAGCCAGGCTTGGCTTGCAGGTTAGCAAGACGGGAGAAGAAAACAATAACTCCAGCAGGTATTACCTCGTTATGGACTTGATAGGCTGGCAGGATTCAGAATGAGGGCAGCAAACATGGGCGCCACTGATTGTTTTATTCATAGCGAATTGATTGTAGCTCATAAAAAAGGATTTACAACAGAGAGAGCATGGCTTTGATTGATTCAGGTATTAAAAAGGCAGTTCACTATCCTCAACACAAAAACAATATGCCTATTGTTTGTTATCCAGACCTTGGTAAAGTATCTGTTAAACATCTGGCACATGGTCTTCAGTCTATAGGTGTGAGGTGGGAGCCACAAATAAACAATATAGGGCTAACATAGATAGGAAGCCTAATGTAAGTATAGAGAATACAGACCCTAGCCTGATCAATTCTAACATCAGTCACATCTTATCAGTAGATGTAGATGAGCATGGCTCATGCCCGACTAAGTATGATTCATATGTGCACACTCATACCTACACTCCCCTTTGACACTTGTACCTACACTCCCCTTGGACACTTGTACCTACACTCCCCTTGGACACTCGTACCTACACTCCCCTTGGACACTCGTACCTACACTCCCCTTGGACACTCGTACCTACACTCCCCTTGGACACTCGTACCTACACTCCCCTTGGACACTCGTACCTACACTCCCCTTGGACACTCGTACCTACACTCCCCTTGGACACTCGTACCTACACTCCCCTTGGACACTCGTACCTACACTCCCCTTGGACACTCGTACCTACACTCCCCTTGGACACTCGTACCTACACTCCCCTTGGACACTCGTACCTACACTCCCCTTGGACACTCGTACCTACACTCCCCTTGGACACTCGTACCTACACTCCCCTTGGACACTCGTACCTACACTCCCCTTGGACACTCGTACCTACACTCCCCTTGGACACTCGTACCTACACTCCCCTTGGACACTCGTACCTACACTCCCCTTGGACACTCGTACCTACACTCCCCTTGGACACTCGTACCTACACTCCCCTTGGACACTCGTACCTACACTCCCCTTAGACACTCGTACCTACACTCCCCTTGGACACTCGTACCTACACTCCCCTTGGACATTCGTACCTACACTCCCCTTGGACATTCGTACCTACACTCCCCTTGGACACTCGTACCTACACTCCCCTTGGACACTTGTACCTACACTCCCCTTGGACATTCGTACCTACACTCCCCTTGGACATTCGTACCTACACTCCCCTTGGACACTCGTACCTACACTCCCCTTGGACATTCGTACCTACACTCCCCTTGGACATTCGTACCTACACTCCCCTTGGACACTTGTACCTACACTCCCCTTGGACACTCGTACCTACACTCCCCTTGGACACTCGTACCTACACTCCCCTTGGACACTCGTACCTACACTCCCCTTTGACACTCGTACCTACACTCCCCTTGGACACTCGTACCTACACTCCCCTTGGACACTCGTACCTACACTCCCCTTGGACACTCGTACCTACACTCCCCTTGGACACTCGTACCTACACTCCCCTTGGACATTCGTACCTACACTCCCCTTGGACACTTGTACCTACACTCCCCTTTGACACACTGAGCACAGTTAGATGCACACAATAATACAATTATTGTGGATAGTCACATTACTATATTAGTTTGTTTAAAATGTTGCATGTTTGGAAGAATAACGATTTCCCTAATATTACTGTTTACATGGACACATCTGAAATCCGGCTACTGATGGGACTTTTGTTAAATGCAGAAAAAAAATCGACTATCAAAATAAAGGTTCTACCACAGTGACCATAATGTTTTTTGGAATAATATTTGATTCTGACTTTGGACATAGAAATAGTTTTCACATACAAACTTTATAAGAGAAAGAGAAACTTTCAGCTTTTCCGAACTCACTTCACTCGCCCATAAGAGGGAGGCTTGTGTTACCGGTGCTGGCACATGTACAGATCAAATATACCGCAGGAACCGCAACCTCGACTCATACATGCTGCTATGAGATCCTGTGGTATAAGGGCAAAAAAAACATTATTAATTCAAACAGATGACAGTGCATGGCATGAAACCAGCAATCCAAACACTTGTTGTTAAGCAGACTGAACGTGTGTCATTCGGACAACTGCGATGACAGCAGGGGGAGAGATGGGGCTACAGCTTGGAGGGTTCAGATCGGAACAGACACCTCAATAACATCATTGATTTAGTAACACTTTATTTTAAGGGTCGGAAATAAACCATTTATATGGCATGTATAAAGTGTGTGTTGGCCATTTATTAATCATTACTCCCACATTTATAAACAATTTACTAATCATTAGTAAAGGATTTTTGCAGCCCCTAATCTAAAGTGAGCGCTGTTTATGCTTTATTAATACTTTATAAATGTATTGAGTGACCAGTGTAAATTCTCACAAAAGGATGGGCATGCTATTGGTAGACATTCCAGCAGTACCTGGTAAAAGAACAAGCACACAACCCAGGATATTTAAGGAAATATATATACATTTGTGAAGTACTGTTACGACTTCCGTCGAAGTTGGTCCCTCTCCTTGTTCAGGCGGTGTTTGGCGGTTGACTTCACCGGTTTTCTAGCCGCCACCGATCCACTTTTCCATTTGTTTTGTCTTCATTGTACACACCTAGTTTCCATTCCCATAATTATATGTTCCTTATTTAACCCTCTGGTTCCCCCATGGTTTTGTGCGTGTTTGTTCGTTGTAAGTTGGTCTGTATTTGTGAGCTTGATTATTTTCCTTCTTGGAATATTTGTTGTTTTGAGTAAAGTTACGTGAATTACTCATCTCTGTGTCCTGAGCCTGACTCCGCCTTACCTGCTACACCTAGACGCCTTACAGAAACATGCACCGCGAAATGGAGTCAGCAGGTGCACACAGCCCTCCTTTGTTAGTAGAGGAGCGCGTTCAGCAGCACCGTGTTGCATAGTCTCAGCACAGCCATGGATTGCGTGCTGCAAACAATGGAGCGATGGGAGAGAGGAGGTTGTCCAGCACCCCCATCATCATCACAACAACCCACAACGCTGTCCACCCCTCCTTCACCTGGTCCCAGTGGGATTCGGCTCGCGCTCCCAGGGGGAATATGATAGGACGGCTGCTGGGTGCCAGGGGTTCCTACTCCAGCTGGAACTTTACCTGGAGACCGTCCACCCGGCTCCTTCGGGACGCGAGAGTGTGTCTGCCCTCGTCTCCTGTCTATCCGGGAAGGCTCTGGAGTGGGCCAACGCCGTATGGGGACAGGGCGACGGACCACTATGAGGATTTCACCGGCCGCTTCCGGGCGGTTTTCGACCATCCGCCTGAGGGTAGAGCGACGGGGGGAACGCTTGTTTTACTTAAGGGAGGGGACGAGGAGCGCACAGGACTTTGCTTTTGACTTCCGAACCCTGGCCGCCGGCGTGGGATGGAATGACATTGCTGGTGCTGGTGCTGGGGGGGGTTCCTCACGGAGTCGACGCAGCAGGCAGCGTACTGTCGTGTCACCCCAGGTGAGTAGGCACCAGACTCACCCAGAGCCCCCTGTTGCTCACATGTTTGTGTTTATAGAGTTTCCCCCGCATTCCCAGCGTAAGGCGCTAGTAGATTCAGGTGCAGCTGGGAACTTTATTGACCATTCAGTTGCCCATAGTTTAGGGATCCCCATTGTTCCTGTTGATATGCCCTTCCCTGTGCACGTTAGATAGTCAACCATTAGGGTCAGGGCTGATTAGGGAGGCCACCGCTCCACTATGCATGGTTGCGCAGGAGGGTCATGAGGAGAGAATCAGTCTCTTCCTTATTGATTCTCCTGTGTTTCCCGTGGTGCTGGGCCTACCCTTGTTGGCCTATCATGACCCCACTATTTCGTGGCAACAGAGGGCTCTCAAGGGATGGTCACGAAAGTGCTCGGGGAGGTGTGTAGGTGTTTCCATCGGTGCGACTGCGGTGGAGAGTCCAGACCAGGTCTCCACCGTGCACATCCCCTCAGAATATGCCGATTTGGCTCTCGCCTTCTGTAAGAAGAGGGCGACTCAACTACCACCCCATCGACGGGGGGGATTGTGCAATAAATCTCCTGCTAGACGCAACACTTTTCAGGAGTCACGTGTATCCTCTGTCACAGGAGGAGACTGCGGCTATGGAAACATATGACTCCGAATCTCTGGGGCAGGGATACATTCGGCCTTCCACTTCACCTGCCTCCTCAAGTTTCTTTTTTGTGAAGACGAAGGATGGAGGTCTGCGCCCGTGTATTGACTATCGAGGTATCAATCAGATCACTGTGAGGTACAGCTACCCGCTGCCTCTCATAGCCAGTGCGATCGAGTCAATGCACGGGGCGCGCTTCTTCACAAAATTGGATCTCAATCTGGTGCGTATCCAGGAGGAGGACGAGTGGAAGACGGCATTTAGTACCACCTCTGGGCACTATGAGTACCTCGTCATGCCGTACGGGTTGATGAATGTTCCATCAGTCTTCCAGGCATTTGTAGACAAGATTTTCCGGGACCTGCACGGGCAGGGTGTAGTGGTGTATATCGACAACATTCTGATATACTGTTGGAAGAACAGACATTTCTCAGCCTTGACTTACAGGTCATGCTCCAACAGTCAACCAAGCACCTTGCTTGGTTGACTGTTGGAGCATGACCTGTAAGTCAAGGCTGAGAAATGTCTGTTCTTCCAACAGTCCGTCTCCTTCCTAGGGTACCGCATTTCCACATCAGGGGGGGGGAGATGGAAAGTGACCGCATTTCAGCCGTGCGTAATTGGCCGACTCCAACCACGGTAAACGAAGTGCAGATTTTCAGTGAGCAACAAACTGATTGGATTCGTATCTGAATCTTCAAATCAAATAGTTCAACGAGACAGGTTGTTAGCAGTGAACTGACATAGTTACACAGCAACATGTAGTCATTGAATGGCTTGAACACAAAGATCTGAGGTGGAAGCCCCCAGATCAGGACACAACCTTAGTGTAATGGGGCTGGGCTAGATAATAACACTGGTAACTGTTCCTTTCTATTGCTCTGCACAAGGCAAGCCTCATAGGTCTGGGGAAACTATTCAAACTGAAATTACATTTTAGCACTGCAGCCCTCGGGAACATTACAATGAAATTCTGCAAATTTCCAACACTCACCTGAGGCAAAGATCATAATGAATTTTTATTGTTCTGTGCAGGCAATCAGTACAGAATTGAGTGAGGACTGTGAGCATTTAAAGCCGCAATGGATCATTTCCATTACTGCAGTCAGAGAGAGGGAAAAGGACAGTGGGGGTCCATTTGGAATCATCTCCGTTGTCACACAATGGGACGAATACACTAAGCTCAGCACAGTTCAACCAGGAGTACCAAGATATCCCAAATCCCCAAACTCTTTATCAAAATCCTCTCATATATCAGATGTACATCTGCATTGTAGATCAGTAGTGTACTCCATCAGTCACTGTGCATGCGCCACTTTGAAGACTTCCTCTCTAGCTCTAATCACGTTGAGTAAGGGAAATCCCCAGCCTTGGCATGAGCACACCTTACGCCGGTCCCTGCGACAGAGGCCCAGTCTGGACCCTTTCATCTACTGAGAGTGTGAGATGCATTTAATCCGGACCCGGCTTAATTGATTCTAACCGACGCTAGGATCAATCAGATTACACTGAAGCATATGCTGGAACAAAGGAGAGGAACGCCAAGGCATCTTGTCATACTATTCACTTTACAAGTACAAGTTATGGGATACAATTCTGACTGTACTGCTAAGAATAATGTAAACTGCTGCTTAAGTATAGGTTACAAACTTCCATCAATTTAAAGTGATGGTACTGTACTCAAGAACTGACCCCCCTCACCCCTCTCTCTTTCTCTGTTGGGATTAACCAGGCATGGTCTAATTGTCTCAGTTGAAGATCCAACAGACTGATCTAACCATAGAGATCCTATTCAAATGCTATTATTATTCTAATTCCTAATTCTATGGTTCTAACCATGAACTTGTTAAGTCATGCTCAGAATGATTAAAATGCCCACCAATGGCACTCAGTCAGTTTGTGATCTGTAACAGTCCTGACCTATTTATGTTAGTTTTTATGTGTTTATGGTCAGGGCGTTAGTTTTGGGTGGGCAGTCTATGTTATCTGTTTCTATGTTGTTTTTGGTTTGCCTGGTATGGCTCTTGATTAGAGGCAGGTGGTTTGCGTTTTCCTCTAATCAAGAGTCATATTTAGGTAGGGCATTCTCACTGTTTGTTGGTGGGTGATTGTCTCCTGTGATGTCTTTCGTCGTTGTGTTCGATGTATTCACTTTCGGAGCTGTTTGGCTGTTCGTATGTTTCGATGTACGTTCCTGTTCGTGAGTTTACGTTTGTCTATGTAAGTTTATGTTCAGGTTGCGTCAACGTCGTTTTGTTATTTTGTAAGTTTTGAAAGTGTTTTGTTTTGTTTAGTCTACGTCGTATTTGTAATAAAGATGGCTTATTTCCCTGACTCCGCATTTTGGTCAGAAGATCCTTCTCTCCTCACCTCATCTGAGGATGAGGAAAGCGACAGTTGTTACAGAATCACCCACCAACAAAATGTGACCAAGCGGTATGGGAATGCTCGACGGAGCAACAGGAACTTCTGGACTTGGGAGGAGATCTTGGACGGTAGAGGACCTTGGGCTCAACCAGGGGAATATCGCCGTCCAAAGGAGGAATTGGAAGCAGCGAAGGCTGAGCGGCGCTGGTATGAGGAGGCAGCGCGACGACGCGGTTGGGAGCCCGTGAGTAAGACCAAAAAATTTCTTGGGGGGGGGCACACGAGGAGTGTGGCAAAGCCGGGTAAGATACCCGAGCAAACTCCCCGTGCTTACCGTGGAGGTAGAAGGCGTCGTACTGGTAAGACACCGTGTTATGCGGTAAAGCGCACGGTGTCCCCAGTACGCGTGCTTAGCCCAGTGCGGGCTATTCCACCTTGCCGCACTGGGAGGGCTAGGTTGGGCATCGAGCCGGGTGCCATGAAGCCGGCCCAACGTAGCTGGTCTCCAGTACGTCTCCTCGGGCCGGTGTACATGGCACCAGCCTTACAGGTGGTGTCCCCGGTTCGCCTGCATAGCCCAGTGCGGGCTATTCCACCTCGCCGCACTGGCAGGGCTACGGGGTTCATTCAACCTGGTAGGGTTGGGGAGGCTCGGTGCTCAAGAGCACGTGTCCTCCTTCACGGTCCGGTAGACCCGGTGCCACCTCCATGTACCAGTCCTCCGGTGGCAGCCCCCCGTACCAGGCTGTCTCTCCGGGTTCTCTCTCCTGCTGTTTCCTCCTCTCCAGCGCAGCCGGTGCCTAGACCACGCACCAGGCTGTCTTCTCCTTCTCCTCCCTACAGAGCTATCTGTCTCCCCAGCGCCATCTGAGCCATCCGTCTCCCCAGCGCCATCTGAGCCATCCGTCTCCCCAGCGCCATCTGAGCCATCCGTCTCCCCAGCGCCATCTGAGCCATCCGTCTCTCCAGCGCCATCTGAGCCATCCGTCTCCCCAGCGCCGTCTGAGCCATCCGTCTGCCATGAGCCTGCAAAGCCGCCCGTCTGCCATGAGCCTGCAAAGCCGCCCGTCTGCCATGAGCCTACAGAGCCATCCGCCAGACAGGAGCCGCTAGAGCCGTCAGCCAGACAGGAGCCGCTAGAGCCGTCAGCCAGACAGGATCTGCCAGAGCCGCCAACCAGACAGGATCTGCCAGAGCCGCCAACCAGACAGGATCTGCCAGAGCCGCCAACCAGACAGGATCTGCCAGAGCCGCCAACCAGACAGGATCTGCCAGAGCCGCCAACCAGACAGGATCTGCCAGAGCCGCCAACCAGACAGGATCTGCCAGAGCCGCCAATCAGCCATGAGCAGCCAGAGCCGTCAGAGAGCCATGAGCAGCCAGAGCCGTCAGAGAGCCATGAGCAGCCAGAGCCGTCAGAGAGCCATGAGCAGCCAGAGCTGTCAGAGAGCCATGAGCAGCCAGAGCCGTCAGAGAGCCATGAGCAGCCAGAGCCGTCAGAGAGCCATGAGCAGCCAGAGCCGTCAGAGAGCCATGAGCAGCCAGAGCCGTCAGAGAGCCATGAGCGTCGAGAGCCGTCAGCCTGCCATGAGCGTCGAGAGCCGTCAGCCTGCCATGAGCGTCGAGAGCCGTCAGCCTGCCATGAGCGTAGAGAGCCGTCAGCCTGCCATGAGCGTCGAGAGCCGTCAGCCTGCATGGACCTGCCAGAGCCGTCCAGCCAGGACCTGCCAGAGCCGTCCAAACAGGACCTGTCAGAGTCCTTCAGCCGGGATCTGCCCCTTGTCCCGGTGTTGCCCCTTGTCCCGGTGCTGCCCCTTGTCCCGGTGCTGCCCCTTGTCCCGGTGCTGCCCCTTGTCCCGGTGCTGCCCCTTGTCCCGGTGCTGCCCCTTGTCCCGGTGCTGCCCCTTGTCCCGGTGCTGCCCCTTGTCCCGGTGCTGCCCCTTGTCCCGGTGCTGTCCCTTATTCCGGTGCTGGTCCTTATCCTGGTGCTGCCCCTTGTTCCGGTGCTGCCCCTTGTCCCGGTGCTACCCCTTGTCCCGGTGCTGCCCCTTGTTCCGGTGCTGGCCGTTTATTTAGGGGAGGGTAGTGTTAGGGTGGTCATTAGAAGGGGTAGACAGAAGAGGGGAGTGACTATGGTGGTATGGGGACAGCGTCCTGAGCCGGAACCACCACCGTGGTCAACTGCCCACCCGGACCCTCCCCTGGACTTTGTGCTGGTGCGCCCGGCGTGCGCACCTTGAGGGGGGGGGTACTGTAACAGTCCTGACCTGTTTTATGTTGTTTTTATGTGTTTATGGTCAGGGCATGTGTTTTGGGTGGGCAGTCTATGTTATCTGTTTCTATGTTGGTTTTGGTTTGCCTGGTATGGCTCTTGATTAGAGGCAGGTGGTTTGCGTTTTCCTCTAATCAAGAGTCATATTTAGGTAGGGCATTCTCACTGTTTGTTGGTGGGTGATTGTCTCCTGTGTCAGTATGTTTGTTCGTACCACACTGGACTGTAGCGTTTGTTTGTTTCGTTTTCGTTTCGATGTCGTCTGTTTCCTGTACGTAAGTTTATGTCTAGTTATGTAAGTTTATGTTCAGGTTTCGTCAACGTCGTTTTGTTATTTTGTAGTTTGGAAAGTGTTTGTTTCGTTTCGTGTTTTGCCATCATCGTGTTTAATAAAGATGGCTTATTTCCCTGAGCCTGCGTTTTGGTCTGAAGATCCTTCTCTCCTCACCTCATCTGAGGATGAGGAGAGCGTCACCCGTTACATGATCCAAAACAATATATTAATGCAGTGGATGATATGACAAGAGGGTCTGACAGCCAGACAGAAACGTTTGCATCTGTATGATGCGGATAATAAAGTGGAGATAAAAAGCTTTGTTTGACTACGTGGAATAAGAAACCCAGAGAATAGGTTGTTGGGCTCACTGCTCAAGACATTTCTTATGAAAAGACTTAGACTTAGGAGGACTTAGAGACGACAGAAAAAGATAGATGGAGAGAGAGAGAGAGAGATCATGAAGACATACAGTATTGTACAAACACAAACGTGGGGTATGGTTGGCCTTGATGTACATGGGGCTCCTGTACTCTGCAGCAGTGCAGAGTACAGAGCTGCTGATGAGAAGTGAAACAGCCAGATGGCTGAAAAACAGCTTAGCAGCTTGCTCAACCACAGAGCTGTAGTTGCTCCCAAACCCTAACACAACGATGGCATATCAATATTTGGCACATCTGAATTAATTTCCTGTACTATCCAGTATATCTAACTGTGGCTTAAAATGTTTTGGATTAAAGCGTTGATTAATGCTGATCAATTATTTCCTCAGTTAGGGTATGTCCTACATCCTACCAATAGATATCACTCAGTCGAGCACTCCATCACTACAGTTTTCCACTTTGATAACAGGGGGATTCACATGAAACTTGACACGTGAGAGCATGATCTTATTATGCTTTTTACAAGGTCACCTATCATAGTCCTCCTCAACACCGGATGTTAACGAGCATTTTAACTCTGTTTACTGCATGTACTTCCTCAGCACTCCTGGATTTACAGTACATCATAGAAATCAATTGTCAAGTCAGACATTTGCTCTCTATAACCTGGACGGGACCTGCACATTTCATAGCGAATTGCTTCCAATAAAAAATACAGAAAATGTGGTTGAGCGAGGCAATCCTGGGGTATATTAATGTACTCCCTGTTTAGTGCAGTTCACCACGTTGTTGTGTTGGTCTGAGAGATGAGGTCTGAGAGAGGAGGACTGAGAGAGCCCATTTGGATCTGCTTAGTTTTATCAGTGCATCAGGGTGTAATGACAATTTAATGGAACAGGCTGGAAAGCATTTGCCTTGAGAGGCTGACGGTGCAGAGGTTCATCACTCAATACACCCAGCCACAGAGCCTAGTGATGTCCAGTGAGGACACACAAATAGTGTCAACAAAAGAGAAGTAGCAATGTGTTCACTCAGATCAATTCAGTTAAGAGGCAGTTGAGTTATTTCACCTGATCCAGAGAGCAAATTGAAGATGACAAGGGAACGTTATACATTGAAGATTGGTCATGAGGACATACCATCCATAACAGTCCCCTGGCTGTCTCTCGGTGCTCGTCTGCTAGACACACAGGCATGTTAACCATCAGGTTAACCATACAGCCAGAGCCATAGGACAGATGCTCCATGTCTCCTATGACACCTGCAACATGAGTCCCACTATATGCTCAGTGCTAAACCACACAGCATCCATCATGTCTGCTGTGGAGAGCCACTCCTCCTAGCCCGCCTGCTGAGAGTGACTGGGGGAATAGTAAATACTACGTACACACACTGACAAAAGGCCATTTCCCATGATCCATCAGACTTGGACAACTTCTTTAGATGGGATGGATGAAAACATGGAGTATCCAGACCATTGCTAATATCAGCTTTAAAGAGAGCTTGGCAGCAAGATCAAGTCTCATGGGTAATTGTCTGAGATGTATATCTAGCGGTAAGCCCCTCCCTCACTCTCAGGCTCTAATTGGTTTATTGGGGCGCCTTTTCTTCTTTTCACCGTTGCCAAGGTGAGAGACACACTACCATGACCAGATGACCAGACTGGACACCTGCAGTTGTACAGCTCCTAGTGAAAAGAACTCTCCATTGAATGCAGATTGTGTTGACAAATAACATCTAATCTAGAAAAAAAAGATTGAACCCAGCTAAACAGTGATTACACATGTTGAATAGGCATGTGTAGTAATTCTCTGTCTCCTCCACCAGACCATTAATCAGACAGGATTGTCCTTTCCACAATAAGTGCATAATAGGTTTAGCAGATCAACACTGCACAAAGACTCTGGATGTACAGTCTTATCCTATCTTGACAGGCTATTTACAGCAGTCCATTCAGGCTGTGTGGTGATGGGGCTCAAGCCTTCATCCCTGTCAAGAATTCCCAGCCAGCCAATATGGGTAGTTATTGAGTGTGGGGCTTGTTCATTTCCTAAACAGGCCATTACTGGCAAGAACATGGTGGCACAAATCTAATGTAATGTAATTCTGTCCCAGACAGATTACATTTTCCCTTCAAGCACTGCAGGGCCTGTCAGACTCCATCTCCTGTCAGTCTGCTGTCAGAACCACTCTTCTCACAGTCCCCATGGACAGACAATAACAACAGCCCCATCTGCATTTCTGGGAAGAATGACTGTTCCTTTTTTGGACAGCAGAGGAAACGTTGGGTGCATCTCAATTGTCTACAATGGCTTCCTCTGTCCATCTCCGCTCCTTGCTTTGCACTTATTAGAATGAGCGGGCAGGTGAAGCAAATTCCCAACAGACACCTACCAGGTTGCTTTCACCTAACCTGTGTTATAAGATTAGTTCAGATGAAGGAGAGGAGACGAGGGGAGGACTTTAGACAATGAAGATGTCCCCCCTGTCTATGAATGTACAGCCCAATAACCCTTCCTGACCAGAGTCTACCCATACCACTACCCTGGGCTATAGCCCCTCAACCAGATGGACAATTAGTGTCACAGTGGATAGCAAATTGGGCCAACGGGCCTATCAGTCTCCTCCACTGGCCTTAACGATGTGTAATCAGGCCCAGACTGATGGTGTACTTACTGTCAGTGGGCCACATAAACACCAGAGAGGAAAGGCATCCCTCCACAGCCTGAAATGAATGATCTTAATCAACAGTTATGATGAAGCAGTTTGTTCATACGAGCTAGGAAGACACACGGGCCACAAACACAGACAGATTGAGTTGGTTGCCAGCATGCATCATGGGAGCGGTTACGGCCTGGCTCACAGTAACGACCTCATCAGTATAGTGAGAGGGTGCAGACATCATCGCTGCCAGAAAGCATTTTCCTCACAGAGCTGTGCTGCTCCTACCTTCTCTCACTTCTCCCTCCCGAGTCTCTGCTTCATTACAGCTGCATGGAAAGTGCATCTACGGGCTCAGTACAGGTACAGGTAACTGCCAAAATAAAGGAAACACCAACATAAAGTGTCTTAATAGGGTGATGGGCCCCACGAGCCACCAGAACAGCTTCAATGCACCTTGACATAGATTCTATAAGTGTCTGAAACTCTATTGGAGGGATGTGACACCATTCTTCAACGAGAAATTCAATCATTTGGTGTTTTGTTGATGGTGGTGGAAAACGCTGTCTCAGGCGCTGCTCTAGAATCTTCCATAAGTGTTACATTGGGTTGAGATCTGGTGACTGAGACGGCCATAGCATATGGTTTACATCGTTTTCATGCTCATCAAACTATTCAGTGACCACTCGTGCCTTGTGGATGGGGGCATTATCATCCTATGGGGGCATAGCCAGGGTAGCCAAAATAATGGCCTACCCAGCATTTTTATACATGACCCTAAGTATGATGGGATGTTAATTGCCTAATTAACTCAGGAACCACACCTGTGTGGAAGCACCTGCTTCAATATACTTAGTATCCCTCAATTGCTCAAAATGTCCGTTATTTTGACAGTTACCTGTACAGAACACTTCCAGAGGTTGCAGTACACAGTTGAATACTTTTTACCCATAGAGACTGAGAAGGGGAAGAGTACTTTTTACCCATAGAGACTGAGAAGAGTACTTTTTACCCATAGAGACTGAGAAGAGTACTTTTTACCCATAGAGACTGAGAAGAGTACTTTTTACCCATAGAGACTGAGAAGAGTACTTTTTACCCATAGGAGACTGAGAAGAGTACTTTTTACCCATAGGAGACTGAGAAGGGGAAGAGTACTTTTTACCCATAGGAGACTGAGAAGGGGAAGAGTACTTTTTACCCATAGGAGACTGAGAAGGGGAAGAGTACTTTTTACCCATAGAGACTGAGAAGGGGAAGAGTACTTTTTACCCATAGAGACGGAGAAGAGTACTTTTTACCCATAGAGACGGAGAAGAGTACTTTTTACCCATAGAGACTGAGAAGGGGAAGAGTACTTTTAACCCATAGAGACTGAGAAGAGTAATTTTTACCCATAGAGACTGAGAAGAGTACTTTTTACCCATAGAGACTGAGAAGAGTACTTTTTACCCATAGAGACGGAGAAGAGTACTTTTTACCCATAGAGACTGAGAAGGTTACTTTTTACCCATAGAGACTGAGAAGGGGAAGAGTACTTTTTACCCATAGAGACTGAGAAGGGGAAGAGTTCACTGGATCAACAGACAGGGGGCTAAGGAGAGTGGAACAGAACAGTGGCACTGTTGAGACACCCAGCCACTAAAACAGACAGTCACAAGCTCCAAAACAGAAGCCCCTGACAGGAGTCCTGCAATACACCCTCCAAAATAACATCTCACCACAGCATGAGACGGGAGAGAAAAGGGCCAACAGGCAGCCTGCCAATCCCCAAGGATGCCCAGAAGCTAGCTGTCCTGAATCTCTCTCTCTCTTTATCATCCGACCTCCAACCCTTTCTTTTTCTCTATTTCAGTCATCCACCTTGTCCCAGAGTATTGAGGGCTGCCCTGCGGCCCGCAGCCTGCTGACACAGTCAGCCTGTGTTCACTGAGGCTTGGCAAGTAAGCCGGGGGAAGAAGGATGTCTTAGACACCGCCCTCTCCTCCCTTCCCCACGGTGTGATTGGCCCCGCTGGCAGAGACAGATCTGTCCAGGTAATCACAGCAGACTTTTCCCTCCTCTGCACCAACCATGGTTCCATCTAGACTGGGCTCATTCTAATGGGTCAGGGAACACAGACTGAGAGCAGACTGCTCTGAGCTACACAGCTGGGCTCTCAGTCTACCCATTCAGTCCACGTACTGACTGTCCTCATAGACAGGTAGCCAATAGCTGTTCAGTCACTGTTTTGTTACTGCTTCAAGTTCTGCTTTAGAAAATCACTAATCTGTTTACAGAAAATCATCTGCAAAATAATATTCTAGCTATATTGACTTTCATGTCTTGTAGTAAGTTCAGAATGTTTTTCAGTTTTTCAGTTACCTACTGTAATTCAAAGAGTGTACATTCTCTATTGCTATTTCACAACATACCAACCTGAGCCATTAATAATTGAAGAAACAAAAGATATTCATGAGCTGAGCCTGGCATTCAGGCTGAAATTGATGGGTGCCCCACGTCAGGGAAAATGGATGGCTTGATGTCTTGTAACATTTAGGAAGGGCCAGCCTATACCTGACGCACCAGTCCCGCTCTCAGTTTAAGGGGTTATGGAACGGAAATGTCAATTCTGAACGGCGGTCGACCAAGAAAACACACCAGAGAAATAACACCAGGATTGATCTTCAGGAACCAATAAAACATTTACTTAAACATAACAGAGACAGATAGCTGCAAACAAGGGCAATGCTTGGAAACTTGTCCTAAATTGAGGATAGATTGATGGCACTATTGTTCCAGGGAAAGCAATGCAGTAAGATATAAGAGATACGATGAGGAATCACAGAGAACTAGACTTGACTGTATCTATCTTGGTGTGGGCAAATTAATCAGGCCATCATAGTGTATTACAGAATATGAGTTTGGTTATTAGACAGCTTTTAATACAACTGAGATACTCAATGTTCTCTGAGAATATGTGTTCACATGGCTAAAAAACTGTGATCAGTATTCTCTTTCTAGACTAACCTCAATCAAAGCACTGAGGCACTGAGTCAGAGATGTAGAAACTTTAGACACTGCATACTAACACGGCACATGCATTACTTTAAACGTTTCTGTTCAACTTCTTCTTCCCTAAAAAATATTTACCAGACTATTCCGTAATTCTCCTTTTCAATTAACAGGAAGGTCAGGCTTTTCAGATGGAAGCGAAGGAAACACAGCCCTCGTTTTTAATGAGAAGCCACACTCTGGAGCATGACTTTCTAGCCGTCTGTCTGGTAACATTGTCTTAATATGTTCACATGGAGCACAGGACTGAGAGATGGAGAGAATGTAGCCTGGGGTGCTGAAAGAGAAGACAGGGAAAGAGGGAGAAATGGAGAGAAAGAGACAGAGAGGGACATAGAAAAGCAAACGCATACAATGAGATGATCTATTGACATCAAACAGAATGAGGCACAGTAAATAAGGTATAGCTAGCTATTCAACATGAATAGCACACAGCATACAGGAAACAAAGTGCAGAGTGGCAGGCAGCAATGCCATGATGGTATCACTCTACTCTATATCAACGGCTTCCTAAGAGATGTACATTTCAGGCAACTCTGGAAAGTGGCACATGGTATGGAATCATCCCCCAGCACTATGCTCATAATAGATCAACATCAGTGACTCATCTTGGCAAGATGGCAGCACTCCTCCCCAGTCTGGACTGTGTGTGCATCCTCAGCATACTGTCTACAGAGGTCCTCTCTAACCGCTGCAGCATGTCTATGGTTGAGGTGCCACTGCAACATGGCCAATGCATACACAACCGTGGAGATGGTGATTGACTTCAGGAAATAACCTTCACCATCTCTACCCTTTGAAATCAATGGCTCAGCTGTAAGCATGACTGATACATTCAAATTCCTGGGGTCCATTATCTCCCACAACCTCAAGTGGATGGTTCAGATCAATCATGACCTCTCGCCACCTGGTTCACGATGATCTTCTCATTCATGGACTATGCACCATCATCCTAGAACTGCACATTGATCTTTGCACTCTCTACACATCCTCATATGCACCAAAGTCACAGATATTTCCCACCGCAAATCATCCAGTACATTTAAAAAACAATAAAGGTAAACATCTCCACATACATAATTTAAAACGTAGCTTTGTGTTTAGTGAAGCTTGTAGTTTTTAGCTTACATAAGATTGTACATAGCGCATGTTGATTTGTGTAAACTCTGCTTCTTCAGGTTGTCTGTATATCTTGTATATTGTTTACTCCGTGCTCTTACATTTCTTTTAAATGTCACCTTTATTTAACCAGGTAGGCCAGAACAAGTTCTCATTTACAACTGTGACTTGGCCAAGATAAAGCAAAGCAAAGCAGTGTGATACAAACAACAACAGAGTTACACATGGAATAAACAAACATACAGTCAATAACACAATAGAAAAGTCTATGTGTGCGCAAATGGCGTAAGGAGGTAAGGCAATAAAAAAGCCATAGTAGCGAAGTAATTACAATTTAGCAAATTAACACTGGAATGATATGTGCAGATGATGTGGAAATTCGTGGAAGTAGAAATTCTGGAAATACACCTGTGCAAAAGAGCAATAAAGTAAATAAAACAATATGGAGATGAGGTAGGTAGTTGGATGGGCCATTTACAGATTGAGGTGGAGCTAGTTTGTCTGTATATCTTGTATATTGTATATATACAGTTGAAGTCGGAAGTTTACATACACTTAGGTTGGAGTCATTAAAACTCTTTTTTCAACCACTCCACAAATTGATTGTTAACAAACTATAGTTTTGGCAAGTCATTTAGGACATCTACTTTGTGCATGACACAAGACATTTTTCCAACAATTGTTTACAGATTATTTCACTTATAATTCACTGTATCACAATTCCAGTGGGTCAGAAGTTTACATTAACGAAGTTGACTGTGCCTTTAAACAGCTTGGAAAATTCCAAAAATTTTGTCATGGCTTTAGAAGCTTCTGATAGGCTAATTGACATCATTTGAGTCAATTGGAGGTGTACCTGTGGATGTATTTCAAGGCCTACCTTCAAACTCAGTGCCTACCTTCAAAGTCAGTGCCTTGTTGCTTGACAACATGGGAAAATCAAAAGAAATCAGCCAAAATTGTAGACCTCCACAAGTCTGGTTCATCCTTGGGAGCAATTTCCAAACGCCTGAAGGTACCACGTTCATCTGTACAAACAATAGTACGCAAGTAGAAACACCATGGGACCACACAGCCGTCATACCGCTCAGGAAGGAGACTCATTCTGTCTCCTAGAGATGAACGTACTTTGGTGCAAAAGTGCAAATCAATCCCAGAACAACAGCAAAGGACCTTGTGAAGATGCTGGAGGAAACGGGTACAAAAGTATCTATATCCACAGTAAAGCGAGTCCTATATGGACATAACCTGAACGGCCACTCAGCAAGGAAGAAGCCACTGTTCAAAAAAGCTAGACTACAGTTTGCAACTGCACATGGGGACAAAGATCGTACTTTTTGGAAAAATGTCCTCTGGTCTGATGAAACAAAAATAGAACTGTTTGCCCATAATGACCATCGTTATGTTTGGAGGAAAAATGGGGAGGCTTGCAAGCTGAAGAACATCATCCCAACCGTGAAGCACGGGGGTGGCAGCATCATGTTGTGGGGGTGCTTTGCTGCAGGAAGGACTGGTGCACTTCACAAAATAGATGGCATCATGAGGAAGTAAAATTATGTGGATATATTGAAGCAACATCTCAAGACATCAGTCAGGAAGTTAAAGCTTTGTCGCAAATGGGTCTTCCAAATGGACAATGACCCCAAGCATACTTCCAACGTTGTGGCAAAATGGCTTAAGGACAACAAAGTCAAGGTATTGGAGTGGCCATCACAAAGCCGTGACCTCAATCCTATAGAACATTTGTGGACAGAACTGAAAAAGTGTGTGCGTGCAAGGAGGACTACAAACCTGACTCAGTTACACCAGCTCTGTCAGGAGGAATGGGCCAA
The DNA here is from genome assembly GCF_029448725.1 of Salvelinus fontinalis. Classification (NCBI taxonomy): domain Eukaryota; kingdom Metazoa; phylum Chordata; class Actinopteri; order Salmoniformes; family Salmonidae; genus Salvelinus; species Salvelinus fontinalis. The sequence continues at coordinate 15,858,876 of NC_074698.1, forward strand.
AATTCGCCAAACTTATTGTGGGAAGCTGGTGGAAGGCTACCCGAAACGTTTGACCCAACGCTACCAAATACTAATTGAGTGTATGTAAACTTTTGACCCAGTGGGAATGTGATTAAAGAAATAAATGCTGAAATAAATCTATTATTCTGACATTTCACATTCTTCAATTAAAGTGGTGTTCCTAACTGACTTTGGACACGGGATTTTTACAAGGACTAAATGTAATGAATTGTGAAAAACTGAGTTTAAATGTATTTGGCTAAGGTGTATGTAAATGTCCGACTTCAACTGTATATTGTATACTCCGTGCTCTTACATTGAGGCGGAGCTAGTTTGTCTGTATATTGTTTATTGTGGAAGTACCATTTCACCAAGTTAAATTCCTGTACATGTAAATGTGTTAGGAAAATAAAGGTGAATACTAATGTTTATCAACATAGCTTGAATATGACAGAGATTGTCAACCTCAACTCAATGCGGATGGTTACCCGATCAAGAGAACGGAATTAGACTGTAAAGGGCACAAAGTTCAATCATTAACTGGCCAATGAGACTTGAGGAAGTGTGGCCCAGAGTCGGAGTTTGTGGACAACATGTGTCCAAGGAGGTCATTAGAGCGGAATGAAATATTCAGCAAACATCCTCCTGGTAACAACAGACAGCACACTTCCTGTTTTACCAACACTGACAACCCAGCAGGGAGCCCAACAACCAAGCACTGCCAAGCAAGCCGCCTCTCAACCAAGCACTGCAGCCGCCAGCCATTTGATTGTGTACGTATCAGCAGCTACTGTATAACACAATACAGTCAATGGCAACAGAACGACAAAAGGAAAAATAAATTAGTCTGCTTTAGCTAGAGGCATCTGATGAGTTTATGGAAATTAAAAGTTTTATGTAAATCACAGCCGACTGCAAGGCCTCGCATACAACCACAAGGCGGGCGAAGGAACGCAATACTGCATTTAAATGAGCAGAGAATAATAAACATGTAACAACCCAGTAGCCTGTACCACCTTGTTGACGCAAGGTCAAATAGTGTTTTAGAAAAGACATGGCGGAGGTTTAGGAACCTCTCACAGTAATGTCGCTGATAGGCCATATCAGTTATAACTTATGCCTTTCTTCATTTCAGCAACACAACTTTAAAAGGTTGAGAACAAAGGAAGCAGTGACAGAGTGGCTGGTAAGACAATCACTGGCTGGAGAAGGGCTACTCTAGTATGGTTGTGTGTAGCACCCTGACATCCTATGGTGAAGAAGGGTAACTTCAACAGTACCATCTGAAACAGTAGTCGTCATTGTATTACACAAATGCTGAAAATAGGAAGCGCTTTATTGTTCAGTTTCAATAAAATGGGAAACATTTCTGTCACCTCCCTTAAAAAAGAAATAACAATGGTATTGAAAGAAAGAAGAGGATGATGATGGTTTGCAAGACATCTTCATATGCATTTATTCATTCAGCAGATGCTCATATAGCAGATGTTCCACTTCCAGAGCAATCTTAATGTCACAAATTATAGATAAGGATTAAAAAATGTACATGTATATTTTAATAATATATTCCAGTGCTTTGAATGCAAGTACTAGAAGGTGCTCACAGGTAGGAACTCCACTGTTCCACCACATGGCATTAAGGATAGGCTATCCTTGTTCCACACAGTTCATAACAGTTCTCTCATCCCCTTGGGTTGGGTTAAGTCCTCATTGGCAGGTGTTGGTACAGCACTGGTTTTTCTTTAAGGCAACAGGGCAGAAGTCAACAGTATCAGAAGTCAGTTAGATCCTAAATTGGGATCTCCATGTTGCAAAACTCAAACTCCTTCACCTCCTATTGGCTGGATGCTACCTTGATACGGTGGAGCTGGACTGTGATTGGCTAGAGGTGGTGGTGGCGGCACTCAGCTGGGAGAAGCCACTGTGACTGGACTCCAGACTGGTCATAGAGCCCCTGGACAGACAGGCAGATAGACACACAGACAATAGATTAAATATCCATCGAACACCTTTTCTTAGAGCACTGCTTCCCTAAGAATCTTTATAAACACCCGCATAAATGAGCACAAATACATTTTCCCCACTGCCTAAAAAAAACAAGCTAGCCTAAAACATTTACTCACTGACATGCAGCAGCCCTACACACTAAGCAACACTATAACAATACACTGCGTTATACAGTATAGTGAATGGTGACTGACCTGAAGTCTTCGGAGCCCAGCACCTCGGTGTAGAACATGACCTTACACTTGTGGGAGGAGACCTGCAGGGAGGCCAGCACGTCATCCACCCGGGGCAGACTGGAGGTAGAGCAGGCCGGGGAGCAGTGGAACCGCCATTGGAGGATGTAGAACCCGGGCCACCGCGTCACATGGGAGCCCTGGGGAGAGGAGGAGGGGACAGGTGAGGTGGAGGGTCAGAGGCCGTGTTTCCATTCAAATGCAGGCAATAGCTAATAGCACATTCAATATCTAAATGACAGACTTTATGTAATAGAAACCCATTTGAATTCCCTCACATGTAGGCAAATACTTATGAAGGCGTGCCCACTGCCCACTGCCGATTGACACCACATGGAAGTGACTGCAATGATTATTGAGCTACGCAAGGAGGAGGAAGGATAGCCTACAAATTGAACGTCAGCTCCTTGCATGTCTCCCTCTGGCCCTTTGGCTACTGGACCAGGCATTAGATTAGAAGAGGGAAGCTAAATTCTCCTCCTTGGTGGACTTGTATGACATCTCTGTAAATGGTCTTTTAGAGAGATTCATCTAGCAAAACGTAATAAAATACTTGAATATTTATCCTCTGTATTCACACAGCTTTGTCTGTTAGACTCACTGGCACGGGAAACTTTGCGGGACGGTACCAGTGGATAAAATGTTGCAAGTTTGCTAGTGAGAGTGTGAACTAAAGACAGACAGCCGGAGTAGAGAAACCGGGCAGGAACATGTTTTTGGGGGCTCCCGATTGGCACAGCAATCTAAGGCACTGCATCTCAGTGCTAGAGGCGTCACTACAGACCCTGGTTCGTTTCCAGGCTATTTCACAACCGGCCGTGATTGGGAGTCCCATAGGGCGGCGTACAATCGGTCCAGCGTGGTCCGGGTTTGACCGGGTAGGCGGTCATTGTAACTGACTTGCCTAGTTAAATAAAGATTAAAATAATGTATACAAATAAAAAGTAGTACATGTTATCACGAGCACATATATTGGGAAACGTTCAGAAACACAGCCAATTGAACAGACCCACTTACACAAATCCAAATGAGGTACTACCATTCATCAGACCCACTTACACAAATCCAAATGAGGTACTACCAATCATCAGACCCACTTGTACCAGCTGTGGATGTGACGGTGCCTGTTTCAGTCTCTTACCTGAACACTCTCTCCCTCCTTGCAGATAAGTGCTGTCTCCACCATACTGTAGTCTTGCCCCAGAATCCAGAATCTGTCAATCAGCTGCATGTTGTTGGTGGCTGGCGACACGATGCTGCCGTGGGCCCCCTGGACGTCCCTCTTGGGGGGCTGGGGCGCCCTCCTGGAGTGGTAGATGTTGAAGATGACGTCCCCTTTACACACGTCAAAGTCCCAGGTGATCACAGAAGAGGGCTCGGAGATTTCGATCAGCAGCTGGAACAGGATCAGTAGTGAGTGAACACAGCAGGACAAAACTACAGACAAATGATCATTATGGGTTTTTACAGCTTTTTGCTGTAATGTTGTATTTCTCCACTAGGGGGAGCAACCTAACCCACTGTTTAACTGAGCAGCTGGAAAACACATACTGTAGTTACTGTTCAGATCAGGTTACCTCATGTGGGGCCCCCTTGAAGACACTGGCAGTCTTGTAGATGGTGTCTGTCCACAGCCGCAGCTCCTCACTTTCCAGCGCCTCTGCTGTCCTGTACAGAGATTTGGGGACCATACCTCCTTCAGGGATCTCACACTGGATATGACAAGACAGAGGACACAAGAGACAGAGACACAATCAGCCCCCAGTTCTATCAGCACACACAGCTAGGAAAATGTCTAATAAGATGACCCACAGTTAACTATATTATGTACAAGCAGCATTAGCCAATATGAATTCATATGCATGTAGAAGGGTACTGTCTACAACAGCCAGATGAGACTCCGGTCTGCCAGACAGACTCACCAGGCAGTCTCCTCCCAGGAAGTCAGGGATGACCTCTCTATCAATGTAGTCCACCAGACCTCCAGGCCCCTGGTAGTCATTCGCAGCATACACCAGGAACTTCTTCCTTGTGTTCTCGTCAATGAATGGACTGACCTGAGAACAGAGCACAGACACTCAGGGTCAAAGGTCGTCTCATATGTTTGCTCTGCACATGCAATTGAATACAACTGAACGTGATCAAGTTGGAGAGAAAGAGAGAGAAAGCACTGTACACTACAATGTGTGATGTTAAATGCTCTCACCAGGGTCCAGAGCACAGGGAAGACCCGTGGAGCCCTCAGTATGAGCAGACATCCCAGGGTCTCTGGGTAGTTAGCCTCCACCACCTCTATGATCCTCAGCAGGGCTTTAACCCCCGGACGCCACAGGTGACGCATGTTTAACCCCTCCAGGTCCACCAGGCACGTCCAGCAGCTGACAGATAGAGACAGGAGGGTTATAGGACATACTGTATTCAGGGATGAGAGACATAAGAGGAGTGAGTGTGAAATGGTAGCTACCTGATGGGTCGGCCAAAGACTCTGGTGTTCTCTTCACAACGCCTCAGACCTTCCTCGTTGATGGACAGGACCTGAGGGAGAGTGAAGAGGTGAGAGGTTAGGGGAAGGGAGAGCATTTGCATATAGTATGTGTTTATGTATTTGTGTGTGTGTTTATACCGAGCATCTGGATGTGTGTGTGTCATACTCACTTGTCTCAGAAGGGACTCCTCGCCCAAGGCGCGTACTAAACCCTTGGTATCCATTTGACCGAGTCGCAGAATATACAGAGGGCATCCATCTATAGACAGACATGGACACAAACACATGACTCACTGTTAAAGCTACAGAGGATCAGTAATGATCATGACATTAAACAGACGCAGACAGTATTCAGTTAAATCAATAGAGAAACTGAGTCAGATTGTGTTGACCATAATCACATCTACAGTATATCCATTTACAACTCACATTAAAGTCATTCATGTAAATATAGGCGTTTTACGACCAGCTGTATTTGCTTTTAGGTGGGGGTTATTGTTATTATGGTTACTATAGGCCACTTCCTGGTCTGAGGACCTAGATGTCCGATTGGCTATCAGCTAAGTGGAGATAATTGGTCATTTCCTCTGCCCAGAAGTTTCTGACACATGCCAGATCTTACAATGCCTGGACAGGTATTTTACGTCTCTGCTAACCACATCATATGCTATAGCAATCTGTCAGTTGATGACACAGTAGGAGAACGCGACCAACAGCTACCCGTCTGACTCATGCCCACAGACTGGGAGATTTCCCTTGACACATAGTAGGCAGGTTTCCATTGACCCAGGTTTATACAAATATAAAAACATTGTGGCAGTGAAATGGAAACGGCAGCTGTAGGATAAACATTCTAAAGATCAACAACATTGTATCATCTGTTTGACAGGGGTGGATTTTTATTTTGTCCAACATTCTTTATTGCGACAAATGATAGAAACGGTGCTTTCAAATAAATAAATGATTGCCCAATCATTTTGACGGTACGTGGGTCATGTGACGTCATCATGTAACTATAAAGCTCCACTCCACACATTTCATTCTAAATGCCTACTGCTTGCTAAATCAAAATGTTCAACTATACAAATAATGTTTCTTTGCAGGACAAGTATTGTCCTGACTTTCAAGAATGCCTGTATTGCTTTGCCTTGCTTTTCTGGTTGTTTCACCATCCAGCTACTTCTGAGCACAGTACGTGGCATACATCGGCACATGAGAAATGTTTGTCATTTCTTGCATTCTATGCATGCTGACTTTTGCAAGCTACCTGAGACATGAAACGGATCGGTGGGAGTGGGCATACAGGCTTATTAATGCACAATTTGACAAAATGGATAAGGAAAACACTTCAATCAATTAAATTTGTGTTCAACACTAGGTTTGTGCAAAGAAATCGTATATATATTTTTTAGGTGTGACGTCATTACGTCCAGCTGTTTTTATGGACACAAAACAGTTCAACAGAAATGCACCATAGCAGGCAATTGTTCCAACAATTTCTTATGCAAAATGTCCAAAAAATGAACTACAAATAATCACTGGACAAGTTCATGGAAACATAGCTAGTGATGTCACTTCCAGAGAAGCAACCAGACATTACACTTAGTCATTACCAATACATATAAGAGCTGGGACACATTCACTAGAAACCAAACGGAAGAAAACACTGTGAAACTGGTGGTGCAGTACTTCCTGAATTTGTGCCCGTTGAACACAACCCTGCCATTAAAACCCTATCCTGCTCCGAGAGGTACCTACCTCTGTCGTGGTGGTGCCAGCCCCCGGTGTAGTAGTCGTGTAGCAGCTGAGGTCTCTCCCAGGAGTCCAGCAGGAAGTCCACCTGGTGCTGCTTCCTCCAGGTGAGCGACTGACACAGGATCTCCCGGGCCTTCTCCAGGTTAAAGTCCCGGGCCCGCAGGAAACGCAGCACGTGCTGGTCCTTAGGGATCTAGGGGAGGGAGAGGAGATTGGGTTTATTCAGATGTTGTGCTGTGTGTGTGAATCGGATGTGAGTTTTACTTACATCTATGATCTTTGGATTAAAGTTTTGCTCTTGTTTGCAGCTATTTGAGTCAGAGTTTGAGTGATAGGTTCATTCATACACGTGTCCAACCTTGCCCTTGTGGGTCTCCTGCAGCCACTGGCGTAGTCTTATAAGACAGCTCTCCTGCAGCGGCGTCAGGTCTCCTAGGTAACGCCTGATGTAGTCTGCATCCAACTTGTCTGCAATCGAAACACAGTCAATTCACACACATACCCAACTGCATACCCACAGACTACCAGCCCAATGCAGCCCAATGTTTGTTTGCTTTCAGAGTCAGTGGAATGGGATTGGGACTTCAGCCGTGACAGATCCTTCAGATTGTGTGCGTTTATTACTGTGTTGATTCGGACTCGGAAAACTGACCATCTGGGGAGCCAGCCGGTAGATCTGTGGGGCTGGCAGTGGGGGTCTCTTTGGCAGTGGGCACAGGGATGGCATCGGCAGGGGCACTGGTGAGTGGCAGCTGGAGCCTGGCAGTGGGTGGGGGGGCCTGAGGGGGGCTCCAGCGGGGGACGTGGGTCACCCCCTCGTCCTCCAACTCCTTCAGGTAATACTCTATGATCTCTTTGCCCTGGAGGAAAGAGCACATGACTGCATAAGGACAGTACAGGTAGCAAGTGTAATGAGCAAACACTGTGGGCAAATAGTGCAGGTTTGTTTACACACGCGCCTGGCCGCATACGAGCACACACCATTGTGTAACAAAACCGAGCAGGATATATGGCCCAACGGGCAAATGTGAGAAGATCCTGGTTAACACACTCAGTTTACACAGATCTGCCAGACTGGATCACAGAAGGCCTGGAAATAGACAGCGCAAGCATGCTCATGTAACACTGGGTCTATATGGGAGAGCAGCATGCTGGATGATGATGATGGTGGTATATCCTATAGCCTCATCCATCCCCCACGCTGACATGTATACTGTACTCACATGCTCACAGACTGACACATGAACACACCTTTTTAATACTGTTGGCATATTGCTTCATGGCTAGCTTCTCAGCCGCGTTCTCAAAGCCAAAAAAGGACTTGATGTCCAGACTGGCTGTCTGCTCGAAACACGTCCACTCCTCATTCTCTGGGTGAACCTATGGAGGAAGCACAACTCATCACAAAATAGACGCCAAATGGATGAACCCTTTACACTGGTGGGAATTGGCCTATATGGATAGGGCAAAATGTAAATGTTTCTTACAGAAGAAACATGAAAAGCATATGCGTAAGCATGGTAGCAATTGAAAGGGAACAGTTTGGAGAATATGGGAAAAATTTTAGGCCACAAACATTACACTGATGATTTTACATTTAGTATATTTTTCGGCACATTTGTTGATCAAATCTGAATACTCTGGATACATTCAGTAACATGATGAGATTATTCCTGGAAAATGTGGGTAGGTGCAACATAAGAGAAAAAAAATGACATGGGTTTGAGTGAGAGGACTAACTGGCGTCTCCAAGCAGCCACACACCTCTCCAAAGTGTGCAGTTCCTACGTAACCTCCATGCACTTAAGACTCAATTAACAGTCCTCAACTATGAGGTGCTTTATTTTGGCTCTCTTGTAGTTGTTATGTAAGGAACACAACCCTGCATTCCTACCATCACAATTACTGTTGTTGCTTACACAACCCAAAAATGGCACATTATAAATCGCAATCTGGGTCAGATGGGCATCGATTGAAAGCTTGTTCTATTGCCACCATGACAAGCTAAGTTATAAAATAGGATTTTACCGTGTCAGGCTTTCACAGGGTAATTCAAAGAAACCGAGGGTCATTTTGGTGCATAGAAAGGAGTCACGCATGCATTAACGTACACGTTCCACTGAGATGTTTCATCACAACAGACAAACATCTTCTCCTTCTGTTCAGAACAACCAGGGTATGATGCCATGTCATCTGGTAACTGTACATCAAACATAGTGATCATAAACACTGACACTGTATATTACATGAGTTGTATGATGCCATGTCATCTGGTAACTGTACATCAAACATAGTGATCATAAACACTGACACTGTATATTACATGAGTTGTATGATGCCATGTCATCTAGTAACTGTACATCAAACATAGTGATCATAAACACTGACACTGTATATTACATGAGTTGTATGATGCCATGTCATCTAGTAACTGTACATCAAACATAGTGATCATAAACACTGACACTGTATATTACATGAGTTGTATGATGCCATGTCATCTGGTAACTGTACATCAGACATAGTGATCATAAACACTGACACTGTATATTACATGAGTTGTATGATGCCATGTCATCTGGTAACTGTACATCAGACATAGTGATCATAAACACTGACACTGTATATTACATGAGTTGTATGATGCCATGTCATCTAGTAACTGTACATCAAACATAGTGATCATAAACACTGACACTGTATATTACATGAGTTGTATGATGCCATGTCATCTGGTAACTGTACATCAGACATAGTGATCATAAACACTGACACTGTATATTACATGAGTTGTATGATATGGAAATGTGATGTGCACATTTGGACTCATGGGTGTTTGGCTTGTATGACATCAAAGCTGTATTTATTACCATCTTCAACATCTCATCCTTAAAAATACATAGAGACCTCTTAATTTACAGCATTTTCCTCACTCAGGCAACTAAAAATTTGCACAAGTTGTCCAATTAGCAGGAGGGAATGGGGCAACTTCCTGTCGCGTGCTGTGCTCAAGTTCAAAACCCATTCTGAACTGTGAAGTTCAGAGCCTGAGCTCTGATGTCATTAATAGGCGCTTATCAGTCCCCAAAGCTGACTTTTTCAACTTATATATGGGTACAAGTGTAAAGGGCTACAAACCATGTTGCAGTGATAGAGTATGGCTGCGTTTACACAGGCAGCTCAATTCTAATAAATTATAATCACTAATAGCCTTCACACATTTAAGAAAATAAAGAGCGTCACACACACAACTACTATATGTTGCTAGTCTTTTGACCAATCAGATCAGCTCTGAAAAAGATCATGTGCAAAGACCTGATATGATTGGTCAAAAGACCAATGAGTTTAAAAAGATCAGAATTAGGCTGCCTGTGTAAAACGCAGCCCATGTAACCAATGATTATTATAGTTGTGGGGCACACCGTGTAGTTGCAGATCTCTTGGACGATGACTCTGTTGGAGAAGGTCTCGTTGACGACCTCGATGTGCAGCGCCCTCTCCCTGCGGTCCAGAGTGTTCTTATGGATGAAGTACAGGTAGTCCACACCAGCCATCTAGACACACACAGTAGACCACAGTCAAGCAACTCTGGACAACACTAACACAACATCAACACAACGTCCCTACCAGGATACTCAGGTCTGAGGGGAAATAATCACTAATAGCCTTCACATTAGAAAATAAGAAAATCAAACAGACACTGTTATACATTGCTAGCTTGAGTAGCTTCACTGCTCAAGAGAAAGGTTAAAGGTGAAGGTTTAAAGGTAAGATACCCTTTTGAACAGCCGTGGGGCGTCTGCCTCCACCTTACAGCGCCTCTCAATGAACACAGTGGCTCCGTCATCACTGTGCTCCTCCTTCACCACCTCACTGTCCACAAAGATGGGGATCAGGGGGCAGTTTGGAAACCTCCGCACATAGGCCTAATGGGAGAGAGGGAGGAAGAAAATATGCAATATTACTCACATAATGAAAACAAAATGCAATCCATGACATAACAGTGAAAGTATTTTCTGGGTTATAATCACTTTGATCAAAAAAAGGCCCGTTACTGTTTTTGATTCCATGGTGAAGCAGAGGTGGGGAGAGCGCATCAAGGTCAAATAAATTGCATTACAAGCTGCTGTTCTTTCACACCTGCAATTACGTCCGACAGAAAAACAGTCTGCGTTGTTTGCAGAAACGTCTTCGTTGTTGTAATATTGCAAACGTGGCAGTTTCACCATTAAGGACTCCAGCTGTAAGTGCTCATCAGCAGTCATCTGGTAAGGACAGATCCCGAAGGAACCGGCTGCACAAGAGTCGTTAGAAGGTAACGGGTTCTTCTACATAGCAGATCCCAGTACATTTATTTTATTTAACTAGGCAAGTCAGTTAAGAACAAATTCTTATTTACAATGACGGCCTACCCCGGCCAAACCCTAACCCGGACGACGCTGGGCCAATTGTGCGCCACCCTATGGGACTCCCAATCACGGCCGGATGTGATACAGCCTGGAATCGAACCAGGGTCTGTAGTGACGCCTCCAGCACTGAGGCCTTAGACCGCTGCGCCACCCGGGAGCCCAGTGTCTACATAGTGTCTATAAAACTGTAATAAGCTCACAGCGTTGCTGTCCAACTCCAAACAGTTGTCAGTGACTTGTTGGATATTAATTTCAGTGCGCAAACAATTTCTGTACGTACAGCATTCGTATAAATTAATTTTCAGGTTTTTGTTTTGGCGGACCTTCTTGTCCCCAACAATGAAATTGGGACTTTGGATCGGTCTCTGTCCAGCCGTCTGCACGTACGTTAGACGCACGCGATCTCGACAGCACTGGCCCGATGTTAAACAAACTAGTTGAATGATGCGGCATTTACAATGCATCTTTCGTGGGGGACAACAACTTTACTGTTGCTTTGTTATGGACATTTGTCAATAAAACTCATGAATGCAACGGTTTATTTAAAATTGTTTAGTGTTCTACTTGTATCCCTGGTTGTCCTGAAAAGAAAGTGGTAAAATACTTGACTGTGAGGTTAAATATAAGAGCTGGACTAGCAGATAAATGAAAGTCAGATAAACGAAAAGCTGATTTTTGCTGGAATGTGATTAGCACAATGGTGCAGAGTACACAGAGGTCAATCTGCTGCCACACACATTAAACAACCACCCTTTTCAGAGTCACTATCTAGGTTTCCATCCAATTGGCGACAGATTTTCATGCATTTTTAGAATAGAACATTTCCCACCAGTGGTGTTTCCACCAAACGGACTTGTTGAGGATACAAATCAGTGTGATGCAAATGATGCAAATGATGCACACAACATGTATTTTTTTTGCTTAAGTTTTAATGCACCAAATAAAAATCTAAAGTTCCATGGGTTTCCATGGCATTTTCTACTCTGGCTATAGTTGTCACAAAAACTGTTGTATTAAATAGAAAATGTTCCTACTCTGGTCTTGGCACAGCTCACAGTTACAGTGAGGGTAGTCTACATGATGACATTACTATGGATAAACACCAGTCTAGCCAACAGCTCACAGTTACAGTGAGGCTAGTCTACATGATGACATTACTATGGATAAACACCAGTCTAGCCAACAGCTCACAGTTACAGTGAGGCTAGTCTACATGATGAGTTTACTATGGATAAACACGAGTCTAGCCAACAGCTCACAGTTACAGTGAGGCTAGTCTACATGATGAGTTTACTATGGATAAACACCAGTCTAGCCAACAGCTCACAGTTACAGTGAGGCTAGTCTACATGATGAGTTTACTATGGATAAACACCAGTCTAGCCAACAGCTCACAGATACAGTGAGGGTAGTCTACATGATGACATTACTATGGATAAACACCAGTCTAGCCAACAGCTCACAGTTACAGTGAGGCTAGTCTACATGATGACATTACTATGGATAAACACCAGTCTAGCCAACAGCTCACAGTTACAGTGAGGCTAGTCTACATGATGACATTACTATGGATAAACACCAGTCTAGCCAACAGCTCACAGTTACAGTGAGGCTAGTCTACATGAGGAGTTTACTATGGATAAACACCAGTCTAGCCAACAGCTCACAGTTACAGTGAGGGTAGGCTAGTCTACATGATTACATTACTATGGATAAACACCAGTCTAGCCAACAGCTCACAGTTACAGTGAGGGTAGTCTACATGATGAGTTTACTATGGATAAACACCAGTCTAGCCAACAGCTCACAGTTACAGCGAGGGTAGTCTACATGATGAGTTTACTATGGATAAACACCAGTCTAGCCAACAGCTCACAGTTACAGTGAGGCTAGTCTACATGAGGAGTTTACTATGGATAAACACCAGTCTAGCCAACAGCTCACAGTTACAGTGAGGGTAGTCTACATGATGACATTACTATGGATAAACACCAGTCTAGCCAACAGCTCACAGTTACAGTGAGGCTAGTCTACATGATGAGTTTACTATGGATAAACACCAGTCTAGCCAACAGCTCACAGTTACAGTGAGGGTAGTCTACATGATGACATTACTATGGATAAACACCAGTCTAGCCAACAGCTCACAGTTACAGTGAGGCTAGTCTACATGATGAGTTTATTATGGATAAACACCAGTCTAGCCAACAGCTCACAGTTACAGTGAGGCTAGTCTACATGATGACATTACTATGGATAAACACCAGTCTAGCCAACAGCTCACAGTTACAGTGAGGGTAGTCTACATGATGAGTTTACTATGGATAAACACCAGTCTAGCCAACAGCTCACAGTTACAGTGAGGCTAGTCTACATGATGAGTTTATTATGGATAAACACCAGTCTAGCCAACAGCTCACAGTTACAGTGAGGGTAGTCTACATGATGACATTACTATGGATAAACACCAGTCTAGCCAACAGCTCACAGTTACAGTGAGGCTAGTCTACATGATGAGTTTACTATGGATAAACACCAGTCTAGCCAACAGCTCACAGTTACAGTGAGGCTAGTCTACATGATGAGTTTATTATGGATAAACACCAGTCTAGCCAACAGCTCACAGTTACAGTGAGGGTAGTCTACATGATGAGTTTACTATGGATAAACACCAGTCTAGCCAACAGCTCACAGTTACAGTGAGGGTAGTCTACATGATGACATTACTATGGATAAACACCAGTCTAGCCAACAGCTCACAGTTACAGTGAGGGTAGTCTACATGATGAGTTTACTATGGATAAACACCAGTCTAGCCAACAGCTCACAGTTACAGTGAGGGTAGTCTACATGATGAGTTTACTATGGATAAACACCAGTCTAGCCAACAGCTCACAGTTACTGTGAGGGTAGTCTACATGATGAGTTTACTATGGATAAGACCGAGAATATTTATATTTGTCAAATGGCAGTCAAGCATAGATCATGTCACCAGAATAAGACCCTCAATATTTATTGGAGGAGCATCAAGTTATTCACTGTGGACTTTCACCACCCTGTGAAGTTCATAACTTATTTAATCTGTAGCCTAATAAACTGCATGGTTTCCCAAGTAGTAGAGGGAGGACCACATACCATAACATGGCGTGACTCCAATATGATGGTTATTTTATAAATATTTACGCATAAAGGAATTTCCAATGCCATTTCTGACATAATTAATTTTACCGATACAAAAAGATCCCAACAAACAAATGATCTGGAGGCATTTATAAAATTTGGCCGGTACTTCCTGTTTCCATCACAACGTGGTTAATGACAGTGCAACAGTGCAAGTCTTTATGGATCAAATAAAGCTGGTGTGCAGTCTGATCGATAGAACGACGAGGCACGAAGACATCATCCGTAAATATTGATTAAATAACATGACAGAAGGATATACAGTTGACTACAGTTACACAACCAAGATATGTAACTACTATCTTCCAATGCTTGGGAACATAAGATACGGAGTCCATTTCCTTCTTCCCCATTACCAATCCAAAACACTAAAGTAGTATATAGGCTTCAGTGCATAAACCAAGAAGCTTACAGTTAGATAGTTGGGTGTATTGTCCATCGTCTCCAACAGTTCCTGCATTCAGAAAACCAAACTGCCTCAGACGTTCTGAGCCTACATGCATATTCTAAATATTTAGGCCCAAATCTTGCTTCAGGATAGATAAAACATATCCATTATTTTGTGTCTGGATTTTGTGTTATTAGCTAACGATACTGGCTTCCTGTTAAGGCTAGGGCTGATTTCAAGGTTTTACTGGTAACCTACAATGCATTACATGGACTTGCTCCTACCCATTTGGTCCTAATGTACATACCTAGACGTACGCTACATTCACAAGACACAGGCCTCCTTATTGTTCATAGAAGTTCTAAGCAAAAAGCTGGAGGCAGGGCTTTCTCCTATAGAGCTCAATTTTTATGGAACGGTCTACCGATCCGTGTGAGAGACACAGACTCGGTTTCAACCTTTAAGTCTTTACTGAACACTCATCTCTTCAGTAGGTCCTATGATTGAGTGTACTCTGGCCCAGGGGTGAGAAGGTGAACGGCAAGGCACTGGAGTGGCGAACCACCGTTGCGGTCTCTGCCTGGCTGGCTCCCCTCTCTCCAATGGGATTCTCTGCTTCTATTTTGGGGCCTGAGTCACTGGCTTGCTCGTCTCTCTCTCCCATGCCGTCCCTAGGTGGGGTGCATAGTGCCAGGCTTTTTCCCCACTCTACCCTATTTGAGTGGGTTGAGTTACTAACGTGATCTTCCTGTCCGGATTTGCGCCCCCTCAGGCACGGGCGGTGGGGGAGATCTTTGTGGGCTATACTGTGCCTTGTCTCAGGGTAGTAAGTTAGTGGTCTGTTGATATACCTTTGGTGGTGTGGGGGTTGTGCTTTGACAAGGTGGGTGGGGTTATATCCTGCCAGGTTGGACCTGTCCGGCGGTAACTTTGGACGGGGCCAGTGTCCCCCCCCCCCCGTCTCAGTCTCCAGTATCTATGCTGCAATAGTCTATATGCCAGGAAGCTAGGGTCAGTCTGTCCTATCTGATGTACTATGTGATCTTAGCTATGATCCCTCTAAAGCCCCCCCCTCCCCAAAATCAACCACACCTCAGAACAAGACATGGAATCAACAGCAAGCTGAAATTAGCCATTTATAATTCCCCACATGGCAGTTTGTCATTCATGCTAACAAATCTGGCCATCCAGAATCACAACAACACGCTGACTTCTGCCCCATGGAAGCGCGCACATAGTTTTCGTGACGTTGTCAGCTAACCCATCTACGGAACCCTGACCTGTTCACCAGATGTGCTATTTTGTCGTGCTGCTGATCCAGTTTCTGCTGCTCTGCCTGCGGCTATGGAACCCTGACCTTTTCACTGGTCATGCTACCTTGAACCGGACCTGCTGTTTTCACCCTCTCTCTCCAGCACCGGCCAACCCTCAGAGCCTGGTTCCTCTCTAGGGTTCTTCCTAGGTTCCAGCCTAGGAAGAAGACTGCTGTCGTCAGTGATAAGCGGTAAACCAACACACAAGGTTTGGTGGGATGATGGTGTCAGGACAGGAGTGATACTGTAATGGCTGTCAGTGGGCCAAACCAAGGGTCAGTCACTGGGACGGTCAGTCAGAGGACAGAGGAAGCCTCTAGTCTGGCTAGGCCCTCATTCTAGTGTGAACTGCTGTCATTAGAACAGCCTTTTTACAGCCAGGCAGCCCCGCAACCTTTAAATCAACTGACAATCTTTGAAGTGCCTTTGAATCATACTGACAGTGTGTGAATGGAAGTATAACAAAAAACATTCCCAGAAATTTAACAGATGTTGCCGAGTCTAGAACTGAGATAAGAACTCCTGGGGGTCAAAGGTTGGGTTTTTTGGTATTTGGTGAAGCAGAGCCACGGCTGCAGTTAGAGAAAGAACAGAGCACCTGACTTCCACTGTAATCAGGTTGCGTAACACAGGACACTTACAAAATAAACAATGTCAGTGTTTTTAACGAGCTAAGCTATTGTTCAGTAATGACCTTTTCCAGCACTGACCTTCTTATTATACAATGTAACTTGCTTCTGGCTTAATAGATAACCCCAAACAACAGGAAGTGGCACAGCGTCTCAAACAGAGCAGAAACAAGGTAAACAGATGCCGAGCCAAGAGCTTAAATTTAAGAGCTTAGAAAATAAAAGTGGATATAAATCATAAGATATACTGCTTGCATTTTAATGGATTTTGGGCCAAGCTATTCACAGTAAAACACTGAGGCTGTGCACTGAACAGATGTGGGGGTTGATATGATATAAACAACCCTTCATACAGCGTGTTTTGTCTGAGTGAATCTGTACTAAGCCACAACTTCCCCCGGATGGAGCAGTCCTATCAGCCCTAACAGGGCAGACCAGCGGTAGGCCAGGCAGCAGACGGGACCAAGCACAGCGAGGGGAGGCCTTATGACACCCAGGGCCTAGTTCAGAGAGCAGCCAGTCAACCACAGCTAAGCAGGAAGTCACAGTGGGAGCAGCAGACACAGACAGTACTGTACAACTAGGCCCAGGGGAGAGACGAGAGAAGAAATGATATGGGAGGAGGAGCAGCGACTGGGGTACTGCTTGTTCTGTGTCACAAGCCAGAATGCACCCCATATCAGAATGAGAGGACTAGCACATCTAAAATAGATAACCATCCCAAACAGCCACACCAAGGCATGCTCTTAAACATAAAACCCATACAGCATGATGGGGCCTCTGACAGATGATCCTGAGACAGACAGCTGGTGGTGTGGTGAGAGAGGCAGACTATGGGAGGCGCATAGAACTGCATAGAGCCATGGCTACATGGAACTCTTTTCCACATCAGGTAACTGGAGATATCTGATGCAAGCAGTAGAATCAGATATTTAAAAACAGATAGAAATACACCATATGGATCAGCGTGGACTGAAGAGACACACAGACACATGATAAGACACGCTCGTACACATGGATTTTGTGTTGTAGATATGTGGTAGTAGAGTAGTGGCCTGAGGGAACACACATGTGTGGTGAAAAGTGTTATGAAATGTAATGTCATGTAATGTAATATTTTAAATAGTATATAATATTTTAAATAGTATATAACTGCCTTAATGTTGCTGGACCCCAGGAAGAGTAATGGGGATACTTAATATAAATATCATGGTTAAACATAGATTGTGTTTTGGGCCTGACTTCCCCTCCAGTTAGGATCTGACTGTTAGAACACTGTGCCCCAACCACCCCCACTCTGTCTGAAGCCCTGCGATCTGATCTCTTCACTGAACTGGGATTAGAAGACTGCTGACTTCCTGCCAAGACACGAGATATATATACACTGCTCAAAAAAATAAAGGGAACACTTAAACAATACAATGTAACGCCAAGTTAATCACACTTCTGTGAAATCAAAACTGTCCACTTAGGAAGCAACACTGATTGACAATAAATTTCACATGCTGTTGCAAATGGAATAGACAAAAGGTGGAAATTATAGGCAATTAGCAAGACACCCCCCAAAACAGGAGTGATTCTGCAGGTGGTGACCACAGACCACTTCTCAGTTCCTATGCTTCCTGGCTGATGTTTTGGTCACTTTTGAATGCTGGCGGTGCTCTCACTCTAGTGGTAGCATGAGACGGAGTCTACAACCCACACAAGTCGCTCAGGTAGTGCAGCTCATCCAGGATGGCATATCAATGCGAGCTGTGGCAAGAAGGTTTGCTGTGTCTGTCAGCGTAGTGTCCAGAGCATGGAGGCGCTACCAGGAGACAGGCCAGTACATCAGGAGACGTAGAGGAGGCCGTAGGAGGGCAACAACCCAGCAGCAGGACCGCTACCTCCGCCTTTGAGCAGGAGGAGCACTACCAGAGCCCTGCAAAATGACCTCCAGCAGGCCACAAATGTGCATGTGTCTGCTCAAACGGTCAGAAACAAACTCCGTGAGGGTGGTATGAGGGCCCGACGTCCACAGGTGGGGGTTGTGCTTACAGCCCAACACCGTGCAGGACGTTTGGCATTTGCCAGAGAACACCAATATTGGCAAAATCGCCACTGGCGCCCTGTGCTCTTCACAGATGAAAGCAGGTTCACACTGAGCACATGAGCACATGTGACAGACGTGACAGAGTCTGGAGACGCCGTGGACAACGTTCTGCTGCCTGCAACATCCTCCAGCATGACCGGTTTGGCGGTGGGTCAGTCATGGTGTGGGGTGGCATTTCTTTGTGGGGACGCACAGCCCTCCATGTGCTCGCCAGAGGTAGCCTGACTGCCAATAGGTACCGAGATGAGATCCTCAGACCCCTTGCGAGACCTTATGCTGACACATGCACATTTGTGGCCTGCTGGAGGTCATTTTGCAGGGCTCTGGCAGTGCTCCTCCTGCTCAAAGGCGGAGGTAGCGGTCCTGCTGCTGTGTTGTTGCCCTCCTACGGCCTCCTCCACGTCTCCTGATGTACTGGCCTGTCTCCTGGTAGCGCTTCCATGCTCTGGACACTACGCTGACAGACACAGCAAACCTTCTTGCCACAGCTCGCATTGATGTGCCATCCTGGATGAGCTGCAGTACCTGAGCCACTTGTGTGGGTTGTAGACTCCGTCTCATGCTACCACTAGAGTGAGAGCACCGCCAGCATTCAAAAGTGACCAAAGCATCAGCCAGGAAGCATAGGAACTGAGAAGTGGTCTGTGGTCACCACCTGCAGAATCACTCCTTTATTGGGGGTGTCTTGCTAATTGCCTATAATTTCCACCTTTTGTCTATTCCATTTGCACAACAGCATGTGAAATTTATTGTCAATCAGTGTTGCTTCCTAAGTGGACAGTTTGATTTCACAGAAGTGTGATTGACTTGGAGTTACATTGTGTTGTTTAAGTGTTCCCTTTATTTTTTTGAGCAGTGTATATATATATATATATATATATATATATATATATATATATATATATATATATATATATATATATATATATATACATACACACACACACACACACACAACAGTTCAAAAGTTTGGGGTCACTTAGAAATGTCATTGTTTTTGAAAGAAAAGCAAAAAAAATGTTTTATTTAAATAGTGCCCGCAAAACACCAGTCTCAACGTCAACAGTGAAGAGGCGACTACTGGATGCTTGCTTTCTAGGCAGAGTTCCTCTGTCCAGTGTCTGTGTTCTTTTGCCCATCTTAATCTTTTCTTTTTATTGGCCAGTCTGAGATACTTATTTTTCTTTGCAACTCTGCCTAGAAGGCCAGCATCCCGGAGTCGCCTCTTCACTGTTAACGTTGAGACTGGTGTTTTGCGGGTACTATTTAATGAAGCTGCCAGTTGAGGACTTGTAAGGCATCTGTTCGACTGAGGGACCTTACAGGTAATTGTATGTGTGGTGTACAGAGATGAGGTAGTCATTCAAAAATCATGTTAAACACTATTAGAGTGAGTCCATGCAACTTATGTGACTTCACTTCATTTCATTACAGTACAACGGTTTGATTTGTTTGATCTTAGCTAGCTACATAGCCGTCTTTGTATCAAAGATAATTGTGTAGTTTAGAGCGATTTTCTAAGTTAGCTAGCCAGCTATTTTCGTCCTTTTAACGTAACGTAACGTAATCAACACTGCTAGCTAGCTAGCTAGCTACCGAATAGCAGCACTGTAGAATCTACTACATTCAACGGAACGACTTGATTAGTGTAGTGTTAGCTAGTTACACAGTTGTCTCTGCTGTCCTTGTATCTAAGATAACTGTGGAGTCTAGAGTAATTTTCGGTTAGCTAGCCAGCTATTTTCGTCCGCCGCGCTGCCGTTCCCCTACCTAGTCAATACTGCTGGTCAACACTGCTAACACTGCTAACACTGCTAGCTAGCCAACTTCTACCGAATAGCAGCACTGTAGAAACTATTACATTACAACGGAACGATTTGATTAGTGTAGTGTTAGCTGGCTAGTGTTAGCTAGCTACATAGTTGTCTTTGCTGTCCTTGTATCTAGGACAATTGTGTAGTTAGACTAATTATCTGGCCAGTTACCGAGGTTACCTAGCCAGCTATCGAGGCTACCTGGCCAGCTACACTTCAAACAAAGTCAACAACGCAGCCACTGCTAGCCAGCCTACTTCAGCAGTACCGTTTCATTTTAATCATTTTAGTCAATAAGATTTTTCCAACGTAAGCTTAACTTTCTGAACATTCGAGACGTGTAGTCCACTTGTCATTCCAATCTCCTTTGCATTAGCGTAGCCTCTTCTTTAGCCTGTCAACTATGTGTCTGTCTATCCCTGTTCTCTCCTCTCTGCACAGACCATACAAACGCTTCACACCGCGTGGCCGCGGCCACCCTAACCTGGTGGTCCCAGCCCGCACGACCCACGTGGAGTTCCAGGTCTCCGGTAGCCTCTGGAACTGCCGATCTGCGGCCAACAAGGCAGAGTTCATCTCAGCCTATGCTTCCCTCCAGTCCCTCGACTTCTTGGCACTGACGGAAACATGGCTCACCACAGATAACACTGCTACTCCTACTGCTCTCTCTTCGTCTGCCCACGTGTTCTCGCACACCCCGAGAGCTTCTGGTCAGCGGGGTGGTGGCACCGGGATCCTCATCTCTCCCAAGTGGTCATTCTCTCTTTCTCCCCTTACCCATCTGTCTATCGCCTCCTTTGAATTCCATGCTGTCACAGTTACCAGCCCTTTCAAGCTTAATATCCTTATCATTTATCGCCCTCCAGGTTCCCTCGGAGAGTTCATCAATGAGCTTGATGCGCTGATAAGCTCCTTTCCTGAGGACGGCTCACCTCTCACAGTTCTGGGTGACTTTAACCTCCCCACGTCTACCTTTGACTCATTCCTCTCTGCCTCCTTCTTTCCACTCCTCTCCTCTTTTGACCTCACCCTCTCACCTTCCCCCCCTACTCACAAGGCAGGCAATACGCTTGACCTCATCTTTACTAGATGCTGTTCTTCCACTAACCTCATTGCAACTCCCCTCCAAGTCTCCGACCACTACCTTGTATCCTTTTCCCTCTCGCTCTCATCCAACACTTCCCACACTGCCCCTACTCGGATGGTATCGCGCCGTCCCAACCTTCGCTCTCTCTCCCCCGCTACTCTCTCCTCTTCCATCCTATCATCTCTTCCCTCTGCTCAAACCTTCTCCAACCTATCTCCTGATTCTGCCTCCTCAACCCTCCTCTCCTCCCTTTCTGCATCCTTTGACTCTCTATGTCCCCTATCCTCCAGGCCGGCTCGGTCCTTCCCTCCCGCTCCGTGGCTCGACGACTCATTGCGAGCTCACAGAACAGGGCTCCGGGCAGCCGAGCGGAAATGGAGGAAAACTCGCCTCCCTGCGGACCTGGCATGCTTTCACTCCCTCCTCTCTACATTTTCCTCTTCTGTCTCTGCTGCTAAAGCCACTTTCTACCACTCTAAATTCCAAGCATCTGCCTCTAACCCTAGGAAGCTCTTTGCCACCTTCTCCTCCCTCCTGAATCCTCCCCCCCCTCCTCCCTCTCTGCAGACGACTTCGTCAACCATTTCGAAAAGAAGGTCGACGACATCCGATCCTCGTTTGCTAAGTCAAACGACACCGCTGGTTCTGCTCACACTGCCCTACCCTGTGCTCTGACCTCTTTCTCCCCTCTCTCTCCAGATGAAATCTCGCGTCTTGTGACGGCCGGCCGCCCAACAACCTGCCCGCTTGACCCTATCCCCTCCTCTCTTCTCCAGACCATTTCCGGAGACCTTCTCCCTTACCTCACCTCGCTCATCAACTCATCCTTGACCGCTGGCTACGTCCCTTCCGTCTTCAAGAGAGCGAGAGTTGCACCCCTTCTGAAAAAACCTACACTCGATCCCTCCGATGTCAACAACTACAGACCAGTATCCCTTCTTTCTTTTCTCTCCAAAACTCTTGAACGTGCCGTCCTTGGCCAGCTCTCCTGTTATCTCTCTCAGAATGACCTTCTTGATCCAAATCAGTCAGGTTTCAAGACTAGTCATTCAACTGAGACTGCTCTTCTCTGTATCACGGAGGCGCTCCGCACTGCTAAAGCTAACTCTCTCTCCTCTGCTCTCATCCTTCTAGACCTATCGGCTGCCTTCGATACTGTGAACCATCAGATCCTCCTCTCCACCCTCTCCGAGTTGGGCATCTCCGGCGCGGCCCACGCTTGGATTGCGTCCTACCTGACAGGTCGCTCCTACCAGGTGGCGTGGCGAGAATCTGTCTCCTCACCACGCGCTCTCACCACTGGTGTCCCCCAGGGCTCTGTTCTAGGCCCTCTCCTATTCTCGCTATACACCAAGTCACTTGGCTCTGTCATAACCTCACATGGTCTCTCCTATCATTGCTATGCAGACGACACACAATTAATCTTCTCCTTTCCCCCTTCTGATGACCAGGTGGCGAATCGCATCTCTGCATGTCTGGCAGACATATCAGTGTGGATGACGGATCACCACCTCAAGCTGAACCTCGGCAAGACGGAGCTGCTTTTCCTCCCGGGGAAGGACTGCCCGTTCCATGATCTCGCCATCACGGTTGACAACTCCATTGTGTCCTCCTCCCAGAGCGCTAAGAACCTTGGCGTGATCCTGGACAACACCCTGTCGTTCTCAACTAACATCAAGGCGGTGGCCCGTTCCTGTAGGTTCATGCTCTACAACATCCGCAGAGTACGACCCTGCCTCACACAGGAAGCGGCGCAGGTCCTAATCCAGGCACTTGTCATCTCCCGTCTGGATTACTGCAACTCGCTGTTGGCTGGGCTCCCTGCCTGTGCCATTAAACCCCTACAACTCATCCAGAACGCCGCAGCCCGTCTGGTGTTCAACCTTCCCAAGTTCTCTCACGTCACCCCGCTCCTCCGCTCTCTCCACTGGCTTCCAGTTGAAGCTCGCATCCGCTAGGATAGGATAAAGCAATCCTTCTGACCCCCCCCCCCCCCCCTTAAAAGATTTAGATGCACTATTGTAAAGTGGCTGTTCCACTGGATGTCATAAGGTGAATGCACCAATTTGTAAGTCGCTCTGGATAAGAGCATCTGCTAAATGACTTAAATGTAAATGTAATCTGTTTCTCAAACTAGATACTCTAATGTACTTGTCCTCTTGCTCAGTTGTGCACCGGGACCTCCCATTCCTCTTTCTATTCTGGTTAGAGCCAGTTTGCGCTGTTCTGTGAAGGGAGTAGTACACAGCGTTGTATGAGATCTTCAGTTTCTTGGCAATTTCTCACATGGAATAGCAGTCCTTTCTCAGAACAAGAATAGACTGACGAGTGTCAGAAGAAAGTTATTTGTTTCTGGCCATTTTGAGCCTGTAATCGAACCCACAAATGCTGATGCTTCCGTTAGTTAACTAGTCTAAAGAAGGCCAGTTGTGTTGCTTCTTTAAATCAGAACAACAGTTTTCTGCTGTGCTAACATAATTGCAAAAGGGTTTTCTAATGATCAATTAGCCTTTTAAAATAATAAACTTGGATTAGCTAACACAACGTACTCCTATGTAGATATTCCATTTTTTTTTTATATATATTTTTTTAAATCAGCCGTTTCCAGCTACAATAGTTATTTACAACATTAACAATATCAACACTGTATTTCTGATCAATTTGATGTTATTTTAAAATGGACAAAAAAAAGTTATTTTCTTTCAAAAACAAGGACATTTCTAAGTGACTCCAAACTTTTGAACAGTAGTGTATAGGACATTATGGATTGGTGTATTTCCTATGACTTTCGCAACCATCTGCAGAACTACTACTGTATCACTACATCTACGCAGTGGTGATCGGTGACTGAAATCAAGAATGATGCATATTACAGCAGGGCAAGTGGAAAAGCTAATTAATGGTATTGCATTTAACAGAGAGCATCGCTTTAGTCAAGGTGCCAGCAAAAATACTAAAGGCAAAAAGTTACTAATTAAACCGTACTCTTACAGTGTCATACTCAATAATAAATCTGATAGTGTGTTATCTGCTGCCACGACTAATTAGGTTGGGTGAACTGAAATACTGCAGACTGTGTTTCCAAAACAAAAAGGTGGATACACAATGATCTCACCAACAAAACACTAGAACATGACATAATACAGGGCCCAGGGACACTGTAATACAGTGTATAGAGATATATTGTATGAGATAGCTTTCTATGCAGCCAAACCACACTTTGTTCCTGCAGCACAAAACACTGGCAGTCTGACTGCCTGGGCATCTGGGCCCAATTTGCACATGAGCAATGCAAACCGCTCACAAAAATCCCACACTAACCACCCACACATATATGCATAGAAAAAGCAGCAGCCTAAACACACAAATGTACATAACTTACCGCCATTATCAGCTCAAAGGGGTGTTTGTAGACCCTTACAGGTGACTGGTATTGTTGCACCATGGCTGTAGCTCAACCTCTGGAGCTCTGCCCTGAAATGTACAATAGACAAACCCTAGTGTTAGTTAGAGATCACTTGACACAGCACTGAAGAACTGTAACTAACAAAACATCCTCTGCACATCATAAGTTCACATCATCATACAGCAAAGGTCAAAGGAATGGGATTTGTAAAGACAACAAAGACAAATGCAGCATCATCAGCTCTAAAGCCAACTGGACAGCGGGCCTGATGCAAAACGCTTGATTGTCCTCAATTGCAAAGGCACTATTCTTTAGGTCATAAACTGTAATAGCTGATTGATCGGTTAACATGCTGAGATCGACGATAATCACGGGATGATGACCATAATGATACAATAGGCTATTGAGCCAGACCAAAATCATTTACCTAGCTGGGATTTGAGAAAAGTGGCATCTATCATCTGGGCTAAGCCTACAGACTCAGTGGCATTGTGTTATTTTCTTATTTGTAATGACGTTAGTCCATTTTATACAGTGAACAGCTGACACAGATACAGTACAGTAGACTAGCTGTAACTTGGACTTCAAAATAAAGAGTGGCTTTGATGGCATAGCTTTCTAGTTACAAAAACAAAAATGTACAAGAGTACATTAGCTACATTATCACACTTTCAGGAAATTCGCTTGTGCAATGACACGTTATTTCCACTAATTGAGTACATGAATAATTGTATTATAGATCATAACTATTACAATCCACAACACTAGCTTGCCTGTTTCTCGATACGTAAGCGGCAAGTTATTTATGTCTCTTGACAACTTCATGTTGATGACAGTCAAATCAGCCAAAAAATATATGTAGATGGTCGACATTTTCAGAAGGAATTCTACTCCCTCAGACATGAGCGAAATGACTAGGCCTTACACGGCGAAAAATGTACCTACAACTTACCAGATCGATGACTTTCGGAGATAAGTCAAGTGAAGTTTGTCCGTAGACGATCTACTTATATTAAATCCATGGTACGCTCCAACAAATACGTAAATCAACCAACTTTCTGAGACGGGTTTGATGTTGAATCCACCGCAAGCAGCCGGCGTAGCTAACTCCGCCTCTTTTGACTACGTCATATAATTGTATAACATATTGTCATGGAGCGATGTGTTTTTCAAGTGAGGATAGACATTACTGGGAATAAGCTATGGTAACATTGTTGAAACAATCGACAGTAAAATC
Source organism: Salvelinus fontinalis (assembly GCF_029448725.1). Taxonomy (NCBI): domain Eukaryota; kingdom Metazoa; phylum Chordata; class Actinopteri; order Salmoniformes; family Salmonidae; genus Salvelinus; species Salvelinus fontinalis. The sequence goes on from NC_074698.1 coordinate 15,884,911, forward strand.
AAAGGTTGCAACATGGTATATGCTGTCATGAATGAATGAAAGCATCATAGTAGCCTATCCTAAAAAATACATGTGTTTGTATGGAAATATACAGATGTTAATCAATATAATTTCACCTTTTGATGTATTTTGTTGTTAATTAGTTACAGTTACAGTAAAATAATAGTGACTCAAATATGTTCAAAGGTAACTTGTTTAAGGGAATATACTGTGTGAACTGGTTACATTTTAAGAAAACGGTCTGTAGATGGCGCTAGAGATTCACTATTAACACTGCATCAAGACAGTATAGCTGTTTCCAGTGATTTTTTGTCAACATTTAAAAAGTTTGCATAGAAAATACACTGAACAAAAATATGAACAGCAACGTGTAAAGTGTTTTTTTCCATGTTTCATGAGCTGATATAAAAGATCCCAGAAATGTTCCATACAAACAAAAATATGATTTCTCTCCAATTTTGTGCACAAATGTGTTTACATCCCTGTTAGTGAGCATTTCTCATTTGCCATAATCCATCCACCTTACACGTGTGGCATATCAAGAAGCTGATTAAACAGCATGATCATTACACAGGGGCACCTTTTGCTGGGGGCAATAAAAGGTCACTCTAAAATGTGCAGTTTTGGCACACAACACATTGCCACAGATGTCTCAAGTTTTGAGGGACCGTGCAATTTGCATGCTGACTGCAGGAATGTCCACCAGAGCTGTTGCGAACACAGTGCCACGTGGTGGCGGTGGGGCTATAGTATTGGCAGGAATAAGCTATGGACAACAAACACAATTGCACTTTATCGATGGCAATTTCAATGCACAGAGATATCCTGACAAGATCCTGAGGCGGTACAGGAGTTACAGTGACGTTGCGTAATTCAGAGCAGGTGGTGCAGTTATTTTGACATTAATACACGTCACATATCAGTTTGCAAACAACGTTTAAAAAAACCTCATTGAGTTTACAAAGGCGCATACAAATATGGTTTATTTTTTGCTTTCTTGAGTAAGGCAGCTCCAAAATGCAGGTGTTTCAGCCTAGCTCAGTGCTTTCTGTGATGGAGGGGCAGCCAGCAGAATATATGGAGGGTACGGGTTGGTATTGTTCTCTAGTTGCGCCGTGATTGGCTCAGTGTTCTGGCACTCATGGGGACACTACGTCACCACAAAATCTACAGGTAGAGCTCAAAAATTCAAGCCCATTGGGTGCTGCCATAGACTTACATTAGAAGTGCACAACCAAGAAGGCTCAAGGTCATTGGCCATAGATAGAATTACGTCAAATCAAGTTATATCTACCGTAGCTTTGATTGGGTTGATCATGTCATACTTTCAAAAGCTAGCAAGCTAAACAAGCAGGCATCATCGTGCATCGAGTTGGAAATCTACTGGCAGTGGTGTAAAGTACTTAAGTAAAAATATTATAAAGTACTACGTAAGTCGTTTTTTTGCGTATCTGTACTTTACTATTTATATTTTTGACAACTTTTACTTTTTCTTTATTAAAGAAAATAATGTACTTTTTACTCCATACATTTTCCCTGGCACCCTAAGGTACTCATAACATTTTGAATGCTTAGAAGGACAGAAAATTGTTCAATTCACACACTTATCAAGAGAACATCCCTGGTCATCCCTACTGCCTCTGATCTGGCAGACTCACTAAACACAAATAATTTGAATTGTCATCCAACTCAGAATTCCAAGTTGGAATTTCTGGCCTCTTTCTAGAGCCCACAAGAAGGACCGCCACGCCACCTTCCTGTTCAGGTGAGCACAGCACAACAAGGTGAGTCCAAAATATATTGTATGCTGCTGCATAAATTAAGGAATATGCCAAGGAGAAAGTAATACTAAGTGTATGTTGTGTAGTAAGCTGTTAGTAGCTCATGTGTCCCACCCTAATAATTTGATCCCTTCCCTCCCTCATAACCTACCCTGCTGTTCTGACTTGATGGTGCACATGTAGCCTGTTTTAGAGAAATGTAATCATTGAATATTGTAAGAACCTTCATTGTCTGCTTATATGCCCCCTTTATTTATCCCACGGTTCTGACTTGGTAAGTACTATTGCCACATAAACCAGTCCTTATCTCTGCAGCTGTGTTCTTCCCATAATCTATGCCAAGTTAAGAAGGAAAGAAAATAAAGAAAATAAACCTAACAAAATACAAAATATCACTTTTGGGTCAATCGTCAGTGATATCAACGAAAACTATTGTTACTTTTTAGAGAAAGACAGTACAGAGGTCTTCATAGTCTAGGTACATTAACTAAGCATACAGATACAGTAATGATGCCTCTAGCAGTTCTCAATGAACGAGGTTCTCAATGGACATAGCCAGTAAGTGAATGTATTGTCATGAAACAATTGAATTAATAACTGAAGAAAATATTAAATAATAATATAGGTTACATGTTTTGTGACTGGTCGAAAGGTAGATACTAGGGTTTAGTATTGTATTTTGTGTACTGTAGGCTGTCCAATAGGTTTCCATTGACCCAGCAACAAAACAACATTGCGATATAGGATAATTTTTCTTAAGATCGAAAACATTTTAATCCGTTCGTCAGGGGTGGATTTTTCTTTTGTTGAACTTTTTTTATTTGCGAAAAATGATGATGGAAACTGTGTTTTTCAAATAAATGATGATTGTGAATCATTTTGAAGGTACGCGATGCACGTGGTGATCACGTAACTGTAAATTCCACGCCACATGTCATTAGAAATGCCTACTGCTTGCAAATTAATTTACAACTATAAGAATTGTGTTTCTTTGCAGGACAAGGATTGTCCTGACTTTCAATAATGCCTGAAGTGCTTCGTCTTGTTTTACTGGTTGGCTGGCAAGTTTCACCATCCAATTATTTCTGATCTTCAGGAGTGCACCTTGGCATGGACCATGGCGCTATGCTGGCCCATGAGAATTATTAGAATATAACAAATATTAGTCAATTATTGCATTCTATCCATGGTGGTTTTCGCAGGCTACCTGAGCAGTGGCGATTTTTATGTACATCTTGGTGGGGGAAAAAATACACTGCTCAAAAAAATAAAGGGAACACTTAAACAACACAATGTAACTCCAAGTCAATCACACTTTTATGAAATCAAACTGTCCACTTAGGAAGCAACACTGATTGACAATAAATTTCACATGCTGTTGTGCAAATGGAATAGACAAAAGGTGGAAATTATAGGCAATTAGCAAGACACCCTCAATAAAGGAGTGGTTCTGCAGGTGGTGACCACAGACCACTTCTCAGTTCCTATGCTTCCTGGCTGATGTTTTGGTCACTTTTGAATGCTGGCGGTGCTCTCACTCTAGTGGTAGCATGAGACGGAGTCTACAACCCACACAAGTGGCTCAGGTAGTGCAGCTCATCCAGGATGGCACATCAATGCGAGCTGTGGCAAGAAGGTTTGCTGTGTCTGTCCGCGTAGTGTCCAGAGCATGGAGGCGCTACCAGGAGACAGGCCAGTACATCAGGAGACGTGGAGGAGGCCGTAGGAGGGCAACAACCCAGCAGCAGGACCGCTACCTCCGCCTTTGTGCAAGGAGGAGCAGGTGGAGCACTACCAGAGCCCTGCAAAATGACCTCCAGCAGGCCACAAATGTGCATGTGTCTGCTCAAACGGTCAGAAACAAACTCCGTGAGGGTGGTATGCGGGCCCGACGTCCACAGGTGGGGGTTGTGCTTACAGCCCAACACCGTGCAGGACGTTTGGCATTTGCCAGAGAACACCAAGATTGGCAAATTTGCCCTGTGCTCTTCACAGATGAAAGCAGGTTCACACGCACATGTGACAGACGTGACAGAGTCTGGAGACGCCGTGGAGAACGTTCTGCTGCCTGCAACATCCTCCAGCATGACCGGTTTGGCGGTGGGTCAGTCATGGTGTGGGGTGGCATTTCTTTGGGGGGCCGCACAGCCCTCCATGTGCTCGCCAGAGGTAGCCTGACTGCCATTAGGTACCGAGATGAGATCCTCAGACCCCTTGTGAGACCATATGCTGGTGCGGTTGGCCCTGGGTTCCTCCTAATGCAAGACAATGCTAGACCTCATGTGGCTGGAGTGTGTCAGCAGTTCCTGCAAGAGGAAGGCATTGATGCTATGGACTGGCCCGCCCGTTCCCCAGACCTGAATCCAATTGAGCACGTCTGGGACATCATGTCTCGCTCCATCCACCAATGCCACGTTGCACCACAGACTGTCCAGGAGTTGGCGGATGCTTTAGTCCAGGTCTGGGAGGAGATCCCTCAGGAGACCATCCGCCACCTCATCAGGAGCATGCCCAGGCGTTGTAGGGAGGTCATACAGGCACGTGGAGGCCACACACACTACTGAGCCTCATTTTGACTTGTTTTAAGGACATTGCATCAAAGTTGGATCAGCCTGTAGTGTGGTTTTCCACTTTAATTTTGAGTGTGACTCCAAATCCAGACCTCCATGGGTTGATAAATTTGATTTACATTGATCATTTTGGTGTGATTTTGTTGTCAGCACATTCAACTATGTAAAGAAAAAAGTATTTAATAAGAATATTTAATTCATTCAGATCTAGGATGTGTTATTTTAGTGTTCCCTTTATTTTTTTGAGCAGTGTATATATGTTTTGATGCATGCCATTACAGCCACTACACAACACAGCACTAAACAATACATTAATTGCACTATAACGGTGACAAACGGTGCCCACGAAGTGTTAGGGCCTACATAAGTTCCAACAGCAGTCCCAACACATTACCACTGTTACACCTGGCTATCAGCGGAGCCATGTCTGGCAGCGAAACAGTTCATTCAGACTAATTTACTGCCTTTTAAAAAAACATACAGTGGCAAGAAAAAGTATGTGAACCCTTTGGAATTACCTGGATTTCTACATAAATTGGTCATCAAATTTGATCTGATCTTCATCTAAATCACAAAAGACAAACATAAACTAATAAATCATTTCATTTTTCTTGTCTATATTGAATACATAATTTAAACATTCACAGTGTAGGTTGGGAAAAGTATGTGAACCCTTAGGCTAATGACTTCTCCAAAAGCTAATTGGAGTCAGGAGTCAGCTGACCTTGAGTCCAATCAATGAGACGTGATTGGAGATGTTGGTTAGAGCTGCCTTGCCCTATAAAAAACACACAAAATTTGAGTTTGCTATTCACAAGAAGCATTGCCTGATGTGAACCATGCCTCGAACAAAGTAGATTTCAGAAGACCTAAGATTAAGAATTGTTGACTTGCATAAAGCTGGAAAGGGTTACAAAAGTATCTCTAAGAGCCTTGATGTTCATCAGTCCACGGTAAGACAAATTCTCTATAAATGGAGAAAGTTCAGCACTGTTGCTACTCTCCCTAGAAGTGGCCATCCTGCAAAGATGACTGCAAGAGCACAGCGCAGAATGCTCAATGAGGTTAAGAAGAATCCTCGAGTGTCAGTTAAAGACTTACAGAAATCTCTGGAACATGCTAACATCTCTGTTGATGAGTCTATGACACGTAAAACACTAAACAAGAATGGTGTTCTTTGGAGGATACGACGGAAGAAGCCACTGCTGTCCAAAAAAAACTGTGCTGCACGTCTGAAGTTTGCAAAAGTGCAAGGAACACACAACACTATGTGTGGAGAAAAAAAGGCACAGCACATCAACCTCATCCCAACATCATGGTTTGGGGCTGCTTTGCTGCCCCAGGGCCTGGACAGCTTGCTATTATTGTTGGGAAAATGATTTCCCAAGTTAATCAAGACATTTTGCAGGAGAATGTTAGGCTATCTGTCCACCAATTGAAGCTCAACAGAAGTTGGGTGATGCAACAGGACAACGACCGAAAACACAGAGGTAAATCAACAACAGATTGGCTTCAACAGAAGAAAATATGCCTTCTGGAGTGGTCCAGTCAGAGTCCTGACCTCAACCCGACATCCCAAGAATATTGCTGAACTGAAACAATTTTGTAAAGAGGAATGGTCCAAAATTCCTCCTGACCATTGTGAAGGTCTGATCTGCAACTACAGAAAATGTTTGGTTGAGATTATTGGGTTCACATACTTTTTCCACCTTGCACTGTGAATGTTTACACGGTGTGTTCAATAATGAACGGCAAATAGCCTAGTGGTAAGAGTGTTGGACTTATAACCGAAAGGTTGCAAGATCAAATCCCCGAACTGACAAGGTAAAAGATCTGTCGTTCCGGGCCCTGAACAAGGCAGTTAACCCACTGTTCCTAGGCTGTCATTGAAAATAAGAATATGTTCTTAACTGACTTGCCTAGTAAAATAAAAAAGACATATAATTGTTTATGTTATTAGTTTAAGCAGACTCTTTGTCTAATGTTGTGACCTAGATGATCAAATTGTAGGACCAATTTATGCAGAAATCCAGGTATTTCCAAAGGGTTCACATACTTTTTTGATTAAGATATGAATGAGCGAGCTATGACGGACGTAGTCAATAACTATTTGTTCAGCACTTTTGAAATGTACAGTTTATATCTCTTAGTGAGGGTAGAGAAAAATACACTTAAAACCTCTGATTTGTGTCTTTTTTTGCCAAATACACTGACTTAACAGCCTCAAAGATGACATAGGTCAATAGTTCATTGCATACCATTCATTTTGAGGTGATCAGAGTTCCACGTCCAGAAATTATCTACCAATGATATCCCGCCTAGCAACCAACCTTATCCAATAATTTGTAAATGAAATAAAAGCCTGGCACAGTTAACCTCTCAGCCTACCAGCCCCGTACACAAGAGCAGAGCTGCAGATCCCAGCAGCTTTTCACCATGTCAGTGCTCCACTGTTTCGTCTGTCTCCTGAGCCTTGCTGTAGGTGTTCTGTCTGGCCAGGATGGAGAGCTTTTCCAGGGCTCCTGCTCCATGGGCTGGTACAGCTCTAATGGCCGTTGCTTCAAGTACATTGCCATGAGTGTTGACTGGGCCAATGCAGAGTCACACTGAGTGTCTCAGAAAGCTAACCTGGCCTCTGTTCACCACCTGGATAAACACTGCATTATAAACAACCTGATCAAGAGCTACAACCCTGCTGAGAGTCCCACCTGGATCGGACTGAGTGACACCCACAAGGAGGGCAGGTGGATGTGGTCTGACGGCTCCCAGGTGGACTTCACCCACTGGAACGGAGAGCAGCCGGATAATGACCAAGACACTGAAGACTGTGTTCTCACTAACTGGCCCGGTGGAAAGCAATGGAATGATCTCACCTGTTCCAACCTGTTTGCCTTTGTCTGTGCCTAGCGACTCAACTAGATGGTCACAGTAGTGGAGGATACTCAGTCAGACTGTGTCTGAAATCTACTTTGATTTTCAATAATAAACCCCTTTTATTGAACAAATATTATTTGTGTTGTTTGTCACAATAATGTCTTGAATTATATAACCCATTGTTTAAAATAGTCCTCATCATCACATTGCACTCAGTTGTAAAATGAGAGCTCACCAAAAATGTACATTGTTTTTTATGGCTATAGTGGCAGCTGTCTTAACTGTGTGTGTCTGGACATCCTTTGCCTCAGCCTGGCTGTGGCCTTGGTTCTGGCTCTAGCCCTGGCCCTGGTTCTGGTTAGTAGTATGGCTCCTAAGGCAGCATCTGCAGAGGGATTCAAAGCTGCTGGATCAAAGATGTTCTGGCAGAAGCAAAAAAATAATTTGCATAGAGCAGGGGCAGGAAGGGGGAATGGAGTTAAAACAGTTAGAAACTCTCTTCCAGTCAACTCAAGTCTAAGTGTATAATGCCATCTTGTGCCACTATGCCCTCCCAAAGATCTTCTAGACAAAAAGAGACTGCATCATAACATAACACTGTTTTGGCATTGAGGGGCTTTTATCTGATAACACAACCCCTAGTTTTAGATCAATTGAGTGAAATTATGCCATCTTTGGCATCAGTTAAGAATGCTTTAAAATACAAATGGCCAAAACAAAGGCAGAATATTACTTCTCGCCCAGCTAGCACATAACATTCTGAGAAGCATATGTTTCTCAGCACATTTAAGGAACTTGACAAAAAAAGGTTATTTTCTTGGTATTTCAGTACTTTAACAGAACGTTTCCTAAAAGTTCAAAGATGGTTACATTTAATTTCAATTTGGAAATGGTCTAGGAAGTTTGTCCAACTGGAATGTTCTAAAATAGTTCAGAGAACATTAAGGAATAACGTTCTTCTGTGGAAGTTTCAGTACTTCAGCATAACGTTTCCTCATGGTTCTATTTAAAGTCATATTCTCAAATTGTTCCTAGAACATTAAGAAAACTTTCCATAAAAACCACAAACCACTTTTGTAACGTTCTAAGAATGTTATTTAAAAAGATACACATTCCATTCTTCTCAGCACCAACAAAACTCTATCCTTTATCTTGTTAAGTGTGTTCAGGTTTGTTGGCTGCGCCCACTAATTGGCCACACCTGATCCTAATGAGTGCTTGATTCCTTTGAAATGGGGTCTGCTTGAATAGACTAAAATTAACAACTTTGTACGAGTTAAAAAACAAGCATATAATGCTAGCTCCATCCTGGAGGCACAGTGGTCCAATTCCATGGATAGAGATCAGAATATTATAGGTTCGAATCTACAATAAAAAAATAAACATTTGTTTGCATGATTAATGCCTAAGCAAATTCATTTCCATGTGTCCTATCTGTGCTTGGAGGTTAATCCAAACTAAGCTAGGAGTTTTAACAAAAGTCTTATTGAAACATGTTCTCAGAAAGTCATTGAATTACCTTCAAGTAACCTATCATTTCTTTTCTCAGCACAAATTAAACCTCTCAGGAAAACTTTCAGGGAACCACAGTAAAATATTCTCACAAACTCCCTGCAACCTAAAAATGTACATTCCCAGAACAGGTGAAATTTTCACTTCCGTTCTCAGAACGTTTAAAAAAAACGTTCCGTTTTACTGGTCAGGAACCATATGGCTTCGTTCCAGAACTAATGAAAAAACTCAAACGTACGTTCCCACAACTTCCAAGAAAGCAAATGTTCTAGCTGGGGCAATATGCAATGGTTTTCAGGAGGATCCTGGTTGGGTTTGTGTGTTGACAAATCTCCCTTCAACATACTGCACAAAATAAATTAATGGAGGTTTATTAACAGCTGGGACAGCAGAGGAAATTGCAACAATGTATTTCACAGTCCTGTTTCAGACTCTATTGACCTGGTACTTAGTCACAAAATCACGTGGTACAGTAACAGTTTGTACATTCAGTTATTTACCAAAAGATACAGAGGGCTATTTTCTCCATGAATCCCAAAGAAACCGAAAGGTAATTATAATAATCATAATTTTGACCTAGTCATTTCAAAGAAAATTCCAGGTAAATGGCAGACTGTATATAAAACACCAATGCGTAAATGTTATTTTTAAACCCCACTGAAATGCACAGCTGGAGCCTGTAATGTGCTGGCCATGCCAATATTTGAAGTATGCTTCCGCATTTTTCTGTTATTACTCCCACAACTGCTGTTGCTTGTCAACACGGATAATGATCACTAAAGATGACAGTCTGAGTAAACATTAAAGCTCTATATCTCTAGAAATGTCATTAAGGTAGCCACAGCACCAAGAGATGTATTCACTTTCTCCAGCCTTCCTGGATTAACCCTTTCATTGCACACATATGGGTATAGCCCCCATCCCTTGTTCTCTTTTATGTCGCGGTTACTGTTTCCTATCCCCATTTTGAAAGCATCTCAGTGAGCATCTCTGTTACAGTCCTGTCCAAAGGGAGGTTCCAGACCTGCAGTATTACACTCAGCTCCTCTCTCCCCTCCAACCTGACCTTATCATCCTCATTACAGACACATTATCTCTCCTGTCTGATTAGCTGTAATTCTGCAATTGGCTCTAATTGAATGTTGTCCTCCCCTGTAGCCGCCTCCAGATCTCACACACATCCAGAGCGTCACATCTCTCTCTCTCACACACACACACAGGGATTGTGTAGTTTCTGTTGTCACCATCTTTGTCTGTATCTTCGTTCCGTGTAATTCTCCCTCATCTTTACCATTGTCAACAGAGAGATCATGAACATCTAGGCAATAGCAACCTTAACAAGGGATGTTCATGTCCTGGGTGACACCATCCTGTTTCATCTCCCTTATTCTAGTCTTTAAGTTCCCCCTTTTTAATTAGCAGCAGTGAGTCAGTGTGGTAGATAAGGCTTTCCCCTGGTGATTCAGTGTCACCATTGTGCTTTCTTTCAGCTCAGTATAGTTCTCTGTGTTTCTCCTATAGTAGTTTTGGGGAAGATACCCTAAGGGAAGTCAGTTTAAATTATAACTGAAGCCCTCTCAGAAAACGAAAAATACAAAAGGCTTTGAAGGAATTTAACTCACTTCGGAACCAACAGTAAACTTGTTCCAAAAGCCTCACACTGTGGAATGGATCATTCAAAATCCAATTAAAATACCCCCTCACTCACTCTCAACAAACAGCCCAGGAAATCCCCTTATAGAAGAGAATGTGTGTGTGTGTGTGTGTGTGTGTGTGTGTGTGTGTGTGTGTGTGTGTGTGTGTGTGTGTGTGTGTGTGTGTGTGTGTGTGTGTGTGTGTGTGTGTGTGTCCAAGATGAAAAGTACTATTGGCATCAGAGTGAGAGAAGTGTGCCCGAGGCTGAACTGACTCAGGATGATAGCCAGTTGATCTGTATCAATAGCTAATTAAAACAATTCCCGATAGACAGACACACAAACACAAAGTCTAAAATGTTTTTGTCTCATTACAATCCCTTTAATTGTAGAGAGCTCTTTGTCTCAGTATGAAGCTGGAGCCTGTTTGTGTGGAGTGATTGACAGCTCGGTGTAGAAGGCACGGATCTAGTAATTACTTTGGAGAGACTGGGGGTTCTGGTTTGATTGCTTGCCTTGCTTTTAAATTATGTTCAGTCTTCAATCTGGTAATTAACTAGTGCCGCCCTGCCCTTCTTAGTTCTGCAGACACAGCTTCTTCTACATAGATGTGATTTCTTATCTGAGGTCTTTTTGAGTTCAAATATGAGGGAATTACTATTTAGTGCCAATAGTACTGCAGGTTAAAGCTATGTCCAAGAGCATTTAGAATAACATTTTTACAGTAGTGCGCACTGATGAACTCATAATTGAGGAAAGGCTATCTGATCATAGTAGGTAAAGGTTACACCCAATGCAAATACCCATGAAGAAGAGCGAGATTCTAATGAAAGCAATTTCAGCTGTAATAATGAACACTATACAGTATGTAGGGGCTAGCGCGTCATGAAAATTACACTTCAGTGTGTGTGTGCAGTAAAGTTCAAGATATATGAAGGAATGAGCAGTTCCAATTTATCAGTCCCTTAAACCCGGTCAGCATTGTTCTATGAGTGAGAGGACTGAGAGTTGGGGCTAATCTCTCCATTCAGCAGCTGGTTTGATGGAAGGGAAAGCAGCCTGACCAAACACCAATAGCATGGCTGTCCCCCCGTCCGTCCCCTGTGAGACAGACAGCACACCATAGGTGATCAACCGGTTGATCGACTCAGGGTTAGTTTATTGTACAGTGACTGTAGTTAATCTACAGTCCACTAGAGGTCCTTACACCATAGTCAATTTAGGACTCCCAGACCGGTACTTTGTCAATGACAAAAAAACTGCATAGTTACCATCTGGGAGATTTGCTCAGCCACACACACACACACACACACTCCCAGCAAGCTGGTAAACAAAACTATGATTCTTTCAGACTGGCAGCAGCAGTGTTCAAAGTAATGCACGATGCCAGAGACAGAGGCAGATTGTAGCCTAAGAATTATCTTGTCTGGGTGCAGGAGGTTCAATCTCTCAAGGAATAGTTTTAATGATCTATTATCATTACTATCATTATTATCAAATATATGGTGAAAATGTGTGAAATTGTGGGAGTAATAATTAAATCATTTATCCATTTCATTGTATTCCCATTGTGAATTCATGCAACATATCTTGACAAGCTACAGTATGTAATTTGACTACATCAGTGCATTTGTTATGATAAATTAATATAAAGTACAGCAATTTGTTAAATGACAAGTATGTGTGAAAGTGAAACCATTGTTGAAATACAATAAAAGACTGAGATAATGGAAAATCGAATGAGTTGAGAACTCAAGGGAGGCCTCTATGGTGGAGAAGATGGCGGACAAGGATAAAAGGATGAAAGTGGAACATATTATGAATAAATATGGAGTGGGGATTGCACAAGCCTTCTGGAAGATCTGGTAAAGGAGAAGATAGCGGATAAGGAAAAAAGTGGAATATGTTTTGAGGGAATATGGAATGGAGGATCGCACAGAACTTTTAGAAAAGCTAGAGAAGGAAAGTGAATGTGACGAGTGAGGGTGAATTAATTGTAGTGGCAGGTGCAGTGATGACCTCCGACAAGGGAAGCGGGCTGAAGGGAAGGTTGGCTTCAAGTGCAAAAAAGTAGGATACCTGCTCTAGTAGCTCAGAGATGGAACCTGAAGAGAGTATGGAGGTAGTATATGCGATGAGGCCGCCGAGTTTGGGCCTCATCCCGAAGATGAAAAGGATGATTCTGGCCCAGTGGGAGTGAGATTTGTGGGTCCTTGCGTTTTGGCTGATCCATATTGGGTGGAGAAGAGGTTGGGGACTGTTGAGTGGTGAGTGTAACTCGGGAGTGGACTAGTGATGATTTATTGTGTTTCTTCAGTCCAGAGGGAGCGGGCGCTCTGGATCACGTGATTAGGGAAAATAAATGTGTCTTGGTGTGCTCTTTGGAGCACTGCTCCAACTGCTCTTAAACGCAAGTCAAACTAAATGCATGATATTCAACCGATCACTGCCCGCACCTGCTCGCCCGTCCATCACTACTCTGGACGGCTCTGACTTAGAATACGTGGACAACTACAAATACCTAGGTGTCTGGTTAGATTGTAAACTCTCCTTCCAGACTTAAGCATCTCCAATCCAAAATTAAATCTAGAATCAGCTTCCTATTTCGCAACAAAGCCTCCTTCACTCATGCTGCCAAACATACCATCGTAAAACTGACTATCCTACCGATCCTCGACTTCGGTGATGTCATCTATAAAATAGCCTCCAACACTCTACTCAACAAACTGGATGCAGTCTATCACAGTGCCATCCGTTTTGTCCCCAAAGCACCATACACTACCCACCATTGCGACCTGTACGCTCTCGTTGGTTGGCCCTCGCTTCATACTCGTCGCCAAACCCACTGGCTACATGTTATCTACAACTCTCTATTAGGTAAAGCCCCGCCTTATCTCAGCTCACTGGTCACCATAGCAGCACCCACTCGTAGCATGCGCTCTAGCAGGTATATCTCACTGGTCACCCCCAAAGCCAATTCCTCCTTTGGTCGTCTTTCCTTCCAGTTCTCTGCTGCCAATGACTGGAACAAACTGCAAAAATCTCTGAAGCTGGAGACTCATATTTCCCTCACTAGCTTTAAGCACCAGCTGTCAGAGCAGCTCACAGATCACTGCACCTGTACATAGCCCATCTGTAAACAGCCCATCTATCTACCTACCTCATCCCCATACTGTATTTATTTATTTATTTATTTATCTTGCTCCTTTGCACCCCAGTATCTCTACTTGCACATTCATCTTCTGCACATCTACCATTCCAGTTTTTAATTGCTATTTTGTAATTACTTTGCCACCATGGCCTATTTATTGCCTTAACTCCCTTATCTTACCTCATTTGCACTCACTGTATATAGACTTTTTGTTTTCTTTGTTCTAATGTATTATTGACTGTATGTTTTGTTTCTTCCATGTGTAACTCTGTGTTGTTGTATGTGTTGAACTGCTTTGCTTCATCTTGGCCAGGTCACAGTTGCAAATGAGAACTTGTTCTCAACTAGCCTACCTGGTTATATAAAGGTGAAATAATAAATAAATAAAAAACGGCGCCATTGAAAGGATTAATATTGGGGTGGCATTAAGTGTTGAGGAGGATCAGTTGAAATGTAAGAAATTCTTGGTATCTGTGATACCGGCCGTTTGGTGCGACACAGATCTGATGGAGAGTGTGCGAAGAAGACATTGTCTGTCCTGCTGAGTTTTGATGTAGTCTTTGCCCAACAATGTCATGTACGTTATCCCGTGAGAGCATTGTTCAAAAAATACTACAGTGTTTTAGGTGTCAAGTTCCTGGGCATGTTGCAGCAGTGTGTAGGAGGAAGATTCCTAGATGTGAGAAGTGTGCAGGAGGGCATGAGACGAAGGAATGTGTAGTATTGGTGGAGAAAGTTGTGTGTGTTAGCTGTGGGGGTGCCCATGGGGCTGGAGATTGGAGGTACTTGGTGAGAGAAAGGCAGGCTGAGTTTGCCATGGTTAGAGTTGTACAGAAAGTGTCATATGCCGAAGCAGTGAAGAGAGTGGTAGAGGAAGATGGGTACAGGGTGAGGGATACTTAGAGGATTCCTGTGAGTAGGCAGAGACCAAGCAAGAGAGATGGGAAGAATATGTGCTTCAGTAAGGTGGGCTTTTTAGCATTCATAGCCATGGTGGTCAATTGTAATGCAGAAATGGATCAGAAGCCACAGAAAATAGAGGTTGTGGTGGAAGAGAAGTACTTGGAATTGTGAGGATTTACTGCAGAATAGTTGCAGGGGGTTTTCAATGGTAGTGTTCTGTCCTCTCAGACCGTTGGACTCAAGTAGGATTAGAGGGTTAAATAGTGGAATGGGGTGGTGTTTTTTTAGATAGGGCTGGTAGTTGGCAGGGCAATTTTCCTTTTCCCCAATTTTGTATTACCAAATCAAGAATTGAATGTAGGTAGGCCGTGAATGGCCTCACACACCAGTACAGTAGGTGGCGGTGTATGCACCTAAAAGTTGGATGTGATCCGCCAACCAAATCCTAAAGAAGAAATCGAACAAGAGATAGCTGATCTTGCTCTGTTTTAAGATTTGACACACTACATTTATCAGAGAGTGCATTTTTAGAGACAGGTGGGACTTCTTCTGCAAAAAGTACAGATTGTCTCAGCAAATATTCTTTCCAAAAACCAATCTTTAGGATTTTTGCAGATTTAAGACAAACACAAAAAAGGCAAACACATGCCATTCCGGTGCACATCGTAGCACTATCCACCCCCAGGTTTTTGGTTTTTGGCAACGGCACTTTTTAGTAGGAACTTGCCGATAGGCATCTCACAGCCCTCGATGAGCCAATGTTTTGGATGCAAACATCAGCAAAGGGAACAGTAACACATACAATTTTCATACACCATCGCACAACAGGTTGGTCAAGAGGGGTTTCTTTGCCATGATGCCATGGGTTCCCAAATACGAACAGAGCAATAGACGGCACCCACACCCAAAACAAAAATACCATCCCAAAACGGTTTCAACTATGTGAACAGAAAAGGCTTCCACTTTTTATGTGCGATGTGTAAAATACACTGCTGAATGTGGTGGCAAAGTGGCCCACTTGTTCTGCAGAACAGAAATGTTGTCCTAAACGCCTACAGGAGGGAGCTGTTGAGGATGGATGGCTTATTGGTGAGTGTTGCCTTCTCATTAAAAGTGTATTTAACAGTCTGCCAAAAGACCAGAGAGAGAGAGATGAGCTCACTCTGTGTCTGTCAGCTCGGCTTTCTCATCACCAGGACATTAATACACTGGGCACCTGAGAGGAGTCAGAGAAGAGTCACGTATTGTGACCTTTTCTCAAACAGCGGCTCAAAGACCTCAGTGCCTTTTATAATGGGCCACTCTAGTCTGCTCACCTAGATATCTACAGTAATGGAGAGCCTAGAAGATTTAGCCATACTCACCATATTATTCCATTCAATATTTTAGTCTGCATAGTAACCCAATGTAACATGCCGGACCACAGGTAGTCATAAAGAAACAGGCATTGACTATAGCTAGATAGGCTTTCAGATATAAGTGTTTATCAAGTGTTTATCTGTGCTGACTCTAATTAGCAGGCCCTGACAAGCTGGGTGACAGCTGTTTCTGCTGCAGCTGAGGCAGCCTTAACCAGAGCAAATGAGATCAATTAGGCCTGATCAAAGCAGGAGATTACAGCTGTTTGTGAGACGGGCCTGAGTCATGCCATCCTGATTCATTATTCAGCCTGCCTCTGCTCTGCCACCCAGGCACAGACGTCCATCATTCAGGCCCTCTACGTCAGCGCAGACAGGGAACGGGTGAAGCATATCATTAACTGTTTTGTTTGTTTTTCAAGTTATTGTGCACTTATTCCCTTTGGGAATAGTTTTTTAGAGTCACCTTATTTACAAACTTGGTGTGGTTTTATATATTTTAATTGTTGGTTATTTCTGGGGCTTTGCTTGGCTTGCTTAAGTGACAATAGCAGATCAAAAACAGTCCACTGGGAATAATTGTGTGATACCAAGCGGCAATATTAATTTTCTTGGGGCGAAAAGGTGAATTGAATAGAGAGAAAGACAGAGCGAAACAGAGGTGTGTTGCAATGAGGAGAGAGACAATCCATAATCACACGCTCACTATGTCTCCCCGGGAGATCCATCCTTAGTGAGATTGCTGCAGTCACTTCTAAAGCTTGGCCATCTCATTTGGAGAGATCAAAGGGGATCAGACACTATCAGAGGCTGGCGGAAGTATCTCCATAATCAGAGCAGATGACTGTGACTACTGATCATCGTAGCTGTGGCTTCAGTCTACAGGAACACTATCATTGTACTGAGGTTCTATCGAGTTCTGGATCAATCCACTACATGCTGAAAATCAAGGATAAATATATGCCGAGCATTTAATTAATCATTTATTAAGGTAAGAGCAGAGAAAAACCTTCCCCCACTCCTAGCTATCTTCCTTTAACTCTCATAGTTCAGGGGCAGCACGGAGACTGAATGGGACTTTTTTGTTTCACTCTCTCTCTCTCTCTCCTCTCTCTCTTCCCTTTCTCTGAATTGGATTCACAGCTGTGCCCTGTTCCCTGTGGCTGCACCATGTAAAGTGGGAGATACTAGAGTTCTCTTCTGCTGCGTTGCTGTGTCTGAGGATGGCTCTGAGGATATGCCTGCCAGTATGTAGTACAGCATATCCCTTCTCTCTCACACACACACACCAACTCCCCCTCTCACTCCATCAATCCACAGCATGCTAAATAACTCATGAGAACAAGTGGGTTGGAAACAAGCTGGCTCTGAAATTCACACAGGCTTTGATCTCTACCAAGACTACATCAAGGATCTAATTGGACGGATTTCATTTATGCCATTCTGTGAATCCCGTTTGAGGCTTCTTTCCTTCATATATTCTGGATTTGGATCAGAAAAGATCACTCACCCTGTGCTGTTTTCCTTTGAATGTGAACGTTATATTGCTTGAAAGGGTTTCATGAGATCATTGTTGGGTAATGAGAGTGTATTTCTGACCGGTCAGTACAAGACAACCTGGTGTGCTGCCAATGGATCAGTGGTGCTGAGACTGTGAATAAGTCCAGAGCAATAGCAAATACCCACTGGGCACAGACGTCAATTCAATGTCTATTCCACGTTGGTTCAACATCATTTCATTGAAATGATGTGGAAACAACGTTGATTCAACCAGTGTGTACCCAATGGGTAGGAGTGTCTTCAGTTTACCTCTCTCCTGTTCTCTCCCTCACTTATTCAATCGACCTTTCTTCCACTATTCTAAACTCAGTGCACGTCCTCTCACTGTCAACTGCGTTCAAATTCAACCATCACCCCTGGTGAGATAAAACCGCGACTTGTCAGTGAAGAGCACTTTTTGCCAGTCCTGTCTGGTCCAGCAACGGTGGGTTTGTGACCATAGGCGACATTGTTGCCAGTGATGTCTGGTGAGGACCTGCCTTACAACAAGCCTACAAGCCCTCAGTCCAGCCTCTATCAGCCTATTGCGGACAGTCTGAGCACTGATGGAGGGATTGTGAGTTCCTGGAGTAACTCGGGCAGTTGTTGTTGCCATCCTGTACCTGTCCCGCAGGTGTGATGTTCGGATGTACCGATCCTGTGCAGGTGTTGTTACACGTGGTCTGCCACTGTGAGGATGATCAGCTGTCCATCCTGTCTCCCTGTAGTGCTGTCTTAGGCGTCTCACAGTACGGACATTGCAATTTATTGCCCTGGCCACATCTGTAGTTCTCATGCCTCCTTGCAGCATGCCTAAGGCACGTTCACACAGATGAGCAGGGAACCTGGGCATCTTTCTTCTGCTGTTTTTCAGAGTCAGTAGAAAGGCCTCTTAAGTGTCCTAAGTCATACTAAGTCATATTAAGGTCATACTGTGACCTTAATTGCCTACCGTCTGTAAGCTGTTAGTGTCTTAACGACCGTTCTACAGGTGCATGTTCATTCATTTGTTTATGGTTCATTGAACAAGCGTGGGAAACAGTTTTTAAACCCTTTTACAATGAAGATCTGTGAAGTTATTTGGATTTTTGCGAATTATCTTTGAAAGACAGGGTCCTGAAAAAGGGATGTTTCTTTTTTTCCTGAGTTTATTTTCCCCATCTAAGTGACTATTTTACTCTCTTTTAATCCCTCACTCTTGAATTCTGTCCCGTTATATGCCATTATTTTCATTCAGCTTCACGTGTCCCTCTTACTGTGTTCCCCCATTCTTTCTCTGCTTGTTTTCCCTTAGCGCTCTCCTTCTTATCTCCTTTCCCATCAATACAAGTGGGCTCAGACAGTTTGGCAGGCCACTCAGACACCAGGATCATGTGAAGGGAATGTCTGGGGGATTAGAAACCTCTTCTCTATCTACCTGTGTCTTCTCGCTCTCTTGTTCTCTCTCTCTGCTCCACCTCTCCAGACAGCCAACAGTCACCCTGCCCCTCACCTTTCCTAAAAGCCAGACCACAGATGCTCTTCAGTCCTTCAGCAGCACCTGATTTACCACTGAGAGTGGCTATACCGTCTGTGTGTCATGTTGCTAGATCCCAGTCTATAAACTCTGTAATTGTGACCTTTGCAGTGACAGAATGTCTGCCAGAACAGTGACAGATGCAGCATGAATAGACTGGTCCTGGATCTGCCAGCTGGCCCGAGCTGCACAGACTCACCTGCTGATGGGTATGTCTTCAGTCCTCAGCTCCTCTCCACTGTCGGTTAGCACACACCTTTACGGCTTGAACTCTAGCTATCATTCCACACACCTTTACGGCTTGAGCTCTAGCTATCATTCCACACACCTTTACGGCTTGAGCTCTAGCTATCATTCCACACACCTTTTACGGCTTGAGCTCTAGCTATCATTCCACACACCTTTTACGGCTTGAGCTCTAGCTATCATTCCACACACCTTTTACGGCTTGAGCTCTAGCTATCATTCCACACACCTTTTACG
Source organism: Salvelinus fontinalis (assembly GCF_029448725.1). Taxonomy (NCBI): domain Eukaryota; kingdom Metazoa; phylum Chordata; class Actinopteri; order Salmoniformes; family Salmonidae; genus Salvelinus; species Salvelinus fontinalis. Next base: position 15,904,232 of record NC_074698.1, read on the forward strand.
GCTTGAGCTCTAGCTATCGTTCCACACACAACTACTTTAGGTGGGTAGGATGTGTACAGGATGGCATGCACCACTGAGCTTGCTTGATCGGATAGCATGTATCATAGTATGCGTCAGTGACCAGGCTGAGTGACATCAACCATAGATGACAACAGAAGAGGAGTGAAAGGGCATTTTGAGTGAGTGGGCTGATATTTGACGGCATTTTCCTGGAGAGCCTATTTCCTCAGATCTGTGGAAGACTTTGCTGCCTCTCTGACTGGAAAATATGAATGTGTAAATATAATACATAGAGCCCAGAGAGAGGTATCCAAAATGAGAATGATTGGTGAATATCCCCTTCCAGATTAGTTTTAGCCCATCATATCAGGCCAAGTGAACTTTAACAGCAGTTGTGATTTGAAAATCTCTGCACTCGCTACCGAGTCAAACGCCTTGGATATGACCCTGAGCAGGGAAGCAATTAAGTCAGCCAGGATGGAGACTGCATTAGCCAATGTGATTACCACTTTACATATGAAAATAACTCCCATCCGTAGAGGTGAACTGCCCGAGCGTCCAGCGGGGTGACTGACAGATTGCTAATGAGGTGAAGACTCAGAGAGGCAGAGACACGGTCGGGTCCAAACCCAACCTTCCTCTGGGCAGACTCAGCACCAGTGGCCCAGATCTGGATGATACTACCCAGCTAGCACATTTGGTTCCTTGGAAGTTGTGGAAAAGTATGTTTTTGGTTTCATGTTGGTTCTGGGAACAAAGCCATATATTTCTGACCAGTAAAACTAAACGTTTTTTTATATTCTGAGAACAGAAGTGATCATTTCGGCTGTTCTGGGAACATTTATTTTTAAGTTGCTGGGAGGTTCTGAGAATGTTTTACTCTGGTTTCTTAAGTTTCTTCTGGGAGGTTTATTAACGGAAATTAACAGAAATTATAGATTATTTGGAGGTTCATGAATAACTTTCAATAACACAACTATCTTATTTCCTTATGCATTAATAATGCAAACATTTATTTTTTTGACACGGCATCAGTGAAATTCAAACCTATAATCATCTGTCCTCTATCAATGGAATTAGTCCACTGCACCACCAGGATGTAGCTAGAATGCCATATTTTTTGCATACAACGCTGTTCCTATTAGTCATTAAAACAGACCCCATTTCAAAGGGAAACAAGCATTCATTAAGATCAGGTGTGGCCAATTAGTGGGCGAGGCCAACCAACCTGAACACACTTAACAAAATAGAGGATAGAGAGAGTTTTGTTGATGCTGAAAATGTTATTTACAAATATATACATTCCAATCATAGAACGTTCTCTGAACGTTACTAACATTTTATTGAGGTTTTCATGGAAAGTTTTCTTAACATTCTTGGAACAATTTGAGAACATGACTTTGGAGTTGGACCAGTTGGAGAATGTTTCTAGAACATTACCAGAATTGAAATGAAATGTAACCATGTTTGAACCTTTAGGAAACATTCTCTTAAAGTAATGAAATACCAAGAAAATAATATATTTTTGTCAAGTTCCATAAATGTGCTGAGAATGTTCCAAAGTCAAGCAACTATCCTGCACCATTCCCAAAAAGTTGTTGGGAGGTTGTATGCAAAATAACCATAAGACAAGCACGCTCTCACCAAGCTCTAAGAAACATATGGTTCTCAGAACGTTATATGCTAGCTGGGTATAGTCTAGAGCTGGTTCCCCCCTGTTTAGACTGCTCTCTCTCTCTACCTACCTGCCTGCCATGTGTCTTGCCTCTGGCCCAATTCAAATTGGACTAGCTTCCCTCAAAGAGACAGGGCAGGCTTATCATGCATGCACAGCATTGTCTGTGTGTCTAAGGGAGGTGCAGGAAGGTTTGAGTCAGGAAGTACAGACGTACAGGGATGTGTCTGCATGCTCTGGGTCCTGCACCTTTATACATGCAATTAATGTTTTGGTGAGAATCACATTACTGTATACGTTATGTACATATGTGGGTGTGCATGAATATGCAATATCCTAATTTGCATTTTGGGTATTTTTCTACACACTGACTTCTAATGAGCTCTGGTCACGCAATTAGGGACCGACCAGGACCAACCATGCTTAGCTCCAGAGGTAAGCCAGCATTGGGATGCAGGGTGGTGTGCTGCTGGCATATGAACTTCACATGTTGGTGTTGGGTCTTTTTACATGGAAATGACCAGCAGCAAACCATAGCATTGCATTAATCAAAAGGGAAGGCTGCTGGTAGGGGACATGAGCAGGCAGCTTTAACCCCACTGTCATGCAAAGAAAAGCACCACAGAAACCAGAGAGAGGAGAAGAGAGTGGGAGGCCTGGCCAGCAGTTTAGATAAAGGTGATCCTAGCCTGTGATCTGTCTCTGTGGGGAAGGTGGCCTCCCTCACTTTGAACCATGCTGTTTCATGGCCACTGTATGGGCTAATTCACTGATGGAGAAAACACATTCAACTGGTTGACCGGTGGCTGTCCACTCTACTTTATACTGAGCTTACATATTGTTCCTTACCTACAGGGCAGCCAGTACACTATGTTCTGTATCTCTTTTCATTTCTTTTATATTTCGTACTGAAAGCATTGGATTAATGGTGACATCCGTGCTACAGTATGCTAAAGGTTATGATTATTATTGATTACTACCACCATTATGTATTATCCTGTTACTAGTCACTTTCTACACCTGTTCACATGTACATAACTATCTCAATTGCTCCAGTCCCCCTGCACATTGTAATAATGGTACTGGCACTGACCTGTATATAACTTCCATTCTCCTGTTTTTTTTTCTTCTCTTATTTCTTGTGTGTTTTCCTCATCTATATTATTACTGCGTTGTTGGAAAGAGCTGCAAGTAAGCATTTCACTGTGCTGTTATACACCTGCTGTATTCTGTGCGTGTGACAATAGAACTTTGAAACTGAAGGCTAGAACTATTGTTTTTTAAGGACGGGACACGGACGCATACAAGAAGTCCTGCTACAACCTCGGTCAAGACATCAAACTTCTGAGCTTCTGAGTTGACCTCTATATATTTTTCTTCTGCACACTCACATTCCAACACGCATACAAACTCACTCTAACATTTGCTCTCACACACATAATATGCACATACATTTACACTGACTTTACACACGCCCACTCACATGCCAAGAGAATGCTACCTGCCCTAATGCATAGGGCTAACTCTAAAGTTTGGTGGAGGAGGAATAATAGTCTGGGGCTGTTTTTCATGGTTCGGGCTAGGCTCCTTACTTCTATTGAAGGGAAATCTTAACGCTACAGCATACAATGACATTCTATACGATTCTGTACATTTAACTTTGTGGAAACAGTTTGGGGAAGGCCCTTTCCTGTTTCAGCATCACAATGCCCCCGTGCACAAAGCGAGGACCATACAGAAATGGTTTGTCGAGATTGGTCTGAGGAAGACTTTGACTGGCCTGCACAGAGCCCTGACCTCAATCCCATCGAACATCTTTGGGATGAACTGGAACGCCGACTGCGGGCCTAATCACCCGACATCAGTATCCGACTTCACTAATGCTCTTGTGGCTGAATGGAAGCAAGTCCACACAGCAATGTTCCAACATCTAGTGGAAAGCCTTCCCAGAAGAGTGGAGACTGTTGTATCAGCAAAGGTGGGACCAACTCCATATTAATGTCCATTATTTTGGAAGGAGATATTTGACGAGCAGGTGTCCACATAATTTTGGTCATGTAGTGTATCTACCTCTATCACTCCAGTATCCCTGCACATTGTAAATATGGTACTGGAACTGACCCTGCTTACTTACTTTATTGTGTTGTTTTTATTTCTTATTTTTATTTCTTGTGTTTTTGTTCTACCTTGTTATTTTTAGTATTACATTGTTATTGATTACTGCATTGTTGGGGTTAGAGCTTGCAAGAAAGGCATTTGACTTGTGCATGTGACATTGAAACTTGAAAAACACAGCAAAAGGACAATACTGGAACAAAATGGAATCCTACTACAACGGCTCCGACGCTCGTCAGATGTGGCAAGGCTTGCAGACTATTACAGATTACAAAGGAAGACCCACCCGTGAGTTGCCCAATGATGCCTCCCTCTCAGACGAGCTAAATGCCTTCTCTGCTCATTTAGAGGTAAACAACATGAGCCATGCATGAGGGTTCCCACTGTTCCGGGCGACTATGCCATCTAGCGCTCTATGGCTCAGGTGAGTAAGACTTTTAGAAGGGTTAACATTTGCAAGGCCAGGGACCAGACGCAATACCAGGGCATGTGCTCAGAGCATCCACGCCTCCATCCACATCGACAGGGCTGTAGACATATCTTAGTTAACATGGTCCGTACACACCCACACAGTCGTGAAGAGGGCACAACAGCACCGTTTCTCCCTGCAGAGGCTGAAAAGATTTGTCATCGGCCATCAGATCCCCAAGAGGATTTACAGCTGCACCATCGCAAGGCTCTATAGAGAGTGGAGCGGACGGCCCAGTTCATCACTGGGGCCGAGCTCCCTGCCATCCAGGACCTTTATACCAGGCAGTGTCTGAGGAAGGCCCATAAAATTGCAAAAGACTTCAGCCACCCAAGCCATGGACTGTTCTCTCTGCTACCATCTGGCATGCAAGCAGTAGCATAGCATGTTCCGAGACAGCTTCTGTCTCCAAGCAATAAGACTGCTGAACATCCGGACTATCTGCACAGACTCTATGCGCACACTCACACAATAGCTGTGCAGCAACGCTCCCCATCCAACCTGACAGAGCTTGAGAGGATCTGCAGAGAAGAATATGAGAAACTCCCCAAATACAGGTGTGCCAAGCTTGTAGCGTCATACCCAAGAAGGCTCGAGACTGTAATTGCTGCCAAAGTTGCTTCAGCAAAGTACTAAAGGGTCTCTATTCTTATGTAGATGTGATATTTCAGTTTGTCTCATTATAAATTTGCTAACAATTCTATAAACCTGTTTTTGCTTTGTCATTATGGGGTATTGTGTGTAGATTGATGAGGGGGAAAAAACAATTGAATCCATTTTAGAATAAGGCTGAACATGAAAAAAAGTCAAGGGGTCTGAATACTTTCCGAATGCACTGTACAGTGGCAAGAAAAAGCATGTGAACCCTTTGGAAGTACCTTGATTTCTGCATAAATTGGTCAGCAAATTTGATCTGATCTTCATCTAGGTCACAACAATAGACAAACCTAGTGTGCTTAAACTAATAACACACAAATTATTGTATTTTTCTTGACTATATTGAATACATCATTTAAAAATTCACAGTGTAGGTTGGAAAAAGTATGTGAACCCTTAGGCTAATGACTTCTCCAAAAGATAATTGGAGTCAGCTAACCTTGAGTCCAATCAATGAGACGAGATTGGAGATGTTGGTTAGAGCTGCCTTGCCCTATAAAAACACTCACAGAATTTGAGTTTGCTATTCACAAAAGCATTACCTGACGTGAACCATGCCTCAAACAAAGAGACTTCAGAAGACCTAAGATTAAAAATTGTTGACTTGCATAAAGCTGGAAAGGGTTACTGTTAGGAATTTTGTTGATAATATTTAAAACAATTTCTAGATTTAGATAAAGCTACAACTAATTGAACTCTGCACGCCTGGTGAAAAGAGATTTGTGCTGTGGGTTATAAAGTAAACAGAAAGGGTCGTTAAACTATGGTTGAACTGACCCAACTTAGCCCTGAGATGTTTAGATAAGGCTGTGGGTAACTTTTTAGGTCTTCCATTATCTTGAGTTGTCTGCTGAAGTGGTAATAAATTATAGTGAGCCTTCAGGAGGATAGATTATATTGTGTGTCATGTGTGTGCGCTGGGAAGTTGGAATTAACTTTTGAACCTATTTTATATAGGGCAGGACGAGGAGATTTATTCTGTATCCTATGACGTCATATCTTGTATGTAAACTGTTGGTTATGGTCAAATGGTAGCGTTCTCCGAGAATAAATACTATTATCTAATTTTAATAAGACTGTATCCTGTCTATGTCACGTTCCTGACCTATTTCTGTTAGTTTGTTATGTGTGTTAGTTGGTCAGGACGTGAGGTTGGGTGGGCATTCTATGTTTTCTGTTTCTATGTTGGTTTATGGGTTGCCTGGTATGGCTCTTAATTAGAGGCAGGTGTTTGGCGTTCCTCTAATTAAGAGTCATATTTAGGTAGGCGTTTTCACAGTGTTCGTTGTGGGTGATTGTCTTCCGTGTCTGTGTCTGTACACCACGCGGGACTGTTTTCGGTTTGTTTGTTCCTCGTTCATTTGTGTAGCCTATGTTTCCTATTCGTGCGTTCTTCTTGTTTTATGTAAGTTCGTCGTCTAGGTCTGTCTACACCGTTTGTTGTTTTTGTTAGTTTAGTCAAGTTCGTGTTTTGTTCAATAAATTATGTCATTTCACTACGCTGCGCCTTGGTTCGATCACTACTCCTCCTCGTCTGATGAAGAGGAGGTGGATTACCATTACAGAACCACCCACCAAATCTCCAGAACCAAGCAGCGGAGTAAACGGAGTAAGGGACAGAAAAAGAAGGAGGAATGGACTTGGGACGATGTATTGGACGGGAAAGGTTGCTACACATGGGAGGAGATCCTGGCTGGTAGGGATCGCCTCCCATGGGAACAGCTGGAGGCACTGAGAGCAGAGGCAACCGGAGAAGGGAACCGGAGTTATGAGGGGATGCGTCTTGCACGGAAGCCCAAAAAGCCCGTGAGTAACACCCAAAAATTTCTTGGGGGGGCTAAGAGGTAGTGGGCCAAGGGCAGGTAGGAGACCTGCGCCCACTTCCCAGGCTTACCGTGGAGAGCGGGAGTACGGGCAGGCGCCGTGTTACGCAGTAGAGCGCACGGTGTCTCCTGTACGAGTGCATAGCCCAGTGCGGGTTATTCCACCTCCCCGCACTGGTAGGGCTAGATTGGGCATTGAGCCAGGTGTCATGAGGCCGGCTCAACGCGTCTGGTCTCCAGTGCGTCTCCTCGGGCCGGTATACATGGCACCTGCCTTACGCATGGTTTCCCCGGTTCGCCTACATAGCCCGGTGCGGGTTATTCCACCTCCCCGCACTGGTCGGGCGACCTGGAGCATTCAACCAGGTAAGGTTGGGCAGGCTCAATGCTCAAGAGAGCCAGTACGCCTGCACGGTCCGGTATTTCCGGTGCCACCTCCCCGCCCCAGCCTAGTACCTACAGTGTCTACACTACGCACTAGGCTACCAGTGCGTTTCCAGAGCCCTGTTCCTTCTCCATGCACTCTCCCTGTAGTGCGTGTATCCAGTTCGGTGCCTCCAGTTCCGGCACCACGCACTAAGCCACCTGTGCGTCTCCAGAGCCCTGTACACACTGTTTCTTCTCCCTGTACTAATCCTGATGTGCTTGCCCTCAGCCCGGTGCCACCAGTGCCGGTACCACGCACCAGGTGTAGAGTACGCTTTGAGAGTCCAGTGTGCCCTGTCCCTGCTCCCCGCACTAGCATGAAGGTGCGTGTCTTTAGCCCAGTGCCTCCAGTTCCGGCACCACGCACCAGGTCTACAGTGCGCCTTATCCGGCCAGAGCCATCCGTCTCCCCAGCGCCATCTGAGCCATCCGTCTCCCCAGCGCCATCTGAGCCATCCGTCTCCCCAGCGCCATCTGAGCCATCCGTCTCCCCAGCGCCATCTGAGCCATCCGTCTCCCCAGCGCCGTCTGAGCCATCCGTCTGCAATGAGCCTGCAAAGCCGCCCGTCTGCAATGAGCCTGCAAAGCCGCCCGTCTGCCATGAGCCTGCAAAGCCGCCCGTCTGCCATGAGCCTACAGAGCCGTCCGCCAGACAGGAGCCGCTAGAGCCGCCCGCCAGACAGGAGCCGCTAGAGCCGCCCGCCAGACAGGAGCCGCTAGAGCCGTCCGTCAGACAGGATCTGCCAGAGCCGCCAACCAGACAGGATCTGCCAGAGCCGCCAACCAGACAGGATCTGCCAGAGCCGCGAACCAGACAGGATCTGCCAGAGCCGCCAACCAGACAGAATCTGCCAGAGCCGCCAGCCAGACAGGATCTGCCAGAGCCGCCAGCCAGACAGGATCTGCCAGAGCCGCCAGCCAGACAGGATCTGCCAGAGCCGCCAGCCAGACAGGATCTGCCAGAGCCGCCAGCCAGACAGGATCTGCCAGAGCCGCCAGCCAGACAGGATCTGCCAGAGCCGCCAGCCAGACAGGATCTGCCAGAGCCGCCAGCCAGACAGGATCTGCCAGAGCCGCCAGCGAGCCATGAGCAGCCAGAGACGTCAGAGAGCCATGAGCGTCCAGAGCCGTCGGCCTGCCATGAGCGTCCAGAGCCGTCGGCCTGCCATGAGCGTCCAGAGCCGTCAGCCTGCCATGAGCGTCCAGATCCGTCAGTCAGCCATGAGCTGCCCCTCAGCCAGAAACGGCTATATACCCAGAACTGCCCCTCAGTCCAGAGCTGTCTCTCTGTCCGGAGCTGCCTTTCAGTCCGGAGTTGCCCCTCTATCCTGATCTCCCTCTCTATCCTGAGCTACCTCTATATTCTGTGCTATCCCTCTGTCTTGATCTATCCCTCTGTCCCGGTGCTGTCCCTGTCATTGAGGTTACCAAGAGGATTTTGTGGGGGTAAAATGAGGGTGGACATTCTTAGGGGGAGATGGAGGCTGGATTTGACTATGGTGGGGTGGGGACCTCGCCCGGAGCCTGAGCCACCACCGTGGTCAGATGCCCACCCAGACCCTCCCCTAGACTTTGTGCTGGTGCGCCCGGAGTTCGCACCTTATGGGGGGGGTTATGTCACGTTCCTGACCTATTTCTGTTAGTTTGTTATGTGTGTTAGTTGGTCAGGACGTGAGGTTGGGTGGGCATTCTATGTTTTCTGTTTCTATGTTGGTTTATGGGTTGCCTGGTATGGCTCTTAATTAGAGGCAGGTGTTTGGCGTTCCTCTAATTAAGAGTCATATTTAGGTAGGCGTTTTCACAGTGTTCGTTGTGGGTGATTGTCTTCCGTGTCTGTGTCTGTACACCACGCGGGACTGTTTTCGGTTTGTTTGTTCCTCGTTCATTTGTGTAGCCTATGTTTCCTATTCGTGCGTTCTTCTTGTTTTATGTAAGTTCGTCGTCTAGGTCTGTCTACACCGTTTGTTGTTTTTGTTAGTTTAGTCAAGTTCGTGTTTTGTTCAATAAATTATGTCATTTCACTACGCTGCGCCTTGGTTCGATCACTACTCCTCCTCGTCTGATGAAGAGGAGGAGGATTGCCGTTACAGTCTATTTTATGTTAATAAGTATCTTACAAATTCTTATAAATAGACAGATTGATTTTAATTAATGAGTACATTAGAGGAATTATTTAATTCCACTAACAGTTACAAAAGTATCTCTAAAAGCATTGATGTTCATCAGTCCACAGTAAGACAAATTCTCTATGATTGGAGAAAGTTCAGCACTGTTGCCACTCTCCCCAGGAGTGGCCGTCCTGCAAAGATGACTGCAAGAGCACAGCCCAGAATGCTCAATGAGGTTAAGAAGAATCCTAGTGTCAGTTAAAGACTTACAGAAATCTCTGGAACATGCTAACATCTCTGTTGACGAGTCTACGATACGTAAAACACTAAACAAGAATGGTGTTCACGGTGGACACCACGGAAGAAGCCCCTGCTGTCCAAAAAAACATTGCTGCCCGTCTGAAGTTTGCAAAAGTGCACCTGGATGTTCCACAGCACTACTGGAAAAATATTCTGTGGACAGACGAAATTACAGTTGAGTTGTTTGGAAGGAACACAACATCATGTGTGGAGAAGCTCAATGGAAGTTGGGTGATGCAACAGGATAACGACCCAAAACACAGAAGTAAATCAACAACAGAATGGCTTCAACAGAAGAAAATATGCTTTCTGGAGTGGTCCAGTCCTGACCTCAACCCGATTGAGATGCTGTGACATGACCTCAAGAGAGCAGTTCACACCAGACATCCCAAGAATATTGCTGAACAGAAACAGCTGTGTAAAGAGGAATGGTTCAAAATTCCTCCTGACCTTTGTGCAGGTCTGATCCGCCACAACAGAAAACTTTTGGTTGAGATTATTGCTGCCAAACGAGGGTCAACCAGTTATTAAATCCAAGGGTTCACATACTTTTTCCACCCTGCACTGTGAATGTTTACACGGTATGTTTTTGTGTGTTATTAGTTTAAGCAGACTGTGTTTGTCTATTGTTGTGACCTAAATGAAGATCAGATACATTTTTAAGACCAATTTATGCAGAAATCCAGGTATTTCCAAAGGGCTCATATACTTTTTCTTGCCACTGTAATGAAGTTTCATTCTTGTGTGTTTAATTTCTCATGTGTTTTTATTTTCTGTATTGTTGAGCTTGTAAGCATTTCACTGTGAGGTCTACCTGTTGTATTCAGCGCATGTGACAAATACAATTTGATTTGATAAGACCTGTACAGAAAGCTGAAGGAGAGAGTTAGGTGAGCCAGAACTACTGCATGGCATTTACATGACCCTTTCTACGTTTGGTTCTTGACCATGACAGTTGAACACTCTCCAGAAAACAACACACTTATAAAATCAGAAAGCCTCTTGAGAGTCAAGATGCTCCAACCTGTGCTGTTGGCTTTCTACAGTCGAATCCTCTTATCTCAAGACCAGCAGAGATGCACTGAGGCTTATGAGATAATAATATATTATAGACCTCTCTGCTGCTTCAGTCCACTTTCACCTCACAAAGTCACAGTTAGACCGCTGCCTAACGCATGGGGGATTACACCAGCAGGGGAATGTGAACTGGCTATTACCTGCAGCATTAGAGAAACATCTATGGTCTGTAATAGAGTTATGTCATTGGCAAAGGTAGTGTGAGGGGATGGGGTTTTTCTTTCAGTAAATGCCATGGGATCTTTAGTGACTACAGAGTCAGGACCTCAGATTAACATCTCAATCAAAAGGACAGTTGGGCGAAGGGAGAGCCTCCCGACAGTGCGCAGACGTCAGTCAGTCATAGTTTTGATTTACATTTGGTTGAATTGTCAACTAACATGAATTCAACGTGAACTCAACAAAAAATATCACCATGTCATTGAATTTAGGTTCAAAGTTAGTTGGAACAGGAAAAGCTCATCGGCTCCCTCACCCCGTTCCCATCTCTCTCCTCCTCCTTGCCATCCTTCAGTTCTCACTCCTGTGCCTGTGCTTTTTCAAGCTAAAGTTCAACTTGAGTTCACAGACAGGAAAATTATGATTAGAATGGGCTTAAATGTGTCTCTCCATTAAACTCAGGTGACAATGGAGTATAAGCACCTTCATTAAGCTGGCAAATTCCAATCATCTTCTCTCTACATATCTCATTAAAACTTCTCTTATCTTGGCTAAGAGTGTTCAGCATTTCTGGAGCAGCTATGATGAGACTGTCTTTCACGTCACCTCAGCCATTTTGTGCATGTCAGGCTAGTGTGGTAGAACAAGTTGGCGGATTCATTCTGGCACTACAAAATGATGTTGTCATTAAATCCCATATCCCCTCACCTAAATCATGTAACAAAAACATAATGTACAATACGCCACACCAATAGTCAACAAAGCACTGTACTGTAGTTGTGATTAAAGTCAGTAGTAGATATATCTACTGGACAAAACCTTAAAGGAAGAAAGAAAGACTTAATTTGAAAAAGTTTCTCATTGCAGATTGAAATGCACTTCAGAATGAGACGCCTGTTTGAAGTTGGAGCTTGCAGAGTTTGCCTGTAGACATCCTCCCTCTCTTCAGGCCTGAAGGTAGGTTCATCTTTCTAATTTCTACCATCTCTATTTTCCCCCTGCAGAGTTTGCGAGGCTCTCTGTTACCTCCAGAGAGGAGTGATACACAACCTGGCAATGGCATCTTAATCAGGACAACCGCAGGAGGGAGAAGACCGTGGGAGGACCAACAGGAATTTGGAACTAAAACTTTGTTTAGTCATCAGCACAGATTGTCTGATGTGTTGGTTAATGTCATTCTCTGAAATGATAGAATCAGTCATGTGTTTCAGAGTGTCTTCCATGTGTTTTATGAAAGAGTGATCTACTTGTGGAAGAATCGTAAAATTCACATCAGATGTTGTAGAAATGTCTCCGGCAGTTTCCTTCACTAAATCCATATTGGTGCCTCTATATCAAAATATATGTAAATGAGTACATTATTGGCAGCCTCAACAAGTAAATGATGACGTTCATTTTACACCCAGGTCAGGGAATGGGAAATGCTGATGAGGGCTATTAACCCTGTTGATTGCAAAGGGATAATTGAATGATTGTCTACAGTATATAGGCTTTCTCAACATCTACCTCCAGCTCAATCTCCCCCATGGACCAGCTCCCCTGCAAACTCACTTTACTGGGTCTCATCATGGTATTGGGGTATGGCAACTGTGGAGTATAAGTTTGTGTTTGACGGTTACTTCAGTAAATCATTGGTGTCTACAAGACTGAAAATCCTGAAGTCGGACAGACCAAGATAGCAAAGAACTGTAGAGCTGCTGGTTGTGGTGAGATGATTGAGAGGTGGGATCTATTGCATCTAGAGCCATGGATAAGCCAACACTACTCTCCGTCCCAACAGAACTCACTCTGAGATCTGCACCATCTAAATGCAGCCTTCCACCCACTCTGGCAACCTTCTCACGAATTGTCTGTGGGTATTTAGGCACCACTCCATGAACTAAATGAGTCCAAGCCAACAGTGCCTGCAGAGAAATCACCAACTCTGAAAGAAGTCATTAGAACATTCTCTTCCATTTGGCTTTGTGAAATTGACCAAAAAAGATGGATGACAGCTTTACACTCAATTGCTTTTCTAAATCTACAGACTCATGCATGTCTCAAGACGTAACCTGACTCTTAAACTTGTTTTAGAGGTGAAGAGTTGTACCAGAGAAGAGTTGTGAAAGAGAAGAGTTGTACCAGAATGTTTCAATTGTCTTTTTTATTAATCAACACTTGTATGTACAAATATACTAATGTATGAGACATGGAAAATATTACATCTATTAGTGCATCTACTGTACAAATATCCCAACTGCAATATGATCAAAGTATTTCACAGAACATTACATTCCATACAGTATCTGCATGTCACTTGAAGCAATGCAGATATTAGCAACTATAGCATTGCAATACAATTATCAGGGATATCATTTTGAATCCCCTCATTTCTGTGTTCCTCATAACTCCATCCCCCTAACATTCCTGTTGTTGGACCCAATGTAGTCCATAAAGACTATTGTAAAACTTTCACCTTATAGCAGCGTCATCACTTTAGCAGGGTACAGTACAATCATGCATTTCCCTGAGATGCATTATGTCAGCCACACGTCTTGTTTGGCAGCCATTTTGTGGGTTTGGCGACTGGGTATTCTAGTAATTTCAGAATTGCCAAAGCACTGAGCTTCCGATCAGAGCAGCAGGTAGGGAGTCTCCTTTGTCTCACTTTAACATTATCCAGTTCCGTGAAGCATTCCACCCTGTGCTATAATGATACCAGCAGTGATCTTTTGTACACCTGCTCCTCTACCCCATGGCGACCGACCCTACTGGTTCCTCTGTGTCACCCACAGTGACCTCCAGCAGGGCTATCCTCCTCAGTGTCCCTCCCACCTATAGAAAGGGCCCCTGGGATGGCCAAGGCTGAGGGAGGGGTGTCAGGTCATCTTCCCCCAGGTGCTGGTCACAGTCATAAGCAGTCCCTGCACAGCGCCACCTGGCCCTTACGGTAGTCCCTGCAGGGACAGAGGCGGTGGTACTTGGTGTTGGCCCCGGCACAGCTGAACAGCAGAGGGTCTTTCTGGAGGCCACACTCACTATTCTCCACTGAGAAGGCTGGGAAGATGTGGTTGATCTCAGCCTCCACCCCCTCACACTGCACCTCCAGCCTGGGCGGAGACACCAGACAGACATTTCTTTATATATCATTATTCATATTAAGTCATGTGATTTACATTATAATCAATGTTTAAAAAAAGGCTTCATAAATGGCTATCAATATCATTACACCAAAGCACATTGGGTAGTGCATTAGATTGAGGGAGGATATTCAGAAGAATTTAAGATGCTCATATTCATTGTTTGTTTCCTCAGTGATCATGCTGTATAACAGAATTTGCTGAACGTTATATTACAAGATGAATGTTGTGTAACAGATGGTGGTGTGATCACATGGTGGTGAAGGGAGGCAGCAGCAGTAGCTCACCCGCTGAAGGCCTCTTTGATATTGATGAAGCGGTAGAAGGCGGGCTCACAGATCAGGCCTGCGCTCTGGCACGCATCTATACATGACTGGCCCTCCAGGGAGGCCAGCAGCCTCAGGGCGCTAAGCGGGGGCCAGGAGGGGGGAGTGCTGATGTTGGAGGCCCAGGCCAGGGCACTGGAGTTGGGCAGCAGGACAAAGGGGCTGGGGGGGCTGCCTGGCCAACTGCTGGAGGCATTTGCTGAGGGAAATGGAGCTTCGGGTGCACAGAATTCCTGCCGAGTACAATACAACAGAATAACTACACAATCTGGCTATTCAGCATTACATTCATCAGTCAATTCTACTGTAGCCTACATTCAGCATTGAAGTGGCAGGTAGCCTAGTGGTTAAAGCGTTGAGCCAGTAACCAAAAGGTCGTAACCAAAATACCCAAGCCGAAAAGGTGAAAAATCTGTCGGTGCCGTTGAGCAAGGCTTAACCCTAATTTGCTCCAGGTGGGTTGTACTAATATGACTGACCCTGTAAAACAACACATTTCACTGCACCTGTGTGTGACAGTATATATACATATTTTTAATTAATTCAGCTGTGAACTATACATTAATTTATTAGCTATACATTCTGATGGGTTCTGATTTAGACAGAATAATAAAAGCAGCATCACCATAGCTCTTATGACATACACATCGCCTTCCAGCCTCCTGGAATAATATGAATATACAGTACGAGTCAAAGTTTGGACACACCTACTCATTCAAGGGTTTATTTATTTTTACTATTCTCTACACAAGTAAAATAATAGTGAAGACATTAAAACAAGGAAATAACACATATGGAATCATGCAGTAAACAAATCACAAATCAAAATATATTTTATATTTGAGATTCTTCAAAGTAGCCACCCTTTGCCTTGACAGCTTCGAACACTATTGGCATTCTCTCAACCAGCTCATGAGGTAGTCACCTGGAATACATTTCAATTAACAGGTGTGCCTTGTTAATTTATGGAATTTCTTTCCTTCTTAATGCGTTTGAGTCAATCAGTTGTGTTGTGACAAGGTAGGAGTGGTATACAGAAGATAGCCCTATTTGGTAAAAGACCAAGTCCATATTATGGCAAGAACAGCTCAAATAAGCAAAGAGAAACGACAGTCCATCATTACTTTAAGACATGAAGGTCAGTCAATACGTAAAATTAATAACTTTTAAAGTTTCTTCAAGTGCAGTCGCAAAAAACAAAGCGCTATGATAAAACTGGCTCTCATGAGGACTACCACAGGAAAGGAAGACCCAGAGTTACCTCTGCTGCAGAGGATAAGTTCCTTAGAGTTAACTGCACCTCAGATTGCAGCCCAAATAAATGCTTCAGCGTTCAAGTAACAGACACATCGACAACTGTTCAGAGGAGACTGCGTGAATCAGGGCATTGTCGAATTGCTGCAAAGAAACCACTACCAAAGGACACCAATAAGAAAAAGCGGCTTGCTTTGGCCAAGAAACACGAGCAATGGACATTAGACTGGTGCAAATCTGGCCTTTGGTCTGATGAGTCCAAATTTGCGATTTTTGTTTCCAGCCACCATGTCTTTGTGAGGCACAGAGTAGGTGAACGGATGATCTCTGCATGTTTGGTTCCCACCGTGAAGCATGGAGGAGGAGGTGTGATGGTGCTTTGCTGGTGACACTGTCTGTGATTTATTTTGAATTCAAGGCACACTTAACCTGCATGGCTACCAAAGCATTCTGCAGTTCTCCCACTTAAAAAGATGAAAGAGGCCTGTAATTTTCATCATAGGTACACTTCAACTATGACAGACAAAATGAGAAAGAAAAATCCAGAAAATCACATTGTAGGATTTTTTATTAATTTAATTTATTTAATTTATTTGCAAATGATGGTGCATTTTTCAGCATCAGACCAATGCCTATTTTCAATTAAAATTTAAAGGTTTTTTCTATTTAAATTCCAAGGTTTTTACACTGGAAGGTGATTATGCAACATTATTATACAACATAATTAAGCAATAAGGCCCGGGGGGATGTGGTATATGGCCAATATACCACGGCTAAGGGCTGTTCAACATCTCAACCACTATTTGTATCAGTTTGAATCATTTTCAATGGGTGCTTTTAGTTTGAAGGTGAACCGCAAATTCCACTATTGTGGCTAGCTTCACACAGGTGCGCGCGACAGAGTTGAAAAATATCCAACACATGGCAGAGTTGTTAGTTTGGCACTGTGTAAGAGTGTACTGGAATGTATTATGGATATTAAACTGATGAGTTTCTCCGATGTTAGCAAGCATGCATTTGCACCGCTCACATATTCTTTCAGAAATGCTACAAAAAGGTAGCATCTTTGGCACTTAACGGACAGAAATGAGCACGTGAGAGGATAAATTATAAATTGACAAAAAACTGTTACACCTACACATTCAGTCAATCTGGCATTTTTAAAATCCCGATGGTCGCTTTAGTCTCGTTTTAATCGACGTCTAGAATTTTAGCTAGGTAGGCACAAGAAATACTCTGCTATGTGGTTCTCAGTAACGGCTCATGACAAGAGGCAGGGAGTGTGTTGAGTACCTCCAATCAAGTTGATTTGCGAATTTTCATTGAGATTGGTGTCATATTGGCTTAGATATGATGGGAGGAAGATTTGAATTTAACACTGAACTATCGTCATGTCTATAATACAGTTATACCACCAATAATCAAATGAGTTTCAGGCAGGAATCAACCCTGGGAGAGCACCTCCCCCAGTTGGGCCTATTCATAAGGAACAGGTCATAATATTTCTGCGACATCTTCCTCTGACCCCCAGCCCGGTTTATTAAACAGGCTCCCAGCGCCCTGCTGCAATAACCAGGCCTCCTCCACTCCACCACACCACGGCCCCCAGGCCCTGGGCTACTGCTCAACAGGAAAACAGGGCGAGCTGTGTGTCATGAGAAAGCAGTATAAAAATTCTAAATAAAGAATCCGTGAGGATCATGGGGGTCAGTGCTGCCCACGGAGGAGGATAGAAGGGTTGTCACTGATTGGGAGTCTGGGCTCGTACATGCCAGGCGGGCAGTCTCAGTCAGTCACAGCCCACTGAGCACACAACTCTGTGTGTGATGGACAGATGGGGGAGTGGATCAGAGCTGGGCATAGGCCACCCTATTTCCCCTTTTCTCCCACTGCCACGGCCTTAACCAGACTGGCAGACAGGCCCCTCTGTGCACCGCACAAATCATCTCAGCATGATGAACGTACTGGAGCATGACAATGTGTGTAATTGTGCAAAGAAATATTAAAAGGCTTTTAGTGTGTGTGTGGTTGTGTGCGTGGACGTGTTTAACTATACTTGAGGGAAGCAGAAGCCCCCACAAGAATAGTAAATGAACAAACCTTTGACCAACTGGGGACATTATGTTAGTCCCCACAAGGTCAAATGCTATTTCTAGGTGGTTTAGGGTTAAGTTTAGAATTAGTGTTAGGATTAGAATTAGGTCCAGGGTTAGTTTTAGGGTTAGGGAAAAGAAGATTTTCAATGGACTGAATTGTGTGTCCCCACAAGGTTAGTTAAACAGGACTGTGTGTGTGTGTGTGTGTGTGTGTGTGTGTGTGTGTGTGTGTGTGTGTGTGTGTGTGTGTGTGTGTGTGTGTGTGTGTGTGTGTGTGTGTGTGTGTGTGTGTGTGTGTGTGTGTGTGTGTGTGTGTGTAAATTAGCTCTTTAATATGTATACAGTACCGTGTGACTTCATCTTGCCTGTGCATAAATAAATGTGGATGAGGTCGGCTGCACCATCTCCGGGGTAATGGAGGCCGGTGTATGCAACACAAACCCACCTGGTTCTGGATGTAAGCATGCACTCTCTCCAGCATCCCCTCACAGGTGTACTCATAGGGCAGATATGGCTCCACCTGCAGAAAGGAAATCATACACCGTCACACACCATCGGCTTCAGACCTCCAACACCACAGATATAATAGTACTGAAACGGTTTACCGTTAATCAAAGCTGACATATTCATTAAGGTAATTGTGAACGGCTTCATTATGAGCTGCTTCATATTATAATCAATGACCTCCTACATCACAGGTGACAGCCTTTGACTTGATTTCATTACTCTATTAACATTGACTACATCAATATGACAAACAATGGATTAAGCTGACAATCGATCACAGGTTATGTACGAGCTGCTAAACCGAATGTCTGAATCTTTTTAACAACTCACTGGAGGATGTGATGACCATCCCACTTTTGACCTTTACCAGATCATGTGAAAACTTCCTCCAGAGCTGGCATATTTCAGTGTTACAGGTTAGAACGTATGTTACATACACAACAGATGCTGTGACACTGCGGTGAAAACAGCACATTGAAGGCATTTCTTTTTAATGCAGCAGTAAACATATGTTGGTCATCAGTGTGAAAGGATGAAGTCTGCAGGCCAATGCTTTCTATTTTGCTGTTATCCAAAGCCTATTTGGGTTAGATTACATAAATAATTATGATACATGTTGGAGTGGGAAATGTTCAAATCAGTGTGATGGTACTGTAGTCCCATTCCACATCACCTAACCTAAGATGTCTGTGCCATTTAAAAGAGATCTCATTGTTTACCATCAGGCCTCTCAGAGGCACTTGGGCTTTTAAACTGATAAATGGTTCCTTTTAGCATTCACTTCCCTTTAACGCTCACTTACTTGTTTATTTCATCTGAGTTTAATGAAATGTATCTGGCACCTCATCAGCTATTCCAGAATGCAATTTGCCTTTTGGGCATCTTTATATAATGGAATGAAAAGGAACAGGAAAGTAACTGCTCTCCATGGAGTCTGAATTGAATTCAGCTTTAGAATACATGTACATCTCTAAACCGACCGCATTTCCTGCATACATACTCATCATATCTGACCAGTATACCTGATTACAATATCACCCGTGGTGTAAAGTACTTAAGTAAAAATCCTAGAAAGTACTACTTAAGTCGTTTTTTGTGGAGTATCTGTACTTTAATTTACTATTTATATTTTTGACAATTTTTACTTCACTACTTTCCTAAAGAAAATAATGTACTTTTTACTCCATACATTTTCCCTGACACCCAGAAGTACGAGTTACATTTCGAATGCTTAGCAGGTCAGAAAGATTTGCCAATTCACACATTTATCACGAAAACAACCTTGATTATCCCTACTGCTTCTGCTTCACTAAACACAAATGCTTTGTTAGTGAATTATTTCTAAGTGTTGAGGTGTGCCCCTGGCTATCCGTAAAATAATAAAACAAGAAAATCATGCCATCTGGTTTGCTTAACATAAGGAATGTGAAATGATTTATAAGTATAATTAAAATCAAATCCTTTTAGACTTTTACTGGGTGAATTTCCCTTTTACTATAGTCATTTTCTATGAAATTATCTTTACTTTTACTCAAGTATGACAATTGGGTTCCTTTTACACCAGTGAATATCACAGGGATCAGTATTGTTGTTCACCCACATAGGATCAAAGAGGGGACATGTTTTTCTTCACCTTCAGTGTGTACTGTATAGTACAGTGCATTTGGAAAGTATACAGACCCCTTGACTTTTTCCTCATTGTGTTACAGCCTTATTCTAAAATGTATTACATTGATTTTCCCCTAATCAATCTAAACACAATACCCCATAATGACAAATCAAAAACAGATTTTTAGACATGTTTGCAAATGTATAAACATTTTTTGGAAATATTACATTTACATAAGTATTCAGACCCTTTTTTACTCAGTACTTTGTTGAAGCACCTTTGGCAGTGATTACAGCCTTCAGTCTTCTTGGGTATGACGCTACAAGCTTGGCACACCTGTATTTGGGGAGTTTCTCCCATTCTTCTCTGCAAATCCTCTCAAGCTCTGTCAGGTTGGATGGGGAGCATCGCTGCACAGCTATTTTCAGGTCTCTCCAGAGATTTTTGATCGGGTTCATGTCCGGGCTCTGGCTGGGCCACTCAAGGACATTCAGAGATGTGTCCCGAAGCCACTCCTGCGTTGTCTTGGCTGTGTGCTTAGGGTTGTTGTACTGTTGGAAGGTGAACCTTCGCCCCCAGTCTGAAGGTCCTGAGGGCTTTAGAGCAGGTTTTCATCAAGGATCTCTCTGTACTTTTCTCCATTCATCTTTCCCTCGATCCTGACTAGTCTCCCAGTCCCTGCTGCTGAAAAACATCCCCACATCATGATGTTGCCACCACAATGCTTCACCATAGGGATGGTGCCAGGTTTCCTCCAGACGTGACGTTTGGAATTCAGGCCAAATAGTTCTATCTTGGTTTCATCAGACCAGATAATCTTGTTTCTCATGGTCTGAGAGTCCTTTAGGTGCCTTTTGGCAAACTCTAAGCGGGCTGTCATGTGCCTTTTACTGAGGAGTGGCTTCCGTCTGGCCACTCTACCGCAAAGGCCTGATTGGTGGAGCGCTCCAGAGATGGTTGACCACTGTGTTCTTGGGGACCTTCAATGCTACATAATTTTTTTGGTATCCTTCCCCAGATCTGTGCCTCGACACAATCCTGTCTCGGAGCTCTACGGACAATTCCTTCGACCTCATGGCTTGATTTTTGCTATGACTTGCACTGTCAACTGTGGGACCTTACTATATATTAACAGGTTTGTGCCTTTCCAAATCATGTCCAATCAATTTAATTTGCCACAGGTGGACTCCAATCAAGTTGTAGAAACATCAAGGATGATCAATGGAAACAGGATGCACCTGAGCTCAATTTCGAGTCTCATAGCAAAGGGTCTGAATACTTATGTGATATGTTTTTATTTGTATAAAACTTGCTAACATAAAAACCTGTTTTCACTTTGTCATTATGGGGTATTGTGTGTAGATTGATGAGGAAACTAACTTATTTTATCATTTTAGAATAAGGCTGTAATGTAACAAAATGTGGAAAAAGTCAAGGGGTCAAGGGGCCTCCCGAGTGGTGCAAAGGTCTAAAGCACTGCATCGCAGTGCTTGCGGCGTCACTACAGACCCAGGTTAGATCCTAGGCTGTATCACAACCAGCCGTGAACGGGAGTCCCATAGGGCGGCGCACAATTGTCCCAGCGTCGTCCAGGTTAGGGGAGGGTTTGGCCGGGGGGAGCTTTACTTTGCACATTGCACTCTAGTGACTTCTTGTGGTGGGCCAGGTGCCTACAGCCTGACTTCAGTCATCAGTTGAACGGTGTTTCCTCCAACACATTGGTGTGGCTGGCGTCCCGGTTAAGTGGGCGGGTGTTAAGGAGCGTGATTATGCAGGTCATGATTCGCCTCTCCCGAGCTCGTTGAGGAGTTGCAGCGATGAGACAAGATCGTAATGGGATATGACGAAAAAAGTGGGGTAAAAAAAATTATATTACAAAAATGTAAAAATCAAGGGGTCTGAATGCTTTCTGAATGCACTGTATATCAACATAATGAGAAGTGCTTGTGTCCTGTATTATTTAGTTGTTTTGTTTTCCTCCTGCCCCTCTCCTCCACTCCTACCCATTACATGCACGTGTTCTACCATAGCATTTCATCAAGTGGATGCTCCGTTTTGGTTCCCTCCGCAGCAAGTCTGGGCTAAATTTAACCTGCCATTATTCCCCGCTTGTTGGGGGATCGATTGGCCGTACCTTGCATGTTGGCCTGGCGACAGATTGAGCACAGCATGATAGATTAATATCATCTCCAGTAGACAATGGTTAGTGCCTGGAGAAGACAGTATGGGCCCTCTGGAAGACTGCCATACTAACCCAGGTGTCTGCTGCCCAGTTTACCTACTAAGCAACTCCATCTCTGAGGCAATTAGGACTAAAGTCCTTGGAAGGAGCCAGCTATGCAGTTTGCAGTTACACTGGATCCTGTGATTAACAGCTCAATTAGCAATGTGAAAGAGAAGTGGGTCACAACTGGAAATACAGTCTGTGGGAGAGGAGATTATATACCTCCACGGCACCATTAATCATATGCGTAGGTACTGTCAATACTCAAGACTTTCTTTAACATGAGATGCAGTGAAGATAATACATCTGAAAGGTCATTTGTCTCTGAACAGCCACGCTTATCTCTGTGAAATCATGTGGTCCTCTGTAGCCAGGATAGTGGGTTTGATTCCCGGGACCATCCATACTTAAAATGTATGCACACATGACTGTAAGTCGCTTTGGATAAAAGCGTCTGCTAAATGGCATATATTAATTTATCATCTCAAGTGAAATTAGCATACTAACCTTGGTCCTCATGATGTCACGTATGGCAGACTCAAACTCTTGGGAGTTGTTAAAATCCACCGTGATGACATGTGGCCTGCCTATATACTGCTCAGCATAGGGATGCTGTGAGGAGACCTGATGGAGGAATTAACACAATACTATATCAGTCAATACAGTCTCCATCCAGACAATACATGGACACAGCCACGAGCAGAAAAGCACACGAGTCAGGTTGAGGCCTACCTTGCACTAATTCACTGACTAACATTCATTTTCTCGACAGTATGGAGACAGTCCACTGACACCACAGAGACAACCCGCTCACCTGTCTGGAAGTGGGCTTCCCTCTGAAGAACTCATGGTTGAGGGAACTGTGGGACGGCTTAAACTTGGGCTGCAGGAAGATGCAGCCGTTGGCTATGGCCTCTAAAGGGGCTGGCCCTTCGTATGGGAAGCCAAACCCAATGAAGAGCTTGTTTGAGAGAGGAAAAGAAAAAGATGAACCAAATTGCTGCTGTTTACTGGCAACTTGAAGTATATTATATAAGAAGGTATTGAAACCCTCCATACCTTGGCCTTTCTGAGCAGCTGTTGCAGCTCTTGTTGGGGCAGCAGGCCGTGGTTTTTGACAAAAGCAGGAACCTCTGGGGGGCGCTGTGTCTCATAATAGACAGTCCCATGGATATCCATGTAGCGGTGCAGAATGGCCAGGAACCTTTCCTTACCCTATGGGTCAATGGAACAAATGGTTAGGACAGACTGGCCACACAGACTGGCCACACTATCTATCCACCCCAAATATGCAGAATGTTACTCTTTTTTTTAACCAATTCTGTATGAGTTCAAAGTTCTTCTCAAACATAAAGTTATGTTCAGTGTGTTGGTTGCAGGCATAACCAAGACAGGGGCAAACATGTTATTCATGACATTGGCTGTCAGCCTCTTCCACTTAGAGATTCCTCCATATTATCTGTGTCACCCTCCTGAGACTGAAGAGCAAAGAAGAATGTGCTCAACCTAAGACTACAGTAGCATGGAGGTCATCTCTCAGAAGAGTTAAAACCCCTTGACTGATCGGCCTCTCACCCTGGAGAGCTTCTGATTGGTGCAGGGCAGTGTGGACAGAAGCCTGTATGACTGACTGTTACTAGGATTAGTGGGGTGGCTACTGTAGCCTCTGGTGCATACAGACATAGCCAATTAGAGGGGTGATCTGATTTCCTACACCAAGCAACAGCAGCACCAGGGCAAATGACACGATAATGTCATAGAGTGTGAAGAGTAAGCATGGGTTTCACCTTGGCTACAGCAGCACACCGCTCACTGATCATAGACATGTATTGGGTAAGCATGATTTACATATAGTAGTGAGAATGTTGTATTGCTTCAAATCTTCAGTGGCATACTTAGCCTAACATAGAACATCTGTACTGAACACAATATAAATAAATATGTATGAGCTCTCCCTCTGTAGACTAAGAACCCTTCCAGTTGTAAATAGAACCACTGATGTCATTGCAGATACTCCATATAAAAGAGCACACAAAGTAAAACTATCATTAGTAGAGAGCTGACATTCTGAGTATTGATTAAAACTC
Source organism: Salvelinus fontinalis (assembly GCF_029448725.1). Taxonomy (NCBI): domain Eukaryota; kingdom Metazoa; phylum Chordata; class Actinopteri; order Salmoniformes; family Salmonidae; genus Salvelinus; species Salvelinus fontinalis. The sequence goes on from NC_074698.1 coordinate 15,928,263, forward strand.
CACCTTTTGTATTTTCCTAAACCTGTTCTAGGGCAGCAGTTTATTGGTCTGACAGGGGGATGACAGATGCAGATAGACCAGGATCAACGCAACCCTCAGGCCTTTTTATAAAAACGCCAGTATCTTTATGGTAGATAGATGATTCACCTGAAACATCTTTCTGTGTCTGAAGAGCTAAAGCTGCTGACTCATTTCAAAATCATTTTTGTTAACTGTCTGGCACATGTAATGGAACATTAACGCATTCATTGTGCATGAACAGTATCAATCTCTATAAAAGGAATCTGCAGAGAAACCAAACACCAGGGACAGTCCGTACTATGTAAAACAACGTTTCAGAGGGTGTTCAAAACGTCAAACATTGACAGGAAGTGCAGGTATACTTACTTGGAGCTGGAGATGATCCATCAACATGGCATGAGAGCAGAATAGGAGGAAACCATGTGGGAAGGAGAAAAGACGAGAGTGAGTGAGTGGGAGAGATAAAATGATAGTCATTTTGTCTCCTTGTGGACATACAGCTGTAGTACAACACATAGCTGACAAGCATGTGAACCGGAGAGCTGAGGATGATGCCAGAAGCAGTGAGGGGTAGTCAGTGTCGAGGGAGAGCCAGACACAGATGGCATTCATACTCATAAATATGATATCTTATCATATTATACCTCGCACACCGTACCTCAAACTGCTCAGAGTGAGGGGGAATTCAATAGAGAGTAGAGAGTGAGAGAATAAATGCAGCTGATTCAACCACGGGGAGGCGGCCAGACACATCAATAAGTGATGCCTTTTTCCTGTAGCTTGGAGAAAGAATTTACGCTAAACAAAAACAATTGCCACTTCCACAACACTCACACCTCTCTGGGCGTACATATATATACCTAGTGGATTGAAGTGTCATGCTTGGCAGATAGGAGAGAATAACTTAGGCATGTTTCAGCTTGTCTCTGGGAGTGGGGTGCACTCCATTTAACACATCATGACAGAATACACTGCAGAGTATAACAGACTGCTGACTGTAAATATGTTGAGACGCCACCTCAACTGGACTGCACATCTTAGTAGGGAAAAAGTCATTTGTTTGTTGATATCTTGTAAACAGGAGCAGGTGATACGCCCATTGGGGTGTCAGTCAAATGCACTCTCAGCAATATGGTTTTCTTTGCTTGATTTGTGACATTAGTGGTGTAGAAATTGAACATTAATATCCATATGATCACCTTCCACATGCTGGCCTCTTTGCCGTACACCACTGCCATGCTGTCCACCTTGTTCCTCTGGATGCTCAGCCTCTCTGTGTTGTTCAGCTCCTCAGCCACAAAACCCATGAAGGAGTTGTCTGGAGTGTGTGCTGTGAGGGACAAACATAGCAAAGGGTCACGCTCAATAACTCATAGTCAATGTAACGACGTGCTCTGAGAGTCGGGAAGCAAGTTCAGGGAGTAAGTGTTTTAATAAAATAAACGGAACATAATACAAAACAAGATACACTAACAGCACACATACATGAAATAGAAACAATGACGCCTGGGGAAGGAACCAAAGGGAGTGATATACAGTTGAAGTAGGACGTTTACATAAGGTTGGAGTCATAAAATTCGTTTTTCAACCACTCCACAAATTTCTTGTTAACAAACTATAGTTTTGGCAAGTCAGTTAGGACATCTACTTTGTGCATGACACAAGTAATTCTTCCAACAATTACTTACAGACATATTATTTCACTTATAATTAATTGTATCACAATTCCACTGGGTCAGAAGTTTACATACACTAAGTTGACTGTGCCTTTAAACAGCTTGGAAAATTCCATAAAATGATGTCATGGCTTTAGAAGCTTCTGATAGGCTAATTGACATCATTTGAGTCAATAGGAGGTGTACCTGTGGATGTATATCAAGGCCTACCTTCAAACTCAGTGCCTCTTTGCTTGACATCATAGGAAAATCAAAAGAAATCAGCCCCAAAAAATTGTAGACCTCCACAATTCTGGTTCATCCTCGGGAGCAATTTCCAAACGCCTGAAGGTACCACGTTCATCTGTGCAAACAATTGTACACAAGTATAAACACCATGGGACCACGCAGCCGTCATACCGCTCAGGAAGGAGACGCGTTCTGTCTCTTAGAGATGAACGTACTTTATTGCGATAAGTGCAAATCAATCCCAGAAAAACAGCAAAGGACCGTGTGAAGATGCTGGAGGAAACAGGTACAAAAGTATCTATATCCACACTAAAACGAGTCCTAAATCGACATTACCTGAAGGCCGCTCAGCAAGGAAGAAGCCACTGCTCCAAAACCGCCATTAAAAAGCCAGACTATGGTTTGCAACTGCACATGGGGACAAAGATCATACCTTTTGGAGAAATGTCCTCTGGTCTGATGAAACAAAAATAGAACTGTTTGGCCATAATGACCATCGTTATGTTTGGAGGAAAAAGGGGGACGCTTGCAAGCCGAACACCATCCCAACCGTGAAGCACGGGGGTGGCAGCATCAATGTTGTGGGGGTGCTTTGCTGCAGGAGGGACTGGTGCACTTCACAAAATAGATGGCATCATGAGGAAGTAAAATTATGTGGATATATTGAAGCAACATCTCAAGACATCAGTCAGGAAGTTAAAGCTTGGTCGCAAATGGGTCTTCCAAATGGACAATGACCCCAAGCATACTTCCAAAGTTGTGGCAAAATGGCTTAAGGACAACAAAGTCAAGGTATTGGAGTGGCCATCACAAAGCCCTGACCTCAATCCTATAGAAAATGTGTGGGAAGAACTGAAAAAGCGTACGCGAGCAAGGAGGCCTACAAACCTGACTCAGTTACACCAGCTCTGTCAGGAGGAATGGGCCAAAATTCACCCAACTTATTGTGGGAAGTTTGTGGAAGGCTACCTGAAACGTTTGACCCAAGTTAAACAATTTAAAGGCAATGCTACCAAATACTAATTGAGTGTATGTAAACTTCTGACCCACTGGGAATGTGCTGAAATAAATCTCTCTACTATTATTCTGACATTTCACATTCTTTACATAAATTTGTGATCCTAACTGACCTAAAACAGGAATTTTTTTAGGATTAAATGTCAGGAATTGTGAAAAAACTGAGTTTAAATGTATTTGGCTAAGGTGTATGTAAACTTCCAACTTCAACTGTATATAGGGCAGGTAATCGAGGAAGTGATGGAGTCCAGGTGAGTCTGAAGACCCGCAGGTGCGGGTAAGGATGGTGACAGGTGTGCGCCATAACGAGCAGCCTGGTGCCCTAGAGGCTGGAAAGGATGCACACGGGACAGTCAAACACTAAACTAAATATTGACATTCAGTTTCAGATGAAAGTTAGCAGCATGTTGAGTAAGTTGTAGGAATAAAGAGACAGTGGTTAAAGGAATAGATTGGGCGAGCTGGGACCACATCACCTAAGAGAAGGACAGTGGTCACTCCATAAACCAGGAAACAAAGCAAGGCCTGAGTATTCCCAGTACACATGAAAAACAAAAAACCATGAGAATCATATATTCATAACATGTTCCGATTTCAAACCCAATATGAGTGTGGCTTGCAATTACAATGTGTATTTCCAAAACAGCAGTACTTCCACAGAAGCTATGCACACTGAGTTAATTGGAAGAGCACAAACACAGCTGAAGTCTCCTCTCCTTCCACTGATCCCAGCTGGATGTCTGAGCTCTGCGTGCGTGCCAGTGAGAACCTATGGTGCTAAGTTCTAGTGTCTAGCTCTAGGCATCTGTTTGGCCACAACTGCTGTTACCCTCCCAGGCTCCTCCTCGTCTCTCTGCCCCTGAGCTTCCACTGTGAGAGGCCAGAGGCCTACCTACACAAGCGCCCCACAACATGTGCCCCCACACACACTCCATAAGCCAAACCTCCACTAAAATCCATATTACCCTTTCCCACTTTCTCTCTTTCTGAGGTTGATACCTGATAAACAAGCGCAACCCCATTCCCCTCACATCCAGTGTCAGAAGAGAGATTATGCTCAGAGTTCACTCACGGAACATGGTCATGTACTGCCTGCAGTTGAGGTTCCAGTAGCCCCAGTTGGTCCTGTAACCGTGCAGGGTGGCGTAGTCCTCATGGTTGTATGCCGGCTCTGTGCCAAATGTGTCAATCACACGGATGTGGCACCTGAGAGACAGAGGAAAGAGATGGGAGAATGAATGGGTTCTGTATGTCAAAATAGCGGAACATAGATAGACATTGCCTCCTGTTGCGATGATAGAATATTTATCTGGTAAAAGCCCATGTCTAACAAGCAGTGGTATGGGGACCAAGCCCTAGAAACTTGAACCGTAAAGCAGTCAAAGGTGATGGATGTCACCGTGCCTCTCCTCTCCCTCAGTGTGCTGGGCTCAGCCTGCCCTCCAGGTGAGGGGAAATTGACTTTAAATCACACGCTGCTAGGCCACTACACACCACAGGGGAGATAAATGGAGAGCTCTTACTCACAACAATGTAACCACGTCTAGACACCGCAAGGATACCTCCCTTCTTTGGTGGGTGGGGCATAATGTGTGAGGGGCTTCTTCCTAATAGTCAGAAAAGGCTTCCTTTCCTTGTGTATGACCACTTACTGTACCTGACAGGATTGAATAAGAGAGAGACATTTTGACAGCAGCACTACTAACATATACTACTTTGATTGTATCCTTTTAGTAGCAACGGTCATCGAAATTGTTAAAAGGTTTTAAAAATAATTATAATAAAATGCAACAGTTGGACATTTACAGTGGAAGCTGCTGAGGAGAGGAGGGCTCATAATAATGGCTGGAACAGAGCAAATGGAATGGCATCAAACACTTTGGAAACCGCTCCAGCCATTACCACGTGGTCATCCTCCCCTATTAAGGTGCCACCAACCTCCTGTGTTGGACAATGGATGAAGATACTCCAAACTTTTAACATTTTTATAATCCATCAGATATTGACTGAATTATTGCACATAAGTTTTACGGACAAATAATGAATCGAGTTCAGGGATTTTGGTGGGAATTCAGGTTTTCAATTTACTTTTATACATTTCATGTACTCATATTTTGAGTTAAATAAAGAAACATATGTGCCTATTTGTATATATATATACACTGAACAAAAATATAAACGCAACATGCAACAATTTCAAAGATTTGACTGGGTTACGGTTCATATAAAGAAATCAGTCAATAGAAATAAATTCATTAGGCCCTAATCTATGGATTTCACATGACTGGGAATACAGATATGCATCTGTTGGTCAAATATACCATAAAAAAGGTAGGGGTGTGGATCAGAAAACCACCATTTGCCTCATGCAGCGTGACACATCTCCTTCACATAGAGTTGATCAGGCTGTTGATTGTGGCCTGTGGAATGTTGTCCCACTCCTCTTCAATGGCTGGGGGAAGTTGCTGTATATTGGCGGGAACTGGAACACGCTGTTGTGCACGTTGATCCAGAGCATCCCAAACATGCTCAATGGGTGACATGTCTGGTGAGTATGCAGACCATGGAAGAACTGGGACATTTTCCAGAAAATGTGTAAAGATCCTTGTGACATGGGGCTGTGCATTATCATGCTGAAACATGAGAGGTGGATGAATGGCATGACAATGGGCCTCAGGATCTCGTCATGGTATCTCTGTCCATTCAAATCGCTATCAATAAAATGTAATTGTGTTCTTTGTACGTAGCTTATGCCTGCCCATCCTATAACCCCACCGCCACGATGTTCACCTCTGTTCACAATGTTATCAGCAAACCACTCGCCCTCATAACGCCATACACGTGGTCTGCGGTTGTGAGGCTGGTTGGATGTTCTGCCAAATTCTCAAAAATTAAGTTGGAGGCGGCTTATGGTAGATAAATTAACATAAAAAAGTATCTGACAACAGCTCTGGTGGATAGTCCTGCAGTCAGCATGCCAATTGCACGGCCCCTCAAAACTTGAGACACCTATGGCATTGTGTTGTGTGACAAAACTGCACATTTTAGAGTGGCCTTTTATTGTCCCTAGCACAAGTTGCACCTGTGTAATGATCATGATATTTTATCAGCTTCTTGATATACCATACCTGTCAGGTGGATGGAGTATATTTGCAATGGAGAAATGCTAACAAACAGGGATTTAACAAATGTGTGCAAAACATTTCAGAGAAATAAGCTTTTTGTGCGCATGGAAAATGTATGGGATCTTTTATTTCAGCTCATGAAACATTGGACCAACACTTTGCATGTCGTGTTTATATTTTTCTTCAGTGTATGAATACATTAACATAAAGGTGAGGAACAGGGCTGCAACCACCAAACACCTGCTCTGTCTACCCTACCTGCTCTGCCTACCCTACCTGCACTCACCTGCTCTGTCTACCCTACCTGCACTCACCTGCTCTGTCTACCCTACCTGCTCTGTCTGCCCTACCTGCACTCACCTGCTCTGCCTACCCTACCTGCTCTCACCTGCTCTGTCTACCCTACCTGCTCTGCCTACCCTACCTGCACTCACCTGCTCTGCCTACCTGCTCTCACCTGCTCTGTCTACCCTACCTGCTCTGCCTACCCTACCTGCACTCACCTGCTCTGCCTACCCTACCTGCACTCACCTGCTCTGTCTACCCTACCTGCTCTGCCTACCCTACCTGCACTCACCTGCTCTGCCTACCCTACCTGCTCTCACCTGCTCTGTCTACCCTACCTGCTCTGCCTACCCTACCTGCACTCACCTGCTCTGCCTACCCTACCTGCTCTCACCTGCTCTGTCTACCCTACCTGCTCTGCCTACCCTACCTGCACTCACCTGCTCTGTCTACCCTACCTGCTCTGCCTACCCTACCTGCACTCACCTGCTCCGTCGACCCTACCTGCTCCGTCGACCCTACCTGCTCCGTCGACCCTACCTGCTCCGTCGACCCTACCTGCTCCGTCGACCCTACCTGCTCCGTCGACCCTACCTGCTCCGCCGACCCTACCTGCTCCGCCGACCCTACCTGCTCCGTCTACCCTACCTGCTCCGTCTACCCTACCTGCTCCGTCTACCCTACCTGCTCCGTCTACCCTACCTGCACTGTCTACCCTACCTGCACTGTCTACCCTACCTGCACTCACCTGCTCTGTCGACCCTACCTGCTCTGTCGACCCTACCTGCTCTGTCGACCCTACCTGCTCTGTCGACCCTACCTGCTCTGTCTACCCTACCTGCTCTGTCTACCCTACCTGCACTCACCTGCGCTGTCTAGACTGCCTCATTAATAACGGTTGTCACATTCTCTTGCATAATTCAATAAGTGTGTCAATAGCAGGATACCCTCGGATAAAAGGGTATCAACACAATTACACCTATCTAAACATACTTTACATTGTTTGCAGACATAATATCACTATAATCCGAGTTCATTTTTGGAAATTGCTTTCATTTCAGAGCATCTAATTTGTAAACATTAAACTGTATTAAATTATAACTTTTTTCAATTCCACAAAAAAATGTACACCCATCAAAATAAAGTTATCTTCTCTCTCTTGTGATGTAAGTGTCGAGACGAAACGTTCAATTCCAGACGAAGCTTTAGTGTTCTTCTCGACTCAACTAACAGCCAATGTATCCCATTGAGCCCATTTCAACCATTACCGGGGTGTGCTTGACATGTCTTTACAAACATTTCCGTTGTCGTAACGTAACGTTAACGGGGGAAAAATTACAGGTGCAAGCAAGAGTATGAAGAGTCACAAAAAGCAATCAGTCTACGGAGATTTAAGTGACAAGTGGATTTTGCACCCATCAAACACAGGAAATAGATGGCTGAAATAAACAGATCCTCAGGTGGGTGGGGCATGTGCTTCGCTACTTTAGATTGGATGAAAAAAAAGAAAATAGGAAGGATAGGGAAAGGAAGAATAGGGAAAGAAAGAGGAAGGACAAGGAAGAGGAAGGACAGGGAAAGGAAAGGTACAGGTAGGGAAAGGAAGAGGACGGATAGGGAAAGGAACAGGACGGATAGGGAAAGGAAGAGGATGGATAGGGAAAGGAAGAGGACGGATAGGAAAAGGAAGGATAAGGAAAGGATAGGGAAAGGAAGAGGAAGGATAAGGAAAGGTTGAGGAAGGACAAGGAAAGGAAGAGGAAGGATAAGGAAAGGTTGAGGAAGGATATGGAAAAGAAGAGGACGGATAGGGAAAGAAAGAGGAAGGACAAGGAAAGGAAGAGGACGGATAGGGAAAGAAAGAGGAAGGACAAGGAAAGGAAGAGGACGGATAGGGAAAGAAAGAGGAAGGACAAGGAAAGGAAGAGGACGGATAGGGAAAGAAAGAGGAAGGACAAGGAAAGGAAGAGGAAGGATAGGGAGAGGAAGAGGAAGGACAAGGAAAGGAAGAGGAAGGATAGGGAAAGGAAGAGGACATATAGGAAAAGGAAGAGGACAGATAGGAAAAGGAAGAGGAAGGATATGGAAAGGAAGAGGACGGATAGGGAAAGGAAGAGGAAGGATAAGGAAAGGATAGGGAAAAGAAGAGGAAGGATAAGGAAAGGTTGAGGAAGAATAGGGAAAAAGGAAGCGGAAGGATAGGGAAAGGAAGAGGAAGGATAAGGAAAGGTTGAGGACGGATAGGGAAAAGAAGAGGAAGGATAGGGAAAGAAAGAGAAAGGACAAGGAAAGGAAGAGGACGGATAGGGAAAGAAAGAGGAAGGACAAGGAAAGGAAGAGGACGGATGGGGAAAGAAAGAGGAAGGACAAGGAAAGGAAGAGGACGGATGGGGAAAGAAAGAGGAAGGACAAGGAAAGGAAGAGGATGGATGGGGAAAAGAAGAGGAAGGATAGGGAAAGAAAGAGGAAGGACAAGGAAAGGAAGAGGACGGATAGAGAAAGAAAGAGGAAGGACAAGGAAAGGAAGAGGACGGATAGGGAAAGAAAGAGGAAGGACAAGGAAAGGAAGAGGACGGATAGGGAAAGAAAGAGGAAGGACAAGGAAAGGAAGAGGGCATATAAGAAAAGGAAGAGAAAGGATAGGGAAATGATGAGGACAGATAGGAAAAGGAAGAGGAAGGATATGGGAAGGAAGAGGACGGATAGGGAAAGAAAGAGGAAGGACAAGGAAAGAAAGAGGAAGGATAGGGAAAGGATGAGGAAGATAGGGAAAGGAAGGATAGGGAAAGGAAGGATAGGGAAAGGAAGGATAGGGAAAGGAAGGATAGGGAATGGAAGAGGAAGGATAGGGAATGGAAGAGGAAGGATAGGGAATGGAAGAGGAAGGATAGGGAATGGAAGAGGAAGGATAGGAAAAGGAAGAGGAAGGATAGGAAAAGGAAGAGGAAGGATAGGAAAAGGAAGAGGAAGGATAGGGAATGGAAGAGGAAGGATAGGGAATGGAAGAGGAAGGATAGGGAAAGGAAGAGGAAGGATAGGGAAAGGAAGGGGAAGGATAGGGAAAGGAAGGGGAAGGATATGGAAAGGAAGAGGAAGGATATGGAAAGGAAGAGGGAGGATAGAGAAAGGAAGAGGGAGGATAGGAAAAGGAAGAGGGAGGATAGGAAAAGGAAGAGGGAGGATAGGGAAAGGAAGAGGAAGGATAGGGAAAGGAAGAGGGAGGATAGGGAAAGGAAGAGGGAGAATAGGAAAAGGAAGAGGAAGGATAGGAAAAGGAAAAGGAAGGATAGGGAAAGGAAGAGGAAGGATAGGGAAAGGAAGAGGAAGGATAGGGAAAGGAAGAGGAAGGATAGGGAAAGGAAGAGGAAGGATAGGGAAAGGAAGAGGAAGGATAGGGAAAGGAAGAGGGAGGATAGGGAAAGGAAGAGGGAGGATAGGAAAAGGAAGGATAGGGAAAGGAAGAGGAAGGATGGGGAAAGGACAAGGAAGGATAGGGAAAGGAAGAGGAAGGATAGGAAAAGGAAGAGGAAGGATAGGGAAAGGAAGAGGAAGGATAGGGAAAGGAAGAGGAAGGATAAGGAAATGAAGAGGATGATAGGGAAAGGCAGATGGAGGATAGGAAAAGGAAGAGGAAGGATAGGAAAAGGAAGAGGAAGGATAGGAAAAGGAAGAGGAAGGATAGGAAAAGGAAGAGGAAGGATAGGGAAAGGAAGAGGAAGGATAGGGAACGGAAGAATACTGAGAGGGTGAGTCGAGCATGGAGCATTGTTTTATCTCCCAGCTTCATCAGCTCTGCATATCCAGACTGAAGGAATCAAGGGATCTTATCAGATCTGGTTGATTTCTCAGTGTCCTGCATCTAAGCAGTATGGGGGCCTGCAGAGAAAATTAAAGTATTAGCCTGCCAGATTGGGACAGTTGATACATATCGGCTAATCAAATGACCTTGGATTGACACCGATGGGAATCCATGGTGAATTATTTCAGCAGCATGTACTGCCTGGGCCGGGACTGAGGGTCTCGTAAAAGAGTCTTATAGGACCTCAAAGTAATCGCACTGTCGGATTTCTCATGTGTCATCTATTCAAACATAATTCCATTGCTGCACAGATATCTGCCTGTAATTTTTTTTTTTTTTTATTATTATTTTTTTTTTTACCGTTATTTTACCAGGTAAGTTGACTGAGAACACGTTCTCATTTGCAGCAACGACCTGGGGAATAGTTACAGGGGAGAGGAGGGGGATGAATGAGCCAATTGTAATGCAAATGATCCTTGAGGCAAACAATCATATTGGCATCTGGTCAGTCATCTTCATTAGGAGCTTCATTGTGTGATCGCAAACAATAGTGTGTGCACTACAAATATTGTGCTGTGTTTGCATGTCTCTATCACAGGAGGCTGCTGAGGGGAGAACGGCTCATAATAATGGCCGGGAAAAGGAGCAGATGGAAAGGCATCATACACCTGCTAACCATGTGTTTGATGTATTTGATACCATTCACTCATTCCGCTCCAGTCATTACCACGAGCCCGTCCTCCACAGTTAAGGTGCCACCAACTTGCGTGCATGCGTGCGTGTATAGAGGGATTTGCTCTGTATCGATGCTGTAACCACAAAGTTTGATCTTCTAGGCTAGCCACTTAGCTAGCAAGTTAGCAAACCAAATGCATAGCTGGAGCCCTGAGCTGGAGAAAATGTATTTGGCTCATCTTAGATAGTTAAAGGTAGACAGTGAAATTATGTTGCCACGAGCAGCATCGCAGAGATATTGCGATAAGCGAGATGCACGACTTCGCTTTCACACAGTCACACAAAGCATCTGTGCATGTGCACAGGTTCGCCTCACACTTTTGTCATGTGGTAGCCACGGGACAAAAACAGAGAAGTTGAGACTCACGCTTCAAAGCTCTTAGTTGTCGTGGAAATTGACCACTATGCTGTATTCTTTCTGCATCTATGACATATTAATGTCTACCTTTAACTTAGCACCCCCCCCTCCCGAACTTTAGGGTGCACATGCAAGTATGCTGATGTTTGAGTGCATGCATGTGTATAATGAGCTAAATGGGGATTGTGGAACAGGAAATTGAATATGCAGCTAGGGACAAAACAGACTGGAACACTACTCCACAGTAGAGTTCGACCGATTATGATTTTTCTACACCGATACCGATTATTGGACGACCAAAAAAGCCGATACCGATTAATCGTCCGATTTTATTTATTTATTTGTAATAATGACAATTACAACAATACTGAATGAAAACTTATTTTAACTTAATATAATACATACAAAAAATCAATTTAGCCACAAATAAATAATGAAACATGTTCAATTTGGTTTAAATAATGCAAAAACAAAGTGTTGGAGAAGAAAGTAAAAGTGCAATATGTGCCATGTAAGAAAGCTAATGTTTAAGTTCCTTGCTCAGAACATATGAAAGCTGGTAGTTCCTTTTAACATGAGTCTTCAATATTCCCAGGTAAGAAGTTTTAGGTTGTAGTTATAGGAATATTTCTCTCTATACCATTTGTATTTCATTAACCTTTGACTATTGGATGTTCTTATAGGCACTTTAGTATTGCCAGTGTTCCATCCCTCTCCTCGCTCCTACCTGGGCTCGAACCAGGAACACAACGACAACAGCCACCCTCGAAGCAGCGTTACCCATGCAGAGCAAAGAGAATAACTACTCCAAGTCTCAGAGCAAGTGACGTTTGAAACGCTATTAGCGCGCACCCCGCTAACTAGCTAGCCATTTCACATCGGTTACACCAGCCTAATCTCGGGATTTGATAGGCTTGAAGCACAGCGAAGAGCTTCTGGCAAAAAAGGAAAGTGCTGTTTGAATGAATGCTTACGAGCCTGCTACTGCCTACCACCACTCAGACTGCTCTATCAAATCATAGACTTAGTTATAACATAATAACACACAGAAATACAAGCCTTAGGTCATTAATATGGTCGAATCCGGAAACTATCATCTCGAAAACAAGACGTTTATTCTTTCAGTGAAATACGGAACCGTTCCGTATTTTATCTAACAGGTGGCATTCATAAGTCTAAATATTCCTGCTACATTGCACAACCTTCAATGTTATGACATAATTACGTAAAATTCTGGCAAATTAGGTGGCCCAAACTGTTGCATATACACTGACTCTGCGTGCAATGAACGCAAGAGAAGTGACACAATTTCACCTGGTTAATATTGCCTGCTAACCTGGATTTCTTTTAGCTAAATATGCAGGTTTAAAAATGTATACTTCTGTGTATTGATTTTAAGAAAGACATTGATGTTTATGGTTAGGTACACATTGGAGCAACGATACGCACCGCATCGATTATATGCAACGCAGGACACGCTAGATAAACTAGTAATATCATCAACCATGTGTAGTGATTATGATTGATTGATTGATTGTTTTTTATAAGATAAGTTTAATGCTAGCTAGCAACTTACCTTGGCTTCTACTGCATTCGCGTAACAGGCGGACTCCTCGTGGAGTGCAATGTAATCAGGTGGTTAGAGGGTTGGACTAGTAAACTAAGGTTGCAAGATTGAATCCCCCGAGCTGCCAACGTAAAAATCTGTTGTTCTGCCCCTGAACGAGGCAGTTAACCCACCGTTACTAGGCCGTCATTGAAAATAAGAATGTGTTCTTAACTGACTTGCCACGGCCAAATCGGTGTCCAAAAATACCGATTTACGATTGTTATGAAAACTTGAAATCGGCCCTAATTAATCGGCCAATCCGATTAATCGGTCGACCTCTACTCCACAGTATAACGTAATACTACAGAACAGATTTATCACACCCCAGACATATTAGTTTCTCTCCAACCAAGAAATGGAAACATCATTTTCACAATCCTATCACTTAAAATTGTCCTGCAATAACTAGGACCAATAATTACATGTTTTATTTGCTTAGTCGACACTTTGCGGGCCTCCGGCAACTTCCTGTACATTGCAAAGTTCAAAATATATACAGAGAATTCAGGGGCTTTAAGCGGTGCCATTTCTCCACTGTTACTTAGCATTTCTATCAGTCAATCTGAGACTCATTATTTACCCAATTGATCGCTGTGTGGGCTGCGCTCAGGCAGATTCCCCCTGGAAGCGCTATGGTGACTCACAGGGGACCAACCAGCTGACCAAATACCAGCCAATAAGGGCAGCAGGCCAATAAGCCAATGATTAACCAGCACAACAGAAATGCCAGCAACAAAGAAACAGACAGTTAAACTCACATCCTGGACAGGTCTGTTCCTCCTCCAGAAGGGAAGAGAGAAATCCACATCCTGATATGGTGCATAGTACATTCCATGCCTACACACAGTAAGCACACACACACACAGTTGCGGTCAAATATTTTGGCACCCTTGCACGATTCACTATTTCTTTAAAAATAAGTAGACATTTAAAAAACCTTTGGTGTTCACACATGTATTTATTTGATTTATAACTGCACGGGACCAAGAAATAAAAAAATATCAACTGAAATTTAGATTTTTCTCTTCAAGTAAAAAAAAAAAATGGCCTGGACTAAATTATAAAAAATTCTAAATAATTTTGTTGGAGGCAAGTGATTCTTGTTTTTGTGTAATCTATCTCACCTGTGGTAAGTTGCAGGTGCCTACAGGGTAAAAATTGCCATTCAACCAGTTTTGAAAAGAGAAATCAGAACATTCTGCTCCATTGCACTGCATTGTAAAGTGCAAGGGTGCCAATATATTTGACCGCAACTGTATAGAAAAACATATATAAAAACCCACTGACTTGTGCTTCCTCAGCGAGAGACCCATGTGCTGCCTCATCTGCTGCAGGCCATGGTAGTCCGTGTAGATGAGGTCAAAGGGCAGAGGTCCTGTCAGGGGGCAGCTTCCTCTTCCAGGGGGGACCCCAAGAAACCTGCACACACAGGGCACACAGAGAAGCTCGGCTTAGATACAGCAAACACAACACAACTTCATCACTGTATATACAGTACCAGTCAAAAGTTTGGACACACCTACTCATTCAAGGGTTTTTCTTTCTTTTTACTATTTTCAACATTGTAGAATAATAGTGAAGACATCACAACTATGAAATAACACATATGGAATCATGTAGTTACCAAAAATGTTTTAAACAAATCAAAATATATTTTATATTGAGGTCCTTCAAAGTAGCCACCCTTGGCCTTGATGACAGCGTTGCACACTCTTGGCATGTGTTATTTCATAGGTTTGATTTCTTCACATTTATTCTACAATGTAGAAAATAGTAAAAAGAAAAAGAAAAAGAAAAACCCTTGAATGAGTAGGTGTATCCAGACTTTTGACTGGTACTGTATATCCACTGTCAATATGAATGTATATTAACAATCGACACGGAGAATAACAACAGACTTGGAAAATAAATACATTATAGGGAACTGGACAATATGTAGTAAGACTGTATATCCACACAATGAAGGGAACAAGACACAGTAAAAAGAAGCTAAAATACTATGTTGCTGTAAAAAGCAGCTGACATACTCTGTTCCTGTAAAAAGAAGCTAAAATACTATGTTGCTGTAAAAAGCAGCTGACATACTCTGTTCCTGTAAAAAGGCAGCTGACATACTCTGTTCCTGTAAAAAGGCAGCTGACATACTCTGTTCCTGTAAAAAGGCAGCTGACATACTCTGTTCCTGTAAAAAGGCAGCTGACATACTCTGTTCCTGTAAAAAGGCAGCTGACATACTCTGTTCCTGTAAAAAGGCAGCTGACATACTCTGTTCCTGTAAAAAGGCGGCTGACATACTCTGTTCCTATAAAAAGAAGCTAAAATACTATGTTGCTGTAAAATTCAGCTGACATACTTTGTTCCTGTAAAAAGCAGCTAAAATACTATGTTGCTGTAAAAAGGCAGCTGACATACTCTGTTCCTGTAAAAAGGCAGCTGACATACTCTGTTCCTGTAAAAAGGCAGCTGACATACTCTGTTCCTGTAAAAAGGCAGCTGACATACTCTGTTCCTGTAAAAAGCAGCTGACATACTATGTTGCTGTAAAAAGCAGCTGACATACTCTGTTCCTGTAAAAAGCAGCTGACATACTCTGTTCCTGTAAAAAGCAGCTGACATACTCTGTTCCTGTAAAAAGGCAGCTGACATACTCTGTTCCTGTAAAAAGCAGCTAAAATACTATGTTGCTGTAAAAAGCAGCTGACATACTCTGTTCCTGTAAAAAGCAGCTGACATACTCTGTTCCTGTAAAAAGGCAGCTGACATACTATGTTGCTGTAAAAAGCTGAAATGGCTTAAGCGGGGTAATTATAATGCTCTGAAATGGCCTGGATGTTTCCATAAATGTTGTGTGCCATCTCCCAAGTTGTGTGTGTGAGAGAGAGATGGGGAGCCCCAGCCGTCAGAGCTCCCAGCTCTAGTCACATCAACTAGATGTGTCTGGTGTAAGGGGAATGATACCAGAAGTCTGATAGGTGGAGGTGCAGAAATGGGTCAGAGAATGTTCCTAATTCAGCCATTGCTTTGCAACTCGCTCTATGTGCAATTAGTAGGGAAATGAAAGAAAAGGTGTATGTGTTGCCGTGAGCAATAAAACAAGCAATGCATCTCAGCTCACCTCAAGAGGCCTAAGCTTTTTAAACTTTCCGCACTAAAAACGGTATCGTCATGAAAACAATCATTTGCTTGCCAAAATGCAAACAAACACATTTTAATTTATTTCCCTTTGTAAACAATTCTCTACACCAGCCACCTGGCCCTGAGAACACCTGCAGTCTTTGTAAAATGGCCAAAGGTATTGTAAATAAATGTTTCAAAACAGAGGGTGGACCCTGCCTGTTATTCACATATTCTGATGTCTGTCACAACAATATTACCTGCCTCTCTCATATGAGTGACTCACTCTCAATAACCATTGATGTTGTTGATTATTTAGCCATATCAGTGACCCACAATCACCTCAGAGAGATAACGGATAGGCAGGCAGTATGTATAGGGATATCTAAACACTTGATTTACCATCTCATTGCTGTCCGTAATGCATGGCTGAGTAGGGAGAAGCTTCCATATGACACCCTGTGGAAGAGGTAGTGAGGCATTGGAATGAAAATGACAGCTATCTGCCTCCTATCCAGACTTTTATCTCTCTGGTTGTCAGAAATGCACACAGTTCTGCAGCTACCACTTATGCTAATGACCGTAACACCAAGAATTGGAGTCCAGGAAATTGGCCACTCGTTACAATTTCCAGAAATAGCTGGGGGAAAACAATGACAGAGTCTTGGTGTTCTCTGACTGACTGTGAAACAGTCTAAGTTTTGCTATTCAGCTAAGGAGACACAAATCAAACGCCACACACGCTGACATTAGTCCAGGATACAAGGTAAACATGTTAATTGCAGGCCTTGATTAATTCCTCCGGATTCCACTTTACAGAGTGGCTAGGTTTCTAATGTTGGAGTGTTCCTCAGATGCAGTGAGATTGCACTAGTCAGCAGCCAGAGTAATTGCTTCCCTTTGCCAGAGCCAAACTTTCAGGAGGCTGTCAGACACAAAATGGCCCCTGTAATCAAACGGTTTTCAGCTGAATTATGTCTGCCTCTAAATTATAAGATTTTTTTGTGATTGCACAGCAGACGAATATTGTCAACACATTGCCTTTTTAAAGGGAGATGGACAGCCTCTGTGGGAGAGGAAATGTAATTGCAGGTGGAGACAGGGAGAGCAGTTCTCTAAATGACATGGTATAAGCAGAGGTAGAGATAATGATAGCTTAAAGATGAGATGTTATCCACCTCCAAATTCAATGTAACTTTTTTTTATACTATCAAACTAGTTGAGTTTGTTGAATAGTTGAATTTTTCTCACAGCTGTTCTAACGGGGCTTTGCGATAACAGCAGAAAGGCTTAGACTGCTCCTGTATAAATAGTGTGAAGAAACAGACACAAACAGACAACACACACACACCTGCAAATAAAATCTATCGATTTTGCTTTTGTTTGCTCAACTGATTTAGTCGGAATTGCAAACGGGTGGAAACAGGCACGGTAGAATTTCTTTCTTTTTTCTCGGTTTCTGCAGTAGATTTGATAACGAGCAGAGAGACTTTGTCAGCCGTCACTGCTTTAAACTAGAGCTTCATCAGTCAATTGTATTAAGGCTTACAAAAACAAAAAGGGGTCTTCACTCAAGAGTGGATTCAATTCTCTTTGCCTGCACCTCACTCAAGAATACATAGCACTAGTCAAGCCACTTGTATGGAGGTATGCCTGTGTGTGCATCCAAACAGCACCCAAACACAAGCCTTGTACACTTCACCTGACTGAAATGAATCTGATTGCCGTGTGGGCCTGCATAGTAACCCAAAGACCTACAGTAATATCATACCCTGTGTCTGGCATTCAAATAACTCAACTTGGACAGTTTGCATTTTTGTCGGGTTGTGTCATGTTTTACTATTGGAAATGAACACGTCAGGTTTATTTCAAGCATGACTGCTCCTAAATGGAGTGATTTGCCCCCACTGTGGTCTACTGTGGCAAACTTTCACTCCCAAAATGGCATTGGCATGCCTCACCCTTCTGTGTGTGTGTGTGTGTGTGTGTGTGTGTGTGTGTGTGTGTGTGTGTGTGTGTGTGTGTGTGTGTGTGTGTGTGTGTGTATAGAGGGATTTGCTCTGTATTTTATTAAGGACAGATACACTGCAGCAAAGTCAGCATGGTCAATCTAATACACCCCCAGAAGGGAAGTGAAGGAGCTGCGAGACATTCCCTCACCTTGAAAAGCTAGAGAAGTAATTTAACCTCACCATGGCTCAAGCAGTGGCATACCTACCTTCCCTGGGGGCAACAGTAGATTTAACAATATACAGCTTTCTATTCTATTATGACACATGTAGTGTATCTGACAGCAACACACTGTTCTAAATACTGTGGCTTCACCTGTGTATAGTGCCTTGTGTCATGTACAAATCTTCCCTGCGTGAAAAAGTTCCCAATCGTTCTGATTGTGACGTCATGTTGTAAAATTCCGTACAGCGTGAAAATGTTCCCAGTTTAAGAACTAAAAGGCTGAGCTCGTTCAGATGTCTCTCTAACACACCCATGACACCTTGCAGCAGTTCAGACAGGTGGAACTCATCTAACCCACTGAAAAGTGCCATTTATAACTTTGAATATCACATTTAATTTCATTGTATTAGTCACATGCTTCGTAAACAACAGGTGTGGACAACAGTGAGACGCTTACCTTCCCAACAACGCAGAAAGAAAATAGTGAAATAATAGAAAAGTAAAACACGTAATAAAAAATACACAATGAGTGACAACTTGGCTATATACACAGTACCAGTACCGAGTCGATGTGCAGGGGTACGAGGTAATTGAGGTAGATATTTAAATAGAACTAGGAATAAAAAACAGATAAACAGTAGCAGAAGCATATGTGATAAGTCAAAGTTCAATGCAGATAGTTAGATAGTTAACCAGATTGCTACCCAGACTAACTATTTAGTAGTCTTATGGCTTGGGGGTAGAAGCTATTCAGGGTCCTGTTATTTCCAAACTTGGTGCATTAGCACAGCTTGCAGTGCGGTAGCAGAGAGAACAGTCTATGACTTGTTTTGAGTCTTTGGCAATTTTTAGGGCTTTCCACTGACACCGCCTGGTATAGTGGTCCTGGATGGCAGCTAGCTCGGGTCCAGTGATGTACTGGCCTGTAAGCACTACCCTCTGTAGCGCCTTATAGTCGGGTGCCAAGCAGTTGCAATACCAAGTGGTGATGCAGCCAGTCAAGATGCTCTCAATGGTGCAGCTCTAGAACTTTCTAAGGATCTGAGGACCCATGCCAAATCTTTTCAGCCTCCTGGGGGGGAAGAGGTATTGTCGTGCCCTCATCACGACTGGGTTGGTGTGTGTGAACCAGGATACATCCATAGCTATGTGGACACCGAGGAACTTGAAGTTCTCCCCTACAAGCCCCGATGATGTGAATGGGGGCATGCACGGCCCTCCACTTCCTGTAGTCAACAATAAGCTGCTTTGTCTTGCTGACATTGAGGGAGAGGTTGTTCTCCTGGCACCACACTGCCAAGTCTCTGACCTCCTCCCTATAGGTTCTCATCGTTGTCAGTGATCAGGCCTACCACCGTTGTGTCACCAAAAACATAATGATGGTGTTGGAGTCGTGTGCAGCCACACAGTCGTGGGTGAACAGAGAGTACAGGAGTGGACTAAACATGCATCCCTGAGGGGCCCCCGTGTTGAGGGTCAGCGTGGTGGATGTGTTGTTGCTTACCCTCACCGCCTGGGGAGGCCTGTCAGGAAGTCCAGGATCCAGTTGCCGAGAGAGGTGTTCAATCCCATGGTCCTTAGCAATGAGCTTGGAGGGCACTTTGGTCTTGAATGCTAAGCTGTAGTCAATGAACAGCATTCTCACATAGGTGTTCCTCTTGCACAGGTGTGAAAGGGCAGTGTGGAGTGCAATAGAGATTCTGTCATCTGTGGATCTGTTGGGGTGTTATGCAAATTAGAGTAGATCCAAGGTGTCTGGGATGATGGTGTTGATGTGAGCCATGACCAGCAAGCATTTCATGGCTACAGATGTGAGTGCTAAGGGCGATAGTCATTTAGACAGGTTACCTTGGGGTTCTTGGGCACATGTGGTGCTTGAAACATGTATGTATTACAGACTGGGTCAGAGAGTGTCAGTGAAAATGTCAGTGAAAATGTCAGTGAAGACACTTTCCAACTGGTCAGCACCTGCTCTGAGTATGCATCCTGGTAATCCATTTGGCACTGCGGCCTTGTGAATGTTAACTTGTTTAAAATGTCTTACTCACATTGGCTACGGAGAGAGTGATCACACAGTCGTCCGGAACAGCTGGTGCTCTCATGCATGGTTCAGTGTTACTTGCCTCGAAGCAAGCATAGGCATTTAGCTCGTCTGGTAGGCTCGTGTCACAGAGCAGCGGGCTGGGTTTCCCTTTGTAATCCGTTATAGTTTGCAAGCCCTGCCACATCCGACAAGCATCAGAGCCTATTCGATCTGTTGTATTGACGCATTTCCTGTTTGATGGTTCATCGGAGGGCGTAGCGGGATTTCTCATAAGAGTCCGGATTAGTGTCCTGTTCCTTGAAAGCGGCAGCTCTAGCTCTTAGCTCATTGTGGATATTGCCTTTAATCCCTCTTCTGGTTGGGATATGTCTACGTAGATATGGTCACTGTGGGGACGTCGTTGTGCACTTATTAATGAAGCCGGTGACTGATGTGGTAAACTTCTCAATGCCATCGGATAAATCCCGGAACATATTCTAGTCTGTGCTAGCAAAACAGTCCTGTAGCTTAGCAGCCGCTTCACCGGCCACTTCCGTATTGAGCGCATCACTGGTACTTCTTGTTTGAGTTTTTATTTAAAGCACGAATCAGGAGGATTGAGTTATGGTCAGATTAGCCAAATGGGGGGGGGGGAGATCTTTGTATGTGTTTCTGTGTGTGGAGTAAAGGTGATGTAGAGTTTTTTTGCCTCTAGTTGCACAAGTGACATGCTGGTAGAAATGAGGTAAGAGGGATTTCAGTTTTCCTGCATTAAAATCACTGGCCACTAGGAGCACTGCTTCTGGATGAGCATTGTCTTGTTTGCTTATGGCCCTATACAGCTTGTTAAGTGTGGTCTTAATGCCAGCATTGGTTTGATGTGGTAAATAGACAGCTACGAAAAATATAGGTGAAAACTCTTGCTAAATAGAGTTTACAGCTTATCATGAGGTATTCTTACTTACTTACTTACAGATCGCCAACTGTTGTTAACGAAGCGACACGCGCCTCCCCCTTTGAGCTTACCCAACACTGCCGTTCTGACCTGCCGATGCCTAGAAAAAACAGCTAGATGTATATTGTCCATGTCCTAGTTCAGCCACAACTCAGAGAAAGACCGTATATTACAGTTCTTCAGGTCCCGTTGATAGTATAGTCTCGAACGGAACTCATCCAGTTTGTTCTCCAATAGAACGGAGGTACTGTATTTATTAGAACGTATAAAACAATGATTTAAGGGATAGATCAGATAAAAGATGTGGTGTGATAATGTGAGAACAAATGTTTAATAATTACAAAGTGCATTATGTGACTCCATGAGGCAGTATTGAACACAAATGCACTAAATCTGCTGTGTTCAGAGCTTTAATTGGTATATGCAAATCCATGCAAACTTGGAGAGAACAGGGGGATTACATTTGCAGTTATGAATAAAAAGCAACACATGCACGCACGTGCACACGAACAAACACACACACAACGAGTCTGACGCACACACTAGAGGAAAGACATCTGGGGCGGACTGTCCTGCTGTGAGTTCGGCAGGAGTGGGAGAGAGTAGGTGAAGAAAGGAGGAGGGAGGGAGAGAGAAGGAGCGGAAGAAGAGAGGAGGGAGGATGGATTGGCACCCCATGAGAAAAGAACCAGCTACATGCACCAGGCCATCTTGGTGTATCCCACTGAGTGGACTGGCCACCTGCACCGTGCTGCCAGATATCAGAGAGAGAACCTTATACTGTAGCTGAGCAGAAGTCTATCTCACAGAGAGGAGGAAGTCAGACGGTGAGGAGAATTGGCCGTGGCAGATGCCGTGCCACATTCACAGGAAGGAGGCCGGGGTGGGACCATGGGGTGCAGAGGGCTCAGTGTGGAAGAAAAGAAACGGGCAGAGAGAGGGTAGTGGCAGAGGGTAGCGGAGACCTGCTTAGCAGAGCAGAGCCAGGCATAGTAATGAGCCAGTTGAGAGAGTTGGGCATAAGAGACTGAGACGCTGCCTCCGTCAACAACAAAAGCACAGCTTCCTCTTAATGTGGAACACCCACTTGTTATGCTATTTCCGCACTTTTATTCACTGATTGCTTATTGTTCGTGTTGAATGTCGATCGCCCACTTTTTGGCTCTGTACAGTCAGTCCTGTGAGTCAAAACCTCAATGTGGAGAAGATTGAGTGGAGCTAGCAGACACCTCTGCAGCTACTGTGAACTGTGTTTGGGATCTCCTGCTCCATGTCTACTGCAGGATATATACAGTATATAACAAGTGTTCATATTTGGTCCTATTTTTCAAAATACAGGGTGTGTCCAATTAAATGTCACAATGTTCAAGTGGAACAAATCAAAGAGCAATGTTACAATGTAAACTCAACAAAAAATAGAAACGTCCTCTCACTGTCAACTGCGTTCATTTTCAGCAAACTTAACATGTGTAAATATTTTTATGAACATAACAAGATTCAACAACTGAGACATAAACTGAACAAGTTCTACAGACATGTGACTACCAGAAATGGAAAAATGTGTCCCTGAACAAAGGGGGGGTCAAAATCAAAAGTAAGTCAGTATCTGGTGTAGACATCTGCTGCATTAAGTACTGCAGTGCATCTCCTCCTCATGGACTGCACCAGATTTGCCAGTTCTTGCTGTGAGATGTTACCCCACTCTTCCACCAAGGCACCTGCAAGTTCCCAGACATTTCTGGGGGGAATGGCCCTAGCCCTCACCCTCCGATCCAACATGTCCCAGACGTGCTCAATAGGATTGAGATCCGGGCTCTTTGCTGGCCATGGTAGAACACTGATATTCCTGTCTTGCAGGAAATCACGTACAGGACGAGCAGTATGGCTGGTGGCATTGTCATCCTGGAGGGTCATGACAGGATGAGCCTGCAGGAAGAGTACCACATGAGGGAGGAGGATATCTTCCCTGTAACGCACATCGTTGAGATTGCCTGAAATGACAACAAGCTCAGTCTGATGATGCTGTGACACACCACGCCAGACCATGACGGACCCTCCACCTCCAAATCAATCCCGCTCCAGAGTACAGGCCTCGGTGTAATGCCTCCTTGCAGCATGCCTAAGGCGCGTTCACGCAGATGAGCAGGGACCATGGGCATCTTTCTTTGTGTTTTTCAGAGTCAGTAGAAAGGCCTCTTTAGTGTCCTATGTTTTCATAACTGTGACCTTAATTGCCTACCGTCTGTATGCTGTTAGTGTCTTAACGACCGTTCCACAGGTGCATGTTGATTAATTCTTTAATTGAACAAGCATGGGAAACAGTGTTTAAACCCTTTACAATTAATATCTGTGAAGTTATTTGGATTTATACGAATTATCTTTGAAAGACAGGGTCCTGAAAAAGGGACATTTATTTTTTTGCCGAGTTTACAATACAGCATATAGTAGAGGAAACTAGCAGCGATTGCAATATCTTGCATCCATATGTTGTTTACTGTAGCGACTCAAACTGGATGAAAACTGACATGCAACACTGTCAAAAAGGCACCATGCAGTCCTTTGGTCTTAATCTCATTTAGGCATCACCCTACGACTCTTGGATGAAGTTGAATCCCTCTCGCTGCAGCTAAATCATGTCACATGATTCTATCATGTTATCGTGCCGTGACCCAAATGCTTTGATCACTGCAAGCGATAAAAATCTGCTCTCAACTCTGATTCTGTAAAAGTGCTGCGCACTGCTACATATTGTAAACACACAGCAGTCTATTTTTAACAGGGCTGCTTTAGTTTGGCTTTTCAAAGCCCGAGAAACAAAAGCACACCGTTGGAAAGGCTGGAGGGTGAGAGAGTGCAGTAGCACTTGCAGTCACACACAGCAGCCCCCATTCTGGAAGCCTAATGGGGGCCTAAATCAGCCTAAAAGGGTGATTTGATAGGGGTAAACCGACAGGGAGAGTTATGTTTCTTAGTGCCTCCTTCCCATACACATAGTGGCTGTGCTCTTGTCAATGCTATCTCTGATTCCAGATCAGTTTGAACCCACTCGTTATTTATTGCACGGTTCTATGATGCTTCTGACTGGACTCGTGCTGAGGGTTCAAATGATGGATGTTCCTCATATTGTGGAATCACCCCCTCCCTCTCTCTCCTACTGGTCTCAGAGGGTGGAGGACAGAGTGTGTGGGTGGAGACATACAGAGCTGCTGTAGCAGGGGAGTTCTCAGTATTCTCCTGGCCCTGTCGTCACTGCAGAGCCAACCAGCCAGCTCTGTCAGGCTGTTATCCCCTCCCTCCCTCCCTCCCTCCCTCCTCTCTCCTCTCTCCTCCTCAGGTGTTGATAAGCCATGCTCTGGTGCTGGCTAATTACTCACGTCGCACAGGGAGGAACAGGGGGGAGATCCCCTAGAGGAAGTGACAGCTGTCTGAAACTGCTCGGCTAACCGCCGCCGTGCACCTTTTAGCACATGTGATGCTGTTCCCGACAAATATCATGTCACAACCACTGAGGCTCCCCCTTCAATGAACCTCACCTCCCTTGACAGACTGGAGCCTCATCACTTCCTCCCATCCCCACTCTCTAGTGACTCATCTGCCCGTCAAGGTAACACAGCAGAGGAAGAGGGTGACCAATAATGGGATGCTTCCATTTTTTAAATGTTAGTCATTTAGCAGACGCTCTTATCCAGAGTGACTTACAGTGGTGAGGGCATACAGTATATTTTCAGACTTTTTTTCTCCGTACTGTAACATAGAAAAACACAGTGCACCGTCCCCAACTACTACCACAAGTTGACCAACCGCAACAGAAAAATGGGCTTACATTAATCATGAACATTTACAGATGAAACAGTCCTTGGAGAATGTCTTTTCAAGCTGTTTTTCTGTGTGAAGGCAGACTTGATGAATCTGGCTGCATGCAGAGGAGCGTCCTCCTCTCTGTCCAGAAATATCACTAAAAATATACCAAAGCAGCTTAGTTAAGCATCTGCAAGCGACGTGAGCCAGAAGCTTATACCGAGAAAAAGACTCTCAGCTAAAGTAGCGAGTGGAACGGAGACATCTGAATAAAAAAAGATTGTATGAAAAAAAGAGAGCCCGAGGACTAGTCCATAAAGCTGGCAGGGGAAGTGACAAATGAGAAATAATTACAACCACTCAAGCAAACTGCTTGGTTTCATCCAAACCACCAGGTACTGTAGCTACTACTAATCTATATCTAACTTTGAGTGGTAGTAGCTACAGTATCTGGTGGTTTGGATGAAACCAAGCAACCCATGATCTGCAAAACAACAATATCAACCATCGTCCTCTCATATCAGCCGCTGCAGACCATGGGATATTAGGATGACGTGTTTCCCAGGCTGAGTGGGGGAGATAGGAGGATGAAATGTAAATAGATACAACCCTGGGGGAATCTGGGGGAACGCAACCCATATAGCAATCTGTCAACTTAATAGTGAGTGAGTGAGTGAGTGAGTGAGTGAGTGAGTGAGTGAGTGAGTGAGTGAGTGAGTGAGTGGGGGGGGGGGGGGTAGAGATGGAGAGAAATGTACAATTTTCCTATTCATTAATGGTCCTGGAAAGGAATTTATTGGACATTCAGCATCTCTTTTATTGGCCAATTTGAGAAGATGGGATCATAAAAAGAGTGGGAAATGTACTGCGGCTCTTTTCTCTGTGAGAAAAAGGGGGAAATGGTCTGTCTGATAAATCCAATAGGCTCCAATTTCAACCTTCTATTATATTTTCTCTAAGGCTGCACATTCCATTTCCTGACAAATAGAGAGCTGCATGGGCCTTACAGTAGACCATCGCATATACCAATAAACAAACACACACACACACACACACACATATACACACACACACACACACACACACACACACAGACACACACAGACACACAGAGCATTTCAACCTGTGGAAACAGAGCCTAACTTGGCTTTAGCACAGCTCCAATTTGTTTCTGATTGACAATTACTGTCAGCCTCATGCGG